>NC_133826.1:24069125-24694125 GCF_047830755.1 Zonotrichia albicollis
GCCTATAAATAAAAAAGAGCTACTGCTAAATTTCACATGTTTGGCTTCAAACTCAAAGACTTCCAAGGGGGTTGGAGGTCGCCTCACTCTATATTTATCTCTTTAAAATTAACAGAAAGGAAAAAATAGGCCCCTTTGCCCTCGGACTGGAACATAAGGTCAGGATGACAAGTGGCATGGGCAGGGCTGGAGGAGTCACCATGGATGCTCAACACTCTGCATCCATCAGGAAATGGTATTCCTCTTGTGTCCTGAGTCACTGCCCTGAGATTTTACACCCACCACATGCTAAAAAAAAAAAAAAAAAATAGCATGCTCAGTCTTTCCTGCCAGTTCCTGGCATGTGCTTGCTAAAAACATCCGGGGAAAAATACTTTCCATTTGTTTCCAGAAGCCCTGGGGACCGAAGATGTGAAACCAGGGAGTGGCTCATGGGCTCTCCTAGGAAATGGCCCTTGTCACACAGGCAGATATTCCACAGAGAGTGGTGGTGAGGGGACAGGCATTGCCAATCCTGAGCTGTGTTGGGGTGTCCGTGCTCTCCTGTCCCTGCCGTGCTTGGCCATGGTGGGAGCTGTCCTTGGGTGGAGGGAGCAGAGACCCTCAGGCTCTCCTGGTGTCCCTGCTCTGCTCTGCTCCTCCTGTGGCCCTGCTTGGCTCCAGCCAGGCTGCTGAGGGACCATCTCCCCAGGGAACCTGGCACAGAACCTGCCAGAATGTGGGCATGGATGCTGAGCTGGGCCTGCCCTGAGCTGGTGATGCCTCAAATGCCATTCCAAGGCAATGCTTCATCTTGGATTTCTAAACTAGCAACCTAGGCCTCCAAAAATAGCTATTTTTGTCTCTCTAATGGGGTGGTGAGGCCCTGGCACAGGGTGCTCAGAGAAGCTGTGGCTGCCCCTGGATCCCTGGCAGTGTCCAAGGCCAGGCTGGACAGGACTTGGAGCACCCTGGGATAGTGGAAGGTGTCCCTGCCCATGGCAGGGGTAGGATGGGCTTTGAGGTCTCTTGCTACCCAAACCATTTCATGATTTTATGACATTTGGACACTGATGTATCCCAAATGCTTGAGCAACTGACAGAAATTGTTAGAAAGTGGATCCTGTTTCAATAAACCAGATTTTGGTGTTAAATCATTCTTCATCTGTAAACTTTGACTCAACCTCAGTTGCAAATCCAAGGTAGCAGGTCACTGGTAAAACAGGGGAAGGAAGAGAGGATGGATGTGGACTGAGGGTTCTTTGGCATTAGTCACAAACACAAGTGAAGGCAAACACAGAAGACAGTAACTTTGACAATCTCATTCTTGAGAGGAGCCAGAAGGCAGCAGGGACCCTCAACACAAGTCTCACATCTGCTGATGGAAAGTTGCATGGCAAGGATTTTTCCAGAAGCATCCCAGGTTTGTCTGCCTGCCTGCAGGAGCCTGTGGTCATCCTGCTGTGCCTGCAGCAATGTGAAGCCCTTGAGAACCCAGCCATGAGCCCCTGGTCAGTTCCTCTCACCTGCTGAGCTCAGCGAGGGGGAAGATGAGAACACTGAGGATTATCTGATGAACACAGAGCATCAACTGCATTCTTTCATCACTTTTGACATGGTTAACACCCATGGCACAATGTAAATTGCTGAAGATAGAGCCACACTGCTTGGATCTGTCCCAGGGACTGAGGAACTCGAGGACACTGCTTTTTTTGTCCCTCTCTTGCTCATCAAGTAATGCTTGGTGTGCTGGGCAGATGTACAACATCACTGCAGTGCCTCAGGCACCCAGCTCCAGTGGAAAAACCCAAGAAGTTCACATCCATGTCATGATGAGCTCTTTCAGCCTGTAAATGGCCCTGGAGCACACAGGGGAATGGGAAATAATAAATATTCCTTCCTCTGGACACTGCTAGGCTAAAATGCATCATCCAAAGGCCCCAGTGTAGGGTGAGATTCCCCCAAGGGGCTGCAGATGAGGATGCTGGGTTTGAGGCTGCTGATTGGCATTTGGAAGGAATTTGTTCCACCACTGGAAACTTTTGTGGCTGAAGAAGTTAGAGGGGGAAAAGCCAGTTAAACTTTGGCCTTTTTCTATGGAGAGTAAACTTAGAAACATGACTTAGATGCATAATTTAGAAAACCAAGATAAAAGTCAAGCCAGCTGCTTCCCCCAGAGCTTTAGTTATGATTGCTGCTTACCAGGCTTAGCCACAGGGACAAAGTGCCATGTTTGGAGTGCAGACTCTTCTGGCTGGTAGCCATGAAACCCACCACGTGTAATTTTTGACCATATAATTCATCCTTCCTGAACAGATTCAAAACCTAGTGAAGCAGGAAGGAATAGGATGTGAATTGCAGAGCATCTTTGTGCACTCAGCCTTTGGTGACCAGTGATACCCTTGTTGTGGTGTGATTAAATTTGCCAAGGGGTTTTCTGGTGAGAGAATATCAGTGGATGATAAAGCTGAAAGCCTTGACACATCAGAGGAGCTGTGTTTGTGTATGGACAGTGAAAATAGATTTCCCACTCATTTTATCTTGGTCTAAACTACACCAGAATTAATGCCATAGCCTCATCTCACCCTAGACTGGCTTCTAGTTAACAGCTCTGAATAATTCAGGAGAAAGTCTCTCTCTCCTGCCAATTACTGCTGCAGACAGCACCTCCAGTCCCTTCAGTGTGCACAGCCCCAGCTCTTCTCCCCTTGGCAGACACTGCCTACCCTGGGCAGGGTGTAAAAATGAGATTTCTGTCCGCTGCATTGGTTAGACGCTTCCACGTGATAAAGGAAAAGGGGAAATTCCAGCTCCTTTTCATCATGTTAGGAATAAACTGTTGGTGAGTGCCTTGTGTAGCTTTAATAAATTCATAGCTGCAGTCACAAACCTCTCCTACTGAGTGAGGTTGTGGTTAACAGGACAAATTACAAAAACCTGTGCATTCCCACAGATGCAAATCAACAGTGGGACACTCTCCTGTTCCATGCTGCTCCTTGAGCACCTCTTGTGACAGAGAAGTTTTCTGCAAACAGAGTTGGAAGGCCATATTTGGATGTACTGAAATATCCTCAGTCATGTTTTGTACTGGTGCCTGACAACTTTTTAGACATTTCATCCTGCTCTCTCACACTGTCCCAATAGTGTGAGAGAAAATATTGAAACCCTGGCTCTTTTCAGACTTCTGTAGGCAGTGAGAAATCGATCTCCCCAGGGTTCTGGGCACTGTAATTAATTTGTTCTCTTTCTAATGTTAAAAACTTTCTTTGTGATTTCACTGTCCCAGACAGACATCATGGAAAAAAGGGTGTATGTCCCATCTCTTAGTGCATTAAAATAGACATGGAGGTACACGGTAGGAACAGAAGGCTGTGAATCAGATCATGCACAAGTTCTGCAGGTTTCCATTTCCTTTAGCAGAAGCCTGAGTCCCTTCCAGAGCACAAAAAACTTAATGCCAAGCCCTTGAAATGACTGTTTTAACATCTTTCCAAGGTGATTTGCACAAATCCAGGCAGACAGAGCTGAGGGCAGGTAGGTGCCACCTGCTCCCCTCACTGGGACTCCAGCAGGGCATCCCAGCCAGGCTCTGGGGAAGCCAGGGAAGGATTCTGCCAAGCTCTTTGCCAACTGGTTGGCCCCCAGCACCTTCTTGTGCCTGGAGCTGTTGCTCCAGAGGGACAGGACCTTGTACTTCTTGTTGAAATTTGTGTGGCTCCAGCCAACCCATTTCTCCAGGCTGCTGAGATGCCCATGGATGGCACATCCATTCCTCCCAGGTTTGTGTCACCTGCAAACTTGCTGAGGGAGCTCTCTGCCCCATCATCCATCACTCAGGGCATTAAGGCAGATGTCTGGGCAGCACATGGAAGGATTTCAGCCTCCTTGGTGGCCTAGGTTGGTTCTGATGGGCTCAGGGTGGGATTTCTGGGTACAGTCAGGAGCTCATCTTCCTTTTAAAAAGCCTGAACATTTGCAAACTTTGGTGTTAAACAGGGGCTGTTAGATTTGCAAGTACAAGCACTTGAGAAGTGCCAGCATTAAAGTTTCATATCCAGCTTAAATCAGTCCTCTCAGCTGCTGTTCCCTGGCTCACAGGCACTTTTCCCTGGAGCAGGCAGAGCTCAGGAACATGTGGTTAGCGTGTGCTTTGACATGACACTGCCTTCTGCTGCAGAAGTGCAAAATGGGCCCAAAACTACTATCACCAGCTAGTCAAGGACTTCCTCTGGACCACAGAGTCTTGTCCCCAAGTGGTGCCAGCAAAGCTCTTGGTGAGGCCAGGTTATCAGATCGGTTGTGGACATTGCCTGGTTAAAAATGTGTGACAAGGAAGAAGCAGCCTCCTGTGTTGACTTGGCATTAAGTGCTCCTCTAAAGATTAAAGCAAGGGCTCCACTCAAAAACTGGATGAACTTGTAAGGGAACTGAAGCTGAAATAAAGTTGTGACAAGCCATGCCCTTGTCTAACTTTTGAATGGGTGACTTTTTTGTGGAGCTACTAATGAAAGTAAGTCCAATGGCCTGTGGCTCACTTTTGGTGACTCCTCTGCATTTTGGGAGCAGTTAGTAACAGATCAATGTAAGGAGAAGCCAGCATGTGTCATTGCCAGACACTTCATCCCCATGGAGATCTCCTGCCAGCACCTTGTTTGCAGAGATATCAATGACCTGGCAGCTCACCTTTAGGCTCCATGGGAAAGTAATTTCAGGAGGAAGAATGGGAAGGTCTGCCTTTGTCAGGCAGGCTCTGGCAGATTGTCAAACTGGCAGCTTCCAAGTGCAGGTGAGGAGAAGGCTCTTAGCCTGGTTTCCTGTGGAAATGAGGCTGCTGCCATCAGCTTAATCCAAGGGAGTAACCAGGCTGCAGTACAGAGCTTAAAAAAAATAAAGTCCTCTAAACTTCATAAGAATAGAGAAGCACATAGAGAAAAGAGATGTTGTTGGTGCTGCCACAGAGGGAATGACAGGGAGAACTTCCCTTCTGGAGATTGCCTTCAGCAAATGCTGCTGGCCATGGATGTACTCACCAACTAATCCATGGATGTACTCACCAACTAATCCATAGGAATGAACTGCTTGTGCAGTCCTCTGTCTGGGTGAAGAGAGAACATTTTCTGTGGTGATCATGGGTGACATGAGAGAGGAACTGATGAAATAAAAGATCCAGGAGGAGAGCAGAACTGAAGCTGTTATGAAGAGAGCCAAGCTCTATGATTGCGTGTTGTAGGAGATTTGCTGGACCTGGGGCTACAGCAGTGCAAGAGGTGCAGCAGTCTGCAAGAAACCAGGGTACATGAGTTCTTTTTAATAATTTTGATAGCTTCCACAGTAACTTTAGTGCCATGGATTAATGTTTTTGTAGAGGAAAGGATCTGAAAGCTGGGTGACTTGTTCATGGGCCTTCCTGCATCAGCAGAAATACATCTCACATTCAGCCCCACTTGGCAAACCAAGTTGTGTTTAGCCTGTAGCTAGAAATGTTTATAATTTGTTTTAATATTTATAATTTGTCCCTGAAAACTGCACTGAGCATGTCATCATGCTGGAAAGTGTTCAGCTGGTGTCAGCTGAATTAAGGGAGATGGGCAATTATCTTGCAAGGAGTCTGTGGATTCAGGTATTAAAGCACCCACCCCTGCTGCAGTGTGGCCCATGTGAAAGGCTCAGCTGCTTTGCAGTCTATTTTTACAGCTCCTTGGGGTCAAATCATCTCTGCAAAGGAAAGATTTAATGAGGAGGATTGACCCGTTTTGCACCTCCTGCTATTCAACAATGACATGTTACCCAGCTTGCCTTCTGCTCAGAAGACAAACCACTCCTCAGGCCCATTTTGTACCATAGGTATTTCCATGAGATGGCCATGAGGGTTTCAAAGGCCTCTCAAGGAGAAGGATTTGCCTGGCACTGGTGTTCCCTGACTAGCCAGCCTTGTCCCACAATGGCATCAGTGCAACCAGGCCATCAGCCACCCTGCTCTGCCTCAGGAGCCTGTGGCAGGAGAGGACAGCAGACACATTTCTCCCAGAAAAACACATCCAACCCAGCAAGTTCACCAGGAAAAGGTTTGCCAGCAGCTGGGTTTGTGGCAGCTCCTCAGGATCCGCACGAGACAGCTGACTCTGAAACCCAGCCATCCAAAATCCCAGGAGGAGTGAGAACATGCAGGCAGTGTCAGTCTGATCTCACCAGTGCCCTGAGCCTTGGTCTGAGGGCTCTGTGGCTCCTCTTGCAGCCAAACATTTTTAGCCACCACAGGAAAGGGATGGGGAGAAACAGGCTGTAATTCCTGCAAGTCCATGAGCTCCTCCAGTCAACTACAGCACCTTTGGAGCATCTTTGACTCAAAGCTCTGAGCATCTGGAGGTATCCCTCCTTCTCCTACCAGGAGAAAGAAATGTTCTTGCTAAAAATGGGGGCTGGGGTGGGGTACATAGAACCACAAAATCTTAGAATCATTTAGGTTGGAAAAGACCTCTGAGCCCATGGAATCTAACAGCTGTCCCAGCACCACCACGGCCACAACTAAAACATGTCCACAAGAGCCACATGGCTTTGAAATCTCTCCAGGGATGAGGACACACTCAATAACTGCCCTGGGCACACTGTACCAGTGCTTGACAACCTTTTGGACAATGAAAATTTTCCAATATCCAACCTACAACGCTCCTGGTGCAACATGATCTATTTTCTCTTGTCCTATTGCTTCTTAATTAGGAGAAGAGACCAACATCCCCAAACCTGCCCCTAAGCACCTTCTAGCCTCTCAGGACACTTGCATTTGAACCTCAGCTGCATCTTGAGTTAGAAGGAGGATGCCCAGCACAAACATTAAAACAGCTTGGCCAGGTCTGTGCTCCTCCTCCCTCAAACCCTGAGCTGCATTTTCCTGCAACTGTGACTGTGCCATCAGATGGTGGTGGCAGCTCTCCATTTCAAATAGTTACTTTTGCTTTATGAGATCAATCCCTTCAGTAATTTGTTTTCTGCCATTACTCCAGACAGCAATGATCAGAATATTTAAAATATTGGACTGCAGCTTTTCTGTAGTGGCCAACAAAAATCTGGAATACCAGAAGGTAATAGCAAGGTGACTGGATATTAGGGTATTTCTGTGGTAGGCAGAGTTCATATTCCTGGCCCTGATTTGGTTTATATTAGGCAGGGACAACGAAGTTTTAATTTAAAATTTTAAGGACTTGTGGTCCTGAAAGCTGAAAAGTTTCTTCTAACTCCATCTACCCAGAGAAAAGATATTCTCCCCCAGTATTTTGTGTTCCCTGCCCAAGCAGACAAATCTGAAGTTACCCAGACCGTGATCTTTGTAACTGCCTGTGGCAGCAGATGGCAGCCCAAAAGCAACGCTCATCCAGGGAGATGCACCTGAATAATTTCATTTTCTTTGGTACTATCTTTGCATTGCAAAATTATCCAGTCTCATCTATTTGTGGTCTAGGACTTAGCATGGCCCAGGTTTATATCATCTGAGTAATTACCAGGATTTGCTCTGTGAAGCAGAGGAGTTCTGGGCAGACATTTTAATTTCCATCAGCTGTCATACCCTGGGAAGATAATTAAACACTCTTCATTTTCCATTTTAAATGATATACAAACGCTGGACATTAAACCCAGAGAGCTCTCCAAAAGGGAACATGTGGGTAGCTTCAAACTTTCCTTTGGCACCCAGCCACCAGCGAGGGTCAGCCCAAGTTCACCATTTCCCATTGTGTAAGGCTATTTGTTTAACATTTCTTTTGTCTGAAGTGGCCTTGTCAAATGAGATCTCCACATAATTTTCATTTGGCCCTTCACTCACATCTGAGCTGTCACTCCCATGGATGCAGTCTGACTTTGAGCTTAACAGGAATGCAGGCATAAGTAGACAAAGCTTTAAGAAATTAATATAACTTTTCAGCTTAACCATAAAGGGATCCCTAAAAAAATGGAGTAGGCAGCTTCAGAATCTCATGGTGTAAAAATCCAAAGACACCTCCAAGCACCAAGTCTCAATAACTTGGTTCATTCTGCTGTCATAGACAGGCTGGCCCAGGTTTGCAGCCAAATTTCAGTCTCTGTATTTTGACTAGATTAAAAAAATAAGCCTCACATTGTTCTGAGTGGGGGACACATCCTCCTTCACATCCTGTCCTGCATGGCACTGCTGAGCAGAGCTGAGAGCTGCCCCTCCTGCAGCGTGAGGCCACCATGTGTCACAGGTGCACGTCATCCCCGTGCCCTCGGGGTCCCTGTGACACACTGCATCCATGTGTTTGCTCCCTGTGATGCAAGGACGTCCCCTGGAACAAATTAATGTCATCTCCTGGCGGGTCTGTGCTCCAGGTTTTAGCTGGGGGCTGGAGCTGCAGTCGCTGTTACTGTTCTGGTTAATCTTCCTGGGCTGCAGTTGTGTTCCAGGATTTCCAGCTGGGCTCATACCTGCTCAGGTACTTGCTCACCAAGCTGCTGCTGAACAGGAATGGTGGCAGTTTCTCTTGTTTTAAATCTAAATTAAACCAAATATGGAAAGGGATGCTGCTGAGCACTTTTATAATTACAGGTGATATGGCTGAACACTGCACAGATCCACCTGTAGTGGTATTTGATGTGCAGATGAAAGAGACCACGTTGCTGTTGGCACAGAAACACAGGGGTTGTGAGGGGCCTCCAGAGGACCTCTACTCACTCCCACTTCCTCATCAGTGCAGGTACAGAGAGCTGCTTAGAACCATGTCCAGTTAAATTTTGGATTTCTCCAAAGGCGGAGCTTTTACAGCCTCTCTGAGCAACTGAAGTCAGGTTTTCTCTACCCTCATGGTAGAAAATTTTCTTCTACAGAGCTGGAATTTTAGCCTGACATGTACAGCAAGAGGAAAAAAAATCAGCTCTAGCTGCAACTAGAAGCTACACTAATTTCTGGTGTGGTTTGTAAACCCCTCAAAATTTCTGCTTTCTCCTTAGCATTTTCCCACTGCTAACAAAATAATATTTCTCTAATCATCTTCATTGTCCATGAGCTCCATTTGTGTTCTGGAAACTGCCAAGGTTGTGTCTCATTTCAATTTCTTGATGGCCTTGCTCAAAGGCCAGTTGCCATTGTATGGAAGTCCAGTATATTTAAAATAATCAGTTAGAGAAAATGACACAGTTCCAGCTGCCTTCCAGAAAGCTCCTTTGGCAGGAGTAAAACACTGCAGCAGGAGTACATACAGGACTGCCTTCTCATGGGTAAATGCATACAAATATGAGAGTTAAATCAGGAATACATATTATTTCAATGAGATTTTTAAAAGACTTTTTTTAGTTAATCATGGCATTGTGGAGGAGCTTTGAACAATCCCTTCCCTACTCCAAATCCTGATCACATCTTCCAAACGTGACGTGGAGTAACAAGGATGACTCAGATTTCAAAAATCTGAAATTATCATTGAAAAGGAAAGGTTTTATTCTTCACTTTTTTTAATGAGGAGAATAAAATACTATGCTAAAGCAAATCTTTAATGCAGCACATTTTTCATTTAACAAGAAAAACCAGGCAATAATTTCCACCCCAGTGCAACCAGGCTCAAGTGTTCTCAAGCAACGGTGTTCTCAAGCAGGCTCCCTTGGTGTTAACATGCCCCACAAGCTGTAGCTATTTTGATGGTTTTTAGCTTCAGCATTCCTACATGTCATTGAAAACATCCGGCTTTCCCCTAAACAAATCTGTACTTTATTGAGGTATCTGCCTAGAATACATATTTCTTCCCATGCTATCAGATAGGAAGTTTGCAAATGGAACAATAAAATACACACAACCCAGACCAAAGATGAACATCCTGCCTCCATGGTACAAGGCTCTGCTTATGCCCAGTGTGGCAAACTGTTCCTTCTCTTTCCACAGTTGTTTTATTATTCTCTGCCTTTTTTCAGGGCTGATCATAAAATCTGATCACTTCCCTGGTTCTCCATCTATGTGACTTTGCCTTGGGGCTGTGCCCATTCCCTGGGAGCCTGGGCAGTGCCTGGGCATTTACAACGTCATTCAAGATTTCGAACTCTGCAGCAATAAACCAGCTCAATGTGTAATTTTATGAAGAAATTCTCTCTTCAGGTCTCAATATGTGTATGTCTCTGGCAGTTCTCTTCTTTGCAAATGAAATTTTTATCTTTGCATCAGTTTCTCCCACAGTTGGGTTGCAAAGAAGGATGCTCAGTTATCTAAACACTGAAGCTGGTTTGGGTGCTTGCCAGCTTCAAAGGCATCGTGTTCACTACCCACTGGACTGCTTTGAAGGATGCCTTTCTTCTAAAATACTACACCCTTTACAGGTATATTTTATTTATATTTTATTGGGTCTTTATTTCTTGAAGTTTCTTCAAGACTCTCACTGGCATCCAGAGGAAATTTTGTGTCAGGGATGAGGTAAATTAAAACCAGCTATCAGAAGGGAAGGGTTATTTCTGCTAATGAAATCAGCAAATGTCTCTGTCAGGAAGATGTGGATCCCAGGAAGGACAGTTGCTTCACATCAAGCAGGAATACTGGGTTTCCTTAGACAGCACATTTTACTCCTTGGGCAGTGGTCCCAAGAGAAGCCAGTGGACAATAACGGGGAGAGCTCAGGATACTTCTGGTCTGGCCCAGAGGAGATGCAGCATCCTGGGGACATGGGAGGCAACACTTGTTTTCCCTTTCAGCTGAAGACAAAGAAGCAGCAGCACGTTGCAGCCCCAAGGTGTGCACAAGCAGGAGCTGCAGAAACACAGGCAGCCCCCTCAGACCATGGACACAACCGAGAGTTCATCCGCTGCAGGGCTGCCAGGGGAACTGCTCGAGCCAGCCCACCAGAGCCAGCCCACCAGCCTTCCCTGCAAATGAGCCAGAGCTGCTCTCCAGACTCAGCTGCCTGAGGTGCCCTGTCCCGAGGATTTACATTTGCCTCGTGTTCTGCAGCTCAGAAGAGCTGCTGTGAAAGCATCTCTGCTCCCAGCCTGTAGCCCACGTGGGGACAGGAGCTGTCAGAGCTGTCCGCAGGGAAAATGCACCTGCTCACATTTCACTGGGCTCTGCTCATTCCTGTGGAGTCTCTGCTCCTCTGGGCACTGCTCTGCACCAAGGTGTCTGCTCTGCCAGCAGCTGGAAGGAAGGCATGGGTAAATTCTTCCAGCTCTGGGTGATGCAAGCCTGGAGTTTTATTGACACTGCAATATTTCTTCATTAAGAGCACTGTGAAATCCTGAAGCCAGGGAGAAAACAGTTGCTGAACTAAGTCATTCCTGACAGGAATTTTTCATCCTGTGCCTAAGACATGTTTTTTCTTTATTTTAGGAATAAAGGTTTTTCACTACATTGTGTTTTTCACTAATTTTTTCACTACGTTGTTCACTTTGATGTCTTTCATGACATCAGTGTGGATTACAGAACCTAAGGACACAGTCTCAAGATGTGCCAGGAGAAATATAGGCTGGATATTAGGAAGAAGTTTTTTACAGAAAGGGTGATAATGCTCTGCAATGGTTTGCCCAGGGAGGTGGTGGAGTCACCATCCCTGGATGTGTTTCAAAAAGCCTGGATGTGGCACTCAGTGCCATGGTTTAGTTGAGGCCTTGGGGCATGGGATGGACTCGATGATCTATAAGGTCTCTTCCAGCCCAGTCATTCTGTGAAGTCTGTGAATTATCAAAGAACTGAGTAGGAGCATCAGATGATGCAGAGGTCAAAGTGTGTTTTGGTGGTTGAATAGAAAGATTGGAGTTAAGAGTTGAAATAATCTTCCTGGGAATTATTTGCCTGAGAAATATTTGAAAAGTGAAAAACTGCCATAGATGATTGATAGACTTGGTCCAGTGTAGATTAAGTTTCTGAAATTCATATGAATAATTTGTGTCTGTAATTTTAGATTTCACCTAAATCTCTGTCACTATGCAAAAAACTCTGAATGATAAAAATGCTTAGAAGCATGATAGAGGACTATTTTGCCATGATTTTTAAAGATAGAAAATATTAAAATATGTGAAGTAACATGAACTTAAGCCCAGTAACATACAACAGATAGAAACTGGCAATGGTTACTGGCTAGAAATGGAGAATTTTCAGTAGTAGAAGAACAAGTTCTTTCTTGTGACCCTGTCTAGCAACCTCTGCTGTGAACAGAACTATTGATCCAGGGAGGGTGTTTTGCTCAGAGGCTGGAATTCAGCCTCTCTGTGTGCAGGCAGCTCTGCTCCCAGCCTGCTGCCCAGCAGGGCTCCAGCCAAGTGGAGATGACCTTGCAGTTCAGTCTCTGTTTTCTGACTGATAAATCCAGGCCCAGCCCAGGCACTGGTTTCCCTTTCAGCTGTACATGCACAGGGCCTTCTTCTGCATCATTTCAGAAATGCAGCTCCTCTCTCTCACATTGATCCAGATTTCAGGCCAGCTTTCACTTGCATTTCAACCTTCCTATCATCTGCAGCTGAGTCATCTCCCACGTTTCCTGTAGTCTGGATTAATCCCTTCTTTGGCAGATGGGATTTCCACTCCCACTCTTCCTCCACAGACAACTCCTTGAGCAAGTCATCTTGCTTTTCTGCCTTAGCTTTTCCATCTCTAGCATGGGAATCAGGACGCTTTCCTTCCTTGGACCAATTCTGAGAACAAATCCACTTCTGTCTACAGAATGCTGTGATGACTGCCCCTGAAAACTGCAGCGTAATCAGCGTCATCCATAATGTGCTTTCACAAGCCACAAATAAAGAAATCCACTGTATTCCTCTTCCCAGCTAACCACACCCTAGGAATGGAGAATTACAGTCACAACTGTATTATTATAGCACAGATGCTGAAGGACAAGTATCAATTTTACCACAGACAGGGATGGTGTGGCAGGAAAAGGACAAAAATGGAATTCTCCATGCGGAGCTGAGGATTTGTGGGGCTCAACCTGAGCCCACAGAGAAGCAGGAGGAAGAGAAGAAGCTTAATGGACCAAGCGGAGACATCTGGTTTCTGGGACAGAAGCAGCAGTGATGCAGAATAAAGCTTGGAGAGCCTTTTAGCATCATTGAGGAAACAACCTGAGATTTCAGTAGGCAGCCCTATAAGTGCCCTTCCTCCACAGCCTTGGTCACACTCTGGCGACAGAAAACAATCTCCTGGGGAAATCCACCGGGCTGGAGAGTGCTGAAGTTAATGAAAACATCATCCAGCTCTCCACCTGTCAATATTGACCAAATTGCTGATGATGTTAAATAGACTCCCTCTCATTTGAAATGCAAACAGGTAAATATTAGTGCTACCTCTAATGAGACTTGGAAAATGTACACACCAACCCCTGCTCGTTACCCTTAGGCACAGCCTGGAGGGTACAGAGCAAGGGAGAGGCTGTGCTCTGTCACAGCTCACTTAGACCCAGCTGCAAGAAAGCTAAAAGCAGAAAGAGCACTCAGATTATACTGGACATGAGCTTGTGCATTGGAAATTATTCCAGATTGCTCTGTATTCATGTTTCATCTGTATTTTCTCAGCTCAGAGTAAGGCCTGAACAACTCCTCCTGCAGTCAGAGGTGTGTGAGGACACTGCAGGATGGATGTGCCTGAGGGATCTCCCTGTCCCTCCCTTGGAGAGTGGGACCAAAGGACACCTGAACTCCCTTGGTTTCCAGTAATGCTTCAGTTTGTTTTCACAGTCACACCAAACCAAAGAAAACACAGCCCTGCACACCCTTTGTATACATTCCTTGGACTCCTTCTTTGGAGAGTAAATAAAATATTTACAGTCTATAAATCTAGGAAAATCGTTTCTCTTTCAGCAGCAGATTGACTTCCCTGGCCTGCTGCAGGGCAAATTGTGTACCAGTCTCCAACTCATCTCCTTGCCTGCAAGATTTATGTATTTTTGGAGCATCTTGGAAAAGATTCTTGTGATTTACATATGATTTTTTTTTGCCAGAGAGGATACTAGGGGCTTGCCCTACAATCAAATCATATTCTGCAACAATTGTTATGAGAGTCTTTTGCAATACAACTTTGTAGGATGCAGACTTTCTTTTACTGGCTTTATTTACATCTGCTGTGTTTTATGGGCTCTGCAGCACTCAGTGATTTCTGAATCACTTGCATTGTTCCTCATACCCTTTTGGCTGAGAGCAGTGCTGGGTTTTACACAGCACTTTACAAGCAGGACTTGCATGTTGAAACAAATCATAATGCTTGGGATTTGTATCCTTAAAGTCCTCTTCAAATACAGCCAAATCCAGCTTTGCACCATTGGGTAGGGAACCAAGAAGAGTTTATTGATGTTTTAATGGAAATTGAGTGGCCAAAGTGACACTGTGTCCCCACAAACCCAATATGTGCCCAGGTGGGACATCAGTGCTGGCCCCCACCATGCCGAGGGAAGAACAGGCTCCTTTTATTTTGGAAATGGTCAGTCACACTCAAAGGAGTTTCTATGGTCCAATGCTAATTTGGACCATAGAAACACAACCTTTGGTGTATTTCCATGCAGTCTCAGAAGTTACTGGGCTTTTTTCCTCCCTGTCAAACAGCATGGAGTTGGACGAGGCTGAACCTCCTTCAGTGCTTCTCTGGTTGTACACACAAATACATAACAAGATTATGCATGGTGTGCAGGCTCCTCTCTGGTCACAGTACACAAAATATAGATAACACTTAATCCAGTTAAATGGAATAAGATTAATGGGGCAGTTATTTTCCAAAAGGAAGTACAGGAGCGCAGGTGGTTGCAGAGATGAATCAAGCAGTCTCATTCCCCAGCTACTGGGATGTGTTTTAGGACATTTAGGAGTCTGATTTGATCCTCATTGAAACAAAAACAGAAAAACAGTCATCCTCTGTGTTTTGATAACTGGGATGTGCTCAATCTCTTAGTTACTCTGTTTTTTCCTTCATTTAACTGCTCCACCACCAGCTAAAGTCACAAGCGTGGGCATCTGCTAAAAGAGTAAAATAGGTAAGGCTTCTTCCTCCACCTTCTGCACGTTAAATGAACTAATGAAATGCGAGGTCCTGCTCATCCAGACACCTCAAAGCCTGTCATGGAGTAGGCCAGCCTAAGGAAGGTGTTTGAGGGCAGACTGACACCTGCTATGATACCAGATGTCACTGGTGTCAGATGCCTTTAGACCCTGTGTTTACACCTCAGGTTCAATCAGGCTTTGCACACCACTCAGACATATCTGGAAAGGAGATGCACAAGGAACTATGAGAAAGGTTTTCAACAAAGTGATGGGACAATGTTATTCCATTTGTGAAAGGCTTTGCTGGACACACATTGGGTACTGAGAGCTGCCTTCCCTTTTTGGTTGAGGGCAGAAGTCACAAATAGCATGAGCTGTAGGTTCAGGTTTGCCCCACACTGGGGCAATGCCAACAGCAGGTCACAGAGGCAAGCACAGCCCCAAGGCCACCAAGGGAGGCAATAACGCTTTGCATTCCCTTACCACAGTTGTGCAAAGGTGGGAAATCTCCCTTTACCATGGCATGGGGGATGAAAATCAAGGGTTTTTAGAAGCCAGATTAAGTGGTCCATCCCTGAACATTAGCAGAGACTTGTTTAAGGATCTTTAAATGTTTTCTTTCAGTGTCGTTCAATCCTACTTTTCTTTAGCATGGCACCTGGGCCTCTGAGTCACAGTGAGCTCCAGAGACTGGCAGATCTTTCCTTCTCTAAAAAGCACACACACACACACACACACACACACAGACTCAAAACAAACAACAAACCAGTAAACAGATGTTTGCATGGTCTCAGATGTAGCATACCCATAAAAAATGACACTGCCACAGTCCTTGGAGGCAAGTTAATATTTAGTTTGGCTTACAGTACCTTCAGACTCCCAGGGCAAGAGTAACCTTAGGGGAGATGCCTCCATAATTTTTGGAGCCTGAAGCACCACATCCCAGCAGCAGCAGACTGCAGATGCTGTTGGAGCTGATGCAGAAGGGTTGCAGCTTTCCTTTCTTCTCCTGTAGCTCTGTCAGTAAGACTTTCATCTCTTACCCCCAGCCAGAAAATGCTGCATTATCTCTGTATTTAGCTGGATCACCTGGGTGGGTGTTAATACACAGTCATGTATCTACCTCCTGCCTCTGCTGTGGCTCAGCAATTTAGGGAAGTTGTTAGTGACCCTCAGCTGGTTTTGTAAAACTACAATTAACATGAACTGTCACAGGCTCAGTCTGTGCAGGAAATGTCTCTCTTTTATTCCTAAGGTCAGATTCCCTTCCAGTCCCCATGGTCACTGGTGATTGACATTCTACTGGGTATCCATTGTCTTTTTGCCATTGTGGTGGTTTGACCAGGAAGGAATGGGAATTCTGGGAAGCTGTGGTCAAACCAATGAAAGTTTTAGGTTTGAGACTGGCACCTAGTGTAGCCAGTGGGGTTTGGACACACCTCCGAGAATACACAGGGGTTAAAAGCAGGGCACTGCCCTTGGCACGCTCTCTTGGGACGTCGCGGCGAAGAGGTCAGATCTCTCCCCCGTCCAGCCCAGCCGCTGCTGCTGGGCGGGGGAGGGGCAGCCACGTGGTAGGCCCGGGGCCTGGACAGAGATGGGGGTGAGAAAGCTCTCAAGGATGGAAGGGTGGCGGAGCCCCAAGAGACATTCCCCTCCCCCCCCCCCAGGAGGGAGAGAGAGAGGAGAGCCGGCGTCTGAATGTGATGTGATAGCAGCCAGCCCGGGAGGAGAAGGGGGGAGGAAGAGTGCCCGGCCGGAGCGGCAGCGTGTGGGCAGCGTGTGTGGGAGTGCCACTCCGAGACAGATAGAGACTGAAAACTTTTAACCCTTTCTTTCATGATTGGGGCCTTGCAAAAATGCTAATCCTCCTCGAAGCTGAATAAGAAGGGAGATAAGAGATGAGATGAGACAAGGACCTGGCCCAAAGAACGTGGAGATGATTGGATGGGGAGAGATGATTTGGAGTGGCCTTTTGGCTGGACTTTTCTTGTGGCCATGGACTCAGTTGTTCCTGTGACACAGACTGCATTTAGGGGGAGGCAGTGCCTCAAAACCAGGAGGGTTCATTCGTGAGGACCCCCCGGCCCCAGGGGGTTGGAAAAATATGGGGGGGACAGATGTCCCAAAGCAGAGACTGTGCCTTTTTGGAGTGAGACAAGGCATCCTTGAAAGACAACCCTAAAAGCAGCTCTGGTCCATGCCGTCAGTGGTGAGAGCACTGGGCATGGAAGGAAGATGTCACAAGCGGCAAAAGGACTTTTTTCCGGGCGGTGCCGAAGTGACAAGGAAGCACACGAGGTTTCAGTGTGTTTCCAGGAGAAGCCTATGGAACAAGAAGGACTCCTTTCCTCTTCATGAACTGCAGTTTGAGTATACTAAAGTGTCGTGCCGGGCTGGGCAGTTGGTGTTTTGGGAGAATGTATCGGATTGGGAAAGTCAGGGAGTGGGGAGGAGGAAAGTGGTTTTTTTGTAAGGTTTTCAATTCTTTTTTTTTCTTTTTCCTTATGGTCTTTCCCTATTTTCCTGTAGTTTAGGTAATAAAGTGTTCTTTATGTTTAAGTTGGAGCCTGTTTTGCTTATTCCTGGTCACATCTCACAGCAGACACCAGGGTGAGGCATTTTCATGGGGGGGCACTGGCTCTGTGCCAGGCTCAAACCATGACAGCCATGAAAAGCACCATTTGACCCACAGGCAGACTTGGAAATCTCCTCCTTGCAGAGATGTTTTCTGAAGGGGGTGACAGGAGATTGGCACCCCGCTCAATCCATTTGGGACCCTGCTCAGGGATAAGGGACATCAGTAGATTTTCTGTGCAGTTCTTCAGAGACAGGTTGTACCAAACCAGACTCAGGGAGGGCTGGGCAAGTGGTTCAGCCTTCTCCACATCATCCTGTGAACCTGTCCTGGCTTTCCCCTTAGCTCTCCTTATTGTTCAGCAACAGAAGAAGCTGGTGAGAAGACCCACTTCACAGAGGTCTTTGGACTTCAAAGAAAGAAATATAGTTGAATTTTGTGATAAGAAATAACACAGAACTGCATATTGTTACTGCCTTTCACTGGTTTGATAGTGTCCAGAATGTTTTCATATCATTTTTAACCAAACAGCCTCTCTCTCTCTCTCTGGGATGTATAAATCTTTGAAATGGACATTGAATCTGAATTTCTCACAATGGTCTGCATTGGTCTGCATTGTCCAGACATTATGATGGAAAGCACATTTTTCATTCTGCTTAAACATGCATAAATAACACCCATACAATGTGTCATATATGAACACATTTCAATTTAAACACTTATTCTGACTTGTCCCCAAACCAACTAAACTTACCTGGAATGAACTCGTAAGTGAATTGCAACTTTAAATCACCTTGAGTTTCTATTATGACTTAGTGGAATACTTGCCTTTTAATGCCTCCTATTGCCATCCCAGTTCCTCTGTCTATGTCTAACCTACAGAAATGATAAAGACAAAACTGCTGGCGATACCATTGCTGCCTTTTTGTGAGGAACATCCTTCTCTACTAACTTTTTCTTTCTTCCTCACAGACAGAACCTTTTGAGCAGCCTAGGGAGCAAGGGAGTTTGTTTTGATGATGAATTGAAAACCCTTTTTTCAGTAGGTACTGCTGAAGTGGGAGCACTTTCACAGATCTGCAAGTTGAAAATTACAAGGAGGAAGAAGGATAGATAGACACTAAAAATGTAGGGGAGAAATAAAGGCAAGATTTTTTGATATGTTTATTGAGGGGAAGCTCCCACAAATGATGAGGAAATTATTGTCTTCCTAAACACCATCAAATTGCTCAAGAGTGGATTCACCTTACATGGCTCAGACACCAGGATGTGGGTGTCTGTGCTCATGCCAGTTATCCCAGCAAAACACAAGGCTCTGGAAGGTCATTCACTTCATTTCAGCACCAACCAGCCTTTGGAGGTCCTTATTTCCCTTCACTGACTCTAAAGGATCCATGGAGGAGTTGCTGCAGCACAGCTATCTCACCCTGAGATGTCAGGAGAAGGCAGGCAACTCCTAACCCACAGCTCTGTATCATCACCTGTATGTAAAAGCTATGATGAAAGTGCATTTGTGATTAATCACATATCCTTACAAGCTGTGGATTTCCATGGAATAGTTCCCTTATGAACCATAACACACATTTCCTGTCAGCTTAATGTTTTTTCCAAAGGTGTGCAGCAACAATTGCTCCAGAAGAGCTCAGTGTTTTGGACCAAGTTACAGTTTCTAAGGGAATCATAACTTTGCCTTGATTTGAATGCAATTAAATTCACTGCCATAATAGCAGCATAATGACAAGAATATTTTTTCTTTATTTCTTCAGCTTGGAAATTAAAAGGGAATAACACACATTGGTGCACAAGGAAATAGACCTTCAATTCCATACAGACAGCAGGATTCTCAAGTAAGTGTGTTCTCCTTTCTGCTACGGAAAGGGATGCAGGAAAACCCAATTATATATTTCCTTTTAATGCCCACATCCTGTGCATGAGAAGGGGGAAGTTGTGCCAGCAGTTAGAACATGGACTCAGCCATGGCTGGTAGCTTTTCTTCTCAGCCCACTCTGGCCTTTAGGCTACTTATTGAATCCCTGTTTTCCAGCCTGAGATGTTGAGACCTGAGACTTGATCTGATAAAGGCTGTGTACAGGTTTAAGTTTGCACATGGCACACAGTCCCTTGCTGTGATGCTGATAAATGCCCTGGGTAAAGCACAAATGATGACTCCACCCATGTCAGTTCTACTGCTCAAAGCCATCCTTCAACTAGTTATAAACTTAGAATGTTGTTTGTTGGGTTTTTGTTTGTTTGGGATTCTTTTTGTGTATAAAATGCATGAAAAAATCCCCAAATTTTCCATTACTGTTATAGTCACCTGTTTTTGCTTTATGTTCTTGCAAGCAGTGTTTTTATGGGCCCCTGAAAGACTGATTTACATAAAATTTAGCAGTGTTTACCTTCTAATGTAGGAGATACAGTTGAGATCGCAACAAGTAAACTGCTTTTATTGTTATAGGTTTTCTTCTTGTCGCTTAAAACTCTAACTTAAAACTGTGCTTTAACTTAAAGCTGAGTATATTCCTGAGGGAGCTAAGGAGTGGGAGTGGTTCTGTGCTTTGCAAACGGCAGTGCCAGAGAAGAAATCACCAGTGGGCAGCGTCCCTCCCAAAAGGAGATGTGCACCTCTCCCCAGGAGGAGGTAGAACAGCTCACACAAATGCTCTCTGTATCATTTAGTATCAGAATGAGCTGTGCTAAAGCATAAGAGGCTCAAAGAGAAAGTCATGCAAGCCTAACTGGTACTGAGAAACAAACACGCAGCCTAGAAGAAAATGTTCTTTGCTTTCTTGGTGCTAACTCAGTAAGGAGCAGAACTCAGCCTGTGCTTTGCATCCAATTCTGCACCTTGAAAGGCAGAGGCACCTTCTGCTGGTGACCTGAACAGGACCCCAGCACCCAATGCTCACCTGCCACTCCTCCCCTGGGTTTTCAGACCATATATTGTCTGTTTAGAGAAGTGCCATAATAAAAGGGGAAGGGATTCTGGTGAACTGGACCTTCAGGCACACAAATAAAAGTTGATCTTGGGAGCTGGATTTGATGGTATTGCTTGATTCTGTGATTCTCTGATCTTCACTGATTTATCTTATTCTAGCACAGGCACATGGCCTGTGATTGCAATCCCAGCACGAAGCACTCTTCAGGCTAAAACCCCAGTGTATGACTTTGGCACTATCTGTGCTGCATCCAAATGTTGAACAGCTAACAACTAAAGTCCCTGCTTAGTCTTTCCTCTCTCAGCCCTTGCCTGAAAATAACAGACAATTTTGCTTAACTGTTAATCTGGAATTAGAACCTCAGGATTGGATGCTCTGCCACAGACCTTTTCTTTTTGTTTATACAGCTTCCAAAATGTGGGTGGTTTACTGGAGGGTTTATCTACCTATTTTGTCTTATCTTTCCTAATTGCAAGCTCAGGTATAAACAGAATAATTGAATCTGCAGAGTAAATAAACAAACATTGCACACAGAACTGGGATCAGTAAAGATTGCCTGAAAACTCCCAGATGTATCTGTAGGTTTCTCCTACAGCTGGGCTTGCTTTGTGTCCCAGGGTTTTGATGTAGGCTCTGCTCTGTGATGATGAAGTTGTAAAACAGAAAACTCTGGAGAATTATTCAGCCTTAAGTGACGCAGAATAATCTTTGACTCTTTTTAAAGTATTTCATTCTCCTTTTTGCCCTCTGAACAGGTGTAGTGCTGGGTGAGGTGAATGACAGCAGTTCTTATTTCCAAAGGCATTATTTATTCAGAAATAATTATTTATTGGTTAAAATGCATTCTCTTATATGCCCAGAATTTGCAGTCCATGTTTTTCTGTATTGCAGATTAACATCCATTTCCATTTTAATAACGACAGTGAATGCAACAAGCAGGGCCAGACTGTGCAAAACAAATGTCTGCTAATTTGTAGTCTTTTAAATATGTAAAGCTAGTCTTTGATGTTAATACACCATTAAAAAAGAGCTGAAAAGCTCACAAGTCTGTTCCTGTGTCACTTGTCAAGCAGCAGAACAGCTCAAAGAGCAACTTGCTGGTTTGCAGCATCAAACTCACCTGAATGACTTCAGCATCCTATAAAAAATGTTGGTACCTGACATCCTAAAATTTTATATAACATGCAAGATCCATGGGATGAAGCTGCATCTGCAGGGTTCATGCCTTTCTGTGCCTTTTATGCTTTCTCCAGCAGCAACAGCAATGTGGTCCATGTGAGCCTGACTTGGCTTCTCCAGCAGTCCTGGGGGATGGAGGAATAGCCACACCATACTGGCAGTCAGAGTCCATGCACAGTGACCGTACTTTCCTACCCCAGGGACTGTGTTTACAAAAATCCTTGAATATCAACACAGCTAGGAAATAGTTCAATGTTTTGGGACTACAATACTTGAAGGGGAAATGAATTTGTCATTGTGAGGTTTACTATAGCCAGGGTCGAGGTGATAACAATTAATAAAAATCCTTAAACTGTTTCTGGCAGCAGCTTGTGCAGCATTTTAGTTTTCCTTCTGAACTCTTGTTAATTGGGAAAAATGTGCAGCAATTTCACTTATTCTTTTATAAGGTGAGCCATGACTGTTCTCATTTCTCCCATTTCTGAAGGGAAGAGCTTCACTGCAGTATCAGGAAATCATCAGAAAATAAACCAGGGTAACTTAGGCATTTGAAACACTTTTCAGCTTGAAACATAAACAGTTGTGCTGATAGCAGCTACCTGATCCAAAAAATGGTCTATTTTTCACCCATAACAAGTAGGACACAGGTACAATACATATACTTTGGGCATAAACAATGAACTGCATTCCCATTTTTAGGGGAAGACAGACAGAGTCTCATTAGCTGTATTGATATAACTGAGACAACATGCAAGGCATGCACACACTGATTGCACTGCAGTACTGTGATGAAAGCCAAATCTTTTTTTCCCTCATAAATAGGCCAAATTGGTGCTTCTACACCACTGTTTTACCTGCTATCTTAAGAGGCTTGTTCTTTTCTTTTGGCACAGAGGTGGAGCTGCTTTCAAAAGAAGACAACCAGGTACAAGTCATTGACTTTCCATACTCAAATATATTCCTCATCTTTCATCTTTCCAAGAGTTTTGAGGGGCTTATTATTATAAAAATAATGATAATTTCATCTTTGCGAATATTTGTCTCTGCCTACTTTTAGTCCATGACTCTCCCAGATCTGAGTCAATTCAGTCCCACAGCAGCAGGAGAACTGAAGAAGGAAAGCCAATTCCTGTTCTCATGTACAAGTCAGGATGAAATTTGTCCTCCTCCTGCAGGAACAACCCCCAGCACTTGGTTTTGGTGTTAAACCCGTAATTTATTTGTGAGTTAACCAACTAATACCTGGTTTGAGCATCACTAGGCAGGGACAGAGCACAGGCCCAGCTGATGGTACTCTTAGTACTAAAATTGTCCTAGATATCAGAAATTGTTTACACGGTTTATCATTTTTCAGCTTCTAAAAATAGCTCTCCAGTATGCACTGTCTCATCTCAGAAATGAGTAAAACAAACACCAGAAATCAGGGAAATAACTATTTTCTGCTTTTAAACATATTGTTGACTACACGAGAGTGGCAGACAAAGACTCCATCAACAAATTTGTGCATAAGGAAATGGATTTTCATGTAAATAATTATTATGAATGTTAACTAGCTGCACACATCATCAGGAAAACATCAGGGAGGTTTGTTTGTGGAAGCTAAACAAAATATGTTTGCTTCCTGCTGTTCTTTTATGGGTATTTTTATTGGAAGCAGAGTTTATAGAGGCATAGCAATCATATATGTTTCGCTGTAAAAGCACCACTTTTCTTTGGAAACAGTATCAGGCTCTCTGCAGAAAAATAAAGTTGGCCAAACTTCACAGTTATCAACCTAGAGTTGAAAATATTCCCTCTTCTGGAAAGTCTTGATGTTGTTTATGTGCACCTTTCTGGTAGTGATTTCAAGTGCAGCAAAAAATAATTAATTGCTAGAAAGTTGAAGGTAGAAATTACTTCAAATGGGATCTTGCCAAGGATTTGGCAAACAAACTGTTATTTATTTCAGCATTTTCATCCTGGTGAAGGAAAAATGTCCTTAGATGAAAACTTATCTGCCTGGTTTATTGGATGATACTAAAACTGTAATTGATGAAAAGGATGTAGGCTTGCTGGAATCTTTCTAGTTCACATGGTAGCACTTCTTGGCAGGAATAGTCTGAGACAGCTTTTATAACCCAATCTTCAAACAGGCCTCACCTCCATCTCCAGCTTTTCAGTTGTTTTCATGAAAAACTCTGCCTCTGTGAACAGAAGAACACAGGTTTCCAGTGAAAGTTTGGGTGCATGGTGCCATAGAGCTGATAGGCATTGCATTCCTGGGAAAACAACTTCCATGCTAAGGAAGAGAAGCACTCTGCTGTTCTCCTACTGAGTGGGGCATGGACACCAAAGGCACAGGGGGCTGTGTCTGAGAGCCACATAAATATCCCAGAGGCAGGTGCCAAGAGGATGGTGCCAGACTCTTTTCTGTGGCGCTCAGTGACAGGACAAGGAGCAATGGACAAAAACTAAAGCACAAGTTTAACAACATGGAACCATGGAATATCCAGAGTTGGAAGGACTCACATGGTCATGCAGTGCAGCCCCTGTGCCTGTTCAGACACCCCAACAATCCCACCCTGTGCATCCCTGGCAGCATTGTCCAAACCCTCCTGGAGCTCTGGCAGCCTTGGGGCTGTGCCCATTCCCTGGGGAGCCTGGGCAGTGCCAGCACCCTCTGGGGAAGAGCCTTTCCTGATATCCAGCCTAACCCTGCCCTGACACAGCTCTAGCTGCTCCCTGGGTCCTGTCCATGGGCACAGAGATTGGAGCTTACCCTCCACTTCCATGGGGAAGAACTTCTTTGCATGGAGGGTGGCAGAACCCTGGAACAGCTGTCCAGGGAAGGTGTGGCATCTCCAACTCTGAAATATCCCAAACCCACCTGTTTCACCTGCGCCGGGTTACCCTGCCTTGGGGGAATTTGAACTGCACCATCTCCAGAGGTCCCTCCTTCCCCCACCGATTCCATTATTCCGCATTTGTGCATCGTGACCTCACCGGGCACCTGCTTCCTCCCGGCTCAGAGCCCCTGCCCTGCAACACCGCGGATCCGTGTGCGGGAGGAGCGGTGCCAGCGGTGCCAGTACTCTGGGATGAGCACTCCCGGTACCCCGGGATCCGAGCGCGGGATGGGCACTCCCGGTACCCCGGGATCCGAGCGCGGGATGGGCACTCTCGGTACCCCCGGGATCCGTGCGCGGGATGGGCACTCGCGGTACCTCCGGGATCCGTGCGCGGGATGGGCACTCCCGGTACCCCGCAGCCCGCGGGCGACTCCTCCCCGCGGTGACGGCCCCGCTCCGCCCCGCCCCGCCCGCTCCGCCCCGCCCGCTCCCCGAGAGGCCGCTCGGCTCGGCTCAGCTCGGCTCCGCTCCGCTCCCTGCCGCCGCCGCACACCGCCCGGGAGCCGCAGCCGCCCGCGCCCGCCGCCCGCTCCGGCCCGGGGGAGCCGCTCCGAGCGCGGCTGCCGAGGTGAGCGCCCGGGCCCGGGGCAGCGCGGGTCAGGGGCGGGGTGGAGCCCCCCATCCTCCGCTCCCCTTTCCATTCCCTTATTTCTCGTATGCCGACCCCCCTGGCCGCCGCCTCCGGGCGATGTTTTATTCATGGCCCGGCGGGCTTTGTGCGGAGCGGGCTCGCCGGGAGCGCCGGACCCGCGGCCGCGGCGGGGAAATGGCTGCGGGTGGGCGGCTCGGAGCCCCCCCGGCGCTGCCGGGCCGGGGCCGTTGCCACCGGGGGGCTCGGCTGCGGCTGCACGGCCGGGGCGGGAGCGAGCCCTGCCAGCCGCTCTCCGGCGGGTTTGTACGTATAGCTGCGTGTCCATATCCGTGTCTATTTACGTTCTTTTTCGATGCTCGGCAGCAGAGTATTGCAACACCGGGCGCACCGTGCGCCGGGCGGCACTTACACCATCGCCGAGTTAACTGTAGATGTCAGACTGTGCTTGCTCTGGGGTGATGTCAGATTGGTAATAACGCGCAGAAATGGGGATTCGGTGCGGGCAGAGCGTGATGGAGCCGGCACGGACCCAGCTGGCGCGGACAGAGCCGGCGGAGCCGCTCCGCTCCCGGCGCACGGCCTGCTGCGGGGGCAGTGCCCCGGCGCGGGCGGAGCGTGGGGGCACGGCGATAATTGGCAATTATTTGTGGGGAGCTGCGGACTCGGAGGAGCAGATATTTATGCCTGGAGCGGAGATACTTGGCTGGTTTTGCCTTACAAAGGTATTCAGGCGTGTTTTGGTTAGAGAGTCGGCTGATGCCTGTCTTGTCTGCCAGTTGTGCCATAAGGCAGCCTCTTCGGCTATCATCAGTCCAGAGGAGGAATTCTGTTGTGTGCTGTGCAAAGCTGGCTGTGGTCAATAGTCAGTGTAATGTTAGCTCCTGATACCGCCTCATGATTTCTCCCAAGCTGATCATGGACCAGTGAACTAAAGCTGAGAGATGCTGAAACACATCCCTTACCTTATTCAGTTCCCCATTCGCTTGCCCTTCACTTTCCCTACAACCTGGTTGGTTGGATTTCAGTGGAAAGATTCTGATTCTGGGCCTGTTCAAAGAAATCCGTGTGTTTTGATTTTGCTTGTCTAACTTGCTGTTTAATGATAGCTGTGAGGCTGAAGATCCCTGTGCCCAGGGGCTGTGGGGGTATTTGTCCTTCTGTACAAGTGAAGTTAACCGATACTGCTTGATGCTATTTAACCTTGTATTATCTTAGGTGTCATATGATGAGGCAGCTTGATTTGTTTAAGGCTTTGTGATGATGCAATGCAATAATAATTATAAATCTTCTCATTGTCTGAAGAATCTTTAAATACTACTCTGTCTTGGGAGGTACTTCATGTGTGTTTATTCCCAAGAGGCATGGGCATGGATGAGCAGATGATATTAATCACGTTCATTTCGGGGTGGGAGCAGTTTGGCACAGGTGCTTTAAGTTGTAATTTATGGGTGTGATGTCATGTGCTAGATAAGCTTTCATAGGATCTTGCCGTGTAAATTACAGCCTTTGTTTATATACGTGCAATTTCATGTTTTGGAAATCCACGCTGTGTGGTTTGCTCGCGAGCCTGCGCCGAGCTGTGAGCGAGCTCCAGCAGAATGTGCTTCAGTTGCGCAGTGGAGCTCATGGCTTGTGAACATTTTGCTTTGCCTTGTGCTCCCAGCCCGCTCCAGGTGTGAATGTGCCCCGTGGCATCTGCGTGCTGTGATGTGTCTGGTGGTTGGCTGTGAAAGCAGTGGCCAGGTACTTGGTTTGTTTTCTTCTTTCTCCACGATCTGGTCTGGTCCGTTTTTGAGAAGAAGCAGGGTGCTGAAATTACTGACTTCAACTAATGTGTGCTGGAGAGAGCAGCTTGGTTATTTCAGGCTGCTGTGGTTTGTTATGCAATCAGATTAACAAAGGTTGAAATGATCATTCAGCCTTGGGTAAACACGATCTATAGAACAGCGTGGATTAGGGCAGCTGTTTACATCGGGCAGATCTGCTGCACTTGGTGTGTTGCAAATACTGGGTGGAAACACAATGAGTGGACACAGTAATGTACTAAACAAATTTTCAGCAATCTCTTTGGGATTATGATGTACTTACTATCGATTGTCAGTGCTCCAGGAGCTTCTGCAGTGCCTTAGGTGCTGCCTGCACGCATGGGCAAACTTACTTTTGGCTTCATTTAGTTGACAACCCAAGGCCTCGTGGAAATCTTTGTGCACAGCCGCTGGTGCCTGGGGTGCTGTGCAGCCTCTGGGCTACTGCAGTCCAGGGCTTGGGTCAAGCAAGCTGACTGATGCTCAACTGGAAGCTTCCTGAACTAAACAAAAAATACAATTCTAGCCATGTTTGCTGAAGCTGGCAGCCCCTCAACTGGTCCATTATTAGTTGGCTGTTTCTTGTCGCTGTTGTGGTGGTGGCATTGCTGCAGGAGAGGTTCTCAGGGCTTGTCTCCCTGAATCTGCTCAGCGAGCAGGCAATGACATGCAGGCATTGCCACCGTGCTGGAGGTGGCAGGAGTTGAGAGGGGAAGGGGCAGGCTGGGATGTGGGGGAAATACCAGGAACGTGGGGAGGAGAGGGAGGTGTTGATCAGCATGGACCTCTCCATAGGTGTGTGCAGTGCCTTGCTGGGACCCCCATCTGCAGTTGGGCTCGCCTGGGCTCTGCTGCTCCAGGAGGGCAATTTTGTTCTGAAAATACAGGATGTGATGGCATTGAATGTTTGGGGGAAAGGAGGAGTAAGCAACTCCTGCAGTCAGTTTTCCAGAGGCCTTTGTGTTGGTGTGGAGCCTGAGCCTTCCAATCTTCGCCTCATTCAGGGAAAGGTAAGGGACCCTCGAGGATGCTGCTTTTCCATCTTCTACTCTAGCAGGGGATGGAACAGAGCTACATTTTGAATACATGCCCAAAAATACTCCAGAGTTTATTATTATTGTTATTTATTTCCTTGCTGGCTGTGTTTAATTCTATATAACCAGGTATGTAATTGCAAAGGGATTTCACAGGCACTTGCAAATGTCTATCACTGTGCCACTGGCTACTCTGTGTGCTGCATAACATTTGTGATAAATGTACCCAGGCACATTTTGGGTACACTGGAATCCAAAGAGGTGCTTCAGGGAATAGGTAATGCTATTAAGGCTGTGTTGTAGGATGTTCAGAGGAGGCAGTGTGGAATGTGATATGCAGTCAGTCATGTTAAGGGTATTTCTTTTACTGGTACAAGTTTACTTCAGCTCTGATTTATTAACAGGTTGCTCTCCTGTCATCTTCAATTTTGTGAATGAAGTAAGAGCAGTTAGTCTCTGTCAGACTAGAGGTCTGTCTGGCTCGGTAGCTCCTCTGATGGGACCACTCCCAGGTGCATAGAAAAACTGGAACAGTGAAGTTCCCCTCCTGCTAAACCCTTGTAGCAGTCACCACCCTAGGAAACCTTTGGGGTGGCAGCTCCAAGGAGGAATTAAACTGTGTTTAATAGCTGCTGATGGATTGTCTTCTCTAAAAAAATGTCATAATTAGTTTCAAAAAACTTCATGACATTAGTGTTCACAACCTCCTGTGCTGGGGAACCCAGTCTGAAAAGGATTTTTTATTTTCATTTTACAGTTTCATCTGAATTCTAGAAGAATATATTTCTTTTTATATTTTCACACAGAAATTAACTCTATGTGGGGATGCTAAGTGATCTTAGAAGGTGAGTGAAGATGACCGCTTTATATTTGCGGTGAGGTATAATCCCAGCCCTGTTTGCAGTCACATTTCATGCATAGGTACCATTATGGCTGTCAGATTTAGGTGACTGCATGCAAAAAATGTTCAAATACAAGAAGTGATTTCTGCAGCTGTGCATCCTTGACATAGATTGGGGTGAGTCTCGACTCAGAAATGTTCAGATGACAAAAGAGTTGCTGCAAGCCAAGGAGCGACTTCAGCAACATTGTTGGAAGATTTACCAAAGTAAATTTTAGCAAGGGATCTGGTGCCACATTTTAGGACATGAAAGAGAATGCAGAGAACAGAATTTAATAGTTGTATTAAAGAGCTTGAAGCTAAGTAATACAGATTCCACTAAGTGCTGCATGATGCAGAAAATCTGTAACTCAGTTTCTGAACTGTTCTATAGGTTGGCTTCCACCACGCCATATTCTAACATTTCAAGAGTAGATGGGTGGTAATAAAGTTGTGGTTTAAATTCCACTTTTTCTTTGTGTGGCACAGAAGCAGAATCCCTTGGCTGTTAATTGACCTACAGTATTTATTTTTCTGCTTGTGGTTCAGGAGTCTGTCTGAGTTGCAGGAGTCCTCTGGGTCACAGACTTCTGGATACTGGTGGCAAAGTTGTGTTTGGCTTATTAAAATAAGCTCTTCAAAGGTTGATAATTTATTCAGAATCCTACAAAGGGTATCCTGAGCTGGAAGGGACCCATTAGGAGCATGGAGTCCAACCCTGTCCCTGCACAGATACCCCTCCAGTCCCTGTGCATCCCTGGGAGCCTTGTTCAAACCCTCCTGGAGCTCTGGCAGCCTTGGGGCTGTGCCCATTCCCTGGGAAGCTTGGGCAGTGCCCTTATTGTGGTGGCTTCTGAAATCCCATTGATAAAAAAGGGTAGAATTTTCATGTTTCTAAAGCAAATATAAGTTCTTGATCTTGTCATTTCTACTACTTTTCCACCCTTAAGCCTGTAAACTTATGATTAAAGTGGGTGGAATTTCAGCCTGATGGTTTATGGGGTGGGATAATGGTAGAGACTGACCAGACAAATGTTTTGTTTTAAAAATAGAGAGGCTTACATAATGATGCTATACACAACAACTGTGTATGGATATGGATAAGATCTCTGGAGCAGTGTTAATCCAACAGCATCCCTTGCCTACATGTCTGCTGTTCCTTGCTTCAAAGGAAGGTAATTCTGGAGAGAAGAGATGCCAGTGCCAAGTGATTTAACTGCAGTATTGATCCAATCCTGAGCAGACTTTAGGCAAGGCTCTGGGTTAGAAGTTTGGAGAAACAGGTTTTTAAACCATTGTGAGCTCCTAATTTGTCACCTGAATGACAGAAAATGATTCTTCCTCTTTTTTTTTTGTGGAGCCCTGTCTCTTGGTGTTTTGAGTTGTTTACAGAGATTCATGTCTTAATGTGTGGCATGTGCTTAGGAAATCTGAGGCCCTGTTTTGGAGAATAAAGAAAACCAAACCAGTGAATGTGTCTGAAAGCATCAGGATGGGCTTACAGACTTTCCTCTTGCTATGAAAGTGGCCTCAGTTTCTTCTCCTTCTGTCTCTGTATCTCTAGGAGAAAGGCACAGGCTTCATCTGTCAAGTTTGGAAAAAGATAAAGAGCAAGTTCACTTGAGATATGTATTTAATAGGGAAAATTTCCCAGGATCTATATATACAGGTGGGCATTTTCCCAAAAGTGTGTTAGGTGTTGAGGCCACGAAAATGTTGCTGCTAACCAAAATTCTAGCCCTGAATGTATCTATAAATACCATAGCCTCACCCCTTTGGCTCTGTGAAATTATATGTAGCTGGAATAATTTCATACATCAGGACATAAAAGGACCTTGGTGAACTTGTGCTTTTATAATAAACAAGAAGAAGTTTATCTAGGTTGCCCAGTTTATTCACACAAAGACAGCTCTTTACTCGGGGAGGGGGAGGTACTTACCTCTTAGACTTTCCTCCTTAGGATTTTTATCTCTTCCTGTCCCAAGATTTTATTAATAAAAGCAAAACAACTTTAATGTTTATGCATTTGGACAGACAGAGCTCTGCGTTTTGGAGTCATGGCTAATTAGATTTGTGGAGCCTGTGCAGTTTTGGATATTGGGCAGGGAGGTTGTTTTTGCAGGAAGACACAGAGGAAGGAACGCGTTGCTTGTGTTCCCTTTCTTACAGTGGCAGCAGCACTTTCCATGCCCTGTGCACTTTCATGATGTCGGTGTGCTGTTCCTGGGGAAGCAGGCTTGGTGAGGTTCACCTCTGTGTTTGAAGAATTCCTTTTAAATTGCTATTCAGTAAAGCTCTGAGTAGCAGACATTTGCACTTCTCCAGTGGAAAACAGTCTGAGGGAAGAATCGGCTGGTAAACCAAAACAAATGCTGTCTTTCTAAGGGCTGGCAATGGGCTCTAAGCCCATTCTGCTTCAACTTGGAGGGATGACTAAGATGTTTCTCTGCTCTGGCAATATCCACTTAGGATCCTGCTGCTTCATTTCATATACAGGCCTGCTCACTCCAGCTGCATCTTGAAGGGAGCACAGCTGACGTGCAGCAAATGCACTGCCAGGCTGACTGCAGTAAATGCACTGGCAGTGTGCAGGAGCTGCTCTTTTGTTAGCAGTGCCTGTGCCCAGCTCCAGGGCGTTCTCTGAGCTGGGCTGTTTCAGGCTGTGGTTTGGGCTGCTGAGCATGGCCAGCCATGTGATGCTGAAGGACAGGCTGCTGCTCCTCTCCTCCCGGTGCAGCCTATGTGCGTGCAGTAGTTGTGGTCTGGTGGATGCCCAGGGGCTCAGCTTTCCCTTCTGAGCCTTTATTTTTTGCAGGAATCCGAAAGAGCGGAGCTGAAGCTGCTGAATAAGCCAGACTGAATCCAGAGGAGCAGATCTGGCTCTCCCCTTTGTCTGCCACAGAAATGTGGAGAGGAGAAACTCCTGCGAATACTTCAGGGATTTGTTTGATTAGTGGGTGAAGGGAAAGCCAGCCAGGGTTTTCTAATCCCATCTCTATTCTTTTTACCATTTGAAACTCTAATGGATATAATTGTTTTTTCTTATGATTTATGTTATTAAATTGCTCCCTAGTTTTCAGGTGTGGGAGTCTATCAGCCAGGGCTGCTGAAATTAAAATCAAAACCTCATGATGAGCAAGCTCCTGAGATGATCTTGTTTAATAGTAAGAGGGAGCTGTATTCTTTCTGCTTTGGTCATGTTGGATAAGGTGTTACCTTTGAGATTAAAAAGTCCTGATGCTCATGGGAGGAGGGGGAGCGCTTCCTTCTTTTGTCTCCAGGATTGCAGCAGAGATGCTAATTAAGTACCTAACAAATTGGATTTGGGCAAGTTTGCCTTTGCTATGGCAGTGAAAATGTTTTGTTTGGTAGAGCTGCGCAAATTACACCAGCAGGCATTCACACAGAGATAAATCAGCCCCTGGCTGCCCCAAATCTTCCTGCTTCAGTCGGCAGGAACATGCCAGAGGAGCTTTGGGGATGGCAGGAGTCAGTGAGCTTGTTCTGGAGCAGATTGTGTAGGGGCACAGCCCCGAGCAAAGACGTCACAGCGAGGAGTGACTGTGCTGCCAGCACAGAGAGCCTCTGTCAGCGGGACAGGCAGCTCCATATGGGGGGCTGCTCTGCTGCTCTTCCCCAACAACAGGGCTCGGAGCTGGGTTTTCCTGGAACTACCATTCTGAGCTGTTTTCTGGAAAATCAGATATTAAAACGTGGAATAAGAGACCTCAGGCTCAGTAACGACGTTTAGGAGAATAAGGAACGCTCAGCCTCGTGAAGCTGCATTTAGTTGTACATTTATTTGGGGATTTTTTACAAGCATAATGGAAAATTATGCACTCGACTTTTCTCAGAGTTGCTGTGGGATTCAGGGGACCTAATTTCCCTAAGACTATGAAAATCCCAGGCTTTGCCATGTAATTTTTGTTTGCCTTTACACTTCTGTGCTCGTCTTTGAGCCTTCTTTCATCCACAGCAAACGCTTGGGTGCCGCAACAGAAATGGTTTGAAAGTCAATGATTTGAGAGAAAAAGGGCTGGAGCTTCTTAGATGTCTGGGGACTGGATGAAGTAGGATTAATCTGGCTTTAGACAGAAATTTGTGAGAGAAGCGTGGTCAAGTGACTGGCCGGAGAGAGGGGGGATTCATGAAGTCAAAGTCACTTCTTCAGCCAAAGGGGGGATCAGGCTGGTACATTTCTGACAGGGTGTTTTGCCTGGCCTTTCCCACAGACTCTGGGTAGCTGTCACATACTTTCTCTGTAATTATTTGGCATTCTGAGAGATCATGCCTTAAAAAAAGACTCTCAGAGCGAGCAGCTTTCCAGAAGGTCATTGGAAATTTAATGCTACAGTGTAATGAGGTTTGTGAGTTACCTGTAACACAAATAACAGTGCTGACGAGTTGCTTTTCAATTATTAATTCTTGTACAGTAAGCTGTGGCCATTAAGATGGGTTGTCTATGCAAAGTGGTTCCATAAAATGCAAATTATTAGCTTCTATGTGGGTCAGAAAACATTGCCTACTTGGTGTAACTTGTAGTTAAATAGGCTCCTTTGCTAAGCAAATAATTTAAGCACTGGTTACTCTCAGCATCGTCAAAAACATACATGAGTTCTTGCTGAGTGTAAATAAAAGGGTTTCAGCTTTGAATGATGACTGCAGGATTTGGCTTAAAAGCTATTTTTGGGCCACGGGCACAGCCCAAAGCCGGGGGACGTATGTGGCTCTGCTCCTGGAATGGCGTCAGGATGGAGGATGACTAAGTCACCCCTGCAACTTCCTGCTTGCTCCAGAAAGGTGGTGATTTATTGCAGCTCTGTGTCAGCAGTAAGTCGCTGTCCACCCGCGCTGATTCAGCCACCCAACTTAGCTGGGAGTTAGGGCTGTGCCCCGGCTCCTTCCACCCAGCAGCTGCCGGGTGGGGACGAGGCCATCGCCCTTCCTGCCCCGTGTCCGTAGGGCCAACCAGGCCCTGAACACTGTCCTGGTGCAAATGCGGGACTGGGATGGTGTTCCTGCCCACTGAGGGAAGACTGGCTGGGCAAAGCCTCAGGGCCTCGGGTTTCTGAAGGTGCTGAGGTTGAAGCAGTAGCAAATGTGGCTCCTTCCCACCCCGCAGCTGCCAGGCTAGGGACAAGGCCATTGCCCTTCCTGTCCCATGTCTGTCAGGGCCAACCAGACCCTGACTCCTGTCCTGGTGCAGACATGGGATTGGGATGGTGTTCCTGCCGTGGGATTGGGATGGTGTTCTTGCCCAGGCAGGGAAGATTGGCTGGGCAAAGCCTCAGGGCTTTGGGCTTCTGAAGGTGCTGGGGTTGAAGCAATAGCAAATGTGGCTGCTCCCAACCCAGCAGCTGCCAGGCTGGGAATGAGGCCATCACCCTTCCTGCCCTATGTCCGAGTGCCAGCCAGGCCCTGACTCCTGTCCTGGTGCAGATGTAGGATTGGGATGGTGTTCCTGCCTGCTGAGGGAAGATTGGCTGGGCAAAGCCTCAAGGCTTTGGGTTTCTGAAGGTTCTGAGGTTGAAGCAATAGCAAATGTGGCTCTCTCCTGGCTCCTTCCCACCTAGCAGCTGCCGGGGTGGGGACGAGGCCATTGCCCTTCCTCCCCTGTGTCCATCAGGGCCAACCAGGCCCTGACTCCTGTCCTGGTGCAGACATGGGATTGAGTTGGTGTTCCTGCCCAGTCAGGGAAGATGGGCCGGGCAAAGCCTCGAGGCTTTGGGCTTCTGAAGGTGCTGATGTTGAAGCAATAGCAAATGTGGCAGAATCAGCACATAGCGATGTTGCTGCTTGGGGAAAAATTGTTCCAAACCCTTCCAGGCCCTGCCCTGGCTTTCCTTTGTAGGCAGAACAGGTTGGGCAGCAGCACAGGGCTAGGGAGGCTACACAAAACAAGGGGAGTTCACTGAAGATATTCATTAGATGTAACATGTTGAGGGCTCCTGTTTTTCTGAGGTTTACAATGCCTCTAGTGCATAAGGACAGATTTCTCTGCTCCTGTTGTAGATGAGTAAGGCAAGTAGTTGTTCTACTGCTACCTTTTCCCTCCTACCTGCCCTCCAAAACAAACCCAAGGTGCAAACCCCCACCAGTCTAAAGACCTGGTTTTAAAATAAAACACTTCATTTGAGGTACAGGAATGATCTGGCTGTGATGAAGACTGATGGCAATGCCTCCTCTCTTCTCTTCCACCCTGCTCTCCCAAGAGCTGCTGCTATCCTGGGAAAGCACATGAAGAACCCACTTGCTCGCTCTTGTCGTCACAGCCCTTATCTCTTTAGTGGAGTGTAAATAACCAGGATAATTGTTGTGTTCCTGTATGTTTTATGCGCTAAGCCAAATGCAGAAGAAACAACTCTTTTCTGGGGCGTTTTTGCATCATCCTGTGCTTTGAAAAGGTACAAGCAGGCTGTTGTTGGCCACAATCAGCATCAGCTGCTTCCCGAGGTGTCTCTGGCCAAGGCAAGTTTTGATGCAGTCCTGGAAAGAGGCAGAGGTGGGAGGGAAGATCCCAGGTGAATTAACTGTGCCGTAAGGATAAGGAAATTATCCCCCAAAATCTCTGAGCTTTCCTAGAGTATGAGGTCAGCTCTGCTTTTGATCTTGGTTGTGACTGAATATCCTCAGGAATAAAAACTGCAGGTAAGAGTGGAGGCAGCTCTGAAGACTTTTGGTTTTCTGTTTCATGGTTGCTACCTGGTGATTGGTGCTGTCTGGTTTGCTGATGGATTCTTTTAATTGGTCACCTCTCTGCTTTCTTAAGTGTTCAATTTCCCATTCTTCTTTTCCTCATCTATAATTTTCCATTCCTTACCTGCTACCATCTCCCCTGACATGTCATGAACATGCCTGAATTTGTGTGTTGAAATGGTTTTATTGCTTTCAAAAATACTAAGTGTGACTGGGTGTAAAAGTGAAAGTAGCGTGTGAGCTTCAGCTGCTGCTTCAGTGCCAGTGAAACCAAACTCTGTGAGCTAGCACCCATATCCATAAGGTTTTTTCCAGGTGCAGACTGAGCTGTGGTGCTGACTGTGGGAATGCTGACCAGTGTTGAGGGGGAAGAACCCCAGCACTGGAGGAGTGCAGGGACCTTTCTGTATCATCAGACTGCAGGACTGGTTCTGGGCCTTGATTTAAATGGCAAAGGAGTGATGGAAAGCAGAAGATGGGAATGACTTTGGCCCTTAAGGCACAGTATGCCTGTTGGTGGTAAGGGTTGGAAGCTGTCTCCAGTCTCCTGTTCCTCATCCCTACCTGGTCATTAGCCACCAGGCTGAGTAGGTTGAAAGATTCGAGGTGCTCTAGAACTAAGTTTAAAACTGATGGAAATTACCGTGGGCTCAGGGGCAGTGCCTTGGACCTTCAGTTGTTTGTGATTACCTGGAAATGTAGGAGTGCTGTGTGCATCTGTCTTTGGCAGTTCCCCTGGTTTCTCTCCTGTTTGCTGCTTTGTTCTAGGGAAAGCTGAGGAAAAAAGAGAACAAGCATGCACTGATAAAAGAGCTTCAAAGCCTGTGATAAGGGGGAGAACATATATTTGCTTCCAGATATTGCTGGAATAGGAGAAAAACGACATGGGGTAGGGAATGGTGCCCTGGGATGGGAGTTGGGAGACCACAGCTTGTTTTCCTGGGGGCTGGGGAGCTGCTGTGGTGGGAGTTGCCCAGCCAGGCTCTCTGCAGCCACAACAGTGTCTTTGTGGTAAGGCTCTGAGCTTGTTCTGTGCTTTGCTATCACAAAAATAAAAACTGATTCTTTTTCTTGCTTTTGAAGTGTTTTTGTTTGGGTTTTTTGATCCAGAGTAAAATCTGGATTATTTTTCAAAATCCTTTGATTAACTTGAACCTCAGTATCTTAATTCTGTTCTCATTATAGATTTGCTTGTCAAATACTATTTTTAAGGTCAAAATTACGACAGAGTATTTCTTCTTGCAGTGTATGACAAGTACTAATGCTCAGAGTGCAGTCCTGGGGCTGGGGTGCGCATCCTTATTTCCTGATGTTTTCTGAAGCTTCACCTGCCTCCGCAGGGCGAAGGCAGTGCTGATGGACTGCAGGGTTGCATTGCTAATAACTGTAAACAGCAATTCTGACTCACTGGTCCTGGAAGACAGAAGTACAGTCATATATTGTGGCTATGTTAATTTGTTTACAAATAGGAAAATTTGTATAGATGAAGTTTAGCACATGTATTTCTGGTTGCTCTCTTTAGAAGGTGTATGGCTCCCCTGAACATCTGGTGTTTGGTTGTCCCCAAACTTCAGCTCCCACCGCCCTTCTGCAGTCCCTACCTACCTCATACAGACTGGAATCTTTGGGTACCTTGGGCTTAGCATGCATTAAAAATAAACTTCTAGGAAGAAGTTCAGATTAATGGTTGGCCACCATGATGCCCAGCAAAGAAGATTTCCCAGATGTTCATAGCATGGCCTGGGTTGGAAGGCACCTTAAAGATTATATCATTCCAACCCCTGGAATGACAGGGACACCTTCTGCTAGACCAGGTTGCTCCAAGCCTCATCTGGCCTGGCCTTGGGTGTTTGATTTTGGCTGACCCTTCATTTTGGGGTTAAGGCAGAGCCTGAGCATGTTGTGTTTGGGTTGTCACCATCCAGAGCTGGTGTCAGTAACCAGAAAAATGACAGGGAGAGTGGGAGTATAATGTTCATAAATGTAATGAACAAGGAGGTGGCAAGGTGGAGTGCTAAGATGGAATGTGAAGAGCTAAACAGCTGATGGCATGAGGCTAGAAACGTGAGCAGGAGAAACTGAGGCACGGCCTAGCAAAGCCAGAAGGAGGCACTTGGTGTTGGAAAGGACATCGTGTAAGGGCTCACGTGTGCTTTGCATTGCTGTCTCAAGGTGTGTGGTCAGGGGCAGAAATGATCAAATGCTTCTTTCTCCTATCCTTTTTATGGTGTCTGTTGTGAATGAAAACTTTCTGAGTGAGTGCTCAGGGCCAGAGCTGATTTCTGTAGGCTGCCATGGCTTTGTGTTGCTTTTCTTCATAGTGCACCCGTCTCTTCTAATGGGTGACATAGAGTTGGGCTGGATCCAGACAGAAAATTTGTCACTGGAATCATGCTGAACAGCACCACTAGGTATGGGTGAGGCAGAAGAGGAAAGATTCAGTCAGGATTTTTCTTCAATTCTGCAATACTAAAGATCAGCCAAAAAGCTTGTAAATATTCCAGTTGTGAACTGCAGTGATTCTGCTTAATGTGCTTTACTGATCTTCCTGTCATCTCTTCTGTAGGGAAATGTTAATATTCCACTTAGGAGCAGTATTTCTTTTGATCTCTGACTGCACCCCTTGTTTGTTCCCTAAACCATCTCTCTTTCTACCACAAACCACTTAGATAACTGGTGTTACAGCAAAATAATCACCACTTGTGTTAGTTCCCTGATTCTCAGTGGTGCTGCTTTGTATTCTGGGATTTGATTGCAAGACAGACAAGTAGATAAGTAAGTAAAAGGCAAAGCAACAGCAGCAAGAAGAAAAAGAAACTGCATTTGATTAAAATCCATTTTACTGTGGTTCCTTAACTGTAGCTAATTGAGTGTGTGTTTTTGGGGGAGAGATGAGGGTATAGGTGAAATTTAATGGATAAGCTCACTTGTTAAACTTGGGATGGGGTTGATGGAAGAAATCAGTGTCATTGTGGGCACACTGTTGGGAAAGGGGAATACAGAGATTTGTGATTCCAGTAGCTTTGCCTGGTTAAAGGCTCTGCTCTGTAGATGGAGGCTTTGGTATTTCTTTTTTGTCGTCCCCCCCCCCCCCCGTGCTGTGTGGTGTTGCAGTGACCTGCAAAAGCCAGAGCAGCACCAATTCTCCTGCAGTTTCATGTTGCCACTTGTGCTGGCACACAGGATGTTTGCCAGGAGAGGTCCTGGCAGGACACCAAGGAACAAGAGCTGGCTTGTCAGCAGAGGTAGTGGAGGGAAGGCACAGAGGTAAGGGAGGTGCAGCAGGGCCTGGTGTCCAGGACAAAGAGCTCCAGGGCTGGTTTTGGGCAGGGAACCTCATGTGTGTGCTATCTGCAAAGTCTTAGGCAACCTAAAGTTGCTTTCATGTTTACAGACTTAATGATTTGTTTTGTTGAAACTCCCTTAATTTAGTCTCTTTGAAGCCAGTACAAAAATTCATTTACTTTCAGAGTTGGTCACTTTTTTAAAGATTGCATTTTTCCTCATGTTTTCTGCTACTCAACTATGCACAGCCAATCAGAATGTTTTTAGTCCTACTATAATTTGTATGGTAAATAAGCAGTTTATTCTATTCTGCATCAGATTCCAGTATAAAATGGCTGAAGTGATTGAGCAGTGACCCTAAGAACAAAGGGTTTGCCATGTCCAGTCTGCTGAAGTGCCTCTGTGCAGATGTGGGAGCAGGGATGGTAGGAATGTACCTATTCCTCCAGAGCAACTCTAATAAAAGGTGCAAGTGTCCCTAACTGAAGGTATATTTGTAACATTGATAATAATCTATATTGTAGCTTTTAAGTACAATTTTGGAGTTATTAAAGTTTAAAAAGATCTCTGAGATTGAGTCCTGCTGTTCCCCCAGCACTGCCAAGCCCACCACTAACCCATGCACCCAAGGGCCACATCTGCATGTCTTGTGAATGCCCCCAGGGGTGGTGACTCCATCCCTGCCCTGGGCAGCCTGTTCCAGGGCCTGACTGCCCTTTGAATGAAGAAATTTCCCTGATATTCAATCCAGTATTCCCAATCTAAACCTTCCCTGGCACAGTTTGAGGCCATTTTTTCTTGTCCCATCCCTGTTCCCTGGGATCAGAGCCCAACCTGTCAGGGAGCTGTGCAGAGCCAGAAGGTAGTATGGATAAATAAGAAAGCAATAGGGATAAATAAGAAGGTAATAGGGATAAATGAGTAGCAGGAGACATGCAGAGACAATGGGGCAGATTGCAGCATAGGGCAGCTGACCAGGTAAGCACCCAGTGTCCCCTGATGACCCTGAGATTAGCGTTGGTGACAGACAGGGACATTATCTGTGACTCTGGGTTGGGTACCTTCTGCGTGTTCTGGGTTAATTAGTGATCTGTGTGCAGATTGGATTGGGTGGCAGTAATTACTGTGGTGCCTGTACCCACTGAGAGTGTACAGGTCTGTCAGGATTTTGGGAGGGTGGATGTGTAGACAGACCATGGCAGCAGGAAGCTCTGGGTTTAGATTGAGTTTTCTGCTGACTGCTTGGCACCAAAGCCTCACTAACCCCTACCTTTCACTCCCTCCCCATTTTCCATGTGTTAATTGGCTTTAGCCAAAAGATGTTCCTGCTGAACTTGTTACAGATGGAAGGCAATCTAAACCACGTTGTAGCATTGTACATATTCAGGCAGTAGCAAATGTGCTGGGGCTTTGTCTGGAGGTGTGGAAATCTGTCCTGGCTGTGGGTTTGGAGTCAGCAGTCACCCTGCTCCTGGTGGCTTTCCATTCTCCTTTGTCAGCTTTGGGAGGAAGTAAACTTGAAGCGGGAGGAGAAGGTAAGCAGAGACTGAAATTAATATTAAGCACTTCTAGATTAATTTCACTGACAAAATCTCTGCTTGATTTCTGTGGGAGGAGCGTTTGCCAGAACCTTGCCAAATTATCCCAGAAAGCAGCTCGAGAATGTTAAGCAGAAACCCCACAGCATTTCACAGGAGTTTATTCTGTTGTTTTAGTAGTGACTCATCTCCAGAATGATCCATCTTTTTTGCTGTGTACATGTGGGGGGGAAAAAAAACCACTTACAAAGGTCTCAGAGCCATCTCTGAGCTATACAAAATGCAGTGTCCTGTTCAATTATTAGTTAAAGCATCTGGTTGTCTCAAGCCCTTAGGCAATTTTGAGAGTTATCCTGGCAAAAGATGTTTGCAGTCAAACCTGGTTCACTTTTTGTTAAACATCCTGAATTTTCTTAAGAGTGTGGAATGAGACAGAAGTGGTAGGTATAGACAGAGGAAAAAGTGCTAGGTATGATTCTCTGAATGGACAGAATTGTTGTTTTTGAAACCTCAAGGATTTTTAGAACATCACTTTTTCCTTTCTGTAGGTCATGTTTTTAGCTAAATGATCTGAAAATTAAAGATCAGCATTCCAGTGTGTTTGTTAAATGCTTTGCTTCCTGAGGCTGCTGTTCAGAAAGCTGAGGGCTCTCCTCTCGATTTTTCATCCTGCCCCTGCTCAGCATCCTCAAAAGGCAGCAGAGAGTACAAAAACAGGAAAGGGGAATGATAAAGTGTGGGAATCAAGGGAATGCTGAGTTAGCAGTGCCAGGAGGAAACAGCCCTAACCGCAGCCTTGCTGCTGGTGAAAAATAAATGGAGGTGAACTGACTTAAAATACTTCTGAAAATGGAGTTCTCTTTCTTGTCACATTTTTCTGTGACTTCTTCTAACAGTTTTTAATGCAATAAAGTAGAAAGCAAACCTGTTGTAGTGACTGGATGCTGGCATTAGTGTTTTAGCAAACACCTACACAGCATATATATGGACTAAATTATCTAAAGGGCTTGTTAGCATATCATCTGCATGCAGAAGAAAGTGATGGTGGTGATGCCTGCTGCTTAGAAATCTTGTGAAGGATTCTAGCTCCTTCTTGCTTTCCTTTTTCTTTTCATTGTTATCTCCACAATAAAAATGTCCACTGCATTTGGGGAGGACTTTTTCTCTCTGTCATCATTTTTTGTTGTTGTTTTGAAGGCCTTGAGACATTTCCCCCTATTTTATCATAGAGAAATTTTGTAAGGTATACAGACAGTCCTTTTGTGAAGTTCATAGAGCACATGAAATAGTGGAGAGCAAAACCATCTGCCAGTGACAGTGTTTGATCTACAGAACAAGCTATTTCTGAGGGAAGTTGAGTAATGCTTGACTTGGTGTTGTTTTGTTTTGCTTTGGTTTCTTGGCTTCCAAATCAGTGTTGAAAAATACCTGCCAACTGTAATTATTTTACTGGAAGTTTAATGCAAGGTCTAATTTTACTGGAAGCCTGGAGGAGAGGAGGAGACAGAGCTGGAGAATGGCATCTGATGTGGAGCAATGGTGATGTCAGGCATATTTAAGATAAGTGAACTTGCTGTTAATAAAATAGACACACAATGCTGCTTTTGGCCCACTATGGGCCATGGAAGTACTTGTGGCAGGCTGGGCACTTCACTACTGGACCAAAAGTCTTGGCTGGTGGTTTTGGTTGTCTTTCACCAGACCCTCTTGGCATATGTGTAACTTTGAGCCCTCAAGCTTGCTGTGATTGAAGTATGTGCGTGTTTGAAGTGCTTTGGCTGAAAAGAAAATCAGTACTATTCTGATAAGGAGATGAGAAGTATTGAATTGCTTAAAATATTAGCTTTTCTCATGGGATTCAGGTTTTCTGTTAAAAATTCACTATTGTGCTGATATTTCTTCATCAGGGAACCTTTGAAGCCATTTCAGCATTTTGAGATAGGTCTGCTAAAACCTTCCTTGTCCAGATTTTCTTTTAAGAAAGACAAAAAGTAAAGAGAAGAGAGAAAAAAGTGAATTTTCAGAGGGAATCAACATAAAGAATGAGCTGTGTGGGGAGAATCCAATTTCTTCCACGTTATGTGATGCTCCATGGCAGAGATTCCCAAATGTGCAAGCACTGTTGTATAGCTGGTGTGAGACAGGTGAGTTACACCTGGTGGCTTTGCATCCAGCAGAAACCCAGGGATTTGTCTTTGGTCCCAGAAGGAAGGATTTCAGAGGAAACATCTGTTGCTCTTAGAACTTGAGGCTTTTTAATACAGTCCTGGTCATCCCTCTGGAGTTCTCTTCCTGCATTCATCTTGTGGGTCACTTATTTATTTGTTTATTTATTGAAAGATCAAACCCCCTTTTCAGACCCCCCCAAATCTTTCATTTAACTTTACTTAGCAGATTATGTAGTGTACCACTGACTTCTGGTTTTGCTGCCCATCACAAAAGTGTGTGAGGAGTTTTAACTACAGGACTGATGCATTTCTGAAATTGGAGAGGATGATAAAGGATTGATGGTTCAGATGTGCTTTGTGGAAAGTGTTTACAGAGCACAAAGGTTGTGGCAGGAGCAGTTAATATTGCTTTTTAATAATTTGGGCAAAGTGTTTGGGAAGAAAGCATTGGGAATCTATTTTCATGTTGTTCTGAAAAGGAAAATAGAATCCATCCTGTGAGCATTGGGCAGGACAGTGACAGTGCTGGGCACAATGCAATTTTGTAGCTCACTATGAAAATGAAGGGGAAGGATGTAGGGAAAGGGGATTTTCCTCCCTCACCTACTTTTTCTTCAGGGAAAAAACCCAGACCTATAGGTTTTCTCAATTTACTCATTGAGAATAAACTTTTAAAGGTGTTTATAAACCACAGGGTTTATGCGATTTGTCTGGTTAAGCAAATCAGCAGAATCTGCTTAGGCAAGGAGGCAGGGAAGGTATTGCTGCCTTTCTTTTAAATTTCAGGTAGAACCTTAAAATTAGAGGTTGCTACAAGTCCCTCCAGCGTGTTTCATATAATTTGATATTTACACACTGGAAGCTTGTCTAGACTCTTCCCAGTTGTATTTGTTATGTACTGCATCAATCACTGCGTGTCTGTCCTTGTCAGTTTGTGTATATGAGATTCATCTCATCTATCTCCCTTTTCCCCATAAAACTCCTCCCAAAAGGCTTTATTCCCATTTTCCCCTAGAACTGCTCCTGTCAGGAGCCCAGCAGTGTCCTGAGCTTTGGGTCAGTCTGTGAGCATGGAATCCAAACCCCAGCACTGTACTAGCTACTAGGGAGGAAATGAACTCTCTCCCAGCCTCAGCCCGGACACCATCCTCTAAGCTGAGGGCGATTCATTGTGTTCACAGGCTGAGGGCTGGTCTATTTTAATCTGGAACCCACTGCAATTATGTTTAGATGTCTCTTTGCACCTATGTGAGATGATAATTGTGGTACCTCCATCTTCTGTGTGGTACCCACCATACTCTGAAAGCTTGGCCTTGTGGCTGGAATGAGCAGCATTTTATAGGGGCTGGGTGATAGTGATTGAAGTGTTTATTGTTAAACCCAGTTTGAGTTTTTTGTGTATATAGAAGTAAAATTAGTTTGAGTAGGACTTGCAAGTTGTCTTCTCTGTGACCTTGTGCTAGTGTTTATCTTCTGTTTTATGCTTTAATCACAAGCTTTCTGGGGGAGCCTGCCCTTGCTCCATTTTACAGTGTCCAGCACAGAGGGATTCTTTCTCATGCTGCTCCCACATACCACAGAAGTTGAAGTTATCATGAAATTGCATGCAGCTCTCTTTCCTCTCCTCCACAAACTGCTTTAAATTGTTCAACTCCTCCTTTCTTATCTGCAGGCCTGTGAATTGTGCCTAGAATTGTTCTGAGCTTGTCACAGCTCCCTGCTGCCTGTTTGGTAACAAGGGACACTCTTTACTTACATGGTGGTAAACCCTTTCTGCTAAACAGGAGCAGAAACTGTTTGCTGTGTTCTGAGGAATTCAAGAAATCTTGAACAACAAACAGTTTTTCCTGTTTCTATTCTAAATGCTGAAATGTTTACTTCTTGTCTTAATCTTGCAGTGACATCCTTCACAGAACATGTGTTCAAAAAAGAAGCAAATCTGAAATTTGTAGACAGGAGATTAGAAAGTCAAATCCCAGTTTGGAAGGTAGATGTATTTATTCCCTGTGTTCACACTTGTTTACAGTAGATGCAGCATTTGGTTTTGTTTTGTTGGTTTTTTTCCTATCCCTTGCTGCTTCTGCAAGAATTTTGCATATTTAATTAACAGTTTCACATTTAAATTAAACCCCACCAAATTTTTGTGTCCCATTATCAGTCTCTTCCCTTCTGCTGTCATCTGAAACAGTTCTTTCAAGTACAAGAATCAAGGGAATGCTGGAGCTCCTGTTTCTGCTGAGGTGTGTGGATGCAGCCTTGAGAGCATTAAAGGGTGGAAGAAGTGCACAGAGTTCCTTGTGAATAATTGTGAGTGCTGGTCCTCCTGGTGCTGCAGGATGGGGCATCTTGTCCTGCACATCTGCAGAGAGCCCTGGCAAAGAGCTCCTCCCATTTCAGGTCTCACTGACCTGCCTGGCAGAGCTTCTTGTCTGTAGGATTGAAATGAAATCCCTTATTGCCACATTGCCAGTGCATTCCTGTTGTACAACATACATGAATTTGGGTTTTGTGAGTGGCTGAAAACGAAGCCTGATACTGAGAACTAAATCAGTTCGTTTTGTCATTTAATGGAATTGTCTTACTTCCTTTATGTATAAAGAAAACACATGCACGTAGAAGGGGAAGATTTCATTGGCTTTTGGGGGCTGGAATCCTACCAAAGCAGTGATAATTTCCTTTATTGACTTCTTTTCAGTTGATTGGAAGCAACATAGTTTTCCCCCCTGACTATGTTCACACTGTGCTCTGTGAACGTTACATGACCTTTTTCTTCCTGACCCATGGTAGAGCAGATATCTCTGCTGCTGGATGTTTTCCCTGATCTGTCCTGCCTTGCTCTGTCCCAGCCTTGGTGCAGTTTTTCTTGGTGCCTTTGAGGGTCCTGGTTCCAGCTGTGCAGTGCAGGTGGGTTTTGGTAGCTATTCCTGTTTTTGCCAGGGTCAGGATGCTTGGAGCATGAATCCATGGTCCCAGCTAGTCTGGAATTGAGACTTCCAAGTGCAGAGTGATAAATGTGTTATTGTGACCTGCAGCTCTGCATCTTTACGTGGAGTCACAGCTCATGAAACTGAGCTCATTTGTTTAAAAAATTTTTTAAAAAATGTATGGAGTGAGAAGTTGGTAAGGGATCCAACAAGATATTTCCCCACCTCCCTGCAGGGAAGGCATCTTCACAGTTGTGGAAAATGTCTTGGTCAAAGCTGCCTTGTGTTTCTAGAGAAAAAAATCCTGCTGAAGATGCAGAAACCTTCTAATCCAGATCATCAGGATTCTGGATTATCATTGTTATTTATCAACAGGAATATCCTGCAGTAAAATTCTTCTGTAGATTTTAAGTTCATAAAAGGCAGACCACAGAGTTAAGACTGGTGGGGTTTTCTCCTCCCTTGGATTTTAATGTTGCTGAATAATAATGGTATCCATTTTAAAACCTGCTTTTGCAGCCTGCAGCCAATTTTTTTCATTGAATTTCATGCAGGTAGACTACATATAAATGCAATATTGTCATTAGTGATATGAGTGGTGTCCTAAATATCCTCATCCATGGTGTTTGCATGGTAAAAATGGTTCACCTTCATTTCAGAGGTCTGATGTTTCTTCAGCAAGCAGATAATTGAATAGTAGAGGAACATGCTCCTGCTAAACAGTGAAGGATGCCCTGTTGTAAGAGAAACTCGAGTGCATGTTAAACAACTGTAGGCTGATCTATTTTGTAATTTAATAGAGGAGCTCATTTGAATGTTTTCCTGAGGGAATGGCACTTCAGTGAGCGTGTTGGTTGGCTTGTAAGTACTAAACCACTTGCATGAGAAGGGAAGCCCTGTGGGATGTCGTGTTGAGAGGAGATGTTGAACAGAGTGAGTATTTGAATTTTTGGGATATGGATTTGCTGTCACAATGAAGTTTTGGATGAGGCAGAAAATGAAGGTAATCCTTGGTTCAGGCCCCAAGCCGCTCTCCAGCTCCCCTGTAGCCCCTTAGGCACTGGGAAGCACCTTTTCCACAGAACTTTTTCTTTTCTTGCCTTTGCTTCTCTGAGCATTTAGGATACAGGAAATACTGGACACCAAAATGTGTTTTTCTTTTTCTAAAGCAAGTTGGAAAGTTCTTAGCATTTTGCCCCTGGGCTTTGTTCCCCAAGCCCTGTTCTGCTGGCAGTGGGCACCTCTGGCTTGTGCCTGGAATCCAAATTCTGCCAGCTCCTACCCCAGATTTGAAGCTGGCTTCAGGAATCTGAAAAGATGTTAAATTTGCTATTTCAATTATCATTGTTTGTACAGAGATTTTATTCTCTAGTCTGTCTAGCTATTAAATGCTTACTTTTTGTAATTTGAACACCTCTGGCTCTGCAGTTGAAGTTAAGGCTGTTTGGTAAAGGAGGGGGGAGTTGGTTTTGTTTTGCCTTTTCTCCTGAAATACAAATTATTTTAAAAAGTGGATAATGTGCTGAAAAGTGCTTCTATGCCTCATGTACAATTTCATCTGTATATAGGGCAGGTTAGTAATGTTTGCAGAATAACAGCTCTGAAATCATTGTTATTTCCTGTAAAAGTGCTTTTTTATTCCATTAAGAGGTTGTGCCCCTTATGTTTCAGCAGTGATCACCCTTTAGGTCATTGCACTCCTGGCAATTGTTGACTACATAATCTCATACCTTTTGGTTTATGAGAGATTATTCATGAAGCTATCATGATGCCTGGCAAACATAATTTTTTTAAGATGCATTTTAGTGAGTCTGCTAAAATTTCTTTTTGTAAGGGTTTAGTATTTGCATTGCAATAGCATTAAAACCTCTAATGCTCCTCAACTCTTTGCCTGCCTTCAGGAATACTCAGGATTTTGCAAACTGAATAGGACATTATGCTTTTCCCTTAAAAAATTTTTGCTACGAGCTTTTTTTCTTGGCAGACAGCCAGCTTTTTCTTAAAAATTATACCTGCACTTAAACAGTGAAAAAAAGCAACAAATTTTTCTTGATCTTTTTGTCCAAGTACTAATTATATGATTTGTGTAAAACCCTCAGACTTCAAATGCAGCATATCTCCATTTTGAAGGATAAACCTCCGGTACTGTTTTTTCCAAATGCCATTAAAAAAAGCCAGAAGTGAAGGTGTCTAACAGACACACAGTTCTGTAAGAACACCATTCCAAGGATAGCCAAATCCCTGAAGCTTTAAGCTTCTCTTTGATCCCAGGGATTAGTGGAGGTTTCTGCTTTTGCATGGCAGATTTTTGGGCTGTTAGAGATGCCCAGAGGAGCTGTGTTTTCCAGGGAGATGAGTCAGGTAGGATCAATATTGCTCCCAGTTCTCCTCCAGTGCTTGGAAGAGCAGCTCCAGATGGGTTTGAATATTCCACCTGTGCTTTGTTAAAGCCAGGGATTTGCAATGCAGCTGTTGATGGGGTCAGGGACAGTCAGGCACATTCAGGTGGCATTGCCACACCAGCCCATGTCACAGGCTGGGAGCAGAGGCTCTCTGAGAAAGACAAAGTTCTTCTTCACCTTGGGTGAAGCACTCGCAGTCTTTTTGAGTAATATAAAAGAATACAAGCGGAGTGTTGAAGTTCAGTATAAAAGAATAGAAGGGGAATGTTGAAGGTGCAATGATTCTCTTGCCCATGCAATAATAACATAATAATAATAATAATAGCATAATAACTCATGCTTGGGTAGATGTGGTTGGTCTCACCTGTGAGGATGTTTCTGGAACAGGCTGATGATGAGGGAAGGTTGCAGAGACACCAGAAGGGGATTTTCAGGTGCAAGGAGAAAGCTCTAAGGTGAATAATAAGAGATATTCATGATATTTAGAAGATGATAGATGTTCTGTAGCCAGCAATATCTGTATGCAAAAGAAGGACTGATTTGTGTCATCCATTTACAGTCTAAAATTAGTATTTACAGTATAAATACTGTAATGTGCTTATAGCACCTCTTGTGGTGACCATCCTGAGCAATGCAGGAATCCTGTTGAATGGAGCCAGGGTTCAGCTGTCTGGGCGAACTGAGGCTTCTCTCAGGCTAGAATATTACAAATTTAAACCTTAACAATGAAATAGCATCAGGCTAAAGAAATGCTCAAATAAAGAATGGGAACTCTCTCAAAGGATTATCAAAACCATCATGTGGTGCTGTCCTGAGTCCTTCAAGAGCTTCAGGAGCAGCGTGGATGTGGTCAGCTGTGGCAGGGCTGTGGTGCCAGGCTGGCTCCTTCCTCCTGGGGTGACTGTGTGGGGGATGAGCCACGTGGGTCTGGCTACACAGGAGTTTAATTTGGTCTCACTCAGTGGTACAGTCACTCTTCATCTTTACTGCTCACCCCAGCTCAGCACCCTTGGTCAGAGGCTCACTGGTGCTGTACCTGGTGAAATGAGACAAGTTCCTTTGGCAGCTGTGCTTGTTCAAACCCAATTTTGTGAATAATTCACCTCTAGCAGGGCCTTACAGGCTGAGCAGCTGCAGGTAGGAATTGAGGAGGCCCTTGATGAATTTTTCATCATTGTTTGGAAGGGCTGTTTTGGGCTGGAACTAAAGCAAGGGAATTCAAGTTTGTAAAATATGTGCAGTCAGAGACAAATGTTTTTGGGTGTAGAGAGAGGTCCTGTGACAGCATCCTATCAAACTCCCAAGTGTGCTTTTGTTATCTAAAGCAAGAAAACAAAATTCTGCTCAGCAGATGAGAGTAAAATTCAAAGCAGGGGTAAAGCCAAACAAGCAGGAGACTTTTAATACCTTTCTTATGATTTAAAGTTTTACCATTCTCCTACGGTTTTGGTAGAATTATCTGTTTCTTGGTTTATCTTCTGCAGGGGATAGGATACATCATGTTTATGAATGGCATGAGCAATTTTTAAAATTTATTTTATTTTTCATGTGTGTTGTTCCGCATCACCATACTGTGAAGCTCTAACAATAGAAGGCTACAATTGAGAAAGGATATTATTAGTATCTGAAGGTTTCTGACACTGTTCTTTATTGTAAGTTTGTCAACATTTATACTTTGTCCTTGTCTCCTGCTTTCAAGTGTTTAGTAGTGTACAGCATGAAAAGCTTTGTTTTGCATAATAAGAATATTGTCAGTGCATAACAGCTGCATTGTTTTTAGTGAAAAGCCCCAAACCCACCCTGAGCAAAACAATTTCCAAGTGATGTACTTTCATGGCAGCTACCAAACTGATACTCCTGGAGAGCTGTGTTTTAATTAAAACCTGTATTATTATTATTATTTGTTGCAACCAGAGATGTTTGCTCTGTTGCAAGACACTTTGCTTTGTCCTGTGAATCTGCTGCTCAGCCAGGCACTGAAAGTCTGAACAATCCTTTAAATTTGTCATCTCATGTTTGGGAAGCCATGGAGAGCAGAGCCTTTTCTTTGCTTGTCACCTGGAATTGTGCTGTGATTTCATGGCTTATTCTTAACCTGAGCCATCAGAGCACAGCTCAGCAGAGGCTGCTGGCTGTTGCTTGGCATCGAGGAGAAATTACATAAATCTGGAGGCTGGGGCTGTTTGTGACAGGAATGAAGGCTCCCAGCATTACTGGAAATTCATCTGGAGCTGTTGGGAGTGCCTTGGCTTGGGGAGCTTGACATGCACGTGTCACAGGGGTTATGGGCTCTTCCTCCCCACCCCATCCTTCCTCTCTCCTGCAGGCAGTTCTTCCCAGCTCCTTGGAGGAGAGCTGCACAGTCCCAGAATACACTCGATTTTAATTTAGATCTTCCATACAGTGCTGTTATTTAGAGGGGGAGGTCTCATTTGGATTAGTATTAATCAGCACTATTTGAGGTTTAGGTTAAAGGCAATAAATAAATGCAGCTTTTATAATCAGGGGAAGTATTTGCAATGGTTTTGGAAAATGTTTTAAAAGCCAGTGTTGGGATAATTAACCGGAAAGTAGTTTTAAAGCTTGCCTTGCAGCCCCTCTGGAAAGCAGTTCTGATGTTTAAGAGGATGAGAGATGCTTTCTGTCCTGGATACCAGTTGGCAGAAGCTCTGGCACAAAGTGCTCTTAAATCTGTTTGAGCTGAGAGAGCCTGGCACCACGGGGCGAGGAGGAGGAGGAAGTAAGGACTGGCATTTTTAGGAATCCTGATTTTGAAGTGCAAAGATGTGTGTATTGGTGCCTTCTAGATGCTTTGTTTGCCTTTATAGGATATACACACATATATTTATATATATGTGTGTGTGTGTACACATACTTTATATATATGTATATATCTGTATGGGCAGATACACCTTTGTGACATTTTCATGCCAGAGGGGAAGATGTAGGGGAGAACAGGAACACCTGTTCAGAGGTACCCTCAGCTGCTGCTCACTTGCTCATTCATGACTTGTCCTAGATTTGCTCTTTTACCTTGGGGAGTTGGAAGATACAAATTTTGCTCTCTGAACCAAGAGGATATCTAGAGGAGCTGAAGGTGGCTGGGCTTTTCTCTGTAGCCAGCAGCAATTTGTTTGAAACATCTAATGAAGTTTCATAAAATGTCTAAGGAGAGGGGGGAAAAAACAAGTTCATGTAGGGTTTTACTCCAGAGGTAAAAAAGCAGTCCAAAATATATTATGGCAGCCCCAGCTGCACTGTGACAAAAATACTCTTTGAAAAAAGGAAATTCAAGTAACTCTTAGTGTGAGACGAGTGAAAATGTACGGACTGGGTGTGTGGGACCAACAGGAAATGATCCAAGTGGGAAGAGTGCATTGCCCTCAGTCTGGGGAAGTGGGAGGAAATGTGCCAGCCAGGATTGTTTTTCAGCTCTCCTTCTCTGCTATTTTGACTGAGCCTCCTCGTACAAAATACTGTGCTTCTTTCCAGGGAGGGAAACATCCATTGGCAGGGCAGCTGATGGAATGGGATGCTCAGGGTTGAGCTGAAGGCTCAATGAAGGGCTGTTGGCAAGGAGCTGTCTGGGAGCATGAGCTGCCTGTGATGCTGCTCTGGAATACAAATGCCTCCCTCTTAGGGAAGGCACTGAGAGCTGCATGTGGAGTCTCTCATGCTGAGCATGAAAATTTAATCTGGGTAAACAACATCCCCTGGCTGGTGGAAATGAGGGAAGAGGAGCTGCAGCTCATGGGTCTGCTACAAGAGTCCCAGAAGTGAGGGGCTCATGGGGCTCTCACCAGAGATTGTTTGAGACAGGCATAGTCTGCAAGAAGTGCCTGGTGTGTTCTGATGCCACATCATGACACCTCTCCTGAGTGTTTTCCTGACTAGAACTTGCTGTGAAATGGTGCTGTGCCTTCAAGAGGGCTTTTTAGAATTTGTGAGAGATCTACTGAATTACAGTCTATCAGGGTGAAGCCTTCTCCTGGTGAGACCAGTTGACTGTTGCTGTGCATAAACAGAGTCTGTGTGGGGATGATTGTGAGATGTAATCCTGATCACCAAAATAAAATGTGAGTGTCTGTTACAGCTCATCTCATTACACAAATCAGTACACATGTTTTGCTGTAGTTTTTAAAAAGTATTTTAACTCAGTATTCAGAATATCCTATGGTAAATAGTGAAATGATGGCAAAAAACAAAATACCACAGTGCTGATCTCGGTTTGTGTTGTTTTTTATCAGTTTTTCACTGCGTTTTCTGAATCCCAATGAAACATTGTTATTAGTTGTCTACAGTAACACCCTCATCACAGTTATACATTATTCCTTCTAATCTGTGTTACCTTGTGCTTGTCAAGATAAGTTTATTTCAAGTTCAGGCAGTTTAATTGTCTGCCTGTTCTCTGGCCCCTTGGGATTTTGCCAGTTTCTCTAGTCTGGATGAATTTGCAGTTTAGCACCACCCATGATATTCGGCTGTTCCTTGGCCACTCCTTGCAGGAAATGTGTTTTAGCCCATATCTGTATTCAAGGATGAATGCTGCTCTGGGGTTTTGGGGTGTTTTTGGTCACTGAAGTTGATTGCTGTGGGATTAATGAGTTCTAGGGAGGTCATAGGGCCACTCACCAGGCCCAGGTCAGGCTCTGCAGTATTCCCAGAGGAGTTCCTCACTTATACTGACATTGAGTGATTCAGTGAAGCCTTTGGAGGGTGAAGATGTCTCTCTTCTATTCCCTCTGGCAGGCCAGGTAACATTCTGGGGTTCCTTCCAAGCCACTTCTCAGATGTCTCCAGTAAAGCTCCTTCAAGTCACTGTCCCTGGCTTTTGAATGTTCGAGTAAAATGACATTTTCTTTATTCCAAAAAAACAAGCACACTGACTTCTCTGACTGAAGCTTAACATTTCTTGGTTTAACATCTTTCTCTAGTTGCTTTCAAACACTATCATTAATGAATTCTGATTTCAAACAACTTGTAAGGCTGATCAATCTATAATTTTCAAGATTTTTCCAGAGTGTTTCCCACTCTAGCTGGCTTGGATGGGAAATGGAATATTTTTCCCAGGTAAATTGTGGGTAAAATCAGTCATTTATGGCTTTATATCAGCCAATCAAGCAGGGAGGTGTCAGGGGCACACCAAGCACCTCAAGCTCTGCCTTAATGCACGCATTAACAACTCCTTGTGCAGTGGGTGAGAAGGGACCAGGGCAGTGTATTTACCTCATGTCTTTAGTTTGATTTGCTGAAATAAACAGATTTTATTGCTGCACTGTGCTGCCTGTTCTGGAGCCCCTGGTTTGGTTCCCAATTGTCCCATCCCATGTCATTGGTATTCTGTGAGGGTGTGTGGCAGCTTGCAGGGAGAGAAAGAAGTGCTGGGGGCTCAGGGGGAAATTGCCAGCCTGGGCTGGCTTTTCACTCTAAAACCATTAAGGGAAGCTAAATGCCATGGTAAAAATACAAAAGTTTGGGATTTTATAATGTAAAATTGGATTACCTACTCCTCTCCTTATGAATAAGTCTGCTGTGCTCTGAAATACCTGTCTTGGTTTTTATACACTGATAAAAAATCTGTTTATGTCCCTCTCTGAGGCTGTACTTTGGCTTATATAAAATCAGATCCTTCCCTCCTCCCCCCTCATAAGGCACTTAAACAACCCTAAATTAAGATTAATGTTCCATTACACTTTTATCAGTTATATTATAGACTGAAATGCACTAGTCACATGCAGATTGATCTTCTGTGTCAAATAATAGCAAAAATCAATACTTTTATTTTTCTTTTTAAACCGCTGTAGCTACAGAAACACTCATTTGCATCAAGTTCTGTTGGATCTCAGCTGGGGATCTGTGTGTTGGGCAGGCTGAAGCTGATGGAAAGCCCAGCTTTGAGCCCTGGGATCTGTGGGCACCCACATCATTCCTCCTGCCACATTTTAACTGAAATTATCATTTGTTCTTGGAATGCAGAGGCCTCTACAAGATATTTTCATGGACTAAAAAGAGAGGACTAACTGAGCTGTTGGGGTTACAGCCCCCGTTCCAGCTGGTGCTGGCTGGCAAATGCCCCATCCTGGTTTGGCATCTTGGCTGTATTTAAAGTTTGATCTCTGGTGCTTGCTCAGAAACTCACTTTTTGGGCTGCTTGGGAGGAAGCTGTTGGCATTTGGGTATGGAAATCCAAGTGGCTGCTTTGTGTAGAGCCTGATGCTGATCAAGTCTGCCTTTCCAAGGTTTCTGCTGCTTTATTTCTTCACTGGGTAGCTGCTGATTCCTGTTATTTTTGCCCTGTATCCACAACTGGCACAGGCTGATTTAGCCCATCAAAAACCATCTGAGTAATGTGACTCAGGTCAGCTGAGGACCTTGGAGGAAACAAAGTTTCTATGTTTAATTCCTTTATCTTTTCAACTTCTTTCATCCAACTGGCTGCCAGAATAAGAGAGTTGCTAAGCAACTTCTTCCCTTCTTCCCATGGCATTTCTCTCTTTCCCTGGTGTTTTGGTGGACTTCAGAGGGTCTCTTCCATCTCAGTAAGCAGTCACTTCCATCATCCCACTGGGACGGGGCAGGATGATACTGGTGCAACACAAAACTGATTTCACTTAATTTCTTATCAGAACTGCTTCTTGTGCTGCCTGGATTCCTTGTGAGCTCCTGTGGCAGGTTCCAGCCAAGCCCTGGGTCTCGCTGTGTTGAAAAAGTAAGGAGATGAGGGAGTGGTAAATTACAGAAAGCTGCCTATCAGAAAGCAAAGTGAAATGATTTCTGGGCAGAATATCCTGAGTTTTTGGTGGTTTTTTTGGTTTTAAACAGCATTTTTTTTTTGTAAACCTGAGCACTTCGACTTTGTTTCTCTTTTAGCCATGGGGAAGTGAGGGGAAAAAAAAAAAGAAAACATAAAATGTTTAGTTTTTATTTCAGCATCTTTTAAAACCTGTCACAGACTCCTAGAATAGTTTGGGTTGGGAGGGATCCCATCTCATTTTACCCACTGCCATGGGAGGGACATCTATCACTAGCCCAAGTTGTTCCAAGCCCCGTCCAGCCTGGCCTTGAACAGAAACTGGTTGTTCTTGATGAACCAGAGACAGTGTTTCTGTCCTTGATGCCTTTTAGCTTCAAGCTCTCACAGTGACATTCTGGATTTAGCCTTTGGAGTTTTGAGAATGTCAACTTCACCTGGATGCAGTAAGGGTTTTTTATGAGCATATGTATTAAATGATTCACTGGAGATGAGAAAATAGTGGCTCTCTGTCATGTGATTTTTAGTTATAAAACATGCAACTGAAGAGAAACAAAGTCAGGAGAGGAGAATCCAGTTATTATTTCTGGGGCGGATGCTTCTCTGCTGTTGCTTTCTTGAGGATGTGTTTTGCACTGGGATAAAGGCAACTTTAAATAGTCTGTTTAAAATATCATTGGGAAGTGCTCGGCTACAGTATTATAATTCAGTTGCACAGAATTTGCTTATGACATGGGGATGGAAAAATACAGTAATAGTGAGAAGGATTTATGGTGTTTTGGTGCATATTGCTCTGGACGCTGATTTTCCTGAGCCTGGCTTTATCAGTTGTCTGGCAGTGGGTGATTTACAGGTGCTATAAATGACACCAGCATTTACAATTGTGTTGTTTTGAGTTAAAGGCTGTTCCAGGGAACTGGACTCAGTTAAATGTTTTTTCTTGCAAATAACATTGAATCAGCTTCCAGCTGCATGCTCCTTCCACAGCCATGACCATCCCAGCATGGGTTTGGGAGGAAGTTGCTCAGTCTGCAGGACCTTGCACAGTGCACTATTGGCTCTCCCATTTTCCTTTTTTCCCCCTCCTTCTTCTTTTTAATATCCAATTCAATGTTTTTTGAATTTAGTCTCAGTACTGCTTTCCTATCATGATAAAAGTGTGGCTAAGAGAGCCAGCCTGATTCAGCCTTCATAAACTTATCTCTTTTTCTAATTTTAAAAAGGAATCCTCCTCACACTTGACCCTAAAAGAGGGAGAGAAAGCCCATAAAGGGATTGCAGAATTGACTCTCAGGAAAGCAGCTGCTATTTTCATGTGCAGAAAGCTAAATGTGGGAGTGAAGGGGCCTTTGAGCTCGACAGTTTCCAGCTGCTGGGTGGCTGGCTGCCTTTTAACAGGGGATGCAGCTGTGTCCAAGTGTCTCTGTCATGGAGAATCACAGGCCCTGGACAGTGGAATGGTCCTGCTGGACTTGGAGACCTCAGGTTATTGCTGTTAGTCCTTGCTGGATACAGAGAGGGAAATAACAGCAAAACAATGAACAAAATATAAATGGACATTAAGCAACACTGCATCACTTCCCAAATTAATAAATGTGACAGGGTTAAAAAAACTTGAGAGACAAGTCCCTGGGGAAGATTATAAAACCTTGACAACCTTTTTGAGAGGCTTTCAAAAATACTGAGCTGATGCTATGCTGCTGAATCACAAAATCCCAGAACAGTTTGAATTGGAAAGGACCTTAAAGCTCCTCTCATTCCATGCCCTGCCATGTGCAGGGACACCTTCCACTAGACCAGGTTGGTCAGAACCCCATCTAGCCTGGCCTTGGACACTTGAGTATAAGCACCTTTGAAATGTGATGGTTTTCTGCCCAAATAATCAGCAGGCCAAAGTCCATAAGGTTTGAAGGCTGTTGAAGGTGAATTCTTTATGGCTGTGTGGGTAGTTCACAGAGGTACATGTTCCTTGGCCCCTTACTCTGTGACATTATGTAATAACTGACACTATAGAATAACTAATTGAATTGGAAAAGGAGCAGTGTTTGAACATTTCAATAATGAAGTAATTGTAAGGAGAATCCTTGTGGGCAGAAGGACTCAGCTCCTAGAGGGTCAGCTCAGTTGATCCCCATGAAAAAGGAGATCTGCTTGGAGTACAGTGGAAGAACTTGGGAAATACTTTTGAGACAGTGTTGTCCTCAAGATGATGAAAGCAGTATGGTGGGGGAAATTTTCACTGGCCTGTGGATGTGTCCTCTGCTCTCAGGTGTGAGTGAGGGTCCAGTGTGGCCAGCCTGGGGAATGCATTTACATTCTCAGAGCCAGTCCCTGCTCTGTCCCTCCTCAAGCCAAACAGACTGTGCCCTCACATTGTCCTTGCTTTTCAGAGTTGCCTCAGTCTTTTGCAATCCATATTTCTGATTTCTTCAGGGGCCTTGTATTATTTTGTTCCACTGTCACAAATTGAACAGTTGCATTGACTCTTCCCCCCAACAGTTTTCTCTTCATGAGAAAACTACAGGAGCATCTGCAGAGCTTTGCTGTGTTTGGATGCCTGCTCTGGCCTATTTTGACCTGGGTTTTCCACATGAATTATGATCCTGTAGCCATTTGTATTGTTCTGACACTACAATTCTTAAAATAATCTTATTACATTTCAATTCCTACTGATTGTATTCAATGGTCTTTGGAAGCCTTTTCAATTATTTATTATACATTTTTTCTCCGTTCTTACAGCTGAGCAGATTTTTTTTTTTCCCCTGCTCTGTATGAGTTTTCTCCTTGCTTTAACTGCTCTGAGGCTCTTTCCAGCTGGGCTCTTCCCCCTCTTCTATTCATGTGTTGATTTGGCAGGAAAATGCCACTGAGGTCTGGCCACAGTGTGGCTGTGAGGGGGCGTGGGAGAACGCTCCATTTGTCCTGTGCTTTCAGGGTTGTTTCCTCCAGCCTGCCCCTGCTCAGGGATAGACTTTTCACAGGACACCAGCCAGCACTTCATCTCCCTGCATCCAGAAGCTGGACTGACATGGGATCCCCTGCTCCTTCCTCAATTACTCTCTATGTGCTGCCTAAAGGGACTTGGAAGCAGGACCCAAAATCGTTTTGGGTGGTTTCTGCTTGCCAGGTCAGCTCCAGTTTCAGTTTTTGGTGGTGAACAGCACAGATAAGTTTATACCCTTCACTCTTCCTGCACAGATGTGAAGGCACACGCACCCTTTGCAAGAATGACTTAGATTATTTAGTGCCTTCTGCAGTCCCTGCATCCATGCTGTGCCTGCAGGAAGCCCTGGCATGGTGTTTGCATGCATTGGGGCTGAATCTAACTCAATATCTAACCAATACCTTACAGACCTTTCCAAAAAGAAGCTTCTTAAACCTTTTTTTGTGCCAAAAGTTGCTTCATCATTACTATTCTGCATGGTATTTGGTTTCAATAAATTCAAATGGTATCCAGGAAAGGTTTACACTGTCAATCAGGAAGTTGTGCTTTATACACAGTTGGATTTAAATGGTGGTTTTTGAGTTCAAATAGGTGCTTAAACTCTGGCTCAAAGCTGAAGAGCACTGTGCAGGTGTATGAAATGCAGCTCCCTATACACATAAAATTATCACTTTTAGGAAATGTAGCATTAAGTCAAAATACAGAAACAGGATGTTACCAACTGGAATAAGACGTAGGTAGTTAAAAAAAGACAGAAGCTGGTTTCTGTGTTTTAAATCCTTGTGAGGGCTGTTGCTCTCTTGGCTGCTCCTTGTCATCAGTGGGAGGAGAGATCTGCAGCCCTCCCTGCTCCTGTGCCACTGATCCAGTTCTGCCCTGCCTGGTTGTGTTTGAGTTATCACTGTGTTAACATGAACTGAAAATACTGCAATTGGTTTGGCTAGTCTGCTGCTCATTTATTTATGTCATAGGCTGAAACATGGTTTAGATGTTATTTTGTGAACATCTAGGCTTGGTTATGAATGTATCCATTCAGCTTCTCACCATGGAACAGTACCTGATGATGTTTTAAGATTTTTTTTAAATAAAAGAAAGAAAAAGAAGAGAAAGCTGGGACTGGAGTAAACTCCTAAATCTGTGTTGAAGGAAATGTTTTTCCTCCATCAGGGTTGTCCAGAAGCTCCTGTGCCTGGTACTTCATGGAGGGGTGGGATGAAAATAGGGAACGGATCACAACAGGTTTTACAGGAGCAGAACCTGGTTCCTCTCTCACCTGTGTTTTTCCAGCTTCTTGTTCTGGGCTGGAGGTTTCTGAAGCTCTGCTGCTGTCAGAGCAGCTTTCTCAGCTCCCCTCCCAGCTGGGGATTCTCAGGGATAACCTGTGGGATAGGTACGAGATTGAATAGCATATGGCATAGGGCTCTTGGATCAAACCATACCAGCACAAACATTCAGGCACTGTGGCCTTCAGCACCAAAAATCCTGTGTTCTCCTTGATGCTGAGGACTTATCCTGCAAAGCAGGAGGGAGCAGTCAGTAGTGTCATTTTAGGAATGCAGATTGCTGTGTGCATCCCTTTCATTCCTGCTTGTGCCATTTCCACGGGACTACAGCTAGGAAATCATAAAAAAAAAAAAAAAAAAAAAAAAAAAAAAAAACCACAAAACCAAAAACCCCCAAAAAACCCCAGGAGAAATACTATGCATTTGTTCAGAAGAGCTAAGAGTGAAGTGAGCTGCTTTGTTAGCTCTTATCCTGAATTTTCCCTGCTGATTTTTAGTGAGATTGCAGCTGCTGGTTGAGCCATGGTGGAGGCAGACGTGCATGGAATGGGTGCCTGTGCTGGGATTGCTCTCAGCAGCCTGGATGAGTCACCTCCTGTGGTTTTGAGCAGCATCTCTGCACTTATTCTGTCATTTAAGTGTTATCAGGTTAGTGAAGAAAGATTTCTTATTTCTCTAGCTCATCTGCCAGAAGAGGAGGCCCCTTGAAGCTGTTCCATCCCCTAATTGCACAGCAGCAGCAGTAGCAGACATGCATATGGCAAATGTTTCCTTGCTGACACATTGGCAGCAGGTCCCCAGCATCTCAGCCCCTTCAGTTGTCCTGTGTTATGTTGATCCTCAGTGGCACATAAAGTAGCTCCTGCTGTAGCTCTTTGGATGAAAAATGCCTTGGAAGTGAGTTGGGGGTTGGGTTGTGGGCTCTGTGTGGGTGCAGACACATCCAGGGACATCCAGCCACCCCTCTCTAGCTGCAGCTGCTTTGCTCTTCCTCTGTGGGCAGCAATTTGGCCCGGATATATTGTACCAGCATGCAAGGAAGGGTCTCCATGTGGAAGCTGGAAGCTCACAGCATAACTGGAGAGTGTATATTCAAGGCAGAGTCAAAGCAGTTTTGTGAAGTGGGGTAATTCTGTGCTGGATTTTCGAGCAGAGAGGTGACTTGCTGCTGTTTATGAATTCATCATTCATTGATGGAGCTGGAGATGCCAGGGTCTGTCATCACATTTGTGGATATTTTAAAGAATTTTCTAGGGGGTAACCAGTCAGCTGACTGTGGGGCTTTTTGTTGTAGAGCTGTTATGATAAATCAGTGGGTCTAAAGGGAGGTGAGACCCTGCAAATGTGCAATTATAGATAATTGCATTAGGACCCATCTCAGTGTGGTTATTTCTACCTTCATGGTGGCACACAGGAAAGATTAAGAAGTAGTTTGGGAAGGAAATCAAAGTGTGAAAGAACAAGTAATGAAAATCAGACATTCAAGTCTTAAAATTCCAGGTCTTTGCTACCACACTACTGGGTGGTATTAGGTCCTTGATGCTTTTCCTGTTGAAATAAAGAAGTATGTGCTTCACATTTTTAGGAGAGACTTGTTAAACCACTGTTTTTTTATGGGAGAGGGGCAGTCCTTAAAAGAGCTCAGCTCCAGGCCAGAGTCAGTGTTGACATTTGGAGATTGATCCCTCAGCCCTGGTGGGAAGATGAGAGGAATTCAGGAGAACAAGGCTGTTTTTAGAGTGTGGTAATTATCCCTCAAGGTTTTCCTCCAAAGCAGCAGGGTCTTGTTGATGAAGTGACTGCAGATTCTACATCAATTATTTTAGTGTGGTTTGACATGATGGTGGTGACTGCCTAGCTGTAATGGCTGCATCTTTAAATTATTTTATTAAGGCAGAGCAAGGGGAGTGAGTCTTCAAGAGGGAGATGATGCCCAGACCTGTGCTTGGAGTGTATTAAATATTGTATAAATCTCTGTTCCTGTACCTCAGGGCCTTTTACTGTGTCCTGCTCAGTAAAGCATCTTAAACCTCTTAAACCATGAAGACAGAAATAAAATTAAATGGGAGAGCTTATTGCTGGCTTTTTTTATACTTTAGAGCTGCTTGAGCTACCTTCCCATTACGGTAAATGCTGGAGATTATTCTTAGATACACAAGAAAGTCACGTACTGAAAACGGAACCTGGCTTTTCTGCAGTCCTGCCTAGTGTCACATCACATCAGCCCAGGGTGCCACCACCAGCACTGCATTTTCAAAATCCCTTTGGAAATAAATCACAAAACAATCTTTGTTTCATGACACTGGAGGTTCAGGAAGTGACCTCGAGCCAGCCAAAGTCAGTGGCAAGGTCTTGTTGCTTTTAATCAGATCCCTCATGGTGGTTGCTGGTGGGTTTTTAGTTATCTGGTGTTGACTGCAGTAATTTTTAGTGAGGGTTAGATGGGATATTAGGAAAAAGTTCCTCCCTGTGAGGGTGGGCAGGCCCTGGCACAGGGTGCCCAGAGAAGCTGTGGCTGCCCCTGGATCCCTGGCAGTGCCCAAGGCCAGGCTGGATGGGGCTTGGAGCAACCTGGGATTTTGTGGAAGATGTCTGTCATGGCAGGGGTAGGATGGTATGGGCTTTAAGGTCCCTTCCAACCCAATCTATTCCATGATTCTGTGAACGCCTCTCTGTCAGGTCCGTCTAACAACCATCTCTGCTGTAGAAGCAGGAAATGTTTAGGTGTTTTCTGCATATTGTCATATAGTCTTATTTTTTATGAAAAGTTCCTGTTAATTTCTGAAAAATTGAGGGTAAATGTCATGAATCTTTGGAAATCTGGTTGAGTAGTACCTGCTTGTGTGTTAAAGGCAAGCTCTGGAACTGCTGCTGGTTTGGAAGATGTTGTGCAGATGGAATATGTTTGAAAAGTTTGGGTTCTCACCTGAAACAGGCCATCTCTGTGTGCAAACTAAAACTTGCCAGCCAGTTAAATCTCATCTCTCTTCAAAATTTTGTCTATTAATTCTCATAGAGGGGCGAAAGTTATTAAATATTAGAACTGCATTCTGTAATGGTGGTGGTAATCTTTGTATCACTACTCCTAAAGTATTTCAGGGTAAAAGAAATTCAGAATGAAATGTAATTAATTTTCTTTGGAAAAATGGTAAGTTGTACGACTGACATCTCATGTGCTGCTGGGCTTTTCACACTGATTTTACTTTAACTCCACCCTGTGTGAATGGAGAGGATGATTGCAATGCAATTCCCTTTCCCTTCCATATTTGTATTTTACTCTGAGATGTTTGAAATCTTTTTCCACAGCTTTACTGGTGGTGTTTCTCCTTAAGAGTCTGAGCAAGGAGAAGATGCTCCCAGGAAGTATCAAGATGCTGTTGAAAGCTTTTCTATTTGGAAATCACTTTTTGTTTTAATATATCAAAACTTCATGTACCGGATCAGCAGAAATCCTGATTGCAAGCAAAAGAAAATAAGATCAGCAAATTTTGCTGAAATTGCAATAAACACAGGACTTGAGCATGACAGGGGCAAACCTTTCACAGAAGGGCAGAAAATGCTTAATTTCCTGGCTGTTTGTACCAGTGACTGAGGGCAGCATGTTCTGTCCATGGCTCCCAAGGAGCAGAAGTCACCACTCACTTTGACTTTTCTTTTCCCCCTCGTGCCACTGGAAGATGTTCTCCAGAGTGTTTTCACCACTCATTCTGCTGTTCATTTAGAACTGTTTATTTAGCAAGTCAGTGGGTTAATTTTCAATATAACTGCACTATCCATGACAATTTGAATAATTTGAAGAAGGAGAAAGAGACCTTATATGATGTTTTTTAAAATATTTTTTTCCTTCCCTCCTTAAGCAATTGGTGCACTTCAAAGACAAAATATCTTTTTAGCTCCAAAAATGCCTTTTGGCTGTTGAATAAAACCCAAAAAGCCAGCTTTTGTGGTGGAAGGTAGCTGAGGAAGAGGGATGTTGCAGTGGAAAAGTCCCAGGTGCTAACTACCAGTACCTCTTGTGCAGGACAAATTCAGAATTCATTTCTGCTTTCTTGGGAAAAAAAATGAAATGGAAATCAAACAGGCCTATTTCTTATATGAAATAAATGTAATTAGCAGCAGTAAGTGAAATCCTCAAGTTCTGCCTGGAACAGGTTGTTTCATAGGAAAAGCCAAGGGTGGCTTTTGTAGCTTGGGGGTTTTTCATGGTTGCATGAAACTTGTTGCTTTGATCTCTTGAGCGCTGTGAAATTTTAACCTGATTTCCTGTGTGGTCAGCACAGAAAGAAACTTGTGGATGTATCTGCAGCCTGAAGATGATGCAAGATCAGTTATCTCAATGTAATAAAGATGAAAACAAATACACCTGTTGTACTAGAAGAATTACCATGCATTTGTTGTAAAACACTGGAAGTCCTCCATTTGTATGAAGTGTTTGTGGAAGCAAAATGTGTTTTGTCAAGGATGCAGCCTTTGACCATCAGAAATAAGAGGTGAGGGTGTAATGAATGGATTAATGAAGTATTGAAAGAGTTGGTAAAGGAAAAAAACACATCATAGACATTGCTCAGAAGAAAGAAAAAAGGAATTGCTGAAGGTTTCCAAAGGTGTTCTCTATTCCGAGAGTTGGGCTCCCCCATTTTTAGCTCAGAAGAAACCTGGGGTACAAAGCAAGCATCTGAGAGTGCCTCTAGTCTTCTTCTGACCCACGTGTAAGATGTTAGTCCTCAACCTGCTGCATTTCATTTGGGGGTGGTGTAGACCCTTTTGATCTGCCTGAGAGATTTTTCTCACCAGCGTTTTGCAGATTGGAGCCTGCAAATTGCCTCTCAAATCTTGATAATTAGTGATGGTGGGTGGTGGACATGAACTGCAAATGGTTTGAGGTTTTCTTCTTCTTTTTATTTTTGGCTTCTGAAAATCTGTGTGCCCCCAAAATGCTCTGGAAGACAAAAGGGAAGATTACATTTGTGCAGAAGTGGAGGAGGAGGAGGAGGAGGAGCGGATGTGTTGTTCTGGTGCCCTGTGAAGTGCTGTGTTTCACATCCCCAAAGCTTTGCCAGACATCCCACTGAGTGAGGACCAGCACCTCACTTCTGAGTGATTCCCAGACCTCATTCCTGAGGGCTCTGGTCCTCAGGCAGGGGAGGTTTCCCAAGTAGGGGGAGCATCCTGCTGCCCTGTACTGTGGATTTCATCCCCTGTTAAATTAATGCTGCTTTCCTCCCACTCTGTTCTTGGTATTAAATACTTTACTATCTCTGTGTTGTGTTAAGTTACCTGTGTCTCACAGCACTATGTTAACAGCAGCCCAAGGAGCATGCCTGGAACTGTGTGTTAGACTCACCTTGGATGTCATTTTTCAGTAGCTTTCTCAGCCCAGTTTATTGGCACCAGGAGAAGTTTGCCTCCATAACCCAACTATTAATTGAATGGCTTTTTCAGGTGCTGCTGTGATTGCTGTTCTTTCATGTAAAAGGTGAAACTTCCAGTTCTTGTATCCCCATCTGTTTCCTTTAATCACAGTATGCCTTCAAACGTGACCATATTTTTAGAGGTTGATGTGTGCTACCAAAATGCTGCAGGAGAGATTTGACAGTGGATATTTTTTCCCTTTTTTCCCCAAAGAGCTTTATCCTTCTGCATTCCTATTCTGTATCCCCTTGCTCCTGATTGTTCATGCAGCTCAGTGGTCCTGGGACCATCACCATCCTGGGCACTAATCAATAATTAAGTATTTTGCAGTTTGTTGTGCTGCATGCTGGCTGTATAAAGCTTCATAAAAAAATCTCCTTCCTAAACCCAGCCCACTGCTCCTTTGTGAAATACATTTGGGTTTTATTACTAAGCAGCTGTTTTCCCTTTTGTAAACGGTCCCTGCTGAGAGGCAGAAAAGGAAGCAGGAAAAATAATTGAATAAGGCAGGAGCATAATTCATTCAACAGGTACTTCTGTGCCTGCAGTTCTGAGATGAGAGAGGCTGAGCTGTGGTGGGCAATGCTTCCCCCACACAGCCTCCTGCCCAGGTCTCACCTCCCCATCCTTTCCAGGGTTACATCAAGCCTTCCTTTGCTCCTTTTCCTATAGCTGGCCACGCCCTTTTCCCTGGAATAAAACTACTGGTTGTATTTTAAACCAGAAGTCAGTTGGTCAGTCACACAGCCAGACTCTGTTGGTCATGTGTATCCCCTCATTTGTTTCAACTGGTCCATTAAAAGCTCTTGTCTTTAACCAAATTTATGTCGTCTGGGAAGATAAGTCCCCTTTTCATTTCCAGTCCAGGTAGCAGTTCCCTCTCCCAGTCTGCTGTTTCTCCTCCATCTCCTACACCCCTGTGTTTACCTATCTCCAAGCACAGCCTGGCTGATGCTTTAAATCCCTTTGGATCCCTGTTTCCCCCAGCAGTGAGATGAAGACCTTAGTGCAGGCTGCCACTTGGACACAGGAGAGGGTGAACTGTCAGCTGTGACCCTCCCTGAACTGCAAAAACTGAGGGACTTCCCTGGCTTTATAGTAACTTTTCCTGTAAAATCTAGGTTTTCTGGGATGGGGGAAGTTATGTAACCATATGGGGTTTTAAAATTGCTGGAGAGGGGTGTGATCACTCCCTTCCACTAACAGCAACAATGCCTGGCGTTAGCTGTCCAAAACATTGGCTGTCCCTGGATCCCTGGCAGTGTCCAAGGCCAGGTTGGATGGGGCCTGGAGCAGCCTGGGCTAGAGGATGGTGTCCCTTCCTATGGCAGAGGTTGCAGTGAGATGAGCTTAAAGTCCCTCCCAAGGCAAGCTTTTCTGTGATCCTATAAAATCCTGTGTTTTGGGGCAAGTAATTAGCTTTGTCTAGGGGGAAGAGAAGGATGGGGCAATGAGAAATTCAGGTTCAAGTGTGCCTGTGTAAGGGAAGGAAAAAAGGAACAGAACATGTAGGGGGATGTACTGAAATAAAACTGGGGAAGGGTGGCTGCTGGCAGCAGGGGTTAGCAGATACACACTGTGTGTTCTGGAATGCCCTCAGCAAGTGGAGGAGAAGCACTGCTCTGTGCAGGGAAGGGGGAAGCTGCCTGTGAGTAGGAGTTAGAGGTGGTTCTGCATCCAGTCCTTCCCCTTGCTTGCTGAACGCCATGGTCTGATGAATGGAATCACTCTGAGCCTGGCTGCCCCATCCTCATGTCTGTGACTGTGGGGATGGGCAGCAAAATCCCTGCAGAGGCAGGAGCAGAACCCTCCTAGACCATGTGCTGGTGTGTCACTGAGCCTTCAGTGCTGAGTGCTCAGGGAGAGGAAAGTCACCTTTTCCCTTGGGATTATCCATTTCTGCTGGAATGGATACTGCTGTGTCACAGAATGCTTTGGGTTAGAAGGGACCTTAAAGATCATCTCACCCAGCTCTCCCTAGGTAAGAGTACTAGTCTGATGTTACACGTGAACTTGTGGTCAGCATGGAGCAAAATGAGCCAGAGCCTTGTAAAGTACATGCTCAGAAGTAATGAATTAAGAAATGGTGTGTATGATCTTATGCTATAGCTGAGCTGAAAAACTTGGGAAAAGGGAGAGTTTCTGACTTTTCTTTCTTTGGAAAAGTTTGGCAGGTGGAAAGGCAAACCAGGTCATCTCATCAAACTTTGAGGTAGCTTTTGTTCCGGTGCAGAACCATTTAGCAATAAACAGTGCATTAATTTGAATTTCTTTTTAACCTAAAACATTACAGTTCTGGATTTGATTTTTCTTTTCCCTTTTGTTTTATGTGACATCTGGACTGTTCAGGGAGTGTTATTCCATCTTAAAATGGGGCTGGTTGTCTTTTTGAGCAATGGAGGTTTTATGGATTGAGCTGAATAATGAACATGTAGAGAAAAGATAATACAGCTGACTATCGCCTTTCACATCTGGGAACATAAGATCTTTAATTGATTTAGAGGGGTTATTTTGTCCCAACACTTGCAATTAGCAGCTCTTAATCAGTAAAATGCTTTCAAGAAATCTGGCTCGATGGGTAGATTGGTAAAAGGAGCAGGAGGAGCAGATATTGATGGTTTCTTATCTCCTCTCCCAAAACTGTCTGTGTTCTGTGAGAATAGCTGCCTGGGTGGGAAACAGCTGCATGTTGCTTTCTTCAAGCCATGGATTAAAGAATCAGACTGGAGGAGGCTTTAAGTTCAACTGCTCTGTCCCAGGGCAGGCTGGATGCATCTTTATCATGACCTGCCTGTACCAGGAATATGGTTTTGGCAGCCTGAAGCTGTGCCCTTGTGCTCCTCGTCACAAACTCCTCGAAGCTCACCATGTGGAGGGTGCCCTGTGTGACTGTTTTCCTCTCTCTCTGCCGTGTTCAGGTGGAAGGCACGCGGGAGCCGCGCAGGGAGGTGGATTCCTCCCGCCAGGATGAGCGGGCGTCGCTAGAGATGATCTGTGGTTCGGTGCAGCTGGAGCTGTCTGAATGAAGCTATGGGCTGTGCCTCCGCCAAGCATGTGTCCACTGTTCAAAACGAAGAGGAAACTCAGAAGGGCAAGAACTACCAGAACGGAGATGTCTTTGGGGGTGAGTGTCATGGGATTGTCTTTGACCCTGCACCGTGAGTCCATTGTCTTTGTCCACCAAAACCATCCTGGAAGGTGTATGAGGGAGTATTAACATTTCACCAAACACAAAGCAAAATGCCTGTAAAATATGTCACAATGGCAGAGCAGTTGGCCCATCCAGGGGAGGGAACCATGACAGTTGAAACAGGTGTAATCCTTAGTGAAAAAATAACATTTTAAGTGATGTACAGTACTACACTGTCTTTACCTTCACAAGTCCTGGAATAGCTCAAAGACAACAAATTGCACAGCCCCCTCATGTATTTATATATGTATTTATAGATATGTTTATATAGGTATTTATATGTATTTATATATGTATTTATGTATATATATTTATATATATTTTATATATATATAAAATATATATAAGTGTATTTTTATATATTTATATGTGCATTGATATATGTATTTATATATATATTTATGTATTTATATATTTATATATTTATATATTTATATATGTGTCTCTGTTATATGTTTATATGCCATTGGGTACCAACTTAATTGACTCATTTCCTGAAAATTGAAAATCCATTTGGTAGGAAAAGTTATTCCTACCAAAAGTTATTCCTCATTTCTGTAAAGCAATAAAACATTAGTTCTGAAGTCCTGTAGCAAGTCCTGTAGGGTTTGAAGGTACAGTGAAACTAGAAACTGAGGGATTTAGTGGTGCTGGGAAGCTGGGAATGTGGGAGGAAAACATCTGGTTCACTGTGAAGACTGATCTGTGATCCAGGTCTGTGCATCAGGAGAGGTGAAGTAATAGGAGATAAAATCATAGTCAGCTTCACGGGTTTTTTTTTTTGCCCCAGGTTCTGCCAGTATACCCAAAGTTTTTTTTAGATAAAGATGTAAGTCTTTAAATACAGATTTTAAAATGTCAGAAATTATCTGAGAGCCTGTTCAGAAATGAAATTTCTAGATCTGCCTGGATACCTGCCTGAAAGTTAAGCTGTGAATAAGTTGCGTTAGTACTTTCATTCTTAAAACAAGTGCCTTGGTAATGAGTACACCAAACCTCCCTGGTGTTTTTTCCAGCCTTTCTGAGGGCTGGCTTGGTCTCCCAGTGGATCTCAGAGTAAGAATTCCTAGAAGCGTTCCGTGAAGAGAAGGCAGTTGTTGAACAAACTTCAGGGCTGTTCAGTCCTCTTTCTCATCCCTGGGAGATGCTGGGTTTGGAATTGTCAGCTCAGTACATTGCTTTTGTTTAAAATAGGCTTTAAGTGCTGTCATAAACAGAAAATTCTATCAGTTGCTCAAAGGAATTTGAGTTTAGATTTTAGCTTATACTTAGTGAGGGAGCAGTTTTTGGCCAAATGTGAGTCTCAGTCTTTTTCTTTTTTTTTTTTTTTGGTGGTGGTTTAACCACATGCTGTGGGCCAAAGATCATAACTTCAACACAGGAAACTTAAAGTAGCTTCTGGAGTCAGAGGATCAAGAAGCTTGAAGGGATTTTAAAAAGCTCCCATTTATAGAGCTGGACTGGTGTCAGCAGTATCATTTAGGTATTCTGGGATCCATTTGAGGGCTGTAAATCCTTCTGTATTTTACTGTCAGGAGTACTACCTGCTCTTAACCATTTCCTGGCCCATGCTTTAGTTTAGGTGTGGGATTTGTCATTCCTAAATTGATTTGTCATTCCATTATTGATTCCTTCTTAGCAGAGCTGGAGTCTGACTTAACTCATTGAATGGTATCCACAGAAGTCACATTTTCCCCTTGCTGTTGAAAGACAGCTTCTGTGTCAGGAGCTGAGTGCAGGAGGAGGTTGAGCAGGAGTTTTACAGATCATCCAGTGCCACCCCTGCCATGGGCAGGGACACCTCCCACTGTCCCAGGGTGCTCCAAGACCCATCCAACCTGGCCTTGGGCTCTGCCAGGGATCCAGGGGCAGCCACAGCTGCTCTGGGCACCCTGTGCCAGGGCCTGCCCACCCTGATGCATCCTTTCTTATTTCAGGGGAGACAGAAGTGTCTCACCCAGCCAGTGGCCACGAGCAGAGTACCTGTGCTGCCTGTAGGCATTGAAAATCCCCTGCAGTATGAATAGGCAGAGCTAAACCAAGGTGAGTGGTAGGGAAATGAGGAGCCAGGAGGTGATGGAGAGGGAATTAGAGGTTAGTTCTTGGCTAGGAGGCTGCAAAGTGAAGGAAGCAGAAATCAGGTGGGGTTGGAAGGTGGCTGATATGTCAGTAACACCCTGAGAACATCAGTGAGCATGAGTCATGCTGTGCAGGGACAGGGAGCACAGGCAGGGTTGGCCCCTGGGGACCAAGGTGACATCAGGTGCCTGTGCAGAAGCAGCAGGGATGAGCCTCATGGCTGTGATGGCCACAATGCCTCAGATGTTTCACTAGGGGAGGAAGTCCCGAGGGATTTGTACAGCACTGATAGGATTAAAGGGAAAGAGCAGAGTGCTGGTGCTGCCTTCCTGGCAGGCAGTGGGCTCTGAGGGATGTGGCTGACAGGACACTGCCCCTCACTGTGTGACTGCACCCACTGGGAGCAGCTCACCTTCCTTCCTCTAGCACCTGCCCCAGACAAGCTGCAGGTAGGAGGAGTCAATAGTAAGGATTGTACTTTCCAATTAAGCAGTGTTTGGATTTTTTTTCCCCCATGAGTAGTTTTTACTTGACTGACATTGAATCCAGAGAGAATTTTCTGAGCTTCTCAGAGTGGTGCAATTCTGCTTTGTCTCTTCCTCAGACCCTCTGGATCTTTCTCTTTCATGGTGGGATTGGTTGCAGTCAGGTCTATTGACTATTGGGAGATCACGGCTTCTGAGAGATTTCTTTTTTTTTAACTTTTAAAAGTCACTTCAGGTTAAGATTGATCTCCAGTACCTTATTTCTTCCCCAGCTTTTAACCTTTTATTTTAGCTGAGCAGACACATTGAGCCAGATGCTCACTTTGAATTTGAAATCCTGGTGTTTAAAACCAAAAAACCCGTCATGAAACCCATGAATTCTGTAAGGACAAATCCTGGTAAATGAAACCAAAACATAAAAATTTCCACCCTGTCCCAAGCTGTGGGAGTCATGCTGCATTTTGCTGTAATATATATTTAAATAATTGAGTTAGCAGGCCTATCAAAGGAGATGTTCTAGAGAAGATTGAATATAATATGATTATTATGTCTGTTGGGCTCTAATGACTTTAAAATCCCTCTAATAAGGATAGTAATAATAAATCTTCATTTATTCATCATTCCACTTCAAAGCTGATTTCCAGGGTAATACATAAGAACTGTAATATGTAAATACCAGTGAAGAACAAAATGCCATGATAGAGCCTTGAGCATTGTTGATTTCAGCGTATGTTTTGATAATATAACATCTCCTGTAGATTAATTTTATTTGTGCCTTTATAAAAAATTATGGGATGTTCCGTTGAGGAGGAGGTTATTGAAATAATTCTTTCTGTAAGAAAGTAAGTGATAATGTGATTTGGGAAAAAAAAAATGTTCTAGAATGTGTTTATTAGTCTGAGAGGCTTAATCCAGATGTTTCCATGGAGCTCCTGGGTGCTTTGCAAAAGGGGGAGTGAACATGTCAGGTCAGAATTTCCTGACAAAATGGGAATATCATGGTGGGATTTCTGTTATTAAGAGCAGCTCCAGTTGCTAAACCTGTCTAAATAAAGCTGAACCCAAAGCACAATAGTTTATAAAGCAGTTTATCTCAGAACAGCTGAGAAGGCTAGGAAAGGAAATCTTCATCAGTAAAGTATTGTAATGAGATTGAAAGACTGATTAATGCATAAGGGCAGGCTGGATGGGGCTTGGAGCAAGTGGATAGTAGGAGGTGTCTGTGCCCATGGCAGGTGTAGGATAATCTTTAAGGTCCCTTCCAGCCCAACCCATTCTGTGATTCTCTTTCCTTACCTTGTTTAGCAATTTGTTGATAGCCTGCTTCTTATCTAAGTAAACAGGGGGCAGCTCTAAACAAGTGCTTCAGGAAGTGAGAGAAAGGAATAGGATTAAACCCTACCCACCCTGGTTGTATTCATGTGGGAAATGTAACAAAATTGCATGTGTTATCTAGGTTTATGATGTATTTATCATGTATTTGTGTAACTCTGAGAACACCCTTGGTAAGTCAATAATTTACTATTTTATTACCATGAGGAAGCAACAGAGTTTAAAGAAAATCAAAACAAAACCAAACCGCACCCTCAGGTTTTGGCTAGTTATGTTTTCATTATCAATATGTGCAAAAAAAGGTGTCTTCCACATGAATGAAAACTGTATTTTCACATTTTATGTACAGAAGTGGCTCATCTTTATAGCTCTTGGGAAACGTGCTGCTTTTGCAGAAGAGGGAAGAGGCTGCTCTGGACTATGGGTTGGCTCTGAGTGGTAACGAAACAAGCTCTTCCTCCCTCTCCAACACAGAAATATAGATATATAAAAGTTACAAAAAGAGCAGTCCCAGGCATGGCAATGAACCAGGTCCAGGGAGTGCAGTGAGGAGCACCAGGAGATGAGGCTGAGACAGGGAGAGGAGAGATGGGAGAGAAGATACCTGCAGTGTGGGGCTGAAGTGCCTGCAGGAGATGGGACCAGAGGCTGGACCAGAGGCATGCAGACCTGCTCTGGCAGGGACTGGAGGCCCAGGTCTCAGCAGAAACAGAGCTCCTGGATCCATGGGCAGGAGATGTAGGTGGGCTCTCAAGGCGCTGGTTGTGGCCTCTTAGTGCTCTCAGGACTGACAGCAGCTGTTTATTAATTGTGGTGGTCTGTGTGTAATGATGGTGGTTGAAATAGTTCTCCCTTCTCCTACTCTTTTCCCCATTTTTTCCCCTTTGGAAGTGCAGAAACACTGATCTGGTGTTCTTTGGGATGACATCCAAGTCTGTAGAAAGGTTCCTGTGGGCTCCAAGAGGATACCTTGCCTTTCATGGCAACATTAGTTTTCAGTGTCTATTTTCACCAATCCAGCAGAAAAGAAAACCAGTTCAGAAGTGATGGGAGAGCAGCTTTTTGGATATCTGGATGCTGTAAAATTACTTGGTTGTAAATGGTCCAGGCAGTAGAGCAATAGTGTTTGAAGATATTTCTTGGTGCCTATTTGAAAAAAATAATCAGAAAGACCCAAAAAGAGATGTCTTTCCTGAATGGATAGAAGATCTTTGCCATGGAAACATTGCTGAGGTTTTCCTACCTGAAAGAGAGCTGGACTTAGAACAGGTATTCATAAATTAGTTAGACAGCCCTTGCACTCTATAGTGACCCTCTTCTGGTGGTTAATCTTCTTGAGCTGTTTTTACAGCCCCTTGTCATGGTGTTAGATGAGGGAATATTCTGCAGAGCCATTCTCCTCAGTGGAAGGGAGCTGTTTTACCCAGATCTTTGCAGTGCTGAGTTTGGAACGATGCACACACAGTTGGACTCGCCACTTCCAGGGGGGATTTACAGCACAGAGACAGAAGGTGAGCCGAGGTGGGCAAACAGTTGATATCCCTGTTTTAGGAGCAGAAATTGATCACAGGCAGTCTCGGGATCTCTAGCTGGTCAGAGCCACCCGAAGATACATTAGAAAGTCTCTTTTCGCAGCCTGGCACTCAAAGGAGTCAGAACTCTCAACTTCTCAGTCTCAAGGTTGTTTATTGTATCTTATCTATAAAATCCTTTCTCCTGACCTGCCAAGGTCCGCTCAGCAGGACAGTCAGAGGCACTCTACCTGCCCCTGGGGCAGTGTTATCTTTTTATATAAAAAACTACATATACAATATTTACAATTACTTTCCAATGACCTATGTTAGACAGTGAGCTTCTACTCCAGTCTCTAAGTGCCAACATCACAGCAGAAGATGGAGGCCAAGAAGAAGAAGGAGAAAGGCTGGACATGCCCAGATTCCTCCATCTTGCCTCCTGAACCCCCATTCTAAAAACCCTAAAATCTATTTATTCACCCTGTGATAAATTCAGTGTCATTCTACATAAACTTCCGTGGCTTGCAGATCTTCATGTAAGGTTGGTAACTTGCTCCATGGGTCATAATCAAAACCACAGGCAAAACCCTCTGTGCCAGGGTTTCTGAGCCCCCTGGCAGGGGTCTTGGCAGTCCAGGACAGCCAGAGGGATGTCCTGAATTCTGACAAGGCAGGTCATCACTTCCTTGCTGCTTATTTTCATGTGAGCTTTCCCCTTTTGCAAGCTCTCCATCAGCATCAGAGCACCCTGAGGGCTCCCAGGGACCCCGAGTCTCTGCAGTGCCTGGAGGGTGGGCAGAGAGAATGGGGTGTTATTCCAGGAGTGACGTTTCCTCCAAGCTGCTTAGCCCCATGGAGAGTGCAGTCCCAGCCCATAGAAATGGAGTGCAAGGGGTGTGCATTTCACAATTGCATTAGTGAGCTATAAATAGGGCTATACATCCGCCTCTGGAGCTGGCTAAGAAGGAGCCAGGATGTGTTTTCTGGCAGCCTTGGTGCTAAAGGAAATCCGTTTATTTTATGGTACAGACACACTTAGTTTTTCACTTAATCTTTTCAAGACAATCTCTGGCATTCATTGCCTACCTGGACATGCAAACAAGGAAAAATCCTGGTAAAAATGCCATTTACTTTCAGTTACTGCAGTGTTCCTTTAGCCATTTTCCAAGTGTTTTATTACTGGGCCACAAATTTGGAGAACTAAAAAACCAAAGCCTGGAATTTGGGCCGAAAAGACTCACTCTAGGGGATAATTCCAAATGCCCCAGGTAAGCCTTGTGTGGCTGCATGGGTGTGTATTCATTTCAGCAACACAAAACTGAAAATTTTAAGGCTGTAATTTTATAGTAGGAAATATCTACTGGTAGAAATAGCTGTTAAATACAAAGGAAAGGTACCTAACCAATAAGTATTTGTGTATCTTTGGCATACACAGCCAGAGGTGCCTTTATGGGACAGAGGAACATAGAAGGCGTTTTCTCAGTGGCTAATTCTCCAAAACACTGTGCCATCATGGGTATTTTAGATAAATATTACAACCAAGTGGTCTCATGTTCTTCTTGGTCAGAGGCCCAAGACTGACAGTGCTCTTCCTGGAGCTAGCACCAGAGAAAAATGGGAGCAAAATGGGAAATATTAAGACTTCTGCCTCATGTGCTTGTGAGAAACAAAGCCTGGCTTCTGCTGAGGGGTGTCATTATGCCCTGCCATGCACTTTTTCTTCTTACCTGTGTGAGCGGGGGCTCTGGCAGAAAGGATCAGGGTTAGAGTGCTTTTAAATTCTGTTTTTCCTTTCTGCTCTTGCCACAGGAGCACTGCAGGGGCTGTTCAGGCAGCTCGGGTGCAGAGCACTCTGTGTTCTGTGGTGCTGGGAAGGAGCGTGCAGTCACCTTTGTTCCAGGAGTTATGGCTCTATGAATGATCTCGAGCTATTCAGAGGGAAAAAAGGGAGTGTAATAGGTTGGTTTTTTTCCACTGAAGTCTCCTGAATTGTGTAATGGTTGTAGTTGTTACATTTGCGTGCATGTTATCCCCTGTATTTTGTTGTTAAGTGGTCACAGCCCCCAAGGCTGCCAGAGCTCCAGGAGGGTTTGGACAACACTCCCAGAGATGCACAGGGTGGAATTGGTTGTTTTTTTAGCCATTACTAAACTCTTTTCTTTCAGACATCAGTATTTTGCTTTCTTTTAAAAAGCATTGCCCAAAGGGAAGGGAAGAAGGCATGGAAAATCTGTAACCAGAGTAAAATATTAATCTTTCCAATAGGTTACTTTTGGAGCTGCTAGATGGTCTGTAAGTAAAATAATGTAATTAACTTCTGTATCTTTTGCATCTGGAAATGTGTGCTGCATTTTGTAAATCAAGTTTTCATTAGATCTCCCCTCTTGGTTTAAAGAAATACTGACAGTGAGGAGATGTTACTGGTTCTGAGTATTTATTCAGTCCCTTCCATATTGGAATTAATAAAAATGAAATAGCTGCTGATTTACAAACACTCTTGGAGGCCCATGAGCATGGAAAATTTGATAGCCCAATATTAATAGAAAAAAGTTACTATCCCAGGAAGGGTATGAAAATCCATTTCAAGTCGTACGTTGCGGGGCAACAATCTCATTTAATAGCTGACTGATTGAGAATGGCATTGCTTGTTAAGGAAAGAGGAATTGGCTTTTTTATTGACAAGGAAACTGAAGGCACCTCATCCTGTGTTTGCAATAATAGGAGATGTGTAATTTCGAGGGTGTGGAGTGGTAATGACTTATTTTCCAGAGAATGCTTGGGGCAGCTCTGTTCAGGAGTGGTTTGGGGTGGGTGGATAGCTTAGAGAGGCAGTGAAAGGCACAGCCTGCAGTGCTGCACGAGGGATGCTCACAGAAATGGTCAGTCAGGTGTTTTTCCTGGAACTGAATAGTCCCTGACAGGTTCTGTGCCAAAGTGAGGAATGTTCCGTGGAGTACATAGATTGATGGGGGTGAAGGGAGGGTCAGCAGGGACTGGGAGTTTCATTAATGACATTGAAAGACCTGAAAAGAATTAAGTGTTTTGTGCTTGGTGATTTTTTTAAACTTACTGAGGGAGAATTTCAAACCAGAGCAGTGAAATGGAGTTGAAGGAGCCTTTCCAAGCTGGCTGTTCGAGGCAGCCTGGATCCAAACACCCACCTGGGGACTTCATATGAACAGTCATGTTTTCAAGGCACAGACTCTTTGTTTTCCTCCTGACCATTCCTTTAATTAATCTCTCTGGTGCTTGTTCCCTCTTCTGCTTTCATTTCTCAATTTCATCTTTTTAGTGGGCTAGATAATTGCATTTACTGGGTATCCTTCCTGCCAAGCACTGTGGCTGTAATCTCCTGTACCTGAGAAATGGTTTCCTTTAAAATCCTGGTGTCTGCCTCAAAGTTGTGTTACTTAAATGAAAACAAAAAGGAAAAAAGTGTCTGTGTATATATATATATATTTTATATATATGTGTATATATGAATTATACAGTTTCAGCAAGCAGAAATCTGGGTAGCTGAAAGAGAGTTCTGAGTGCACACCACCAGCACTCTTCTTTGGCTTTGTAATTACAGAGGAGTGCACAAAAGTCTTTAATTATATGATCACATGGCAAGTTTTTTCAATACCATCTCACATATGGTGTTTCCTCAGATCCTGAACACAAAGACAGTGGGAGCAAGGCAGAGATCGTGTGTTTAGCATTAACTGGATTTGGGGATGTTGAGGTTGTGTTTTAAAATCTTCCCTGAGATAATGAAATGGCCTCTGAGGCTGTGGTTCTTCTGACCCACCTCCAGCTAAGGTAGAGCTGGCAGATACAGAGCAGTGGGCCTGTGCCCCTGGTGTAAGGTTAGTTAAAACAATCCTTAACTCATAATGTGATGGAAAATTGTATGTACAACTCCAGGTTTCACAGGGCTTGCACTAGATGACAGCTCAAAACATAGAGTAGCCTTGGAGACTTTTTGACCAAGAAGAAACCAAGTGGTGAAAGGAACCAAGAAGGAAAAACAAGTAGAGGGAGATAAGAAGGAAGCAAGTGAAGGTGGGAGGCAAGTAACCCCCTCCTTGATTCGGCTGCACATCTCCTGCTGTGACAGCTGATGCACAGTAGGTTGTTTCTGTGAGTCACGTGCCAAATCTGAGAATTAAACCTATAGATTTAAACAAGGGAGTTGAATTATGGCTTCATCATCACCTGCCACCTTTAAACTGGGGGGAAAGTAGTCAGAAAATGCAGGATACACAAACTGAGGCACCCAAGGAGCAGCAGCAGTGCAGGGGTTGGTACAGCACCTTCTGCCACAGGCAGACATCAGGCTGGGAGAGGACTGAGCTTCCAAGGGATGATGGAGAGCTGTGAGCAGCTCTGGGAACTGCTGACAGCACTGGGGAGGGGTGGGCTCATACAGAAACATGAGGGGTTGAGCTTCTCCAGCAGCAAGGACCAAGATCATGTCCAGGACGTTAATGGAGCTGTGTTCTGTCAGAGCTGTTGGCCTTACAGAATAAGGCAGACACATCTCATCCCTTTGCTGCTGAAAGATGTCATGGCTTGGGCCTGCAGAGGGAGGTTTGGTAAAATAGAAGGGAAGTTGCTAAATTTCTTCAGGTGAGCATCACCCTTGAGGGAGTTAATGTTTCATTTAGCACTGGATATGCCATAGGGCTGTGGGATAGCTTAGGAAAGAGCTGCCCCTGTCTCACTGAATGTCCTTCCAGTTCTGCAGGAATCCTCCACTTAGGGACTGGCTTGTGTTACACCGAGTGTCTCAATCCCCTTTTTTCCTCCAAAAACCCAGCCCTAGTGGTCACATCTGCCATGTGCAGAGGCAGTTGTTGGCATTCCTTGGGTACGTGTTGGGGTTGTGTAGGAGGAAGGAAAAGTGCTTCAGGGTGGTCTTTGCAGATGTGCTGCAGTCTGTGTGGTGTGTTGATTTTTAAAGAGCTGTTCTGTCAGAGGATTTGGATTTTGTTGGCAGAATTGGTGTGTTGCTCATGCACCTGTTCTCTGTTCAGTATCTTCTGGTGTCCACTGCCTCGACTCCCAGCAGTGACTGTATTTTTAGATTGGATTAGGGTAAGGTAAATTAATTTGGGAAATTTGAATGAGCATTTTCAGATAATCCTTTGAGAAAAATGGGTTGGCTTATTTCCTAAGCTAATTTTATTACTCTATTCATGTTAGTTAAACCATGATCACTTGGATCAGGAATTGCCTGTGAATTGATAGCTTTGAGGGTTGGTGATGAGGAAAACAACAGGCTGCTCACCCAATACTGGTTGATCTCCAATGAAATTTCACTCCCAGCCCACATCCAAGTGGATCAGAAACCCACCCCCACAGCTGAGAAAATGCTTTAACCCTTTAGACTCAAATGAACCATAGAGCTGCTGCTTTCTGCGAGTGCTTGAAGCAGTACCTAAGAAGATAACTTAGATATTCTCCATTTCTTAATAATTAGTCCCAGAAATATTAATTTGCAGGAATTTTTCAACTACTTTCTCTGACTGTTGACTTTTTTTGGGATTTTTGGGATCCAGGCAGTTGATATCCAGATGCTTAACAGGGTTGGAATAACCTGAGTAACTCCTCTCACCCTTCCAGTCCTCCAGACCAGATGCACATGAGCCTGTGGCACTCAAGGCTGATGACTGAGGTGCTGGAAGCTGCAGCCACCCAGGCCATCTAATTCTGCTCCTTGACTGTCCTGATGCTCTGTGATTTTGTTTTTTCCCTGATGTGTAGCCTGGCTCTCTCTGGAGCTGGGCCCACCGCTGCTGGTGTCCTCCCAGTGCAGCTGTGGATCTCAGTGTGTTCCTCCTTCCCAGTGGCACAGGGATGGGCTCCAGGAGAGCTCATCCAGCTCCAGCATCCCAGCACAGGCAGGACAGGGAGCTCTTGGCACCAGTCCAGGGGAGGCCATCAGTAAGATCAGAGGGATGGAGCAGCTTTGCTGTGAGGGAGGGCTGGGAGAATTGGATTGTTCAGCCTTCCAGTGGCCTTGCAGTGCCTGTAGGGAGATGACAAAAAAGATGGAGTGACTGTTTACAAAGGGTGGAGTGACAGGACACAGGGGGAATGGCTTCTCACTGCCAGAGGGCAGGATTAGATGGGATATTAGGCAGAAATTGTTCCCTGTGAGGGTGGGCAGGCCCTGGCACAGGGTGCCCAGAGAAGCTGTGGCTGCCCCTGGATCCCTGGCAGTGCCCAAGGCCAGGCTGGATGGGGCTTGGAGCAACCTGGGACAGTGGAGGGTGCCCCTGCCACGGCAGGGAGTGGAATTGGATGATTTTTAAGGTCCCTTCCCACCCAAACCTTTCTGGGATGTTTGGCATGTTCTGTGCTCAGCATCTAAGTGGCTCACCTGCTGCTCCGTGTTTCAGTTAAATTGCATCAAAATCTCTTACGGTTCTTAACAAATATTTTTAGAGAAAGCGATTCAGTCCTTTATCTAAATATAGCCTTGAGCTTTCAAGCCTTTGGGAGAGGGGAGCACGTGGAGCTTTGATCTGTGGCATTCACAGCAGTAGGAGCACTTTCTGCACCTGGCAGGACCAAGTGCAGTGCAGAGGAATTTGTTAGACAGAAAGCTCCTATTTTACAGAGCAGACCTGTGGTTTAGCAGGGATGGAGGATAAATCCTGGCATGTCGTGTGATAGAAAGGCAAGAGAAACTGCAGAAAAATATGTGGCACAGGAAGATAGATGAAGGTGTGTTTAGAAACTTCCCTCTTGGTGGTATCACTGAAGTGCCACTCACCTCCTGCCTGATACTTGATATTGTGCTACAAATAGAGAAGACGCTCACCCATTGTCCCTCTTGATGACAGTGGAACCAAATCTGTTTGCACTGTCTGTTTGCCCTTAGATGTCTGAAATGGGAATCAGTGTAAATCAGCATTCTATTAATTTAATTTTTTTAGGGCTTGCTGTTTAACCAAGTATTTCTCTGAAAGTCACAGTGACTCTAGATATATTTGATAAAGTTATGCTTTTTTCTGGTGTTGCTCTTTCCTTTAAACTGAGCTGGAATTGATGTCATTGCCCATATTCCTGTGGTAAAGGCACTTACAGCCGTGTCTGGAAGTGCTGAAGACATTTTTCTCATGGGAACCACCACAGTTTTGTGCCCCCCACCCAGTAATTGTTTCAATATTCTAAGTTGATATGCTCATTTATCACTGAAATTTTTATTAATGAGTGCTGTTTTTCTTTGTCACATTGCCATGGCAACTGGGTGACATGTTTGAGTGGAATTATCTGTTTCCAGATGGAGATCTTCATTCATAAGATTTGCCTGCTGAGAATTTTTGCAGCATATTCAACTTCAAAATTCTTCCTCCCTGTGCCTTTCCACAGTTTGGAGCTAGAAGCATTTCTGCTTTCTGGTTTATATCCTGTGATTTTGTGGTGGGTGTTGTGCTTGCAATATTTCTGTCTTTTGTGGTTCATTTATGTTGTTTTTCTTTTGATTTAATTGAGTTGCTTCTCTTCAACTCAGGATTTGCTGTGACAGTCCTGTAAAGCCATTCCTCCCCCATATGAGTTATTGGAAATTTTCTCATTTTATGTAATACACCACACAATGGAAGAGAGAGGACTTGATTTTGTTTTTACTCCTGAAAAGGAGCATAAGGATGCATGATATATCACATTCTGAGTGATAGTGTCCTTATTTTTTTTAATCATATTCACTACTTGATTTTTAGCTCTATGCAAGAAAGAAGCATGAACATGTTTCACTTTTCTTTTTGGTATAAAACTGTATTTAGGGAAAAGACCTCAGTAAATACACATAGAGTACAGATTTTCTTGATCCTGAATGTCTTACAGCTTTAAAGGTCTTGTTAGCTGGCAGACTTAATGAGGTCCTGCTGGATCTCTGTCAACATTTCAGGATTTCTCTGGATTTGTTTCTGATCACTTACCTCAAAATACCTGAAAATGCTGTGTTTGCTTCAGTAGAAATCAGAAGGTAAAACTTAGAAGATGGTTTTTATCGTCCTTTACTTCTTCAACTCCAGGTCACTCTTAACTTAGTGAACAAAACCAGGTTAGCAGTTTTTTGCACATACCTACAGGAAAGCCATTAAGGCCCCATTCATCCAACCTGTCTATAATGTAATTTTCATATTCACCTCGAACTATTAATGACCATACACCTCATGATCTGCTTCCAGGTCTGTGTGTTGTGTAAACATCCCTTTTGCACTTGCAGAGCTTTCATCCTGACATTAGGTTTAGAACAAGAACAAGCTCATAAATAGCTCAGAATCTGTAGCTCCTGAACACCTTGCCTTATGTGTAAAGTATCTATAGAACACAAATTTTGTCTTCACTTAGTCAAAAGAAGTCTATATATCATTGAAAACAACATAGTGCAGTGCAAGACCCATCTTCTGAATAGAATTATTTTATTTTAATTCCTATATTTAATATATTTGAAATAAAGGGTGTTGTCTTACCTATGAATAAGACTCTGTTACACCAGCAAGCAGTGTCCTCCCTAGCTGTATAATTCTGTATAATTACTCAGCTGTTCTTTTCCCTTGCAAAGTGGAATCATATTTATTCATACCTCCCTCCAGCAAGAGACTACTCAATGCTAACAAATATTTCCAATGTATTACACCAGTGCTCCTTGTTTTAAGGAAGGCATTTTGCCTGTGATAGGGAACTAGGAGAGCTTATGAGTAATGATGTTGCTTCAAATGTAGCAAATCTCTGATCTGCTCCCTTCATTTCTGTGTGTAGCTGATAAAACAGTTGTTATGGCTCATTTATTAACCAAAATGAAGTTGATTCCTGCCTTTTCACAGGCCAGTGCTGCATTTGCCTTTTGGTCTCACCAGGGTGTGTTCAGAGAGCCCTTGGATTGCTGGAGCTGCCTGGAGCTCTGGGCTGTTCATCCCTCCTTGAGGCACCGGGGGCTGAGTGCTGGCCCCTCAACCCCTTCCCCAGTGGGTCTCATGCCAGCAGATAATCTCTTGGCCTTTAAGGCAGATCCTCTGCTTTAGATTGTGTCAAAGCTTTATTGCTTTTTGAGATACAAGCAGAGATTTCTTCTGCTCAAACACACACCATCTATTAGAGCCAGGACATTTATATTAATTTTGTAGGACACTTTCTATTACTAGGCTGATTCTACCAAAATCTGCAGGGGCTTTCTGATTTTTGTTTTTATCTGTATCCACAGAATCACAGAATGGTTTGGATTGGAAGGGATCTTGGAGCCCATCCAGTGCCACCCCTGCCATGGGCAGGGACACCTTCCCCTGTCCCAGGTTGCTCCAGGCCCCATCCAGCCTGGCCTTGGACACTGCCAGGGATCCAGGGGCAGCCACAGCTTCTCTGGGCACCCTGTGCCAGGCCCTGCCCACCCTCACAGGGAACAATTCCTTTCCAAAATCCCATCTAATCCTGCCCTCTGGCAGTGTGAAGCCATTCTCCTAAGGAGAAGTTGGATTTCTCCAGAGTAAGACTTGCTGTTTGCTGTGGTGAATTCCACTGGTCCAGAAAATGTTATGAAAAATTACTGGTTTATTTTTCAAAGCTTTCTTACTGCTGCCTGCCTTGGGTGTAAATTATCCAGTTGTCTGCACTTCTGCAGTTGGTAGGATGGAGGGGACAGTAACACCAGCTGTGCCAGAGATAATTGAATACTTAGTGTATCATCAGGAAAGTATTGAAGTTTACTAGCACTGTTGGAAATAGCTCTGGAAATATCATAAGAAATCTGTGCAAGGTTTTCTGCCACCAGTTTAGAGCTACTTGGTGCATATGGCAAATGAGGCAGCATTTGAAGGATCTGTGCCCTAATCTATTGTGAATTTAAAATTTTTGATCTCTAGGGAGACTCTGTCCTGTGCAGGTGTATCAGAATTTCACATGTCAGTCTGATTATCCTGGCTATCACTCAGGGACTCCTCGGTGCCCTTGACTTGCTCCAAGGGATGATGTGTCCAAGGAAGCACCATCCCCACAGGATCAGCTGCTGCCTGGATATGTGTTTAATCACAATTAATCTCTTGGAATAAGCAGCAGACACATTTCAGGGTTATTTTTGTCATGGAACATCAGCCCCTCCATACCTGCCTCGTTTTCCACAAGGCTGGACTGAACTTCCTCTCTCCTCCAGTGCCCCTGGACTGGCTGTGGGTTGGGAAATGTCCTTTGTGCTGCTTTCTCTTGCTCATCCGTTTCCTCATTCAGATCCCTGCGTGCCTCTGTGGGAGTTTGATGCTTTTTCTGCGTGTGGGTTTTATTGCTAATCACAACACAGAGCACTGAGGCAGGGAGGAAAATGTAAGTTAGATAATTGCAGTCAATCAACTATTTCCAATTCTTGAGTTTTATTGTGTTCAGCCCTTTTGGGCTTATGAATTGTCATCTTAAGACTAGCTGAATTACACTGGAAAAAAGAATAAAAATAAAAAAACCTCTCAGAGTTGTTCACATTTACCAATCTGATAATATTGTCTTAAATTCTTCCATCTGATTTGAGGTTCTGTGTCTCAGATGCTTCTATTTGATAGATTCAGTTTCTTTGAACTCTGTAATAAAGAAAATGTATAGATGTGGACTAGACCAAATGCAAAACCAAGATTGTTTTTTGAAACAAGTTTATTTTTAAACTGAGCCTTACTTTTCAAAGCAAGGCTTATTTAACTTCTAGACTTGTGGTTAACAGTTTCTTGAAAACAACTTTGTCAAAATAATATTGATTCTTTTTTTAACAGTATAGTAACCCAGAAAAATCTATTTGTGCTTTGTTTTTCCCTTAGTATAAGTGAGAGAAATTGCTTGAAAACCCAAAGAAAAAGAGGGAAGTTTGTGCAGTGTCTTCTAATTTGCCATGGTTTTGCCCTTTATTCCAAGTGAACTGAGTCTCATTTCACTTTGCATTAATATTTTCCACCTTTGTGGGATGGAGTTTCTCTTCTGCATTGTTTTTCCTGGATGGAGGAGGGTGGATGCACAACTCTGGGTGTTTTTTCCAGTAGACTCACATGCTGCAAAGATAAGCAGAGCAAAAAGTAACTGAGCAAGAGCAGTATTGGTCCTGGATTCACAGGCTGCAGGGAAGAATCATTCTCCTGAAATCCCATCTTGTCCTACCAAGGGAAAAAATCCCTTGTTGGAGCTTTGGGTTTACTGTGGTATAGCACCTGTATGTTAGGTAACATTTCCATACTGGCACTAGAGCTGGGAATTCTAGTATTTGAAGAGTTGATAAATATTAAGGATGAACCAAGAATCTTACTTTTCTTACTTATTTTCAGGCTGAATTTCTGTCTGGGTAACATTTGTGTGCAGGAAAAATGGTGGTTGGTGGGGGAAGTGGGAAGAGGAAGATGGTCAGCATGAGGCCTTTTCTCCAGAAATCACTCTATGACTGTGCATTGTGTCAGTAGGTAAAACAGAATTTAAGAAAGGACAAAGTGATTATGGCGTGGATTGGCTTTTTTCCAGCTTTTAACCTACATTTTCAGTATCCTCCATCAGCTTTGCTGTGCAGGGAACACCCATGAGCAGCCTTCTCTTGAGTAGCCACTGTCCATGGCTTTTTGGTCCAGTGAGAATGAATATCCAGGGAGGGTGGAGGAGCAAAGAACTTGTATGTGTTGACCATATTAAACAGAAAACTAGAGATTTGGGAGAGACTACACACCAAACATCCCTGTTTCCTGGTGCCATGCCTATACTAAACCAGAGAGCTACTGAAATTCTTATTGAAGCTTTAGGCAGGAGAAACTTCCTTTGTATTAGTTACATGTAAGCCTTTGAAAAGATATACATGTAATTTTTAGTTGCTTTGCTTAACTAGGGTCTATTCTAGTCAGCTGTTTTGGTTTTAGTTTGGTTTTTATCCCAGCTGCTGAACTACACTGGTTGAAATTTTTTTCTTTTTTTTTTTTTCTTGGTGCTCAGATGAGTATAGGATCAAACCAGTGGAAGAGGTCAAATACATGAAAAATGGGGGAGAAGATGATCAGAAAATAGCAGCCAGGAACCAAGAAAACTTGGTAAGGATTGAACTTATCACTTGTCTAATGAACTAACATGGCTCTGCTTTTGTGATGGAATATGCAGCACCCTCCAGCTCCGGCTTGTGTGCGGCAAGAGGATTTTCTCCAAAATGTCACAACTCCCTGCAAAGCTCGCATGGAAGGTGCAAAATGCAACTTTTTCCTGCTTGTCTTTCTGAATTAGACTCTACCTGATCTTGGAGTGAGTGCCTCCATGATTTTAAGTCACTCCCCTTCCTTGCAGATTCGAAAATACTCTTTATTTGGAAATATGTGTGTCTGTGTAAGAAATGAGCTGGAGTAAAACAGCGCTTCTCTGCCGTTAAGAAAATTACCTACTTATGTAGATACTTGCTGGTTTTCTGTATTTTAAAATTCCCAGGGAAGGCAATTTGGAACAGAAAAAAACAATATATTCATAACACAGCAGTCACAAAAATCACGTGTGTTTCTTTTGCCCCGATTTGAGCACTTTGCCAGCTTGTAGTTCCATTAAGGGAAGGCAATCACAGGCAAACTCTTAGGACTACTTGAAATAACTAAGATGCTGTTGAAGCAGCTTAAAAATCACGGTTGAATCACTTCTGGCATTTCTGAGAAGTTATTTCTTCTCTTCCAAAGCTGGAGGACTGTTGGGTTTGTTGTTGGCTGGCTGGGGCTTTGACCAGTCGAAGTTTTCAAAGACATCCCACAGTTCTTGTAGCTAGGTGCAAGCTTTCCCATCTGGTTCCACTCATTCAGTGCAGCTTTTATTCACATAGAATGGTTGGGCTTTCCCCCCTCCATCTGCAGGTCCAGAGGGGAAACAGCAGCAGCAGATTCCGGTGGAACCATCACCATTATCACCGGCTGAGGATTTGCCTTTTGCTATTATTGGGCAGCTGTAGAAAATGCCACTGTTTGGGATTATCTACTTTTGATGAAAATATGAGCTCCAGCAACTTGGCTACTTTATATTTTCTCTCCTAGACACACATACATTACACAAGTACAGGTGCATTCCTGTAGCAAATGGAGTTTATTTTGCTGCCCTGTCCTGTGACTGAGTTGCAGACAATATGCTTTCTTCTTCAACCTCCAGATCAGCCATTTGCTGCCTGCAATTTTGCATAGCTGGTGCTCCAGTGGGTGGTGCAGCTTCAGCTTGGAGCAGGATTTAGAGGTTTTTAGCAGTTTGTTGGAGAGTCCTTTGCAGGTCTGGGAGTTGGAGTCAGTGATCCCTGTGAGTCCCTTCCAGCTCTGGATATACTCTGATTCTGTGTTAGATTTTACACTGGCCTTCAGCTGTAGTTAAATGAGAATATTTGCGGAAGGTCCCATGTCAATGCAATGACAGCAGGGAAGGGCTCAGGAAAGCTCAGGTCTGCTGGGGTGACACACTTGCTGAATGTCCACTCAAAACAAGCTCGAGCTCTTTTGCACTTTGATTGGTGCTAGCTGTCTTGTAGCACCCAAGTGTTCACCTGATTGAATGTAGGAAGAGCACAGTGCTGCTTATTTTGTTATTGGTGGGTCAGGTTTGATGGGAGCAGTGAGTTAGTTGGAAAATGTAACAGTAAGGATTTGGAAGTCTGGTGTAGGTCTTCTGTCACGTTTATCAGAAGAAAAAAAAAGAACAATAACACAAGAAAGTCTTCAGCCAGACAGGATGGATATGCCTTAAAACAAAAACTGTCTTGCCCACCAAAAAGGCTTTATTTTCCTTTTCCTCTTCTTACTGTAAGGAGATTACCTTGTCTGTAATATATGCAGCTTTTTAATCCTGGGAATTGTCAAGTCCTCATCACTTCTGGTTTTTTTAAAGGGGTTTCACTATTGGAGTTCTCCTTAGTAAACATGTTTTAGCTCACTGCTTAGAGGATGGGTTAAGCTACCCATCACTGAGGCTTTAATTTCCTTAGTGTGTGAGAAGTTGGCAAGCACTTACATAATCCCATTTCTCATCAGCCATTTCCAGGCAACTGAAATTTTAGGAACAAGAAAAGGTGGTGGGAGAATTGACTGGCCCTTTTTCCTCGTCTCTTGTTTCTTAACCCGAATTTCTTTATTGTCTTGGGGCTGCAAATTCACACTCCCTTCAGGAACACAGCCCAGATGAGATGTGTAACCTCAGTGTCTGGGTGGGTTATCTTATCCCCTGATTCTGGTGCTTGAATTGTGTTATTCAGATGCCATGGAATTTTTCGATCCCATTATCATCTCTGTTACTTCTTTAAGGTATTTTGAAGTCTTGCTTAAAAAAAAAATCTCAGCTCAAGTGAAAATAAACCGGCTTGCCTTGTATCTTAGGCTCTTTGATGTGCTGCCATCTCTGCCTTTGGTGCTGCAGCATTTCTGAGTTGGGGGAAAGAAGGTCACATGAGCAGATGAAGAGAATGGGAGGGCATGGCAGTTATCAGGGAGGCTGTCATTCCACACTGGGTGCTGGGGCCAGACTCCCAGCTTTGATTCTGCTTGAGAGAGAGCCAGAGAAGGGCTGGTACCAGTGTGGGTATCCGTGGGAGAGCTGAGGCTCTGTCAGTGAATCACCACCGTCTCAGCTTCAACCTGAGGCTTAAGCAGGCTCCACACTTGGGCAGGTCTGGCACAGTGAAGCAGAAATGCTCCCAAGACACAGTGCCAGCAGGAATGGCTCTGCTGGGGTTGTCTGCCAGGGGAAACACAAGATGCTCCATGGGAAGACATTTTCTTCTGGAATCAAAGGCCCCTTTGGATTAAAATGTAGGCTTTGACAAGGGGGAGAAAAAACAAGAAAATATAAACTAAGCTTGTTTTCCTGCTGTTCCTTTGTATCCATAGGCCTGATTTACTTTTTTAGTCAGGTTGTTTCTCCAGTTCTCCACCTGCCACTGGGATCTGTCTGCTCCTGGTTTCATTACAGGTACCTCTGACACCCACCAGAGCATCTCCACCTTCAAAACAAAGCCAGAGTCATTGCACTGGGGCTGGCAGTCCCACATCCCAGCCTGCAGGGTGGGAATGGGATGTAGCAGGATCAGGCACTGCAGAGCTGGGGCTGCACTGGATGCTGTCACCACTGCACCACGAGCTTTGGTGGCTGCTCAGCTAAACCAGGGATGTTTGGAGTCAGAACAGTGAAGAATTAGCAGATAGGTTGAAGACAGAAGTAATTTGTACTACATATTATGCATGTTTTTAAATCACAAGCGTTGCTTTGTGTTTTTATTTTTTTTTACCCGCATGTAAGAAAACATGGGAGCTGTGCTAATTTTCATGTGAGATGATGCATGGAAGGTAATGTGTGTGCTGTGCTATTTATTATTCCTGGAGGTCAATGAGCTGCCAGGATGGTTATTTGTGAGTTCAGAAGCAGAAGGTCTGCCTGGGATGGTTTGTTGGGATGCTGGGCTTTGTCTCCATGCCCAGCTTGGTGCCAGGGTGCCACATGTGGTGCTGAACTCCAGCTTGTGTTAAAACTCAACTTCAGCTCCCCAGGACTACACAGGGGCTCTACAAAACCTCTCCTGCATTTCTCCATCTTCTTGGGGGAAGGTTTTATGCTAAGCCTTCTCCAAAACAATGGGAGTTTTGCCACTCAGCAAATCTGGATGGGGTTTTTTTGGCCCTAAAGCTGAGGGTGGATTTGTCACTGTGAAAGCTAAAATGCCCAAACTCAGGCAATATTAATATTTTACAAGCAGGTATGACCAAAATAAATAACATATTAATAAAGAGCTATTAGCTTTTTGTTTAGAGGGGACTGTTTAGCTCTTACACCATCATGTTAGATACACAGAGTACAATTACATAACAGCCTTTTTAATACTCATCATAGGGCAGATTTAATTGTCCTCATTTCCATACTCACACAGGACTCCTGACTTTCCATTGTAAAATATTGCTGCCAGAAGAGGTAAAATGAGAAGGTGTGTGGTGTTCCTGCAACTTAGCATTGCTTTGGCAAACTTCAGGAGCTGGATCAATTTTCCTCTGAACTGGGCTGTCATAGTACAGATATCCCTGAAAATAGCAAATCCCTAAAGCTACATTTCTTTTCTGTTGGTTAGTTATCTTGATATTTATTGCAGTTCAGGTTTTGGATGTTTTTATAACTTTTATTCATCATTTTCTGGGCTGTACTGGCACAAAAGGCCACTTACTGGGATTTTTATGCTTTGTTATCCAAACCCCTAAAACAATTAGATATAATCCTGCGTTTCATCCTGGAGTTCAGTGGTGAAATTGCATGTTAGAGCTTGAGATGAATTCCTGCTGGAGCTGGGAGAAAATTGCCTCTCTGTTGCTCTTGCTACCTCTCACTCCACCTTTAATAACAATGTTTTGCTTTTTGTTTTACCCAATTTCCACAAATTTCCACTCCACTTACCTGCAAATGTGATTTTTGTCTCTCTTGAGCTTCTCAGCCCAGCTGCTGTTCTCCATTTATCACCTAGCTCCATATTACTTGGAATTGCAAACCCCCTGCACTCTGTATTCAACACCAGTTATCATTTTCTGTAGTGATTTGTTTAAAGTAGGCAGTAATATCTGATAGATGAAGTGTGTGAAATTAAAAGCCTGGCAGAAAATGCAGAATGAAACACCTTAATAACCATATCAAATGTAATATGTGAAAGGGAAGACCCCTATTTAAATATATGTATTACATACAAGATGTAAAATGCCTGTTATGGATACATCAATCATAAATATTTTTGATGTGCAGTGCCAAGATTGGTGTATGTTGAATTCCACATCAGTTTAGGAAAATACATTTTAATTCTATTACCAACCTGCCCAATCTAGGTGCTTAAAAAACTAAATAAAAAAGAAATAAGCCAGCTAAAAGAAATAGAGTAGCCACCACTGAGTTTATTGGGGGTATTTGTGGCGTTTTCCTTTCTACAGATGTAAAATGCCACAAGGGCAAATTTAAGCATGGAAATAGAATTAATTTGGTACTTTAAAATACTTAAAGCCAGTGCTGCTTATTATTGGTAGGTAAGCTTTGAATTGCAGTGTTGTAAATGCATAACTGCATTTTTATTTCAGCACTGGTGCAGCACATTGGTGAAGAGCTTTTTAAAAACTGAAGTTAGCACATATTAATGCATATTCCAGTGTGAGGGTTCCTCTCTCTAATGTCCTAATTATTTATTTCAAACCACTGTGCCATGGCAGTGTTTCAGAACACACCATTTCAGGATAGAACTTGCTCATGCTCTGCTTATAAGGGGAAAGAAACCAAAAATGCCTGAGAGCCTTCAAGCCCTTAGAAAGAAGAGGTTTTCCTGGGTTTTGTCCATCCTGAAGAGTTGGGGTGTGTTAAATCCTGTGCTGGCCCCTCATTTGCTTTCCTTGCTGCTGGTGACATTCTCCAGGAGCCCCGTTCCGCCAGCACAGAGTCAGCTCCAGTTCAAGTGCTGGGAAAACTTCATCCTGTTAGTTCATTATCCTCTCTAAAGGATGGTTATCTAGAAATGTATTTTTTATATATATATATGAGAGGCTATTAATTTCTCTGCATCTTGTCCCCCTTATTTTCCTGTCTGCTTTCAGATCGCAGAATCCCAGGTTGGTTTAGGTTGGAAGGAGCTTACAGCTCATCCAGTGCCACCCCCTGCCATGGGCAAGGGACCGCTTCCACTGTCCCAGGTTGCTCCAGGCCCCATCCATGCTGGCCTTGGGCACTTCCAGGGATCCAGGGGTAACTGTGCCAGGGCCTGCCCACCCTCACAGAGAGAAGTCTCAGCTCAGTAACTCACCTAACCCTGCCCTCTGTGAGTTTGAAGCCATTTCCCCTTGTCCTGTCGCTCCAGACCCTTGTCCAAATTCTCTCTTGGAGCCTCTTGAGGTATGGAATGCCAGTACTTATAGATGTAGCATAAATGTGTGTGTGTATATATATATATATACATACATATATATATATATGTATATATGTATATGTATATAGGCTCAGCTTAAAGAAAATCTTGGAGATGTTGTTGGTTCTTGTGTTGGAGTCTAGGCAGGGTGAAACCCACAGAAAACCACAGCAAAATGCACCTTGGGTCGTTGTGGGAGGGAAAAAAAGCAATTGAGACACCCTTTTTCTTTGGGTCCTGGGGCATAGGAGTGCTGAAAGGACAAAGTGAGCATCAGCGGATGTGCCTGGGGGTGGGATAATGTGCAGAGGTCCCTGTGGTGTTCATCCATGCAGCTCCTGTGCTGTTGGGAGTTGGAGAGAGCAGGAATGGAGGGCTCCAGAGCCAGCCTGCTCCCCAGCACGGTTTCCCACAGGGACAGGCATCCACTTTGCCCAGGTGCTGTGTCAGCCAAAGCCCAGGGCCCGGGGCAGCTCTGGGGGAACAGGTCCCACAGGTTCCTCGGAGCCCAGCATGGACCTGCTCCACATCTGGACTCTCCTCCCTCCACCCAAAGAAACAAACCACAAAACAAAAGCCGCTGCTGCAAAAGTGCAGCTCCAAAATCAGTGAGCAAAGGGAAGCCAGGGATTAAATTTCAAAAGTGAGGAGGAGGGAGGAGTGAGATACCCAGCTCCTTCTGCCCGAGGTGCAGGGTTCACCCTGGGATAGAGGAGGTGGGTGGGTGGGCACCCCTGCCTTGGCACCTGCAGGGGCAAAAGTGGGGATTCCTCCAGGCAGAGCTGCTCTGAGCAGTGCTGGGACTCAGAGGGCAAAGCAGGGCTGGGCTCCACTGGAGGAAGGTGCATTCCAGACCCAGGGAGGAAAATACCTCTGTAGTTCTTGATGTCTCATACCCCATCCCTGAAAGTGTCCAAGGCCAGGTTGGACTGGGCTTGGGACAACTGGTGATAATGGAAAGTGTCCCTGCCCATGGCAGATGGTAGGACTGGGATGAGCTTTAAGGTCCCTTCCAAGCCAAACCTTTGTAGGATACGAAGAGAAATTTGGCATTCTACTTTTATAAGCTGATACCTAGAAAACTCCCTGGGAATATACAGTATTTTCCTCCAGTCTTTGTTGACGGGACCTGGGTTGGCACGTTTCACACTGCATGCCATCTGAGGTTTCCCTTTCTCAGAGAAATGAGAATTACAGAATCATCCTTTGGATTTCTTTTTTTCCCCAGAGCCTGAGATCCTAAATGAATGCTGCCCTATCACTATCAGTGCTAAGTAATTACAGCATTTTAATTTTCATAACCCAGCCTCTCCAGTGTTTTTTGCAGCTGAAATAGAAGTGCACAGAAAGGACGTTGCTACTGAAGCCAGTTATTTTAAACGCTGTGCAATTAGCTCATTTCCATATTGTTCATTTCATTTCAAATTTGCATTGATATTCTTCAAAGAATGGTTTCTCATAATGAATTTATGACAGTTTTAGCTCATTCCACTTACGGGTCACTACATATTATAGAGACATCAAAGTAAACGATTGCACTGGGTATTAATATTCTTCTTCTGGATTCCATTAAAATTGTTCTGGTGAGGAAGTATTCATTTTTTCCTCCAGTATTTAATTTTGAAAATTTAGAAGATAAATGAACATCATTAATAAATATTTTTAGCAAGTCAGAAAATCATAAAAAAGTTGTTGAGCTCCAGGTGCATTGCTTCAGACCAGACCTTGTTTCCTTCTTCCCCCTTTGTTGAATAAATCTGCACAGTGCCCTGTGGAGAGGTAGAATGATAGGATTTTCAAGTTCTTGATGAATGTGATTTAAAGTAGAAAGCTTAAAAATATGTCATTCTATATCTTTCAAAGTGTGCTAAAATAACAGTGTCCAGGAGCAACATGTAATTGTGGGCTTGATGGTGGAGAAAATCTATCAGTGATGGGCAGCTCTCAGGAACATGGTTCAGGACCAGCCCACATTGTTGGTGGAAAGGATTCTTGCAAAACCTGCAGAGACATTCCCACTGTCACTTGTGGAAGCAGGTCATTTCCATACAGCTTGTGTTGTTTCCATGCCTGTATCATTTTAACAGGTGAGTTTATGCCTGGGATTCCCCCCCTCTCTGGGAAAGCTTCTGCTTTTGAGTAGGATGGACACAGGGCTGTTGGTGAAACAGTCAGCAGTCGTGGCAAGGTGTCAACTTCTTGATTTAAGAGTTTCTTCCACAATTATGAGTTCCAGGAACCTTCAGATTCATTTTTATTCTTATTTTTTTAAAGAACATGAGCATCTCCACATTTGCAGAACTGAAGCTTTAAGAAAGATGAGCTGTAGGATTTTGCAAGCTGTCAGCAAGAGGATAAAGAAGCTCTCTGTATCCTCTGTTTTGGTTCTTGCTATTCAGCAATTGCCTAGTAGCAATTGCCTAGTAGGTGTTAATTATTAACTCTGCTGTTCGGGAACAGAGCATAAGGCGAGATACAGGCAGAATGGATCGTGCAGAAATACCTAAAATCATCAGAAATCACTGATAGAGACTAAAGCTGTAACTGCAGGCAGCTGCTGTGGCCTGAGAGGCTGAGTGTGGAGCACTCCTGGCCAGTGGTGAGCTGGGATCTCCTGATCTCCTTGTGATGGTGGCAAAGTAACTCAGCCTTTCATCTGTTCACCTTTAATTACAGATATCATGTGGTCTGCTCACACTTGCTTTTCAGGGACTCCTGGAGTCAAAGTGGTTGTGGTGGAAATGTAGGGTCTGGGATTTCCATGTCTGGTGAGGTGCTAATTCCAGACTGTAGTAGAGCATGGAGATAACAACAAATTCATCCCTAGGTGTTTCATTAGGTGTTTATCCCTACAGCCTTTATGATCTCTCGGTTTCAGTAGTCACTGCTTTGGTTAACTTTCCATCTATTATGCAATTTTATGCTCACATCATCCTTGAGCAGGAACATTCCCACCACTGCAAGCTGGAGTTTTGTGTTTGCTTGTTCCATGTTTTGGTTGTGCTTTGCCGCTAGATGTGAGCAAAGGTGGGAAATGTTTCACATTTGTAGTGGAGAAAATGGTGTTTTGCTCAAAATTTCTTGAAACGGCGGTGAACATTTTTGAGTGGACTTCTTTTCTTCTTAATTCTACCAGGGAAATGCAGGGGCTGGGCTACCCAGGCTGAGGCTGTTTGGGATGTGAGGGCACACATCAGCAGGAAAGATCTTGATTTAATGGTGTCTTCTCTAGAGAAAGTGAAAGAGAGCTGCTAGGGAAGCTCATTAGCTGCATTAACAGATCCTATAGCTCTTTAGCCTTAATTGCTGTGTGCTCAGGGTGACAGGGTTGGCAGATCCGGGTTTCCCCAGGAGCTGGTGTGAATATGGGATGTGTTCTGGGAGCTCTGGGAAGGGCACAGCAGCCTCACCACAGCCTGGCAGGGCTGCAGCCATGGCATGGCCCTCATGGAGCTGGTGAGTGATCCAGGAGAGGAGATTTATCCTTGGTGGGTGACCCAGGAGGGGGATTTATCCCTGGTGGTGGATTAAAGCAGGATGGGTGTGCAGCCCCCCAGGAAAAAGGATCTGAGCTGCCTCCAGCTGAACCAGAAGTGCTTCAGCCACCTCCAGGAATAAAAGAGTGAGTGTGTCCATCCTTCTGCACTGTGTATTCCTGCACCAGGGCTGGAAGGAGCTCAGCCTCGTCTGTTTTTCACTATAATTGAGCTTTTGGACTTTGGTTGTTTCCCTTTGATTTTGTGGATAGCCAAGACCAGCTGCTCTGCAGGCAGCTGGGAGACTCAAATGTGTTTTGGAAGGGATTTCTGAATTTCAGCTGATGGAAAAAAGAGTAAGAAATTGGATGGGGATGAGGGGAAACAATGTAAGAATATAACATTCAAGAGTTCAGGATTTTTTTTAAGTAAGAAAAAGTCAGGGATGGAAAGAAAATCTCTATGGAAATAAGTTGATGCCAGTAAAGGCAAGTACTTCAGTATTCTGAAAAATCTGAGCAGATAATTCAGACTCTTGTGCGTACAGAGTTTGGAATTACATGTAGGCATGTTAAAAAATCTCCTGAATAATTAATGAATAATTTCTGATAGAAAGCAGTGGTTAATACAGATATCAAAGTAATACTGGCCTAAGTTAATATGGAGCTTCATGTTTGCTCTCACTGAGAAGAAAATCCTTTTTTTTTTTTTTTTGCTTTAAATTGTTTGTTCCTTGCTCCTGGAAGAAGCAGTGTTGGAGCTCAAACAGAGCTCTGGGTGCTCTGCTTTCATCTCCCACATTTGGTCTGTGTGGACCATGTACTGCTCTATCTAATATGTAATCTTTCCATGGGATACCATCAAAGACAGGCAGTTTAAAAAAAAAAAATTAAGCCAACAGATAATCTCTGCATGGGAACACAAAGCCAGTGCTTCTTAACAAGGTAATCATATTATAATTGTGTGTGTGTGTTTGTATGTATTTAAATGTAGTTTGTATTGCAGCAGCACCTGAAGGCAAGTGTTGGGAACCAGAAGCAGCTGCTGTGCCTGCAAACACAGCAAGAATGGGCCTGCATATTACCATATTACCAGTTCTTCCCCAGAATTTCATCCAAACGAGTACTTTTATTCCAAAACCCTTGTACTTCCAGGGCAGTGAGCCTGGGGGAGTTTCCAAAGCCAAGGATGCTAAAAACAAAGGCACAGCCTGGTGAGGGGAAAGTTCTGTGCCACAAGGGTGTTGTGCTGAACTCTTCCCCCAGTATGGGCCTACAAGAGAGAGGCACTGGCACTAGAGTCTGGAGTGACACAGCTGAGGGGAAATAGCCTTAAACTGCCAGAGGGCAGAGTTGGATTGGATAAGTGGAAGAAATTCTTCCTGGCACAGGGTGCCCAGAGTAGCTGTGGCTGCCCCTGGATCCCTGGAAGTGTCACAGGCAACGTTGGATGGGAATTGGAGCACCCTGGATAGTGGAAGGTGTCCCTACCCATGGAGGGGTGTGGAATGAGATGGATTTTAAGGTGTCTTCCAACCCAAATTCTGTGATTCTGTGGATATTTGGCTAGCTTCATGATGTGGAGGGGCAGTTTGGGAGGGAGTGCCATCAGATTGCCATTTTCCCTTGGTTTTCTCCTCTCCCTTAGCCTTTTAAAGAAACAAAGCTGCTGGGGGAGAGAGGAGGGGCAGATTTGGCTTTCAGATGTGGTGGAACACAGAGGATGTTTTGGTTGGAGCAATGCTGGTAGTGTGTCACTTCTGGTGAAATGCTGTGGGTTTGCCACATTGCCCTTTCCTTTTCATGGAATCATGGAATCACAGACTGGTTTGGGTGGGAAAAGTTGTATAGTCCCGCCCCCTGCCATGGGCAGGGACACCTCCTGCTATCCCAGTTTGCTCCAAGCCCTGTCTAAGCTGGCCTTGGGCACTTCCAGGGATCCAGAGGTGTCAGCAACTTCTCTGGCATCAGCAAGTTCTTTGTAGAGTTGGAGAGCTCATTTCCTTAGACAAGCAGTCACCTGAGCTAGGCACAGGAAATCTCAGCCATCTCAGCTGACTGCTGGGGCTCTGCAATAACCAGCTTCAAGTTGCTTCACAGTGTCTAAGAGTGAGTCAAGGTCAAAACGTGCCTTACTTTTTTTTGTACGGGCTTGGCTGCATTCACAAGTTTAGCAGCTTGTATATTTGTGGGATTTGTTGCTGCTGGAGATCTCCTGGCTCTCTAGGCCACTGCATCCTGCCCAGCTTTTCCAAAGACTAACATCCGTATGGGAACGCTGCCTCTGAAGTGTTTACACTCATTTCCTTCCTGGGGAAAACATTCAGCCTCGGGTGACAGCAAGGAGATGGTGGCACATCTTTCCAGAGTACAGCTCGTTCTTAGCTGCTTGTGTATGGAGTTCTCTGCATCCTCTTTTCCTCTTCTTCATTAGGAAAGCAAGCAGAAATCTCTCCCCGAGCTAAGGCATCGCTCAGCCTCGCAGCAAACCCAGCCAGGGCTGGCCACCGGCCAAGCCTTTACTCGCTGCAACCTGCACACCATGGAACTCCTCTAAGAATAGCCCTGGTGATCTTAAAAAAAAAAATCACAACATCAAAAAAAGGCTATTTTAGCAATGTATTATCTTCATCCCTTCCGTGAAGCAGCGGAGTTTGGAGGGGATTTTTTCCCCCCCACACCCGTGTCTGTTGTTCCTCCCGCAATGAGCTGTCGCTAATGCCGAGAAATATTTTCGGACTTAATGCAGTGAGTCAGGGCTTAGCTGTAAATTGGTCATGGGATGGGAGGGATTCAGATTGTCTGTTAGCCAGGGTCTGCTTTCAGCCATTTCAGTAACATGAGCAGTGTCTCAACTGACGGTAATTACACTCATAACTCTCTCTGAGATGATTTAAGGCAAGGATTAATTATAAAAGTTTCTCGGCGTTAGAACATGTTTCTTTAGTTAAAGTTTGGCATGCTTTCGTTTTATGATGGGCCTAAAAGAATGTTCCTGTACTTAAAATCTCTAAATACACCATTCTGTCATGCTATGTAAATACCCATATTTGTGAGTTTATCTAAACAAATCTCTTAAATGGGAAAAATACATAGAAGGGCCAAGAGCCAATTCAAGGGCTCGTGGAGTAGACTTGCATATTCCTTGTGGGCCTGCTTGGGTTTTAGTAACTGTTTTTCTGGCTGTACTTTATTTCTTACTAAAATAAACAAAATATAGTAGTTTTTTCTATCTTCATTAAAAGATAAGTGACCTAAGTGCCCTGATGTGCTTGTCCTTTGTCTCCATAGACAGAGGACTTTGCCAGGGCCAGCTCAGTGGGTTCTTGATGGAGCTGGGGATCCAGTAGTCCCATGTTAAACTGCCGCCTTTGGTTGTATTGCCTTACAAAAAATATGTAAAATTGTCAGGTGTGAAAAGAGCAAGTTCACATCAACCTCATCAATCTGCCTTTTAGAAAACCTAAATAAAAGTGATTGGATGGGATCATGGAAGGCTTGACTTTACTTGATGGCATAGATTCACAAAAGGCTAGATGGTATGACACATCTTTTCTATGTTCCTTGTTTTCCTGGGGGTAAATTCCAGCTGATTCTCACAGCATAATAACAGAGTATTCCCAGTTAATATTTGAAAAACTTGTCCAAGTTTTCATTTTGTTCACTTTTTTACTTCATAAACCTGTTTTCTTATGATTAAGTCACATAGCTAAATAGTGATGTCATTTTTTTTTTCTTTTTGCTATTCTACTTCTGTGAGTACTTTTAAAAGATAAGAGATCCATATCTGGCTCCTTGGCTGCTGTGTTTGAAGTCTGTTTTTCTAGAAAAACATTGTGTTATTAGCCTGTCCTTAAGCTCCGGGAACAGAAAGTTGTTGAGGGGTTTTTGCTTGTAATAAATTTAGACTTAGATTCATATCATATGTTAATGTTTTTAATAACCTGACACTCCAGATCTCCCTTGCTTTATGGCCTGCACTTATGACTCCTGCATTATGGATGCTGATGATTACTATGAGCATATAAGTTATTGAATTGATTTTATGAATGATAGCATAGAGCATGAAGCCGAGTTCGCTTAAGGAAATAAAACAAGGCAAACAGACTAAAATATTAACAGTGTGTTTTGTGTTGTGGTGGGTGGCTTGCAATTCATTGAAACCCTTTTGTGAAGTGGTGCTTCAGCATCACTCACCCTCCAGTCCCCAGTGTCCCCAGACTTGGCCCAGTTACCTTTGAAACCAAATATATTGGATCCACTTTGAGTTTACAAGTGGTGACAGATTAATTTGGAAAGACAGATTGCAAACATGCATCATGGGCCCGGCCGGAGTCATAAAAATGTAATGTATGGCTGGTGCAGAATGATAAAAATTCATGTCAGGGGAACAGCTTAATTAACTATTCTTGATTAAAGTAATACAGTATGTGAATTTAATAGCTTGCCTTCAAAAGCAGAATGTGAAATCACTTATTACTTTGGTGTATCTTGCTGGCAAATAGGGAGCTGCCAGCGGTTCTTCGTGATTAATTGAGTTTAGAGGAACTTAACTCTGGGGTGGGAGATACCAAATAATTATTCTGCTCTTGCTTCAAGCTCATTGCCTTACATGAATAAAGAAGTTGTCAGGAACAAAGTTATGGGAGTGGACTAGGAAAAGGATCGAGAATGCATGAAATGGGATTGATAGCTAGGAATAGGATTGATAGAGGAGGGGAAGGCATGTTGGGATTGTGAAGAATACAGAGCAAAGGCTGGAGTTCTGCCACCACAGTATTAGTTAAACGCTTTGCCATCCAGATCCCCGTGTTGCTGACCCATTTGTTGGTCCTTGGGGTGGTGGTAGCTATGGAGAGCAGGAGAACATTGTGAGTCACTGCTGTCACCTTGGAGGCTGAGGAGCTCTGGTTCATGGGGTGTTTTCTCCACTTCGTGTGGAGCCATTTTCATTCTTGCTCTTTGACACCTTCCTGGTGGCCGTAGCCAAGTCACTCATTCTGCAGCCATCCCAGCTTTTAGAGGCATCAGGACGAGGCCTGGCTTGGTTTCAAGAGCAGGATACTGATGGCTGGTGTCCAGCAAGCTTCTAGATCCTGTCCAGCAGAGCTACTGCAAAAGCTAGTGCTTCCATGTTGGTTATTTTATTATTGATATATCAATGTGTTACTGTATCCCATTGGTTATTTCTGCCAGTGTACTACCTTGGACTTGGCCCTTGTTGGAATGATCGCCTGACTTTTTCAGGACATCCCTCCAAGTTGCCAAGATAACTTAGAGTCCTGCAAAACCGAGCCTTTCCTGGCTTGGTGCTCTCTGGGGTTTTGGAAAGCAGTTTCAGTCTCCAGTTCATTATTATCCCAGTCCCTAGTGAAAATCCAGCTGCAGGACAGATACCAGCAAAATCCGCCTTGATGTATTCCTCCATTTAAACAATGTTCCATTGTAAAGTACCTTCTTCTCAGCCAGCTTTGCACTTTGGTATTACTCACAGCTTAGATTCAGCCACTCTGATCAATTAGCACAGACATGTTAGTAGTGAACTTTTGACATCATTATATTATGTCAGAATGAGCTTGGAGAAGGGCTTTCTTATCCTCTTTAAAATAGTGTACTTACCCTGCTTTACATTTCTTCCAGAGTCAGTACCTTTAATATATTTACACATGAACTCATCTGAAGAACTTTCCTGATTCCAGTCATTGCTAGTTTTCAGGGCATTTTTTCATTTTAAGTAGGTAAATATTCTAGGTGGACAGCTGAGCATTGCTGATGCTTTACAGTAGGGTGGATGAAAACAGGGTGTTAGAGCAGCTTTCCTGGTTGGAGGCTGGGCATCTGCCCACCTGTGACTGAGCCAAGATGCAGAATTTGGGTTTGGCCCTAATTTTTTCCTGATCCAAGATGAAGAAATAGGGTTCCTAATGTTTTCCTCATTTGTTAGGTTTGTACATGGGATTTACCTTGACTAGTGTTACTGAATGTCTGGGTTCTGAGTTACACAGCAAAGAGGTCTCCTTGGGAGACACTCATTCCTGTTGGTGTCTTTCTCCTGGGAGCAGGGCTCACTGCAGCAGGTGGGCTTGCTGAAATGAGAAGGACTGCCTGTGGCTGAAGATATTGTACCTGACAGTAAGGAAATATAAAGCCCAAACTTCTTAAGGGCACGTCTGTGTCAACACATTCTCCTTGGAGACACACATATTGCAGAAGCTGCTGCTGCAATTACACCTCATTACAGGACACCATGTTTTTTGTATTTTATGAGTGCTTTGAAAAAATTAGCAAAGTCCATTAATAACGTGGCCAGTGAACTCAAATTGCCTGACGATGCTGTTCTGTGCACACAGTGGAAAAATCGATCACTTTAATCCAAGGTAAAGCTGTCTGGCTCTCCAGAGGAGGAGGCTGCCTCGGTTGCTGAGGGCTGGAAATCATTGCCTCACGCTAATTGAGTAACATCCAGCAATTGTGGGGCTGAATCTTCCAGACTGCTTTGACTCACGGGGGCTGAGTATCTAAATGAAGTGTATTTGTCATGCTGCAGTCCTACAGGATTAAGAGTACTTGGATTCGTTTGATCTGATGCATTCCAACAATATTAAGTAAGTCCATTTTTTATTGTCCTTTGCGCCTTGTATTTTTCTGGCTGTAAAAGTCCAGCATCTTACTTTTTGGAAACTGAGCTGTGATACGACAAATATTTCTGGCTAGTATTTGTAGCCCTGGCAGGGCTTGAAGAATTCTTGGCTGGCTTTTACACTAGGCTGATAGCTGAGACCAGATATAACAAGAAGCAGAGTACTGCATGTAGAATTAAATCATATTGCTAGTTATTTTATTAGTTTTCTTGTCTTGAAATTATTCACTGTTCTCTGGTTTTCGTGATAAATAGTAACTCTACAGTGTTTAAAGCTACACTTTGATGTTAAAGAATTTTAAGCAACGCTTTGAGAGATCCTTTTGTCTTTCAGCAAGATAATTATGCTGCAGAATTTGCTTTCCAAATTCATTTGGGAAGTCCAGCTTATTTAATGTTTGAAATGAAGGACTTAGTCCTGATACATCTATGGCATCTCCTCTGCAGTCTTCTTTGTTTAGTGTCAGACCTCAGTCAAATGGCCATGAATTGTGGCTGCCCCACCCCTGGAAGTGTCCAAGGCCAGGACAGGGCTTGGAGCAGTCTGAGACAGTGGACGATGTCCCTGCCCATGGCAAGGGTTGGAACAGAATGAGCTTTAAGGTCCTTTCCAACCCAAACTACTCCATGATTCCAAACTGATTGTGAAGTTGTACTCTTCATGAGAGAGGGACCTGCTGAGAGGAAAATAAATACCTTTAGATATTGAAAAATATTCTCAGAACACATATTGTGTTATTAGTGCTGGCCGGAGTTTCTGGTCAGTTCAGGAGAGTATGTGCTGAGTGTCCATGGGGCTGGCTGTAGGGCCCAATGTGCCTGGTATTAAAATTAATTGAAAGCAATTTTAAGCCCCAGGAATTTGGGGCTTAAACTAAACTCTGAATTTGAGGATTATGGAAAGACTAGCTAATCATCTAAGCACTTGTCTTCCCAGATAAGCCTTGACAACATCCTGAGCATTCCCTGCACCCCAGCTGCTGAGTGAGCTGTGTGATGTGCCCTTTCAGAAGTGAGGGGATGGGAAAGAGGGCTGAGAACCATCCCAGTCTGGCACTGCATGATCACAGATTGCTCACTTGATGCTGCCAAAGCAGCAGGAAGGTGCATGGGAAGGCTGGAGAAGAGAGTCCATGGGTGCAGGAGCTCAGGTTTGAGGCAGGAACTCGGGTGAGCAGCACATAGCAAGGCCTTGCAATGGCTGAGGCAAAGCAGCAAGCCCTGTGTGCATGGTAACAGAAAGGATTTAATGACCCTAGAACTTAATTAGGACAGTGCAGTGTTACCACCTGCTTTTTTATAGCCGTAAGTTTAGGCCATGTGTGACTCTTCATTTGGAAAAAAAGGAGTACAGGAGCCTTGGCTGAAAGGAACAAATTTCCTTCTGCTCATTACACTCAGATGATCACTGTTGTTTAAGTGAAGTTTAAACATCATAAAATGTGCCCTCATCTTGTGATCCCCATCTGCTGCTCGCCCTTCCTTTCTCTGCTGAAGGTTATTTCAGCAATTTTGCCCATGGCACAGGATGCTGTTCCTGGGGCGAGTTGTTCTCCCATCTTCCCCCTCAGCCTTCCCTCCCTGCAGGCCTTACCCAGCTGTTCTAAACAGTCCTTCCAGCATGGAGTCATTCCTCTTATCATCCTGTTTAATACCTGCAAGGTAACTCTTCAGCACATGCTGGAGGACTCGTGCAGGCCGTGGTTCAGGAGAGCAGCGAGTGGGCCTGTGCACCATTGACCTTCAGGGGATTTAGGCACCTCCATGTTTAGGGACATTTAAGGACCTTTGGGCCTTCGAGTGCTTTGCAGATCCAGGAGCAAAGTGTTGAAGTTCACATCAGGAAAACTGTTAGCAGTGAGTTTAGGCACGTTTTGTTAAGGACATACTCCACTGCATCCCAAAGCCTTGGTGATGTGGAAGGCTGTGCTCTTGTTGAGCAGTCAGGGAATTAGAGCAGTTCTGCCTTTCACTGCTGGGGGAAACACATGATCCTCACACATTTCGTGCCTCTGTATTTGTAAATCTCTCTGCATTTGCAATCCTTCAGATTCGGAAGTTTAGGATTTGTCAGATTGTTAGGTTTGGCTGCTATGAGCCAAGCATGATGTTTCCAGTTATCTTTGTAGAGTTACATGATCTGTTTTTTGTTGGTGTTTCTTATGGAGTTGAAGAGCCTTCTGGAGGGTCAAGTGAGCTCCTTGCTGGACCCTGATGTTCCGGGTTTGGTAGGTCTCTAGTCTGGTTTTGAGTGTTTATGAAGTGTGAGGCATGGAAGGGCCAAGAGAGGGATTCATATCATGGACTCTCTGCTGTGGGTTGTTCAAAAGGTGAAAGTTTTGTCGGAATAAATGGTCTAACCAGGTACTTGAACATACATACAGGGTCTCCAGAGAGCCTCGATCACCATCTCTGCTGCTCTTCAGTTTGCAGTTAGATGAACAAGTGAGAACTATTAATCAGAGCCAACTGATTTTGATTTCAAAATAGATTTTGTTAATCTTTCTAGTGGCAATCAGGAAAGATTCTTGTTCTGATGCATCTGCTGTGCTTTTGTATGAATCACAGTGTTATAAAAAGGAAGAGGAATTATGGGGCTTGGGCGACTTAAATAAAATCTATTTTTGCTATTAGGATCATAGCATTGACATGGTATATGGTTTGAATTAAAGTTCTCATTATCACATTAAGATTCAACAAGGAGTTAATTAAGTGTAGGGAAGTAATTGAATGCTAATAGTACAACATTGCAGTGAAAAATGAGGCCATATCTCCATACTAAACTCTAGTTTTCTCCTCATTGTAAGTAGTATGGCTATGACCATACATTGGAATTAATTTCTGACTCAGGCAGAGAGCTTTCTTGTTTGGGACATGCTGGTCCATCCCTTTTCAACATTCCTGTGATGGCACAACCCTGTTAAATTTTAGAGGTGCTTATCTTTTCACTCACCTTACTTAAAAAGAAAATAGACCTTATGTTAAAACTTGGTGTCTGCAAATGGCTGGAAATCAACTATAGACTTGGAAGCCAGTTTTGCTTAGATAGCAAAATTGGAATTATTTAAGAACACCTGTTTTGCATGTTACATATGATTCTGGTTAATTTTAAGGAGACCTGATGATCTGTGAGTCATAGAATATGTGGATTTTTTACCTCCTGATATTTCTGTTAGCACCAAATTGTTTTGTTTAATATTTTAAGCATTGAGGCAGGAAGACAGACCATCCTCACCAACTTTTTTGGTGTGAGAGACATCTTGAGCACTGTACCACAAATGTTTTGTAGCCATTAGAGAAGGTGAGCTTAGCTAATTTCTCCCTCAACATTCTTTTACCTTAGTTTTTTTTCAGTATGAATGCATAGTTTCCAGGTGCACCCTGTATCTGTTGTAGGTCAACCTTGCTTGTTTGAGGTAATGAATTAAAAACAGGAATAAAAAAAATACATATAGCAATGCATGTGATCCATCCTGACTTCAGAGGGGCTTTAAATAATGTGGCTGAAATTGGAAATGTGCTCAGTAGAAAAGATGTGGGCAAATGGGGAAGAGCCAGAGGGGGATGACAAGAATAGGACACTAAGCAAACGTAAGCTGTAATGGAAGATGGAAGGAATTGATTTGTTTAGCCTAAAAATACAGAAGGAAACGAGTCATCCAGTATAGGAAAGGTTGCTTTAAAAGGCACCACAATCGTATTTTCTCCATGAGAGAGGCAGGAAGGCACCAGGCAAGGATTAAAGCTGGGTAGTAGGTTAAACGTTTTAACTTTCAGGGAAGTGGTGAAATGAAAGACAGCCTCTTGGGAAAACCTGTGGGATGGGAGTTTGGAGAACAGGTTAGACAGAAATCTGTTGAAGTAGTTTGGGTCCATGCCCTGGGGTGATGCAATTGGGTGGTATTTGGAAATATCTTACTTTTGTGATGGTTGATACCAGGTGAAGATCTGAGGAGACTGATCTTGTAGGGTTTCACTGTGCTATTTCATGTTCTGATCAAGAGAGACATTGAAATTCTGTGGGTGAAGGATGGATCCATCCCTTCCTGCCTGATCTTGCACAGCATGGTGTCTCCTTTTCCATGGCTGATCACTCCCAAGGGAGCTGGCACCTCATTCTGAGCCTTTCCTGGAGGAAAGATTTGCTGCCTTCTGGAAGAGGAGGGCAGAGCTCATTTTGAGTCTCCTCCATGTCCTCTCCCACCTACAAGGAGTGGTTTTGGGAAGAGGGGATGCGGAAGATGAGAGGATGGAAAAGCAGAGTGGGTATTAAAGGCTGTAACAGGCATGCAGTCATTTTGGGACTCTGAAATACAGGTCATCTTAGGTTGAAAGAATCATAGAATTGCTAAGGTTGGAAAAGGCCTCTAGGATCATTGAATCTAACCATTAATGTCCTAAATGAGGGACTGGAGTATTTCCAGGCCTGTAGATGTATTTTAGGCTAGTTCTTGTCCCAGTATTGGTTTGGATATCATCTAACCTGCACCACCCTGAGCACCAGAGATATATTTCTGCATCCTCATTGCAATATATTGGTGCCTCATTTTGCCAGCACTTAAGAGTTACACTTATTTATCTGCTCTTCTTCCAAGGAGACTTAGAGGAGATAAACACTTAAAACCCAGCCTCCATTACTGATTTAAATGGCTTATAAAATTTTTAAACCGTTTATAATTGTCTTCCATTCTGATGTATATGATTTCTCTTCTCAGTATTACTCTCAGATAAATGGGTTGGGAGAATCCAGGCAAAATCCATGCTTATACAGCTGAGGATTGGAAATGCAGTAAGTGAGCAGGCCACTGTAGTCTTTGAAACAAATAATGGTTCTTTCTGCTGTTCAAAAGTAGCTGCTAACTAAAACAAGGAGAAGGTGGTACAAAATACACAGATCAGATGTAAGGCTTCTCCTGCAGTCCTAATGTTTCTCGTGTGTGTCATAGTACATATGTGATACTTAATAATATTCCAACTATTACATCCTTTAAAATGCACATTTTACCCAGGCGTGCTGGAATTTGCCATGTAGCAAGAGCTGTTATTCATTCTCTTGGGTCTTAAATCTTATGCCTGGTGCAAATTTCAGAATTAATGCAAATAAAATAGACGTTGAGAGGAGCAAAATACAGACATTGAAAATATGTTCCAGCAATGGCATTTACATAATTGCAATTACTGAAAATCTCAAAATTAGAGCCTTGGACAGTGCTGGGAGAATGAGAGCTTATTGTAGGGAATTCTTGCTGGTTTGGAACACACAAACCCTTCCTGAAGTTAATGTATGTGTATTGCTGAGTAGCACCACTCTTGGTTTTCTGTTATCTCACTTCTCAGAGTTACATCATTCCTAATTTCTTGCTACCATTTCACTCTGCTTACCTATGTTGTAACAGTGTCTTTTCATTTGCATCACATCATTAATTAATTCGAGTTTTCCTCTTAACCGTAGGCAACAAACCCAGAAGGACTTGGTCTTTGATTTCCCTTGTTCCGTCTTTGTAAATCCCAGGTTAGAACAGGATGGGGAAAAGTATCTTCATAGGATCATAGAGTGGTTTGGGTTGAAGGAACCTTTAAGCTCCCACCCCTGCCATGGGCAGGGACACCTTCCACTGTCCCAGGTGGCTCCAAGCCCTGTCCAGCCTGACCTTGGACACTTCCAGGGATCCGGGGGCAGCCACAGCTGCTCTGGGCACCCTGTGCCAGGGCCTGCCCACCCTCACAGGGAACAGTCCTTTCCCAATATCCAATCTAACCTGCCCTCTGGCAGTGGGAAGCCATTCCCCTTGTCCTGGCACTCAGTTTCTTGTAAACACTCTTCTCTCCATGTTTTCCTTTGTCTCCTTCAGGCACTGGAGGGCCACAGTTAGGTCACTCTGAAGCTTCTCTTCTCCAGGCTGAACAATCCCAATTCTCTCTGCCTTTCCTCACAGCTGAGCTGCTCCATCTTACATGTATCCTACTAAATTCCCTGTTAAGACTTGGTTAATGTCAGTGCACTTTATGGAACTGCTTGGATGTAATAAGAAAAATGTAATAAGCATAGTCAGCCCAAACCTGCAGTTGACAGATCAAAGCCAGTGACCACCCTAACTCCAGAGGAAGCACCATCACCATGCTCTTGTTTTCAGGTGGGGGGAACCAACTGCTATTTTTACCACCTCCTCAGTGTGGCTGTTAGGTGGTCACCATCATTTCCACGAGGCCATCCTACATTGTAACCCCAGATGTTGTATTTAGGCAGTGAGGGAGGAGCTGTGTGCATCTGCATCAGTCCTGTTTGGTTTTGACAGCACAGGAAGATCTCAGGAGGCTTTTCTTGCATGAGAAGGCATCTCTCAGGAAACTGATTTTACAGAGGGTTAAAGTAGAGCATGTTCCAAAAACAGGCTGAAAAAGACCAGTTTGGCTCTAGAAAAGCAGCTTAAGAATTCACTACAGCTGCTGAAAATGTAGACCCAGCTATTCAACCATGGCACACACCTTTCTCCAGCTATGTTCTCTCATATAGGTTTGAAGGCCATAAACCTCTTTAAAAAACTCTTCCTGCCTTTCCAGCAAGGAGCCTTCATGGAGCAGGAATACCCTGACACCCCAACTCCCTCTCACACCATTTGTCCCTGGCTGTCAATGTTTCACAGACTTTATCCAGTCCTGTTGTTTCATGCTCATTGCCAGCTCTTTCTGTGCTGCTGCACTTGGTGGAAAAAGGCCTTCAGGAGACACGCATGAAGAACTGGGAGCATGAGTAATATCTACATTTACTATAAATAAGTGTATTTCTATAAAAGCTGCTTGAGCCAGAGAGACAGAATAGGCACAGAAAATTATTAAGCAGAAGATTAATTTTTGAGCCAGGTTTTGTTATCTAGGGTGGCTCTACAACCCAGAAGAGTAACATAGCTGCAGAAGTGCAAGGTTGCCAAGGACTTTTTGTTGCCAAATATTCTCTGAAGTTTCCTCAAGAGTCAGCCTGGTCTTCCACGTCATCAGCAATGGATTATTAAATATTTTCTATCTGTTTTTTATTTGCTAGATAAAGTTTCAACCATTCTGATGTACCCAAGCCATTGAAGATCAGGTATATTAATGAGAGCTGGAGAGCAGTTTGCCTTCCTGCCTTTCCTGCATTTTGTTTGCAGTATTTTGGATATCCTCTGATGCCACTGTTCTTCGTGCTCTAAGGCACCTTGCCACCTGGATTCCTGGGGCATACAGCAGTGAGGGACAGATTTCAGCCTCCTGCCAGGAGAGGGGATGTTCCCCATCTTCACTTTGCAAATCCCATCCGGCTAGCGGTCCTGCAGACGTATCCCTTCCTCTGCTTCCTGCCCGTGCTCTCTGGGGTTATTACATGGATGGGCAGGGCTCCTTGCAGGAGCAAGGCCATTTCCCATGTGACCTGAAACTTCATGCACCTTTGGAGGCAATGTTCTGGCTTTATTTATCTCTGCTATGCTCATTTTCTTATCCTGGCTGACCTTTCGGAGTGCTGTGCAGGCTGAAGGAACCAGAAAACCCTGATTGTCAGGGCAGCATAATCCTCATATTTCACAACAGAGGCATTTCACCAGTGATTACTCCTCTTGTTTTCTCTAAGGGACACCTTGAGTTTTATCAGTCTGTGTGCAGAAAGGAACTTTGAGATAGAAATCCAGATTTTATTTTTCTGGACCTTGGTGTCCCAAGCTATAAAGAACCCCAAGGATTCACCCATGTGGGTTGATAGAAGCTCAGAGCCCTGAAAGGGAGCAGGATGGCAATGTGCAGGGCAGAGTTTCCCTGCAGGATTTATTGGTAGGACTTGTTTATCATTTATGTGCCTTATTTGTAATTTCTTCTGTTTACCTGCCCTAATTCCCTGTCATCAGGCCAGCTGCTGCTCCCATGTCTGCTTTTCACACAAAGCTCTGGTGTTTGGCTGCTACTCGACAGAATTAACTGGAATTACTGTAACTAATTAGCCCAGACTTTCTAATATTGCCTGGGAGAAAAGATGATGAGGATGCGTAGAAAGTTGTAGCCATTAGACTTAGTAAATACGTGCTCTGTGAAAACCATTCAGTGCTGGGAATTGCCCTCATTTTTTTATCTCCTGCCCTTCAATGATGTCCTCCATCAAAGCTCAAAGGCCACTGACTTGGGCTGAGGGTGAGCTATATTTAGGTATTGCAGGAGAAGCCCTGCAACTCACTCCAGAGCTGAGCTTCTCCCTTCATCTTCCTTTGTTTTCTTCTTTATTTTTCCCCTCACTTTATGTTTTTGGCTGGATTTTTCTGATTTTTGGGCTCTTGCAGCTTGAGTTGAGTGTAAAGAGGGTGTTAGATGTTCTTCTGAAAATAATCCCTTCACAGTTTGTAACATCTCAGAAGCATTTAAAAAGAATTATCAATGTGTTACTGCCCCACTCACCGTGTGTGCCCCTCTGCATGACTGGTAAATAAGCACTGAAAGCAGCATTCCCTGTCTTCACAGCAATGGAGGCCTTTTGGTGGGCTGCAGGAAGCTGCTCAGGATTTACACATTTCTCTTTTTTTTAACCTGTTTTTATCCCATTTTGAGTAAAGGTTTGGGGTTTTTTTGGGCTTTACGAACCCTGCTTTTCCATATTGCATTCCAGGAGCTGGAGTTCCTACAGCAGAATTTCCCAGCAGTTTCCCTGGGAAGGAGGAGCTCCATTGAGTGGCTGGTTTCAGGATGAGGTCTGCCCTCTGGAACACGTTTTGGATCCCTGATGAAAGCACAGGAATTTTCCCTGCCAAGCCTGGGTTGCACTCCCTGTGTCAGTGCAGACTCACTGCGTGGTGCTGGCTGGGTTTGCAGAATCAGGGTTTTTTTCCTAAAATTAATGCCAGGCACTGTGGCTGCTGCTGCAGGCTTGAATGGCCTCAGTCTGCCCCACTGCTGCTTGGGGATAAAACTCAACAAACCTACTCAAAAGTGGGTTTTTCCAATCTCTGATTATACTTTATCACGGAACTAAAGGCTGGATGAGTTTGGAAGAGATCTCTGGATGTCCATGGTCCAGCCCTGTGACTCAGGCAGGGCCAGCTAGAACCTCCTGCCCAGGGGCAAGTCCAGGCAGCTTTTAGACATCTCCAAGGATGGGGATACTGACAGAGATGGGGCATCATGGGCAGCTCCTTCATGCTGGGCTGAGGAGACACTGACCTGGCATAGCAGGAGTATTTAATAAAGCATTCTGTTTCTGACACCCTCCTGGACTGGATGCCTGTACACATTCTGGCAGGGCTAATGTGATTCCTCTGATGAAATTGCATCCAAGAATAATCTCCTTTGACTAATATCCAAGATTTTTCCATATTTGATTTGCCCCTTCATTATAAAGTTACCCTAAATAATGTTTTCAGGTGGTTTTGCTTCCAGGTAGGTAGAGAAAAAAAGAGAGGCTCTCTTCCTGGCAAAGGATAGCACAAAAAATGAGCCCTTAAGTACATATAAAACTAGGAAACTTGAGTAAATCTCATGGGTCAGTGCTTCTCCCTTGTTCACCCTGATGGATGCCGACAGCCCATGAGAGATATTACTACCTGAGCCTGGTGCTCATGACTGAGTGAGGTTAAAAAGTGCTGGGCTGGCATATTGAAATTCAACATCTCATCATTCAGTCCATTTCTGACTGATGCATTTGGTTCCTCCTTTTCAAAAACAATTATTTTAAAGAATATTTTATGGCATAAAGAGAAAACAAATACTTCATTTTTCCTCTAACTGACTTTAATGATGATTTGCTCAGGTCCAGAAAGCAGCTAAAGGTGCTGTTGGCTCCTTTGAAGGAAAGTGTCATCTTGATATAAATCAGGAATATTATTTTACAAGGATTGTTAGCAGCTTACCTGAGTCAATCTGTGGCAGCCTTATGAAGAAAAGCAAAATACTTCAAATGAAGTTCACATGTCTCTAGAAGTGGGCTCATCAGAGGGGAGGCATCAAGGGAAATGTTGACAGATATTTAATTATAGTGGCAGTAGTGGCTGTTGCTGTGTTAATAGCATCTGGCAGCAGAGTCACTGCCATCTGTTAGTGCCCTGAAATCCTGGAGATGGTGCATCCTTTATGGAGGAATTAACAATAATTAACAAATCTATCACATGAAATCACCTTGATTGGATGACAGCCCTACCTTGATAATGATTAATTGCAAAATAATGTGGAATAAAATGTCCACTATTCTCCTTTTTTGCTACTGCTTCTGTACAAATGCAGCATGCTGGGGGATTTCCTTTCAAGCCTGTGGTGTGGGGCAGCATATTTGCTGCATTTATTGTAAATAATCCTTATAAGCAGAGCTAGATTAAAACCAAGCTTCTGCATATTCATTTCAGTTTGCAATAGATTAGGTCTCAAAAACCAGTTATGGTTCTTTTGGTGCATGGTAACTTACTTAATGTTAAATAAGGGAGAAAATGGTAACTTACTTAATGTTAAATAAGGGAGAAAATGAGGTTGGACTGCCAGAAGTGACCCTTCAGCCAAAGTCAAGTCAGTCTGGAAGAACAATCTGACTGCATTAAAGCACTTCAAGGTGTTTTTGTTAGCTCAGTATTAGAAGCCAAGCCATTAATTTCTGATGAGTCAGTTTGTCTTCAGAGCTATGAGTAAAAAATATTGCATTTGTTTGCATTTGGAAGAATTATTTTTGAATATCTATTTTTATCCAAGCCAATATTTCGATCAGTGCTGTAATGAAATATCACTGCTGTAAATAAGAGTTATAAACAAAGCAATGAGCCAATTTGAGACCTGCTTGGGTTTTATTTTTCTCTTAACTCTTCCTTTTCTGTCTCTTCCTGCTGAGCAACAGATGGAGAAGGTAACATACTCTTTGCTTAAATAGGAGAATTGTAATAGATAATTGAGGTGTGGTAATTAACAGGAGCAATAGGAGGGAAAGAGTAAACTCTGGAATCTTGAAGTCAACTAAACAGGAATTTTATTTCTCTTTTCCCATGTGTGTCAGTTAATATTCTGAATATTGCTCTGGGACCCACAGTGAGAAGGCAACATATACTTTTCTTGTGTCTTTCTATTTGTTGCTAAGTGCCAGAAGTTTCTTTAGGGTGGGATTTGGACTGAGTGCAGCTCCTGATGGAGCTGCACTGACACCAAGCCACGAGCAGAGATGGAAAGCTGAGTTTGTGCTGCCTTGATTTATCACAGCTTCCAACACAGGAGCTGTAGATCAGAGTCTTCCCTTCCCCTTCCCATCCCATGGAGTGGATCTGAGGATGAAGGCTCAGGAGGCTGGGGCTCAGCTGATTTATGGCTTTGTTCTTTTCTCCATGAGACCCATGCCTCTCTTTTTGTTCTGCTCTGACAGCCATGAGTCAGACATGAGCTTATGGGTTGTGTGTCTGTGTACACACACGTGTTCATCACACTCAACGTGTACATGTCACACCCTCCCAGCCCTGTTGAGATTGGAAGATGCTTTGAAAAAAGGGATTTTGTTTTTTGTTCTGCTGCTCTGGCGTGATATCACAGGATGCTGAGCAGGCAGTGGCTGGTGGGGGGTAGCAAACACTGACACCCTTGTTAGGGCCTGGAAGAAGGGCTTGTTTCTCTCTCACTGCTATTGTCATGCAAGGCACTGTTCCCTGGTTAGGAGGATTAGAAGATATGCATTAAACAGTGTTAAATATGCTGAGGCAGTTGATGTTTACAGCCCTTGTAGAATTATTCATTAAAATATTAACTGCTAGACAGCCTCCTTTTTTTTTTTAATTCAGTGATTTAGTAGCCCTTTCCAAAACCTTGTGTGATTCAGACATTCAAAGACTAAATAAGGCTAAATAAAACCACCAAAATTACCCACAAAAACACTGATTCTTGGGTTTATGTTTCTTAAATTGCCATGAGTGTGACGCGTCTAAGGAATTCAGAGGGATTTGTGGAGAGGGTGAGCTTTGAGATTTGACTCAGACCTCTCCCATCTTCAGCAGCAGCTTTCCCTAACACATGGCACTGGGGAGATCTGGAAGGGGCTGTATCCCTCTGAAGGATTTTGGAGATAAGAGATAGATGTTTGCACTAATTCTGGGTTACAGAAGCTCATGACGTGATGATGAGGTCTTACCAAGCAGTGCTGCCTCTCAACTCTCCCCTCCCAGGCCTTTTTAAAGATGTTTTTAATGGTTCTGGTCCTCTGCAAAGGACAGGGTTGTGTTCTTGTCTGTACACACAGACTGGTTTGGAACCTTAAACCCATCCAGTGCCACCCCTGCCATGGGCAGGGACACCTTCCATTAGCCCAGTTTGTTCCAAGCCCTGGCCTTGGGCACTGCCAGGGATCCAGGGGCAGCCACAGCTTCTCTGGGCACCCTGTGCCAGAATTCCTTTCCAGTATACCATCTGACCCTGCCCTCTGGCAGTGGGAAGCCATTCCCCCTTGTCTTTTTCCCTCCCTCCCTTGTCCCAAGCTCTCCTGGAGCCCCTTTAGGCACTGGAAAGGGCTCGAGGTCTCCCTGGAGCCTTCTCCAGGTGAACACTCCCAGCTCCACAGCACTGGCTCCACAGCAGAAGGGCTCCAGCACTTGACACATCTCTGTGGCCTTCCCTGGACTCTCTCCAGCACCCCCACATCCTTATTTTTGGGAGCTCCAGAGCTGATTTGCTTCCTTGGGCCCCTTGTGCCCAGTTTCGTGGCTGAGCAGTTGCTGCTCTTTCCCAGCACATCTGACCTGTGCTTCCTCCTGCAGACATTCCTTGCTGCTGATGTTTCCCACTCTGCTCTGCCAGCCTGGGGTGCTGGCTGGCTCTGGGACTGCCTTCCCAGTGCTCTGCCCTGCTCTGGGGGAGCTGGAGCCTGCTGTTGGTATTGATTTATATGAGCACCCCCATTTTCCATGCACCGCTGGAGAGTTACCGGCCAGCCTGGAGTTTGATCCCTGGATTTCATCAGTGACCCAGAGGCAATTCCACATGCCACTGAGCCCAGGGTGTTTAAAAATTGCCCACCTGGGGTCATTTCATCTCTTGCGTTACCTTTAATTTCATTTTTGCTGAGCTTTTCTCATTCAGCTGAGCCTGGACCCAGCCAAGTGTGACACCCTGATGACAAATGCCTGTCACCTTTGTGTTCTTCATAAATACTGATGCTGTTGTGTGCTCTTTGTGTGTTTCAGGAAAAAAGTGCCAGTTCAAATTCAAGACTTAAATCTAATAAAGAGATCCCAGGATTAGTACATCAACCCAGAGCAAAGTAAGTTCAACTTTTGTTGTTTAAATCAAAATACAGATAAACACAAGCAGTGTCTGTGAGGTTCACAATTACTGCCTAGGCAAAGACCAGATGACCCAGCAGCCCTAAAGTAATGCTGAGTTGTGTACTAGAGCTGTGTCCCAAGGATGGGAAAGCATCCTCTCCTTTGCACAGCAAAGATGCAGGACTTGAAAAAAGGTGAGATACATCCTATTGTGCCCAAGAGGAGACCCTGTGTTATCTCTCAGCTTTCCATACAACTTACACAGGAAAAACTTCTCTGTATCCACTAGTGTTCCTAAATACAGCTGGGTCAGTCCCAGGGAGGTTTTTACTAGCTCCTGGTGTAGATTAGCAGCTGATCTGCTTGGGACTGGGAATGGTCAGGTTGTTAAAATGAACTTGTTCTGTAGCTGCTCGGTTGGCAAGTTCCATGCCCATGCTCTGCCTGGGGTCAGTCAGTGTTACATGAAATATTTGCCTCCTGTGGCAGAGCTGGTTATTGATAGCTGTAACTCATTTCATTTCTAACTCAGTGTTACATTTTAATCACTAATTGGCTGAGGAATAACTGGTTACACAGAGCCGCATATCGGGTGTGTGAAGAACAAGTGATAAAGGTTTGTGATTTGAGTTTTGGACAGCAGTGAAATGCTGTTCCTTGTGCCCTGCCCTATGGCCACTTACTAACCTAAACTTGCTGCCTCTCAAGTGCCTTGAACAGTGTTTCAAGTCTGGAAACTTCAGTTATTTCCTAATCAGCTGACAGTGTAATTCAGCCTCTTTTGAAAGGGAAAAGCCAAGTGCTTTGGATGTAATTGCGAAGAAATTCATGGTAGGGAGGTGGAGGTAGAAGCACTCTTCAGCAAAGCTGTGCTTCATTATTGTGGTTCAGTCCTTCTCAGCAGGGTCAGAGATGTATTCAAGATGCTCTGACATGAGGTTAATTACTCTGGGATAGAAAAGGGCTGTTCTTTCATTGGGTCATCTTTTGGTACATCCACAGCAGAGGAATTGCATGGGGCTGTGGCTTCCATTCCTTCAGAAAACTCTAATTTGAAAATCCCTGCAGAAATCAGAACTGACCAAAAAGCCTGGTTTTTACCTTGCATTGAGAGAGATAAATATTTCTGTCAGAGACCTGCAAAAATAGGGAAACTCCCAGAGAGGTGCAGAATGTAACATAAGGTTGTTGGGTAGATCCTCCAGTGTTTGCCCAAGACTCTGCTGTTTGCCCAACCTACCACTGCATTTCTGTTTAGTAATAAAGTGGCCGCATGTGTTTGAGTTGCTAATTGCCAAGTCAGCAAACAGCTGTTCTGATGTACAATTTTTATTTTAAGGTTTATCATCTAAAAGCCATGACAATTCTGACTGCGGGGTGGGGTGGCATTAGGTGGAAAAGATCCACTCAGCTGGGAGAGCAGAAATTAATAGATAGATCATTAGATGGATCTTATGGTACTGTTCTGGTACAATGGGTTTTACCTCTAAACAAAACATGGACTAAGTGCCAAATTATAAATTCTTTTGCTGTATTTTGATGTCAGCTGAAAAGTAAGGTTGTGAGGGCTCTTCCCCCTGCAGGAGGATGTAGATTTTTCCATCCAGAGCCCTGGACTCTAAAACCAGGGGATGTAGGGAGCCAGCAGTAGCTTTATGGGGGTCTTTGGCAGAGGAAGAAGGGTTGGTCCTTCCTCTTCACACCTAGTCCTGGTACCTGCCACACCTTCCCCTGCACTCTGCTCTGACCTCACAGACACTTGTTCTCTCTTTTCATCACCAAACTCACTCCCTGACACCTTGAATGATCAAACACAGCCACCAAGTACCCTGGGACAGGTTCATAGCTCAGGGAGTGACAGCAGCCTGAAGCATCACATGGAAGTGGTTATTTCAGACCAGTTTTACTCTGCCAAATCACAAACATTCAGAATGGTTTGGGTTGGCACATGAAAAATCAGCTAACCCAACCTCCCTGTCATGGACAGGGACACCTTCCACTGGAGCAGATCTGTAGGATTATCCTGTGGGAATTTTCAGGGATATGACTGAAAATACATATACAATACTCCTTTTTTTCCCCTGCCTTCTTTTAGTTCTCTTATGAATTATGGCTGGGGTGAGTCACGACAGTATTATCTCATTTTATTAGAAACTGGATTTATGATGTTGTAAAGGCAAGACTATTTTTCAAGCACTTTCCTACTCAGAAAGGGCTGCACTGCCCTCAAATCCCTCTGCAAGGCACCTGAATGTGTAGGTGATGGGTCAGCTGTCCCAAAAAGAGCATCTCTTGCCATCTGAGGAGGAGGTGGGAACCTGAGGAACAGGCAGACAGCTGGGGACAGGAACTCCCTCAACCACTGAAAGGTGAATTGTTCCTGCTCCTGAATCACCAGCTTTAGGTTTTAATGCCATTTCTGAGCCCTCCTGGTGTGAACTGAGCTCCATTTATGTCCCACATAAGCAGATCTTTGTATACGTTCAGCCCATAGCAGGGAGGGCTCAATGCTGAGCTTTGTGGGGAAGTGCAGCCCCGTTGTTGGGCACTCAGGGAGAGCATTAACTCATTACAGCTGAAAGGATCCCTCTGAGGAAGAGGGGATGGGTGGGAATTCAGCAAGCCAAGCCAGCTTTGTGTGCTGGGGAACGGCTCCAAGAGCTGTGTGTCCTTCTGACCATTTGGCATCATTGTCACCGCTGGCTCCGGTCCCCATCCTCCCCTCTCTGCATCTTTTTGTGCTGCACATGGAGTCCCTGGCACATTTCCCTGGGGGCCCAGTGCTCCTCCCTGCTGCTGCTCCAGAGGATGCTCCAGCCTCACCTTCCTGCAGGAGGGAGGCTCTCACCATCCCCTAGCATAGATAAACACCCCAAAAAAACATAAACACCTGCCCCATAAATAAACACCTGCCATCCATCCTCACCCTTTCTGTGTCTCCTCATCCTGTCTGGGTTTTTAGCTTGCAGGTTCCCCATGGGGAAGGACCTGTGGTCTTGTGTGACCATCAGCATTTTATAGACAATGAAAAAAGAGAGGGCTTTTCCAGCCCTCTTTACTAATGCAAAATCATGTCACTGAGCCTCTTGGTGCTGAAGAATTGAAGGGTCTGGAGCACCAGGAGGGGCTGAGGGAGCTGGGAAGGGGCTCAGCCTGGAGAAAAGGAGGCTCAGGGGGGACCTTGTGGCTCTGCACAGCTCCTGACAGGAGGGGACAGCTGTTGTCAGTCTCTTCTCCCCCATAATAAGTGGCAGGACAAGAGGACAGAGTCTTTAACCTCATGTTGTGGGTGTCTCATTCTGTGGTGGCGAGGTTGGCAGTCCTGAAAAACCTCCTGTCCTGAAGGAGGGGGGGGTCTCTCACTCTTCTATAATGTTCTATAATGGGATAAATGCTGCTGGTATTGATATTGTTCCTTTGCCTTCCAGCATGCACATCTCTGAAAGCCAACAAGAATTCTTCAGAATGCTTGATGAAAAAATTGAAAAGGTAAGGCACAGGAATGTGAGCATCCAGTGTCCCTCAGGATGCATGGGGAGGACAGTGCCCTGCCTGCTGCAGCTCTCTGTGTCCTCCATGGTTTGGAGGGGTCTGGCCCAAGATTTCCCTTCCAGCTCCTTGGTTAGATAGCTCAAGTGCAAGGAGGACCAGGAAGGTGAAGAGTTTGCAGGGGGTTCTGAGAGAATCCTTTGTTTTGGGGGAATGTCACCAGTCTGGGATTCATGGCAGGCTAACTCAGATGTTCAGGAGATACATGCTGGGTAAAAGTGGGGTTTTACATCATTGCTGATTTGATGTTTCATCACAACTGGAGTATTAATGCTGTAGTAGCTGGGATAGCCCAGGAATTCTTGCTGAATCTCCTCGAAACAGCCACTGGCTCCAAGGGGTGGTGTGGCTGTGAGTGTTCCCCAGGGCTGTGCCAGTGAAATAATGGTGCTGGAGATGTTTGGAAGAAGAGAATGAATAATTCTTTGCATATCTCAGCTGTCCTGAGAGCAGCTTTTGTGTTTCAGAAAGCTTTTAAATGACACGTTTGGCTCCTTTGTGAGACAGCAGTGCAGGAGCTGGAGCACAGCTCATCCTGGGAGTATGAGGGAGGGAGATGGGGGAGCTGATGTTCACACACCAATTTACTCTTCACACTGCCTGTTTGGGAGTTGTGCATCTTGTTTAAATACTTTATATTAAATATTTGCTTCCTCAGTAGCAGTACACTGAGGAACTAATTTGTTCTGAGTACAGTACACTGAGTACTAATTTGTACTCCCAGTTTCAGACTGGATATTTCAGACTGGATTCCTTTATGGAAAGGGAAGTCAGACACTGGGACAGGCTTCCCAGAGAGCTGCTGGATGCCCCAGGCTTGTCAGTGTTTGAGACATTTGGGCAATGCCCTTAACAGCACGCTGTAATTTCTGGTCAGCCCTGAAGTGCTCAGGCAGTTGATGATTGTAGGTCCTCTCCAAATTAAATACTTCTAGTCTAGTCTAGTCTATTCTTCTGCTCTTTTCTGTTGTGTTCTATTAAGTTGTCATGTTGGGTTGTGGAGTAGAAGGAAATTTTTGCTTGCATGGCTCTGAACTTGTGCCTTCTTTGCCAGCACTCCTGGTCCCAGGAGTCAGAATGCTCCAGTGGGTGCATCTTGTATTTGTCCCAAGAAACACATTTGTTACTTTCCTCTTAAAAAATAAAAATTATAAAAACAAGACATAAAAGGGGAAGAGTAAAAGTGAGGAGTTCATAGATTCCTGAGAAGAATATTTCTGTACCCAGTGTTTCACAGGGGTGAGATTTTATGTAACCTAATGCATTTAAAATGAGAGTTTCTACATATCCATAATACAGCTATATCTCCTTTGAATAAATGCATCACCCTATGAATATTCAGGTTGCTTTTCCTGGACATCATCACCTTCCAGAAGGTTGAGCACAGAATCTCCAGTAAAATGGGTTTTCCAAAGATGTGTCTTATCTGCAGACCAGACAATGCCATCAGGCTGTACCTAATTATGAATTTTGGTTAATTTTTGTTCCTGAGGTCAGGGCACTAACACCCTCATTCCCCAGCTGCCACACTGAGGTGCAGCTGACCCTGTCTCCTGTGTTTGGAGCTGTTTGGATCCCCTTTGAGCTGTTCCCAGGTGATCTCCAGGGCTAATTTGTCTTGGGGATAATTTATCCTGGGGATCAGGAGATTGTCTGTTCAGAGGAAATCCACAGTTTATCTGTCAAAGAGACCAAGTTGCTGACAGCTGATGGGATTGGCAGGAGTTAATGTGCAGCTGAATGTGGGATTTGTGTTCCCTGGGGACCTCCTGTGCCTGAGGAAATAATTTTCATTGGAGAACTTTTGGGGTTTTTAATTCATCTTTGCTCAGAACGCGGTTTTTTTCTTAGTGTTGTCACAAATGCCAAAAAAGATTGGAAAATATGAGGGGCTTTGTCTCATCCTTAAATAGCATTTTTAGTGCCTTCTGCAGGGAGATGGAGGGCAGCAGCAGACACTGAGCAGGATTGTATCAGCTGGAAGGTCTGTGGAGGTGTGGGGGCTGCTGCCTGATGAGGTCCCAACCCTTGTGGTGTTCCCGTGGGTACCAGGGCTGTTGGATTTGTGATGGAGACTCCAGTCAGGAGCAAAAAAACACCCTCATCTCCACTGAGATCCCCAGGGGTGCTGGGTCACCAAATCCAGGTGCCCAGCAGCAGCTCTGAAGTGTGAGCACTGGGCAGGAGGGGGCTTGGAGCTGGCACAGCCATTGTGTGGAATAAAACTCTGCAGCCACGGTGGGAAATGGAAAGAACACAGCCTGCTGTTACACACAGGAAGTGTTTGTGAGTCCTGGAGATCAAAAAAAGCCTTTTTGAAACAGTCTGGAGAGCTTCTGCCCCCAGCAGTGCATTCCTGGCTGCCCCTACAAAGCTGCACTGCCTCCTGCAATTGCATGTCACCCGAAGGTAAAAAACAGAATGTCATGAAGCACAGAGCTTCTGTCTACCAAAATTCAGTGTCAAAACACTGTGAGGCGTTCAGAGGGGGACATCTGCTCTGTCTCTGAGTGAGTCTGTCCCTGCTTCAGGAGCTGGGCCTGAGCTGGCACATACAGAGCTGCCTGTGGTGGTGGTAATGCCATTCAGAGGGATTGCTGGAAGGAAGGAGGAAATCCTGGGATGAGGGCTGGGGTGGGACTGGCTGGGAATGTGGAAGTCAGGCTCCAGTGTAGGCTTGGATATTGGTTCTGCTGGAGTCAGCCCAGTCCTTTCAGAAACAGGAGGATTTGAGGTAAAAATACTCCCAAGCCAGAGTTAGAGGTTAGATGGGAGCAGCTGGAGAGAGCAGAGCAGAGGACAGCACAAGAAGCTGAAGTTACTGTACTGCTGTAGCTGTAGTTAGAATATCCTGAGCTGGCGGAGACCCACAGGGACCATGGAGTCCAGCTCACAGGACAAGCCCAAGAATCCCACCATGTTCCTAAAAACCTTGTCCAGACACTTTCTGACCTGTGGCAGAGCATGGAGAGGAGAGCAGAGGGAACACCAAGGAGCTGTGTGCAGTACAAGGCCCTGAGAGGTGGCAGGGCAGGCTCAGAAATGTTCCCAACATCTGGCAGCAGCTGCAGTGAGTCCTCCTGGGGCTTCCCACTCACTGGGGTTATTGGGAACAGTCACAGGCTTTGCTTTGGGAGACAAGAAGCACCTGTGATCCAGAGTTCAGGGGGAGATGGAACAGAGACAGGCAGTGGGAAGGAGGCAGCTCATCTGCTGCATTATCATCATTTATTGAAAATTAGCCTGAAATCACAGAAAAATATTCCAGTGGAGGATGAGCAACAGGTAATAGCAGCAATTAAGCTCGAGGAGAGCATTCCCTGGAGTAAATCAGAAAGATGTGGGTCAGGAGTACAAGTGATTTGCTTGACCTGAGAGTGAAGGCAGAAATGCACAGAAATGTGGCTTTGGAGAGCAGAGAAGGAGGCAGAGAGTGACTGAACAGCCCTCATAAAGGGAACTCTGCTGGATAAATCTGAGATCTGCTGTGCCCAGCAGAGCAGAAATGGGCTCCACTGGCTGCAGCCAAGACTGGGACAATCACTGCACTCCTGTGGTGGGATAAATCTGGTTTTGAACTAACAGCTCTGATTCAGAAGATAGAAACATGTCCTGGCATCAGGCCATTTGTGTTGGTATTCAGGCAAGTGAATGAATGACCTGGGTTCTCTCCTGGGTCAGCTTGGTCTTGAGCACCAGCACTGTGTTGGGGTGGATGTGCAGGGATTTCTGCACCAATGCACTCACCTGGAGCTGGTGGGAGAGCACCCATCCCGTGGGAGGGATGGCTGGCAGCAGCTCCTGCGTCCCTGGTCACTGATGGCGTAGGGAGAGGGCACAGAGCAGCTCCCTGTGTGGGATGGATGGAAGGGAGTGCCCTTGGGAGAGGGCTGCCAGCCCCACGTAGTACCCAGGGCACGGTGATTAGGCTGAAACTCATTAGCAAAGTGGATTGCTCTTAATGACTCCATTGATTTTTTCCCTAACCAAACGAGAAAGGGACAGAAATGAGTACGCGGTGATTTAGTGCCGCCTCCCGGCATTTTCCTCCCGTCCTTTCTGGGAGCTGTAAACAAAACCAGCCTGGTGAAAATGTTCCCAGAGTGGGCCCTCAGAGGGGGCACTGTGTCCCCAGCCCCTCAGCCCCCAGGAGACAGGGCTGATGCTGGCCCTCTCCAGCTCTGCCTCCTCTGCCTCCCCTTCCTTCTCTCCCTCCCCTGCATCCCCTCCATCCTCACCCTCCTGTCCCTCCCTGCCTGCCCACTCCTCAGGCACAAGGGGCCATTGAGCCAGGTTGTTTATTGGCCTGTCACCCACACAATGGGGAAAAGGCCTCTTTCCTTCTCTTTTTTATTCCCTTAAAGGATAACATGAGCATCCCCTGATACCTGAGGGGCATCAGGAGGGGCAGCAAGAGGAGACAGGGGGATGAGCCCCTGTGGTTTGGGTGCAGGCAGCAGGAAAGGAATGTCAGGCTGCTTTTTAATTCACCTTAAATTCACTCACTCATTTAGAAACACTCCTGGTGTTCTGTGGACATCCACAGAAGCTGACAGTTGTATTTTGAAACTGCAAAGGTGGGAGATGGGATTCCTCAGGGATTAGCTGGACTTGGAGGCACATAGTACAGTTCTCATCTTCCCCAACATAGTTCATTTACTCTTTCAATCATTAAAACTTCTCAGAAACCACAGAATTGGAAGGGACCCACAAGAATCATTGAGTCCAACTTCGAAGTGAATGGCCCATGCACATTGAACCCACAACTTACTTAGTCCATACATTCCCTTAGTAACCATCTGCTCTGTGCCTCTGGCCCCTCTGGATGCAGGAGCCTCCTCCCCCAGACAGAATTTGACAGCCAGCCATGGAATTGTAGAATTAGAGAGAGGTTTGGGTTGGAAGGAACCTTTAAAGGCCACCTGGTCCAGCCCCTGCAGCCAGCAGGAACATTTCCACTGGAGCAGGGTGGTTTCTGCCAGCTTTGAGCTGACCATTTCCCATCAGGTGTTCCCAGGCCCATCTCAGGCACTGCAGCCGCTCAGTGACCAAGGGATCATCTCCTCCAGCATCTGGGAGGCATCCTCTGAAACAACCCACAGGCCAAAAATGGACATTTGAGAGTATTTCACTGGATTGTGGCTTAGGCTGCCTTCCCTCTGCCAGCCCCTCCCAAGGAGCACCGAGGGCACAGCCCTTGTCTTGCATTTCTGGTGCAGTGGGGAGGGCTGTGCCAACAGGGCCCTTTATTCCTTCTCTGATCTCCCTGAGCAGTGCTGACCTTGTTGTTACTGACAGAAATGCATTTGGGGAGTGACATTTGTACCAAAGCTCTGTTGGGCACCACTGGGACTCACTGCACTCTGGGCTGGCCGGGCCCCAGAAGGTGTATGTGTGATGTGTCCCCATGCCAGCAGAGTGCAGGTGGATGTGATGTGTCTGGAAGGACCAGCCCAGCTCCTGGTGGCCTCCAGGCCTTGCTGGGAGCTGCTGTGTCTGTGCCATGGCCAGGGCTGGCTCAGCACCTTGGTTTGGAGCAGTTCTTGGTGTCCATTTGAGAGCTGGTGCCCTTGGCAGCCAGGGAGCAAAGCCAGGAGCAGGAGAACAGCAGGAGGAGTAGGAGGGGAAAGTGCAGGATGGCTTTTCCTCTGTCAGATTTGGGTCTGCTCCAGGCTTTAATAGCAGTGATGGCCTCCAGTGAGGAGTGCAGGGCCATGGGGCTCCCTCTTGAGTGAAGGGATGTCCTGGAGATGCTCTGAGCTCAGCCCTCAGTCGCTGCTGCTGCCTTTCACAGCTCTGAAGCGTTTTGGACAAAGCCTTCATCACCACCAGCTCAGTCTCCTGGATTTATCCAAATGTGCTCCCTGGCCTGGAGAAAACTGAGAGATTTGAGCCTCACTGCAAAGAATTTCAGTGTTCCTTCTTTTTGAGTCACAGCTTTTAGTTCAAAAAATGTAATTTTTTTCCCCTTTCTTTCTGGGTCAGTGATAGCTGAGTTAGAGTTTGGGCTGATGAGTCTCTTGGGGGTTATTTTACTGTACTTAGAAAACCCTTCTGCTCTCAGTGCTGGGCCACTGGGAGCTGTCAGAGCCCTGCACATTGCTGGGTCTGGGCTCCAGCAAAGCCAGCTCTGCAGTCCCACCACTGGCACTGGGAATGTGGAGACATTTTGGAGCCTTTGTTCCAGATGTGCAGCCCAGCTGTGTGCCCCAAATCAGCCGATCACTCCTACCAAGCAACCCTCCCTTTTTTTTCTTTCTGGCTCTCCTTCTCCAGGTGCTCAGGTGATGCACCCAGGAGCAATGGGGAATGGTCCAGAGGTGCAGATGTTGGGTCCTGCACTTGAAGCACTTTGATGGAAGATGCCCTGTGTGGCCTGAGCTGAGCAGCTCAGCTCCAGCAGGTTTTGTGCAGGGTAGCAGGGACAGTGGCTCCTTTCCTGCTGCTCTGCAGGAGCTGGTAGGGAGGGATGGGATGGGATGGGATGGGATGTGCCTGCTCCAGGCCATCCCAAAGGGAATAAAGGCCCAGAGAGATGCTGCTCCACACCTGTGTTTGGGATGGGATAGAAGGCATTACATGGCTGGCCTGATAAGAAATCCATGTTTGGTGAAGCTTAGGCTGAATCCCCTGCAGGACAAGCTTCATTTCAATACCAATGGCATCTTTGCGCTGGGGTTAAACTTCTGCTGGGGTTATCAGATGAGGGATTCTCGTTCACAGCAGCTGCCTTGTGCTGCTCATAGGATTATGTGCTTTGTTGCTTTTGCCTCAGAGATTATCCTTTCACAGCAAATCTCGGGACTGTGTCCATCAAGGTGGATCTTTGCATAAAGCTGGTTTGTAAATCAGTTTGTTGGAGCCCCCCCTGGAATTCACTATGTGGGGGATGATGTTTATGAGATTAATAGTGACAGAAAGGGAAGTGTCTCCTCTCCTGGTTTCCTGCCAATTCCCTGTGTCTGAGGTTTCTGCCCAGCTCTGAATTTAAACCCCCAGGTTCAGAGCACTGCTCTGAGCAAGTGTTGCCTGGATTTATTGCTGTGTGCTTCTCCAAGTACCAACTGCCTGGCCTTTGTCCCTGCAGGGTCGTGACTACTGTTCAGAGGAGGAGGATGTCACATAGTGCCAGCTCTGCCCGAGCCCCGGAGCGCCTCCAGTGTAAATAGATCCAACCCAGCCTTCTGGATACAACCTTTGGGACGTCTGCTCGAGTGAACAGCACTCCATAAACAGAAGAAGACCATTTCCACATTATATGCTCCATTCAGTTACAGTGTTTCCTAATGAACACATGAGGAATATTGCTAAGAACTCGTAAGGAACTGTTTTTGTTGCTGCTAGTTAAAACTTGTTGCAACTTCTCACTTTTTTCTGTGTCCAGATACGCAGCAAATCCTTAAAAGTTAATCCAAAAGACGTTGTTGATTTTATTGAGGCTTCTGGCCTGTTTTCTATCAGATGAGGTAGTGTTATACCAAGCTTCCATAAGTGACCATCCAAGCATCTAAGAAACACCCCTGAGCTGTGTGTCCGTCCGTGTTGGGGCCAGAGTGCTTGTTAGTGCTGGTGATTCCAAGCTTTGGAGATGGGATGTTTTTGCCATGGCAGGCCTTGTTTCTCAGCTGGGAAGAAGCTGAGAAACTACTATCCATTAAAAGCATGTTATCACTGAAATACTGGAAGTGATACAGGAGCAGGAACTTGTATTTTAAGAGGAAAAAAAGTTTCATTTAAAAGGTATCTTAATCAAGGACTAAGCTTGCAGTATTGGCTTTGCTGAGCACGAATGGGAGTGTGATCACAATCATTTTGAATCTCTTTTTTTCTAAGAAAATAAACATTTTACTGTTTTTATGTATTCTTGTCTTTTACCATTCCTACAACACGATGTTTTAAGAGTCTGGGGACAAGGAAGACCAAGCCTCTCCTCTGCCTTGATGTGTCCTGTGGATCTGATCTCTTAAAGCAGCTCTGTGCCAACTGGGGGGGATGTGTTGTGTGTCCTGTAGAGTTTATTTTTCCATATTAAATGGAGAGGATATGACCTTCTCAAAAGCAGATGTAATATTTTTAACAAATGCTGTCATGAGTTAAAAAAAAAAAGGAAAAAATACAGCTTTTGTATTTATTATTTCAAAGAAGATTGTTACCTGTGCTGATATTTCTTCCAGCTTTGATGCCATGTGGGCCAGGGTTTGCACTGCAGCCAGTGGAGAAGCTTTGCCAGTGTAGTTTGCTGTCACTGTGTTGATTTCATTTGTGGGATGGGTGTGAACCAGACTGAGGGTGCATTAACAGCATCTCCTGGGGTGTGGCTAACACGAGTGGGGCACTCAGCCCAAATATTGGCCATTTTTCACTGGGCTTTCTGAAAATCAGATCCCTCTAAAGGGTCTGAGTCCCTCAAAGCTCACCTGTGGCCTCTGCAGATCTCTGAGTTATTGCTGAGTTTCCTGACTAAAGAGGTTTCCCTGAATGTGGGCTCTGAGTGGGGCTGGACAGTCCATATCAGAAGATTTCATTCCCCACCAGTATTGTACCTGGAATATCTCCAGAAACCCCCAGCTCCCTCTGCTGCCATCCCTGCACTGGATTTACCTCTGGATTTTGGGGATGAGCAGTGGGGACAGACCTGGCAGTTGTTCCTGCGAGCCCATCCAGCTGCAGCAGCTCTGAGGCTGCAAACCACCCTGTTTGTGAAGGTTTGAAATGAGGCTGCAAACCACCCTGTTTGTAAAGGTTTGTGAGGCTGCAAACCAGCCTGTTTGTAAAGGTAGAAGCTCTTTCTGAGCTCTGCAGGCTCCCCTGCTGCCTCAGCCTGAGCCCAGTGGTTGCTGTTCCAGGATTCAGACAACCCAAGAGCTTCAGCAGCTTTCCCCACAAGAGCTCAGTGTCAGGGCTCTCTATGGTGTATTCAGCTGTTTCCTTTTAGTGGTCAAAAGCCACCAGCCAGCTCTGATCTCCCTAAATCCTTGCTCATTTCAGCAGCTGCATTGGCCAGGCAGCCCCTCCCAAGTATCCTGACCCCCCTGGAGACAAAGTTTCTCTGCCTCCCTCCCATCCCGGGGCTGTCCTGGGGCTGTGGCATCTCTGAGTGCTACAGAGCTGTTGGGTTTTGGGATGAATTCTTCAAGGTGATGCCTCTCTCCTCCTGGATATGATTTTTTTCCATAATTTATGCCAGCTCTTGAGCAGGTGACTACGCTTGGGAGAGCTGAGAGATTGTGCATTTCAATTATTTAAAACACTTTAATTAATAAAGAGTCCTGGGGCTTGGTCCCACAAACCCTTCTCTGCAAAGCACTTCGGAAAAGCTTTCACAGTCGTGCAGGAGTGATGGGGTTGGGTCTGTTGTTCTGGAACATCTTGTGTGTAAATGTCCCACACAAACACTGTGTTAGACACATTGTGGTCTTTCCTTCAGCCACCTCTTAGTTTTAATAATTCTTTTATTTAACATTTTCCTTGCTGCTGCTGCTGGCACTGGAGACCTGCGCTTCGCTGGACATTTTGGGAGAGAGGAGAAGCAATTCCCATCTTGCCTGTGCTCGTATTCCAGCCAGGAGCAGGTGCTTCAGACTTGGGGATGAGTCAAAGCCTCCCTGCTGGAGCTGTAGATGGCAATATTTGGGAAGGCCTGGGTGGGCTGGGGGGCACTGGGGTGGGCAGGAGGTTTGGAATTCTTCCACCTTTGCAAAATCTCCTGGGATTCTGGGATTCTTCCACCTTTGCAAAACACTGGCAGATTTTATTAGAAGTCTAAATATATGTGGCAGCTGAAGGTCTGTGATAATACAAGCAGGTTACTCTGGCTGGAAGTGCATCTCTCCTTGGAGCTCTACCTCCCCATTGCTTTGCTCTGCTCAAATACATTCAGCAGTGTGGAGAAAGGAGGCTGGGAAGGGAAGGAGAACTTGCTCCTATCTGGTATGCTGGGCTGTAAATGGGATTTCAAGGTTCCTCTCAAAATGCCAGGGAAGGGATTTGAGCCCCAATCTTCAGGAGGCTGATGCAGTATTTCCTGAGCTCCATGTCATATTTTGGGATCTTGGAGAGAATGGTGGTGGAGGGGTTTTGCAATCAACCTTGTTCCTCGAAGTGCATTTTCCTTTGTCCAGAGCCCTTTGAGTGGTGCTGTTTTTCCTCCTTGGAGCCTGCCCCAAGCAATGGGAGGGAAACTGAGGAGCTGCTGCCCAGCCCAAGCCCAGCCTTGGGCCTTGTTGTCTCTCTTGTTTAATTACTGACAGTTCCACTTCACCTGTGCCCCCTCCCAGCCCCTTCCACCCTCAGTTAACACTGATTTCTTCCCTTGCATTCAGAGGTTTGGTTCTTCTGAATTAGGTCTCCCTGCCAGGATCCAGCAGAGCTGGGATCCACAGGGAACTGTGCCCTGCCACAAACTCCAGGCTGGCTCAGTGCCCCTCTCCATGCCCTGTAAACAGCAGGAGCAGCAGGCCCTCAGCAATCCCAGGATTTTTTGCAGCGTGCCTCTTTCCTGGTGACTGCCCCAGAGCACAGCAAGATTTAATGATGATGACTCTGGATGATGAGCTGGGAGCACAGGGATCCATGAAGCACCAGGGAGTCATGTTTGAACTCCAGAGACATCGCTGTCATCGCATGAGAATGGGCCTGGAGAGAAATATTCTGTTCCCAGCTATTTTGGTTTTACCAGGTCTGTAAAACAGTAATTTCCTGTCACTTCAATTTGGAGTCAGCAATGACTCAACTCCAGATCAGCCTGGCTGACACACCAGGCCTTCAGGATAGGAGAGGCTGGCTGAGGTGTGTGTCTGTCAGAGAGCAGATGTCACATGGGCTTTGCACAAAAGGGTGGTTTCCAGTTCCACCTTGGTGATGGGACACTGGCACAGGGTGCCCAGAGAAGCTGTGGCTGCCCCTGGATCCCTGGAAGTGCCCAAGGCCAGGCTGGACAGGGCTTGGAGCACCCTGGGACAGTGGAAGGTGTCCCTGCCCATGTTCCAGGATGCCCATGGAACAAGATGATTTTTAAGGTCCCTTCCAGTCCAAAGCATTCTGGGATTCCATGACTATAAAACCAGTGCCCTGACTCAATTCCTTTGTGGGATATTGGGGAGTCTGAGCAACATCCCCTGTGCTAAAGAAGCTCTTACGTGTCTGGGGCAGCCCCAGCCCAGGGGGGAGGTAATGGCACTCGCATTCTGAAAAATCAAAAGCTTTGATCTCAGCCACACTGTGTGGTACAGGCAATTTATAGGGTGTTCACTGAGAAACCACAGATTTGTGGCACTTCTGCTAATGGGGCTTTATGGAATCTGCTTTTGGGTCCTGGTACTGCTGGGCAACTCTCCTTTTTCAGGTTGAAATCTCTCTCTGTTTAGTTTAATTTTGTAGGAGTTCGGGGAAGAGGAGACAAGAAATGCAGGGATGACTTTGGAAGGCACCTTATTTGCTTTGTTGCTGGGGAGATGAGACATCCAAAAAGTTGGGTAAGCCCTGATTGAAATTCCTATTGTTGTTACTGTGCTGTTGTGGCAAAGGGAAAGAAGCCCCAGCTCAGGGTCCTTCAAGATGGGAAAGTTAATAGAACTCAAAGATGTTTATGTCTCTGTTTTATTAAAAAATTGTATTATTTTCTTTCCATTTAGCTGCACACATCTACCCATGACATCCAGGGAAATGCTCACTCTGAGTTTGAAGATGGGAGAGTCACCATCATCATCCTCAGGATCATCTTCATCATCAACACATGTGGGACTGTGAACCTCCTTCACAGAAGCCAACTCCAGCACCAGCCCCATGGACACGCATGGCAGCAAAAGGAGAAGCCTGTGATTCTTCCCTCTTGAAATCACTCCCTGTGATTCTTCCCTCTTGAAATGACTCCCTTTCTCCACCCTGCCATCCCAGATGGAGCCTGGCACCCTGAAGCACCCATCCTTCATCCCTGCAGAACAGCCCCTGCCAAAGCCTCCGAGGTGCAAGCTCAATGGAACATTTGTACATTTAATTCTTTTAATGTAGCTGTATATTGAAATAAATTCTGAGACAAAAAGTTCTCAAGAGCAGTTGCTGCAAGAAGCTAGAAAGCTCCATGTGGGAACAGAGCATATTCCTGGGGTTTTGGCATTCTGCTTTTGTGTCTATTAATAATCCCCCGGAGTGAGTCATATGGAGCTGCATTTATTCACTGACTCGGAGAGAGCTGCTACCCAAAATAGCAGCTCTGTAATTTTTTATGATGCTGTAATGCCAGTGCAGTGAAGATTGACATCATTTGAGGGAGATGCTCCAGCCTGGCAGCCAGAGAACCCGTGTCCAGCCCCACAAGGAACGTGGGGAGCCACGTGCTCCATTACATAAAAGCGCCGGAGAGCCAGCACGGGGCGGAGATGCCTTTTCTGTCCTCACCTGAGCATCTTTTCCCCAGATTCTTCATCTATTTTAGGCCTTTCTAAGCCTTTTTTGCGCATTTTCTTCAATCATGAGGAGCACTGGGCCAGAGGATGATGAGGGAATGGCTTTTGCTGCGGAGGGGAGCCTCAAGCACGTCTCAAACCATCAACCTGCCTGCCAGGAGGTCCATGGGGAAATCATGAAATGCATCAAATTCAGCATCACCAGCTCATCCTTTTTCTCACCCACATTGCTGCTGTGTCCCTCCCTGAACCCCTGTGTGTCCCCTGGGCCCAAAATCTGCCAGCTCCTTCCCAGCCCCAGGCAGAGGGCAGAGAAATGCTGGGGCAGGGTTAGGGCTGGGCTTTTTAAGGATCAATCTGGTTTTCTGGATTGCTTCTCATTCTCTGCCCTGCACTGCTGCCATCAGGTCTGTCCTGGAGTGGCAGCCAGTGGGGCATCCAAGACATCCTGGGGTGGCCCCACCGCCCCCCAAAAACACCTGCGGGTACCACACAGGCTTTCTGGCACAATTCTGGCTAAAATTCCTCTGCAGGGGCCCCAGCCCATCACTCTGTGCTCTCCACCTCTCCAGGTGAGATGAATTTGCCAGTGCTGGGCATTAATAGCCTGGGTGAACTTTTGCAGCTAACAGAGTTTTATAGGTTCCATTCCAGCTGGAAATGTTTATTAACATTACCTTGTCATGGAGCACCTGGGGAGAAAATGGAACTCCTGCCACAGCAGCTTTGAGCCAGGGTGACTGACGGGATGAGCAGCAGCTGTGGCTGAATTTTGGTCAGAGCAGCTCCAGTGCTCTGGGTGAAGGGTGGCACACCTGCAGGGAAATGGAAATGTGACAGTTGAGCTGCAGGCCCTCAATACATCCACTGGCATAAATTAATAAATATAGTTTTAATAAGAGGAGTGAGGACCTGGTGTCCCTTGTTTCTTGAAGGGGGAACAAAGGGCCTGTGCTCCAAAATACTCCAGTCCCTAAGCCCTGATGTTCCCAGAAAATGGGAAACAGTAGGCTGAAGGAATTTGCAAGGCTGGCAATGCTTTCTACTTCCTATCATAAGCACTGCTCAGCACTTGAATAAAGTCTTGAATTTAGGACTCCTGCATCTGAATCATAATTTTCTTAATCCTAACTTCCAGAGAGCAAAAATTTACAGGAATAGAGGTGGTGGTGGAGAGTTCATAACAGAGGAAGGATGAAGGATACACCCCTCAAAAACTCACCTTGTCAGGCCCAAGTGAAACCTGGTTTTCTCATTCTAAATATAACAGATGCAGCAGTCAAAACGAACTTTTGAGGGTCGGGATTCTGGATCTTAAACATAAAACAGTAATGCCCAAGTCATAAAGAAAAGAGGCTGAAATAGTCCCATTAGATCTGGTGGCTGAGAGCCTGTCCAGTTTCAGTTCTACACTTTCAAAAGTGGTGTTTTGGTTATTACAATACCTCTGAGTTCAGCCAACTTCCCAGGCAAAAATTCCAGGCTTTTCCAGCACTGAGGCTGCCAGTGAAGGACTGGTGTGACTGCCCTGCTGAAAGTGACAGCCAACAGCAATGCAGAAATGAGCATCAGTTCAGCACAGCCTGACCAGAATATTTACATTTTATTAAATCTTTACAATCAGCAGTTATAATCAAGTACACAATTATGTACACGGATTATGTACATTTTAGCCCAGACTTTTACATCACAGTACATAGTTGCCCTTAGAAATATTGGGTACATTTATCACCAGAGAGTAAAACCCAACAATAGTGTTACAGCACCTGTTATTAGACATCTTCCATAAGAAAATATACGGCTGTAAATTGGTCTGGCTAAAAAAAAAACAAACCAAAAATCTTATAAAATCTCAACATACAATTTTCATTCACAGAATGGTTTGTTTTCTATGTTCTGACTGATGCCTGTTGCATAAGATGTCCTGTTTTTCACCTCTCAACACACACTCATTGGTGCCTACTCAGGGACACTGGCAGGAGGAGGAGAACCAGAGCTGGGCTCATTCTCAAACTTCATTAAGAAACAATAAATGTAAACAATTAAGAAGATTCCTCTAAGATCAAATGAGAAATTAATTGGCTGATCTGAATTACATGGCATGGAATAAGTGCTAGTTGCAGCTGTGATTCCTGAATTCTTCAGTTTTCAATACCATACAAAGAAATGTACAATGCTATACACTAAGGGTGATTCCTGATTAATGATGAGCAATATTCCATATGCAGGGAGCAGACTTCCAAACATTTGGGAAAAACACTCTCTCCCCTTTCCAAAAGGGTTTTTCTTTTTGATGAATACATTCTTTTTGCTTTTTAAGATTATAGTAACAGAAAACTGAATTCTTTCCAGAATGATATGAACAGGTTAAACCAAAGCCTATGTCCTCATAAGGAGATACAAAGTGAAAATAACCTGAATAAAACTGTCCCCCCAATTTAATTCCTCTTTCCCAAAAGGTCAACCTTGCCTGATTCAGGTCTGTAAACAAAGCTATGGCTCTTGTGATGGTTTCAAAGGTGAAGCAGAACTAAATGAAACAAAAACCACTTCAAAAGGAAGGAGGCAACAGTAATCTGAGGTAGGCCACCACCAAAATGCTGCCCCCTAAATCCACATGGAGTTCTGGGATCCCTGAAAGGTAATGCCTGCTGCTCTAATAACAGGTGGAGAAAGCAGTTACTAAAAATGAGCTGGTGATGGCAAGGAAAGTTAACCTTTTAATAACATTTGACATCTACACCTAAATCTGCAAGTAGAAAAAAAAAAAGAAAACCTTTAGCTGCTATTTTGAGATAGTAATGACCAGAGGCCTCTAGGATATAAAAATAACTCTATTTCCACCAAAAGAGCTACTAAGAAGGAAGATGATGTCCATGTCAGAAAGCATGGGAACAAAGATGCTCCTTTTGTGGCACTGAGCACTGACAGATCAATGGAATTCTCGAGTGGAAACGTTTGATCTGCACCTCATGGTTTGATCCTGCACTTGGCTGTGTCCTGGCACTCCCAGGAACCAAGGACACTTACAAGGCTCCCATGGTCAAATGCCTTCTATGAACTCATGTAACAAAACCCATAAATAAAAACGTTCCCAACTGAAAACCCCCAGCTGCTTCAAGTCCAAGCCTCCAGACAGTTACTTGTGCAAAGGAATGACAACTCCATTTAAGAGCTAATTTCTTTCAAAGGACACTTATTCGCTATTTCTCCTCAAATTCCCTCCTACCCTGGTGATTTAAAGTTCTGGATGATATTTAGATGGACTGCCATGCTCTCAAAAGGTGCCTGTGCATTCTGAGGCTTTTGAAAGCAAGTGTGGCTGAGTACATGGATCCAACATGCCTGGGATTGCCCTGCTCACTGTACAGAGTATAAATACAGAGTATGGCTGTGCTAATTAACAGTTGCATATTCAGCACGTGTCATTTCACCAGCTAAATCAAAGGTGCAGTCCAGAGTGGGGCTTCCTCTTTATTTACTCCATTGCAAAGATGAACATAAACCTGCATTTTTTAGCCTGGTGCAGCATATAGGCAGTGTTCATTCTGTCTTTAATATAAAACCATTTTTTGAACCACATGTCACTAAAAGCAGTTTATATAAATCAAGTTAATTAGTTTTTGGCAGTTTCTTTGGACACAGTCAAAATGCCTCTATGTTGTTTAAACTTCCCCATTTTTACTTCAGTATAATGTGGGTAACAAATTTGTACCTGTAACAAACTCCAGAGCCTGGGATAACACCCCTGGACTCTGAACTATCCACCCAACAGCCAGAATTGTTGCTCTTCCTCACTGGCCCTGGCCTCCCTGCCTGAAACACCACACACACAAGTTGCATATAAAAAGAACATGGAGTCAAGCTGTTGGAAGTCAAACTTGTAGAAAAAGGTTTTGCTACAGCTGATGGAGCTGTGTCCTTTCAGAGACTGTTCCAGATTTTGGGGCAGGCTGGAGTTTTTCCACCTGGGAGGCCAAGGGAAACACCTGGGACTCAACACCTGCCCTGGGTGCTTCCCACAGCTCTCCCAGCGGCCCCATGGCTGGCCCAGCCTCCCTGACAGGACCTGCTCATACTCTGCCTTTGGTTTGGACATTCCTGCAGCTGGAAGCCGAGCAGGAGGGGAACCCCCAGGTCCCCTTGTGGTTCCTCGTGGCAAGGGGTGCAAGGAGTGAAGAGCAGCACTGTGATATGTCAGACAAAAGCAGACACCTGGAAACAATTCCCCTGCTGCTGTAAGGAAGGCTTTCAGCTGGGGATGGTGGGTGCCCCATCAAGAACCATTCCATGGTGTGTCACCCCACCCTGCTCAGCTGCTTCCCAGAGCCCCCTCAGAGCCTGGAAGGCAGGAGTCAGGCTCGTCCCTACCTGGGGCACAGCACCAGCCACGGGGCCACCCAAATGCTTTGATTGCACGTTCCCATTTTTAAACAGGAAAAATTAAAACATACAAAGAGCCTGTGCTGGAATTCTGTGTTGTTTTCCAGGTGACACCTGGTTGCTCATCCCAATACTGAATATGTTTTCTTGGATATCAGGGCCTCACTTCTACCCAAAGAGGTCTCCATTTGTTTATTAACAAATAAGTTATTATTACAAGTCATAGCTCATCCTTTTCCATCATTTCAAATGCTTCTATATCTTCATTCCAGTCTGCTAATATGGATTCCATAGGCTGGACTTTGCTATCCCAGTGAGCTTTGGAAGTGGCCTCTGTCTGGGTGTTTTGTTCCTGAGGCTGGCTGTCCCCTGGTGTGCATGCTGGCTCTGGAGCACTGGCATCTGCAGATCCAGAGGTGTGGGGATCCTCCTGTGCCATGGAAACACTGGCACTGGCTGTGCTGGCAGCAGACAAAGGATCAGGGTCACCAACAGCAGAGCTCTCTCCTCCTCCTTCGGGCTCCTCAGCGACTGCTCCAGCATCCTGAGAGTCTGAAGAAGCTTCCTCGGAATTTGGTTTGTGTGCATCACTTTCTGATGATTTCTGGTCCATATTCTCCATTTCCAAGTCTTTGAAAGGGAAGGAAAAAAGAAAAAGTTAAAATAACTGTAGGAATGCAACATTTTAGTATGTATTTGAAAATCAAGGTCGCTTCCCTTGGCCTTATTTCTTCAAGGAAGAGCAAACTTTCCAGTGATATGAAAATTTAATGGTACTGAAGAATGTATTTTATAGAGGGATAGGAGGGAAGCCTTGTAAAAACATTTTAAAGGAGGGCAAACAGTACATTGAGGTTCATTTTGGCTCCTCAAACTTCAGGAGTGACTTGTGGGTCAGTGCCAGTTACCCTGCTTCAGCTTTAAGCAAATAATCACTGTGTGCACTGAACTTTAATGCTGGATTGTAAAGCACTCCCAGATCCACCAAAATCCCACATCTGAGCACTTGGGAGCTGGACAGAGTTTCCTAGGTTTGCTGAACTGTGCATTTGAGAGAGCCAAAGCCAGAGCCTCCCCACTCAAAGCAAGTAACACACGTCTCCCACGTCCCAGCTCAGCTCCAACAATTGCCCAATTTAGTCATGCACATTTCCCTGGGTTTGATGCTTATGGCTGTAAGCAGGACACTGATATTTCAGGATTTTTAGGGAATTTAACTGCACATGCCACTGCTGACATGGGATACTTACTGCTATCAATAATGTAGTTTGGAATCATTTTACCTTTAAAGATTGTTGCTGGGATTCCAAACGGAAGCACGAGGAGGGGGAAGAAGCAGACATAGATTACAAACTCTCAAAGGCAGAGCTGTCCTCTATTCAGCATTTTGTCAGAGCACTTAGCACAGTTAAACAGGAGGGATTTGTAAAAAACAAGACAAGATTTTGGCATATTGGCATATCCCCTTTGCAAACAGGCTGATTTTCTGGATACTTGTTCTTACCTACTCTGCTTGGACACAGCAGTGCTACAAGGAAAGCTTACAAGAGGAAAATCTGGAATTTTCTGCTGCATTCAAACATTTCAAGTGGGAATGTATTAGCTTGCAATTTTCTTGCATTATACAAGAACACCCACGAAACATCTGAGGTCAGCAGCCTTATTTCTCATGTTTACCACTTCTCCTTAGATAGGCAAAATGGTTCCAGCACTTGTCTCTCTCCTTTTGGGTCCCAGGAATGTCACTGGGGATCTTGCTGAGGGAGGGATGCTCACAATGTAGGGCACTGGAAACATGCTGTTCCTGATGCTGCTTCAAAGCAGCTGATGACAAAAAGGGTTCAAAAGGAATCCAAAAGGCTGGATTTTCTCCTAAGCCAAAGTGACATTTAGGAACAGCATTTCTGGACGTTACCTTGTAGGGGAGTGGATATCAATGATATCTCTCAGAAAAAAAAAATTATAAAAATCTAATTTCAGTGTCAAACAGAAAACCACAGCACCTCTGGGCTGCAGTGCAAATCATTCCTGTCCATTTTCCACTGTGCCAGAGCACAGAGGGGAGCTAGATTTACATAAATCACCTCAAACCTTACCTCTGTCTTTTGCTTTATCAGAAAGGAGCACCTCCACAGCCTCATACTCCCGGATGGCATCCAGGATGATGTTCCCTTCCTTGTTGAAGAGGAAGAGCATGGGAATGGTGATGTCGTCTGTGTTCTTGCCATCCCCAGCCATTTGGAAGAGAGGGGCTGTGTCACTGCTGCTGCCCTCGTTGTCATCTAGGCAGAGAGTACCAGGGAAAGGGCAAACTTCTGTTAGATCAGCTAAACTTGGAACAGCCTCCCCTGTGTTTTCCTCCACTTTTCATTTCCCCATTACTCCTCAGGATTTAGTACTGACAGCACCCTGCAATCCTTAAAGTAACAACTTTTAGTCTGCAAAAACACTGACAACCCATCATCCCAATCTGTGTCTGCACAGAACCTGACAAACCCCAAACATCTCTTCGTCTTCTGAAAGCACAATTGCTGTGCTTCTCAGCTTAAAGCCTGTCAGCTTTCCTGTATCTTCAAATCTGTAAAATTAGGTTATATTTACACAAATTAAGAAACTGGAATTGTATTTACCAATGACAATGCCTCCTATTGCTCCAGCTTTCTGAATGTTTCGTGCCTTTTCAGCAAACATGCACTGGCCTCTCTGCATCAAAGCAATTTTCTCTTTCACTGCCTCAGGATTAGTGATCTCTGAGCATCCATTATATGGCTTAATGGTTGCAACGAATCCTCTTGTCTGTTTGGAAAAAACAAAAATAAAGAGAGAATTAGAGCACTATGGTCATGCTTGTGAAAGATTCCCATGTATTTTTGTTCCTTCAGTCATTCTACTGCATTTAGTGTTGTTTTGTGTCAGTGCAGACAATCTGTGCCTTGAAAGTGGAGCTCTAGAAGCAAAGAATGACTGAATGAAAACCTAATTCTCATAATCAGTGTGGTTTGTCTACACCTGGGAAGTGTTGTCTCTGGAAATTTTTTCTCCTATGAACTGCAAAAGTCTGGAACTCTTCTTTGGGGCTGCAACATGAGTTTTCCTACTACTTCCCACAGGGACCCCTGCCTCTGTGGATTGCCCTCTTCCATCTAACAGAGCCTTTTAGAAAAGCTTTCCTTAGAACAACTTGCTCTAACTCTAAAAAGCTTCTGCCAGCTCCTGGCTGACATGAGAGGGAAACTTCTCCTAAATCACCATCTCCTTAGCTGTGCACTGCAGACTGGATGAGCTTGCTTTGCAACTCATGCTGTGCATGTGTTTTAAATCCTAAAGCATGGCTGCTGACTCAGGAGCAGAGCACAGACAGATAAGCCACTCACCCCACTACTGTAACCCCTGTCATTGTCACCACTGGGCCTGTCATTTTAACCCTGTAATTAACTGATCACCTGGAGGATCAGCTGGAGCCCTCAAACAACAGCAGCACTGTAGAGCTGAGGCTTGTGCAACAGAGAGAGGAACAGACACACCCACATCTCACATACCCCTGCTTTGTGCTTGGACAAGTCCATCCCAAACTGTGCTGGCCCAGCAGTCAAGACTACCCTGCCAAAGAAGGGATGGGAAACAATCTGGACAGCTCGAGGAGGGAGCTGCTGCTCCTTCTGCTGCTGGCTGGAGAGCTCAATCATTTCCTGCATGAACCGTAAGCCATCCTCAGCATCCAGGGAACTTGCTGCCTGCAGAGAAAGCAATCAATAAACAATTTTATCTTAAATGTTTGAGGAATTTTGGGGAAAAGAAGCTGAAGTAGTGTTTGCCTGGACCACTGCTACAAAGACTTGTACACACAGGGTGGATGCTCACTTCCACTCAAGCATCAGTTCACAAAAGGTTTAGCACCTGCAGCAGCCAGGAAACTGAAAATATACAAATATATAGACCTCATAAAGAGATGGAAGTATCTCACACTGAAAGCAGTGTTTTCAGCCAAGATGCTGTTGGCCACGTCACTTCAACCTGAGCAGCCTCTACCTAATTTAGTGGAAGATTAGTTAAAAGTGTTGTTGAGAAAAATATTAACAAGCATCAGCCTCCTAAATATAGCTACAATATCCAGCTCATGTGCCTCCTTCCACAGGGTGGCTGTACCTCCTGAAGCTCCAGGTGTCAAGTATCATTGCTGGGAGGACTTAGCAGAGAGCTCTAAAAAATAAAACCCTGCCAGGTCATCTTACTTGCACTGCATGCTGCACTAGCTGTACTCGTCCATCTTTCAGGTGGATCAAACTGACTCCCATCTTCTTCAGGATCTCCAGGTGCTCAGGATTACTGGCCATGAAGTCTCTGGCTCTCAGTGGTGGTTTTGGTCCACTTCCCAAACTCTCCTCTCTGCCAAAAGACACCAGAGATCAAAGCTTTAAAAATCAGATTATCCTTGAAACAGAACTCTAGTGTTCTAGAGTTCTCTGCCATCACAAGATTGGAATTCTTGGTACACTGAGTGCAAGCTTCAGTGGAATGCAACTTCTCAATCAAGTTATCTTTTTTATAAAGTTGTCTTTATATAAGCAATAATTTTATAGTGCAAAACCTCCCTCCCAAGTATTGATAACAAAACTGCCATATACTCTCTCATTTGTAAAGAGTCTGCATTATTGCAACATTGACCAAACCCAGCTTGCCCCATAAAGTTCCAACTCAGTTTTATTCATGAAATACAAATACAGAACAGGTGATCAGGAGGACAAACTTCCTCAGCCTTAACACTGCCGTAAATTCCTCAAAACGGGTGCAGTTATGTGTGGCAGCATCATTTCCTTACTACAAAGAGGACTTTCAGAATTGTTCAGGAGACTGCAGAAAGTATTTTACAAATAGAGACACTTTCTGCAATACTCCAAGAGGGAGCTGTAGCCAAGGTATGCAGCTCATTCAGCTCCTTTTGCTTTGAAAGACTTGCTAATTCCACCTGGAAACAAACTGAGTGTTGCTGGGAGAAATCCAAAGCGATTTTTTCCTGTAACCAGGAATCATCACTTTGGCCCATCCCAAAAGGACTGCCAGCTCCAGCACACCTCATGGCCCTCCTTCCCTGCACAGCAGGGCCTGTTCCACTCAGTCCTGAGCTAACAAAGACAGGAAACATCCATCTTACGCTCTGGAAATGCCCCGGGGACAGCTCTTATCCACCACGTTCTTCAGAGGCTCGCGGATGCTCTGGGCAAACATGGGGTCATTTGGGAAGAGGATCTGCGTGTTTGGACAGGTCCAGTCAAAGTTGCTGTCATCCAGCTCTGTGTACTCTGTGCTCTAAAATCAAAGATACAGAGTAAACAAAAGGCAGGTTATGTTTTTACATAAAGAACATCAGTGACTTAAGTCATCTGTGTTCTGGGGACATCTGGCAGCAACAGGGGGGAGCCGGTGCACTGCAGCCCCTTGGACAGATGAATACAACACTCATTCTAATTTGTAATTTACTAAATTTATATACAGTTTCTAGATTTTTTTTTTCAGAAACAACTAATCCTCTGCTAGTAGACAGTTCTTGTCAAACCTGCTCATGACAAAGCCAGTGCCCTGTATTTTATGTGCTGGACAAGCAAAGGCAGTAGTTCTGGTTTCACCTGATACCGGCTTTACAGTGAGTAACCAGCTGCAGGCTTTAGGTCGTTCTTACTAAAAATGTCACATCTTTTCACGTGAACAAAAGATTCTCCTCCTCAGGAGCCACACAGACTTGCAAGTCTGGATGAGCAAGGATGAATCTCTATATAATTCAAACAATTTCTATTTTCAGGAACAATGGCAGAGTGAACATCTGCACAAATTGCTGGTTTGTAACATGTGAAGCCATGTGGAACATGTCTGGTGGTTTGGAGCCACATTTAGCATGTCCTTAGCTTAGCAAATAACTGGCTATAGATAACTGGCAAGCTCATTTCATAACCCATAAAAATTTATGTAGTATTCATCTATCTAAAAAGACTCACCCCTCCTGTTTGCAACATAGTGGCCAATGAAAAATCAAGGATTTCAAGGCTCCCTAAAACCCAAGACCTAAAGGGCTGTTACTAAGACATGCATGACCTTTCTTGTTTATGAGAGCAAATACAAACAGGATGTTGGGTTGATAGCACCAAGTATCTCTCTCACAGTTTGTTTTAATAGCACTGTATTTATGTTAAAAATCATTTACACATTCCATCTGTTCAGATAAAATTCCATAAAAGAGGAACACCCAACGTCACAGCCTTTCAGCCACCTGACACCATTTTCAATGGGTTTTGCTTACTTGGATTATGCCCATTTGCAGCTTTGACTCAAAGAGCTTAAAAAAGTGCATTTGAGCAATTTATTCTATCCTCTCTACTGGCTTTTCATTAACATTTGCAGTTCTCAACAGAACAAAGTTAGGCCAGCACTGAGAACAGCACCAGCTGTGGGAACCCTGCCTGTCTCAAAGGTATTAAATTCTTATATTGGGAACAAAAGTTAGATAAAATGCTCCTTCAGACCCTTCAGAAAACTTCTTGTTTAGTGCAGAAACCAGCCTGTTCCCAAAACTCAGGGAAGAAAGATAAATCACAGGGAAGGAACATTTCAGAGAGGGTGTGGGATTTCTACCCTGAAGGAACATTTAACACCAAATCCATGATCCATTAAAACATAACCAGTGTTTGACATTAAGATGAAATAACTGAAAATTTGTCACTGCTTAATGCTAAAGTCCATCAAACAGTGATTTTTCCAGGATATATAGCTTGACACACAATATAAGCCTTTTCCTCTGATCCAGGCATTATTCTAAAACTCTTAGAAAATGCTAAAAATAGAAGCACAAATATGTCTCAGACATAATTTTCTCTTTCTCTTCTTCCTTTTTCTTATTGCCTTACAGACAAATTATGTCACCTTGTTGACCACAAAATCAAAAAAAGGTGAAGATTTATGATGCTTCATGGCACATTTGTATCACTCCAGGTTATTTTGGAAGGTTAAGTGATTTATAAACCCACAACTGTTCTCATATTTATGCAATAGGTGCCTACTGCATGGACTAAAGTGATTAAACATCCCTAATCTGTCTGTAGCTCTGTATCTTGTCAAATTAATTCCACAGCTGTTTCAAAAAAACTTTCAAAATTTGTTCACAAGAACAAACAAGAAAACCTTAGGTTTTAGAAAAAATAATAAAAAAATAAAGATGGGGACAAATTATCCTACTGTATTATCTTCCAATTTATACAGAAGTGGGGAATGATTTTATTTTAAAATCTTGCTAATAATTCCTATCTTTTATCTCAAGGTTCAGCAGTGCAGAATCCACTCATTATTCCTACTCTTGTGACTGTTAATATGATGAAACAGTGCCTATTAAACAATGTGTTCAAACTGGTGCACTTCCTCAAACTATGATCTTTCCTGATTTTATTTCCATTTCTCCTCAAAAAAAAGGAAGTGTATCACAGAAACTGATTTAGGCTGGAGCTGTTACATACTGTATTTTTTTTAGAGATGGTTTGGTTTGTTGTGGAGAGCCAGAGTGGCAATAGATGAGCTTCTGTGGTGAAGATATAATCTTCAATGTCAAAAATCATGTCCTCCTTATCAGCAAACAGCAGGTACAGATATTTAAACATCTCAGCCAGGAAAAATGAGTCCATCCTGTGGAGAAAAAGGGGATATCCTTTAGGGAGAGCTCATTTCTAGAACATCAGTAGAATAAATATTCCTAGTTCTCCATCTCTGAAGACTTCATGACTATCACTGCTGGACATAATTCCATTAGCATTCCTTCTGCTTGGAAGAAGCTGTGTTTGGAGGGAAATGATTCAGCACATTCAGTACAAAACAGCATTACAGAAAAAAACAAATAAACCTCCTGACAAACTTACAGATTTGAAGTATATTTAGCTTGAAAGTAATTAATCTATTGCTCTCAGACAAATGAAAGGTTATTAAACTGAAAATATTCTTCTAGAGCATCCTATAACTCTACTGAAACAGTGCACAGCTTGTTTCAATGCATTTACAGTTCAATGCAATTACAAACAGGTAATTTAAGGCTTGGTTATCAGAGTGAAGACAGACAGGTCCTCAAATCTTAATTCAATTACACAGGGAAATTTGATTTTTTTTCTGTGTTTTTGTACTTTAAAAGATAATTGTACAAACTTTACCTGTCTTCATGACTTCCTGTACGAACATCCTTCATTGCAGCAAACCCACAGGGAACTCTGGCATACTTGTTCAAGTTTTCAATGAGGGTTTTTCCTACTTCTAGGTAGTAAGGGTCTCCTGTAGCCTATGAAATAAAACAAAAAAAATTTATAACCATTACATCTTGTTTATATCCTAAACTGGCTCCAGGGGATAAGTTAAGATGGAGATATGCCACTCAATTCTGTATTGAAATAAAACAGCAACAAAACTCCAGGTGCAAGAAAAAGTGCTCAAAGGTCAGAGGAGTGGATGTGACTGTACCTTATATAAGAAGTAGGTGCTTTCAGCAAATTCAGGCCTCAGAGGATGCTGAGCCCAGTGAACTCTGAAGTCTGTTGTGAATGCCTGAGGATGAAAAAGAACGGACAAAAATAAAATAAATGCAGGAATGCAAACCAAACACAGGTTTACTTGAACAGCCTAGCTTTGATAAACACCATTTTTGCAAACATACCTACCACCTGACACCTCCAGTGCAGTCAAGTGTCACTGCACACTGACAGATGGTTAAGCAGCTGTTTCTAAATTAATACCACAGGCTAGATGTCAGATATCTAAAAATTTCCTAGCCTACCTATTCACTCTTAATGAGCACTGGGAAAAGCCACTTCTGTCATATATTCACTACTATTTCACACTAAGATTTAAAACAAGTCTTTGCTTAGGGGGTAGTCTGTTGGCTTAACTATAACTACCTGACCTTTTAAAGTTTCCTTCATAAGTACAAAACACAAAAAATACAACAAAAAACCCATAAAGAGCCAAATTACACCATTTTAAAGGTCCTCAAAAGTCATTCCAGTGCTTAGAATTCTTTGCTCTCAATAACCACACTAGGTGAATGTGATGTTAATTAAAATGTTCTCTAAGAGAAATAAGCTTACACTAGAGGAAAGTCAGAATTAAACCCAGAGTCAGAAGCTTTCAAATATAATCTGAGTCATCACAGATTAAAGACACACACTTCAGCAGGTAAACAAGCTTTTCTGTGAATAATGGACTTGCTCAAAGACTTGCAGCATCTGCAGTAAGTTTGTGTGCTGACTTTCAAAGTCATTATACAAAATTTCAGAACATCCTCTCAGCTGTCAGACCTGCAGAACTGCAAATCACATAAGAATGCCGTGGAAACGAAGCTCTGATTTTAATAACATATATACCTGCTGGTTTTTCAAATGGGCATCTGCAACTGTTCAAATTGATGTAAGAATTGTAAGAATCAGTTTACACAATCAAAAACACAAATTTTTGATTTACAAAATCAAAAAACTACTACCTTACCTCTGGAAGGAAGTTATGCTTTTTTATAACCTGATACAGCATCTCATGTGTTTCAATAGCAGGTCTAATATCACCCTTCAACACCTAAAATTAAATAATAAAAGTATCATTAATTCACCAAGCATAGGGCTAATACTCAAGGTTAAAAACACTCATGGTGTGTTCATGTAAAGCCACAGAGCAGTCACTACATATTGTAATTATTAATCCCTATCAGTGTAAGTCACAGCTACTCCTTAAGAGTTTTTTAAGCAAAATCACTGAACTCATTAAAATTATTGCCCATGTAGAACAAGGACTTCTGACATTTACAAAGAACTTGAAAACATCATTTAGGTTATCTTAAAGATGTCAATGGCACACAAAGTAGAAAACCAGTTACAAGTACAAAGGAAGCTTAATTGGAGTATTTTCATGACTAGGAGTGAAGGAAGCAAATTACAGGAACACACTTGTCCTGATACTCAACATAGCCAGCAAAGCACATTAACTTGCATCATGGCATTGAAGTGACTGGAAGAATAAGTACAGAAATCATGGAATCAGAATGGTTTGGGTTGGAAAGGACCTTACAGCCCATCCAGTGCCACCCCTGCCATGGGCAGGGACACCTTCCTCTAGCCCAGGGTGCTCCAAGCCCTGTCCAGCCTGGCCTTGGACACTGCCAGGGATGTTCCCTCAGTATTTCTGAAAATCAAATTACTACACTTGGCTTGAAAATCATATATCTAACCTAGTTAATCATTTCTTTGTTACTAAAACCATTTGTACATGGATTTTACACCTTACCTGCAATCCAGGGAAGAAAGCAAGCAGAGAATCCATCCAGGTCCGAGCATTTAGCATTGGTTTGTGAATGTGAACATCAAGGAGAAGAGGTGGCTGGCTGATGTATCTCATTATGGCATCATAGTGCTGCCAAACATCAGGAAAAGCAGGAGTTTGCATCAATTCATTCCCCAAAAGAGAGACAGATCACCAGACTGGCATTGCATTTGAATGGAAAAGCCAGTACTACATCTCCAATCATTATTACATTTGGCAATGCCTCTCATCTCTAGTTTTGCAAACTAAAACCAAGTGTAGTAAATACTGAAAAGCTCCACATTACTACACTTGCACAGCTCACCACATTTCCAAGGAATACACATACACAAAAGTACATCCAGCAGCCATGTGATAAACCAGGAATATCACAGTTAAGGCACATTTGTTTTGGCTGAATTTTAAAGCACACTCTAAAGAAAGCTGAAATTGCTTTTTCTGAACAACAGAATTCCAAAGCATATGGATCTCAGAAGGAAAAGGAGGTTAAAAAACCCACACAAAGCAGCTAGACTGCATGGCTCAGAAGAACTTCTAAACCCTCTAGGTCACTTGCCATGTTGCTGACTTCCAACCCCAAATTTTGTTTTCAGAAGGTGCAATCCTGAGCACATCAGCCAAACTGACAGAAACACTTAACAGATGTAGCTCAAGGAAAATGTAACACTTAGGACCATGAAATCATCATTACACCTAAAGTATTACAACTTTAACGATGGAATTATTATCTTCTAATAAAAAAATCATGCTATATGATGTAAAATAATTATATTATTTAAGATGTTTTTAATGGATATTGCTATTTTCAAAATAAATAATGCTTTTATGAAAGAATTATGATGCTGACCAAAGCTGCTCAGTAATCTGTGAATTAAAAAAAACTGAGTATGGTTTTCAGCTTGTATACTTAAATGCATCCCGGGCCCGAAGATCTGCAGTGCAAAGCAAGATTCACACTTTGATTTTTTTTGTTGCTCCAGGACAAAATGAAATTGTACAATGGTTTGGAAGAAGAGGTCCTTACGTTCTTTTACAGAAACATTTGCAGTATTGGTCTGGGAATACAGCTTCTCTCATGCCAGGAACATGGATAAAGGCCTACAAGGTTCTGAGGTTTACTGGACAGGGTTAAAATAACTGCTCATGTGACAGCTAATCACCCAAGATTAGCAAAAACCCTCAGTAAAAAGAGCTGGCACTGAATACAGCAGAAGTCATAGAAATTCTACTAAAGATCCCTTCTCAGGCTAACAGCTGACAACACAATTACTCTGAAATTTGTATTACAGAAGGCACAAACCTGAGCAAGGTGTTAACTTACCGTGTTAAATCTTTCCAGGAAACTGTCATCTCCCAGCAAGACATAGGCTTTTAATAAATATTCATAGTATGAATCTATTCCTGCTCCAACTCCACTGTCTAGGAACAGGTGAAAATAAAAGGGTGGGTTTACTTTATGTAGCAATATGGGTATTTTCCACATTTTCCTACTTTAGATTTAAAGGCTCTTCCAGTGAAAGGAAAAGCCTCCTTTCACTGGAATTAAGGCACAGATGGAAGCAGAGACACAATACTGTGTGTGTATGCCAAAGGCTTTGCACTACCAGTGCACATAATAATACGGACAGACATGCATTAAAAGACACTTATTTCACAGATCATCAGTTCTCTCATCCTATTTATATTTTTCCCATGTATTTATAGCCATCTCTTAAAATTCATCCCAAGGCACTTCCCTCTTGGTATTAAAGAGGATCAGGGAACACTTTGCCATGAATAAAACCACTTTCTCTACCAGAGCCAGGCTTTGGGGCAGCATGTTCCTCCACTGCCTCTCCCATTAACATCTTTCAGCAGCCCAGGTAAGCCTGCTGGGGGTGGGTGAGACCCCCTGGCTGTGGCTCAGCCCCACCTTTGCGGACCCAGTCCCCGGTGTGGATGTTGATGGTGACCCCCACTAAGTTGCTGCTGCGCTGCCTCTTCTCCCAGATAAAATCCAGCGCCTTCCGGGCATATTCCTGCAACAACAACAGCAACAGGGAATTGGGAAACACAGACACTCAACTCTGATTCTTCTGGCTATTTCAATTAAGATGCCAGGAAAGGAATAGGATTCATAATAGATTCATAGGAATAGTTTCATGTCTAACAATTTCAGAACTCCTTCTGATCTTCAGAATATTTGTTTACTTCTGTATTACTCTAACTACTTTCAACCAAAATTATTTCCTGTGATTTAAAAAATTATTGAAAAAAATCAAACCTTGGAAGAAAACCCACAAACACTACAGATCTCAACATATACAAAAGTTTTTGTGCAGCACAGCTAAGACATGCATTTAGTGAACTCAGAATTCTTTTTCCAAAATTACAAACTGTAAACATTACGTTAAGGCAAAAAATAAGATATCGTGGAAAGCAAACCTCAAATATAGATGTTCCTGTGAATCTGCTTAAAGCTGCAAACTCAAGGATCAAGGTACCAGCACAAGCTGTACAGGTATCAGTTTCTGTTCCTGTTCGTGCTTCTGGATGTCTTACACCAAATTTTAAGTTAACCTAGAGAAAAACAGACATTATAATATTTATTTTTCCTAGCTGAAAGAGTTTACATTCCTTGTATAGCAAGTATATAATCTATGCTCTTTCTAAAGACAAGAAAAAACAGATCTCTTTGGTTTTGCTCTGCCAACCTAGACATGCACAGAGAACTATCCACAAATACTCAAAATCTCAACCCTCCCAAACAAGATCCTGTTGCCTGGTTCACTAGGCATTTGAATAAGAGAATACAGTAAGAGAATAAAAATCTAATCTGAGCAATTTTTTAGCAACAAATCAGGAACTCAAACCATCACAAGAGCTCCTGAAAATTTAGTTTTGTAAATATCTCACTACTCCTGGCTCTTAGAGTACCTGCAATTTATCAGTTTTCAATTTTCTTGCCACTTAATGAATACAGAAATGATTTTGGAAACAGATATAAAATCAAAACAGCAGAAGTCATGATTACAGTATAATCCTGCATTACAGAAACAGAACTTACTCTTGGATAAGGGAGACCACTAGTGGTGTTAAAAGCAGGTAAAAGCTTGTAGCCCAGTTCCTTGGCCATGTGCAGGAGTTCACCATTGTACCACTGCATATATTCACCTTTTTCCTTCAGCATAATTGCCACTGAGTGCCCACCTAGGAGACCTCTAAACACAAGAGAAATGATCCACATCTCAAAAGGTATGTTCATCTGAACAGCAAGGACAGCTCTCTACAATTAGACGACATGTACATAACTGTGACCCTAGGTTTTAGACTGCTGATCCAATTCCCATTATAATCAAGGTTTGCTATCAGGATTTGGGAAGCAATTCTTCTTGTTTATCATTGGATTCATAGATTCATCAATATTAGACAGGAATAGCAACCAAGATCTCCAAAATGTCATATAATAACTTAAAATTACATTTTCTGATCCAGCATTGAGCCCCAGAGGTCCCTTCCAAGCTGAAATAATCTATGATCCCAGGTATCAAAATGTGGTAAATCAAGTATTGAACAGAGACATTTGCAAACCTGTTTCTCTAAAGCAACCCCCCTGCTCCCTCAGCATGCTCATGGGGTTCTTAATCAGCAGAGCTGTGCCTGCAGCAGTGAGATGGGGCAGCTTGATCCAGTACCACTGCAGCGAGTCCTGCCTTGCATTTTAAAACCACTCTCTGACAAAGGCACAACTATTTCAAACAGGTGGAATAGCACAGAAGAGCGTCTTAAAGACACTGCCTAAAATCCACATTTTTAGGAGCTTTGAAAACAAAAGTTACTCACCCAAGGACTCTTATGTTGGTTTCAAAGACAGACACAACTATGTCATTATCTAAATTAACATCCTTTATTACTTTTTTTACAGCCTCTTCAAACTCTTTGGTTTTATTTAACACCTGGAATACAACAGTGAGCAGGTGTTCAGTTCCAGTATAGCTAATGCAGTCACAGTGTATTTGCATACAGGATATTTCAGTGCACACAAAGTTACCCAAGAAATATGAACATACAATTCAAACCAGAAATACATCAGCAGTTATTAAGAGGTGCCCACCACTAACTGAGCCTCTTGCTTTAGACTATAACTCTCTTGTGTTAAGTTAGAGCCAAAATAAAAGCAACATAAAAAAGTATCACTGAAATGTGAAGGAACTGCTGTAGTTATTACAACCAACTCCAAACTCCATCCTCACAGCATTTCAAAGTTCCCACAAGCAACAGACACTTCAAACAGAGCCAGAGATCAACAGCCATGAAAAAGAAATCTAAAAATAAGTCTGAGCATCAGAAAACAATCTGTTTTATCAAAGCTTATCAACAGATTAAGCTTACCACAAGAGTGTCCAAGGTATCAATTAAGGTCAGTGAAAACCTATGAAAGAAAATTTAAAACAGATTTACTATAGATCTGTATCTGTAGGAATTAAGTGATTTTTAATAGTAACTGATACCAGGGAAGAAACTAAATTCTCACAGACCACCAGCTGCAAAACAATCAGCTGTACTTAACATGTTTAATATCAAAACCTCTTTCTAAGTTTCTCCCCTTTGCTAGTGACCAGAATAGGAGCTGACAAAGAGGCTACGATTACAGATACATTTATTTACTGCAATGCTTTCTAAATTCTGGTAAATAAATTTCATTTTTATTTCTTGTCTCCAATCAAATCTATTAAGAAATCCAGCATAAAAGTTTAAGTGGTTTTCCAGCCTCTGTTTCACTTAGTTTTTCAAAAAAAAGGAAAAACGTTGAGATGACAAGCCATTCCAAGCTAAATTTCTCATACCAGAAACTGTTCCAACACTAGCAAGTGGTAGGCTTAAAATAAGGAACTACTTTATTTATTCTAAAATAAAGAACTATTTTAGCAGTGCCCAAGGCCAGGCTGGACAGGGCTTGGAGCAACCTGGGCTGGTGGAAGGTGTCCCTGCCCATGGAACTGGATGGGCTTTAAGGGCTCTTCCAACCCAAACCAGGCTGGGATTCTGTGATTATTCCATGAAAAGAGAGCATCAAGTCAGCTCCACAGTGCCTGAAACAAGAAGATCCTAACAAGGATCAGAGGTTTTCTCCAGAGCTGCTCCAGTGCATCCAGAGCTGAGAGGACCTTTCCCCATCCCAGGAATTATATCTATAATTGTATCATAAATATGTCTAACAACTGCTCCTGTGCTAAGACACACCCACAACACAGAATAGAATTTACAGAACATGATGGTGTTAAAACTGAACACTGTGGAACAGTTAAAATTGCCTGCTGAGGAGCACACACCAAGGATTTCAGTAAGTGCCCAGTCTTTGAAACCTTGCAGGCAACATGTGACACCACAATTCTAATTAAGTGTTCCTATATTATAATTCTCTTGAATTTGTAAAGACATAAGGGCACTTTTTAAGTGCTGTTTTACAGGAGACAGAGATTAACTAATGATTGTGCACAACTGCCTAACAAATTCACAACTTTTTCTGTACAAGAGGAGAGAAATTATGCCTTTCACATCTATATGGAAGGCTCCTAAGTTCTCCAGGGAAACAGAACTGACCCAGCTCCCTCACCCTGTCATTCTGTGATTGCAAAGACTGGCAGAGAACACAACTGATGAGGCAGCTGGCAAGAAATAGGAATTAGATAAGAAATCTGCTACATAATAATGTAACTAATTATAAGGTAGAGAATAAAGCCTGTATACAAAAAAATAATAAACACATACAATAATTTAATGCATTTAAGGGTAGAGAGCAGGGGGGAAGGTATTTCTACTCAAATGGGCTGGAAGGTATTTTTACTCAAATGCTAGAATGTTACTTTTAAAAAAGGTCATTAAAAAGAATGGATTCAAAATACATTTTCATTACATTTTTCATCTGCTGTATCTTTGGATACCTTCAAGGCAGCAGGATTATATGGAAATCTCTAGACTAAAAAACATCTGTACATAACAAAACATAGCCAAAATAACATGCTCAATATCCTACAGACAATTAGAAGCACTATTTAAGAGAAGGATTTCAGCTTTGATTAACATTACTGTGCTTAGAGACATTAAACAGTGATACTAAAAAAAATCAGCTGTTTGTTATTAAAGAATTTGATCTATAAACTGCACATATTCAAAGGTATCAATTACAAATGCATTTAGAATAGGTCAATTTTGCCTTTGATTATTCCATTTAACATGGAAAAAAACAGTCCTTAAATTTACATTCTGCTAGCCAAAGGATCAGTATTTTGTACTCTCAACTCCCTTGAAAGAAAGAACAGAAAATATTTCTGAAATAATGTTTTATACTTCAGCAAAGGCCTCAGGCTATCATACACATGATAATCATTTGACTGCTTGTTTTCAGAAAACTTTCTACTTTAAAAAAGCACTTTAAATATCACTTATTAGGCCAGCATCATGGATAAGAGTTTATTGTTATGTTCAGCACAACATTAACCCTTATAACCTGCACTACTAATATCATAAATGTCAGCCACATTTGGAAGGCTTTCCTATGGAAAATACTTGGGAGGACCATTAAAAAATTATTTTTGGATTTCATTCACTGCTCAATTCTCTTCTTCTAATTAAGGTACAATTTCACATGAGTTAACTTTATAATAATAAAGACACAAGTGTAAGTTAACTTCACAACAACAAAAACATTTCTTACAAGTGTAAGTTAACTTCATAATAATAAAAACAGAAGTGTAAGTTAACTTCATAACAACAAAAACACTTCTTACAAGTGTAAGTTTCTGGCCAAATCAACTGAACACACAAGTTTTATGGGCTGCCAATTGTAATTCTATTCCTAGATGTTTACAGTGACCATTTCAGACACTAACTTTCCCAAGGCATCATCCACATCCCCTCGACTTGGCTCCTGACCCCGCACTCGTCCACGACAAGTTAAAGGCATGAGTTCATCAGCTGGATACGCATGCTCCTGTTGGGAACAAAACAGGGGAATCAGTTACAGTGCTCACTGCCACCCTTGGGAGCCTGCAAAAGGAACCTTCATCATGCTGCTCTTCAGAAAACCTGCAGGGCCACCACAGAGCCCTGCAGCTGGGAAGGGACCTCCAGAGTTCATCTTTTGCAAGCCCTCTGCTCAAGAAGGGTCACCCAGACCCAGCTGCCCTGTACCATGTCCAGGTAACTCCTGAGCATCTGCAAGGGGGAGTCCATGGCCTCTCTGGGCACCCTGTGTCAGTACCGGGGCAACTCCATACAGAAGTGTTTCCTCCTGTTCAGAGGGAACCTGCAGTGGTTCAGTTTATGCCCATTTCCTCTCAGCCCTCCTGAGAACAGCCTGGCTCTGTCTTCTTGACAGCTTCCCTTGTTAAACTCCCTGGAGCTTTCCCTTCTCCAGGCTGAACAGCCCCAGCTCCCTCAGCCTATCTTTACAGGGAAGATGCTCCAGCCTCTCCATCACCTTGATGGCCTTCACTGCACTCTGCACAATGAACTCACCTGGCTGAGGGTGACAATCAGTGACAGGTAAGAGAACTCAGAAGTTCAAACAAAACATTGATGAATTATTACACAAGACATAAAAGATAACATTCACAAAAAAAACCCCCACCAAAACTTAACAAGACTGAGCCTTTTACAAATATTACAAATATAAGACTGACATCAATGACAATGAATCTTAAATATATCTAATTCAAATAAACATGAAATTGCCTCCTTTAGAATCTTAACACAAGTGGTTTGGGACAGAGCTTTTTCTCTTTATTTCAGCAGGAAACTGGCTGCTGTACTGAGGTCTCCAGTTTGACTTCTAGTGGAGAACTAACATGTGGCAGGAGAAAAAACTTCAATTGCTGCACTGAAACTGCAAGTAAACACATGCAAAATCTTTCCAAATATATGGTACAAAAATAATCTGTATTCAAGCATGAAATAAAAATAAAAAAGAAACATTCCTCTATAAATAAACAGCTCTTACAGAAACTTCTTTTGAAACTGATGGTTTGTTTCCCTGTATACCACCCTCCTGAGTGTTTTGGTCTTTGCTCAAGTCTTTGTTCTCCTCAAGTTTAACTACAAAAGGCAGAATCTAGATCATTTTAGTACAGCTTAGATGTTTCTGAATACCTCTGCAAAGTATTCAGAAAAACAGATTAAAGAAGTACACAACAAAAATAATGTCAAAACTGAGATCTCTGGCTTAAATTTTGGATAAGAGAAGTGATAAAAAATCTGGAAAAATAAACTTTTAGCTTTACAAATAAAGAACTTGAAGCATTTTGAAAAATAAAAGTTCACTTATTCTCTGCCTACATCAGAGAATAAGCAGCTATTGCACTGAGTTATTTCCCAACTTGTCACTGGCCTCAAGTGACTGACATGTCATTTTCACATGTTCTGACAGTCAAGAAGAGAAATAACCCCATTATTACAAATGTAGTTCAAGGACTGAAAAAACCCAGCAGCTTTTTCTAAGCTTCTGTTAACAACTTTAAAAAGACAAAAAAAGGCAAGGGAATTTCCCCTGCAATCAAACATCAATTTTCAGTCTTCTAAATACAAATGTCTAAAATATGTATTAATAGAAACAGAAAATCAAAACTTTTCAGCTGGCTGTTTCAAAAACACCTGCAAAAACACTTCATTCTCCTGTTGTCAGAATCAAGTCTGATACTCTAATCTTTTTTTAAACAAGCAAGTCACATTTCTCTGTTTGTTTAGTGCTCCAGCATACGTGGCAAATAAATATCCTTTTGGCTTCAAAGTCTCCAGGATAACTGAAGTTTTCTCTCTCCTTCAGACAGAAGTTTCTTGCTTCAGATGTGGCAAGACCCCTACCAGTTGCCAATTTATCACACAATGAACAGTAGAAGCACAGCTCTTTGTAATATTTTGTCCAATTTTGCCAAACACATAAGTTTTCCATTGAGGAAATCCAAGCCAAGTGTTTTTCATGGAACCAGATTACAAAAATTACAACCAAAAAGCCTTGATGTTTAACTGCTAAAGGTTTCAAAAGTCCAGAGCTTAAGTTAAAAGGAGAAACTGCACCCCTTTGAAAATCCTCTTGGCTTAGCTTTCTGTCCACTCTACAGTCCTGTATCTCTCCCATGTTGTATAAAGTTTTAACTCCTGACATTTTAAGTTTGAATTACATATTCAAGTTTAACCCATAACACAGAACCTGGGACATGTGGCAAGATGCTGCAAGGAAACAGCAGTTTGTGCTGCAGGAACTGATGCAACTTCAGAGGGGTTTCTGTAACAGCCACAAAGAATGTGCAAGAATGTTCACATGAAGCCAGTAAGAATTAATCTTTTATATTTATCTTAGTCAAATCCACACTTTCTCCTCAGAAGTGTATTACTTATAGAATATTTTAAAGTAATTTTTACTTGAGGAAGTGCACTCCAAGTAACCATTTATTGTTAAGCTTTTGTAAACAGAGCCAGAGCAGAGTGTGTGGGATGGCTCAGAGATCCAGAACAGGAGGATACCTGCACAGGAATCACAAGTCAGAGCAAAAGAAACCACAGCCAGCATGGCCCATGGTCATATGACAGTCACACCCTGGGATATGGCACCAGATTCCCTTTCTCTTCTGCAAACAGTCTGTACAACACCCAAACTGCATCTGGCATGGCTTACCACTGAAGAAATATTAAATGCCATTTTTACCTACAAAGTAAGTAAGATCAATTTGTGTTCTCCAGAGTCTAATGTCTACAGACAGCTCTCCCAAAGTTCCTTTTCCTGGAGTTTCAAACCAAATTCTTTACTGTTGATAGCCTGACATGAGATGAACTGGTTTGGGAAAGGTCAGGCATGGATTAGGAGAGTTACCACAAGCAATTCTTAGTTACTACTCTAAAAGCCTTCACAACCTTCCTGAAAGTAACACTTGTGGTCTTTTTAAAGGCTTTACAGGTGCTGTTATTTATTTTAGCTCTGTTTTCACCCCTCCTTCCCAGATGTTTCTATAGAATGTCATGTACTGTAGGTTGTTTTCTCCCCTAGGTCAGCAACAACTCCTCTGAAAAACACCAAACAAGTATTTCACTTACCATATAATTGCTATATGCATGATCAAACATTTCAAGCACTTGATTTCTAAAAAAGAAAAAAGGAAAAGCATTAGTGTATGTCTCCCAATGGCCTTTAACACACAGGTATACCTTTAACTTACAGGTATCATTCTTTAATATCTGAATGTCAGGCACAGGTCCTCTACTAACATACTCTACTCAAGTAAATGATATATAGAATAATATTTTTTCTTGATTCAGCTATTCTTGTCCACTCCAGAAAGGAAAGACTCTTTCTTCACCTAACACGAAATTATTTAGGGGTCTCTTGGCAAGCAAAAACTAAAGAAAATCCTTACTTTTTGTATCATATGTCTGAAAGAACAGAAATGCTTCCACACATAAAAACTCCCAAAAAAACACCTTGTTTTTTAAGACACAGCACTACTTGTGATCATTCCTAACTGTTTCACTAAGGAGCCCTGCAAGGAAAAAAGGATGCTAATTTCTACCATCAACATAATTCACAATCTCTGCTGATAAGACAGAACATAAAGGAGCCAGGAACACCACAATTATATTGTAAATATCCAATTTAGCTCAATGACTTGGAAATTCAAGGAGTAGTTTTAACTCTAGTGCATTAAGGCATCAAAAGAGTAGAGGATGGTGCTTTTCCCAGGTGCCTCTCAGGTTGCAGCAGGCAAAAAACCCCAGATAAACACACCGAGCTGCTGGGTGATGCAGCACACAGACAACTGCTTAAAACTTACATTTACAGGCAAACACAAACCACAGCAGGGCATGGCCTGCACATGCCTGGGGTATCAGATGATATTTTAAGTGCAATGCAAAAATTTTAAAACAAATTGGGGGATGAAACTTCAACTCCTTGTGTAGCCTCATGAAGAAAACATAAAAGATTGCACAAATTTTCCTGAGAACCCATGATGGAAAATCCCAGTAACTGTAAACACTGGAGTTAAATATCAACTTATACATGACAGCTGGACTTGATGATCTTGGAGGCCTTTTCCAACCTTAACAACTGTGAGAGCATCCACACTGCTTCTCCAGCAGACTTTTTGCATTATTGCTCTGTACAACTGACCACCGGATGGGAAGAGGACGATGAAACTGTCCCCAGAAGCATACTAACACAAAATACTCTTGATTGCAAATTTGTTTTAACAAGTCCCGCTCCATGCAGGAAAATGCATTTCTACATACGTTGTAATATTTACACTTCAGCTAAAAACTGCGATAAAAAATCAGCGTCTTACACGTACGTGCACGGGGACTGGAGCGGTTTATGTTACATACAGGAACTGGGCAGAACACACGTCAACATTTACCTTTTTTATGACTCCCGCACTCTCCCGGCCACAATTAAACCAACCGAGCGGGGATTTGCTCTTACCTTTGCTCACTTTCACCCCCAGCCCCTTTTCAGCAAGCCCTGCCTGAAGCTCCAAGGCGAGCTCCAGGCTCCCAGAGCACACGGCTCGATCCCGGAGCGGAGCCGGGGCCGCGTGTGCCCCGCAGCTGGCGGAGCTGGCCCGGACACGGCCAGGCTCCGGCACACGCGGCCCCAGCACGGCCCCCGGAGCGTTCGGGGGCAGACGGACGGACGGACAGACGGACAGGGGCCGCCGTCCCGAAGCACTGCAGTCACCGATCCCAGCCCATCCCAGCCCCGCGGGCAGCGCACACGCCGGCCCGGCCCCGGCCCGCCGTCCGTCCCTCCCTCCGTCCGTCCCTGCGCTCACCCCAGCCGGCGCTTCTCCTCCCTGCTCATGGCCCCGGCGCCCGGGGCGGCCGCCAGCACGGAGGAGGCGGAGAGCAGGCCAAGGGCCAGGAGCTTCCAGGGCCTCCTCCAGCGGGGCCCCCGCTCCCCGGCGCGGCAGCCCGGAGCTGCGCTGAGGGCCATGGCGGCCGGCCGGGTGCCCGCTAGTCCCGCTGCGGGCCCATCGCCGCTCCCGCGGCTCCCGGGGCAGGAAGGGCCCGGCCCGGCCCCTCCGCGCGCGCCCGCGGGGGCGTAGCCAAGGAAACGGCCTCGCGCCGCCGCCGCTTCCGGCACCGCCCCTCCTCCAGCGCGCGCCGCCGGGCCAATGGGAGAGCGCACCGGGCGGGTCACGTGAGCCGGCAGGGACCGCGTAACGAGAGGGTCGACGTGGACAAAGGGTGGGGAACCACAGCTCCCGGCGTGCCCCGCGTCCTGACAGCACACAGCTCCCGGCGTGCCCCGCACCCCGCCCCGCCCGCCGTGCTGCCTCAGGCGCTGCCCGGAGCGGCTCCGGACGGAAGGGGCCGTGCGGAGCAGCCCATGGTGGGCAGGGACGTACTCAGAGCCCCGTCCAGCCTGGCCTTGCACTCTCCCACCGAAGGGGCAGCCACGGCTTCTGTGGGCACCCTGTAACGGGGGGGCCTCACCACCCTAGCGGCGAAGAACTTCCTCCTAAATACCCAATCCAACGCTCAGTGTGAGGCCGTTCCCCCTCACGCTGTCACTCCCTGCTCCCTTAAAAAGTTCCCTCTCCGTGCTGGGAACACCGCCGTCACTGCCAGCTGCCTGAGGAACGTTTCTTTAATAAAATCCCCCAAGTTATCACACCCTCACAAAAGCAGCCTCCCAGCAATGGAAGGGAAGAGCATCTTTATTTCCGCGGCAAGCGTTTGTACAAAGGTCCAAGCAAATACAAATACACGTGTTTCATGTCCTGGCCCTTAACAGGGGGAGCCCCGTGGAGCTCCACATCCCAGCCCGCTCCCCTCAAGGCACCCGACTCTCGGCCGTGGGCCGTGAAAAGCGATTTATTTATTACAGTTCACGGTTTGAGAAGGAAACTCCAAGAAAGCAACAAAAACAACGGAATGGCTGCATTATCATTTCTGATCAGTGGTCCCATGTAACCTTACAGATTGCTGCGCTCTTCTAACCAAGCTGTCACTGCTAACCAATTGTGGTAAAGACTAGAAAAGCACTACTTTATCCATTTGCAAATGGGCAGAAAATGCCCAAAACCAGGAAAAAAGTCCCATGGCTACGAGGAACTGCAATTTAAATTATACAGGCTGAATCTTCCCCATCCTTACCCATCTCTCTGGTGAAAAACATCTGAGCATCTGCATTCAGCAATGCAACACACATCACAGGAAAATATTAGCCAGATCTAGGCCTGCCACAGAAATAACTCCAAAATTACCATTATGGAAATACTTATGCAAAATGCTCTCTGTACAGATGTATCTGATTCATATTAGAATGAATTTGTTTCCTTTTGCAGGAGGCTGAAGTATTTTTTGCTGCCATGCTGTCTTTCATAGAAAAAAAGTACTAAAACCCCATAATGTCCCTTAATTTTAGCATAAAAGGGCTGCTTGCTGCTGCCTAACTCTAGAGCACTTTATAAATTTGAAATCACTTAACACTCAGTACCAATTTAAAATAGTTAATGATTTGTAAAAGTGAAGCAGCTGACAGTGAAATAACCAATGATTCGTAAAAAAAAAATATATATGCTGGCAGTGGTTTGTATGTTTCCAAATTAGTATTTCTGCATGAAATAGAAGGAGGAAACGAGTCAAAGTACTTCTGCAAGGAAAACGTCTGTGACCTTCACGTTTCCATACCGCGGTACAGCTTCTAGAATAAACAGGAACTGCATTTATTTTACTGTAGTGACAGAGTAGTTAATCCAGTTACTCAGCAAGGTTCCTTCTTCACACAGTAATATTTGCCTGTTCCTCTAGTGTCAATTTTCTGTTAATAATAAAGAATATTTTGATAGCATTAAAAGACTTTGCACAGTTTGCTGAAGTTAAATGCTAACACATATTATGCTCTCAGGACTTTGTTATTTCTTTCTGTGTCTTTATGGGACATAAATCCTGCAATCCTTGCTGCAATTATAATTAATCTTTGCTGTCCTGCACTGTATGACATTCAGAAACAGGCTCCAAACACCGGGCCAGAATTTCTTAAGTGCCTTAAACTGACCTCTAACGTGAGGTCTTGCATTTGAAAGGCCAATTTACTAAAATACTGGGTTTCATCTCCAAGCTCTTCTGTGCAAACCGAGATGCAAAAAACACATTTAAGCAACTCTGTGCCGAGATCACGGCTTGATACAGATTGTTTGTATGAAAGCAACTGTCTCATTTTAATAATTGCTTCTGTAATGTGATTCTGCTCTCCAAAGTCTAAGCACATGAAAAACAACCTCTGACTGACTGTCACTTCAGTTAATATCTGCATTAGAAATTAGATGCAATGATTCTGGTATTTCACAATTGTTACCACTTATTACACGATGTCCACACCTAAAAAGGTCTACAGACCTGAGTAACTCAGTGGGAATGGGAATGGCAGGGCTCAATATTCTCTATGAAATAGTTGTAAGTGAATCTATTCTATGACGGGATTTACACCAGAGAAATGCTGCCTAATGGTTATAGTTATTGTAAACATTCTCTTCTCTCCCCTCCATAAAACAAAACAAAACAAAATAGCCATAAAGTGCTCTGGAAGGCTAAATAACCCCGAAGTGCAGAGTGGGATTGAGAAACCTGCTCCCATACTTTCCCCTTTTTAAATACAGCAATAAGAGAAAAAAAAAAACATTAAAAAACAGAACATTTGCTTGTCTTTCATATCTGCCAAAACTTGAAAATAATTACGTAATCAGTTTGCAGATTTTTCTCAGTGTGGCTTTTCAGCAATCTACGAAATCAGCTATTTGGTTCTGTTTACTACTAAAAAATGTTTTTATTTCCTGTATACTGCATGCAAACACTAAAAGCATCCTTGAGTACCAACCACCAGAATGAGAGCGGTACTTGTCAAAACCATGCATTAAAAATCAAGAGGATCCCTAAGAACAGCTAAGTTGTTAAAATAGGTTGATGATAGTTGGGCGTTTGAAGCATTCAGTGGTCACATTTCCAGACTTTTTCTCTAGCTTTAAAAGGGAGCAGATTTGAAGTGACAGATGAGATTCCTCAGCAGTAATCTGGTTTTAACCAGAAGGAAACCCATCACCCATCCCTCAGGAAGGGATTTGTGGGAAACCTGCAGGAGCTGGGGACACCACAACAAAGCGCATTTCCTCCAGCCCCGACCTGAACAAGTATTCAAATCTGAACAGGGATTACTGGAGCGAATAGGTCCTGCAGGGCTGGGCTGAAAGCTGCTCTTTACTCCTCAGAGTTTTGCTGCGCAGGACCATCTTCTCGGTGCTCTTCTGGGAGAATTGCTTTTCCTGCGGTGCTTTGAACTCCTGCGTGTGAGGAGGATTGATCTCCCGGCTCCCCCTGTGGCCGCCCCGGCTCTGTGTCTGCCGGGCGCTCTGCCCTGGGCTGCTCCCGGCGCTGCTGCGGCTCCAGGCACACGGGCTCCAGCAGTCCTGGGTTGGCTCTATCCAGGATGGGCACGTCCCTCGTGGCTGCATCTGCAGCAGGGCTCGGAAAGGGGCTCTGTGTCCCACCGTCCTCCGGGACAGCGGGGCTGTTCCCTGTTCCTTCCTCCCCATACATCGCAATTCCCGCCTGTTCCTCTGGCTGCAGCCTCTCACCTCCCGCCCCTGCATACCGCACACCTGGTTTGCTCTCCGCCTCTGCCTTTGCCTCCTGAGGCGGAGCCCAGCTCTCCACCAGCCACGGTGCTTGTGCCCCCCTGGGCACGCTCTCTACCCTCGTACCATCTGTCCCCAGGCTGGCTGAGGACGGTCGCTCCTCCTTGAACTCCACACATTCCGCTGCATCTTCACTCTTCATCTTCTGGCTCACCTGAATTTCTGCCACAGCCACTTCGCTCAACTCGTAGATCCCATTATGGTGCTCCTGCAACTTCAGCAGCTCACCCTCGCAGACCTCCTTTATGTTCTCAGCTGGAGTATCTGCTGGGATCTCAACTGTCAGCGTCAGCAAGCTCCTTATCTCATTCACATCATCGGGGGATTTACAACTCTTTTCTTCTGACTGGCTGTCTTTTTTAGGACTATCCCCATACTCTGCTTTCCCTGTCTTTTCATCTTGGGAGACAATCTTTGTCTCAGTACTCTCACCACTTTCTTTTTTACCATCCCCTTCAAACCCTGTTCCTACTGCATTTTCACTCTGAGATAATTTTCCCATAGTTTCATTTTCTATGTTACTTTTCTTTTCTGCACTCGCTAAAATCTCTGTATCTGCTACACTCTCAGGTGGGAAAGTGAGCTTTATCTCAGACACTTTTTCCTGTGCTGTTCTTGCTTTCTCAGTGCTGCTGGCAGACACACCAGCTGTTACTGTTTGACTCCCTGAAGTCACCTCTTCTTCCACGGCTCCTTCAGGTACTTTCAGTTCTTTTTTAGGGCTAGCTTCAGAATTTTTTACTGCAGTGTCAGTACCAGAAGCTACTTTTTCCTCCATGGCTTTTTGCTGTGCCTTGAGTTCTCCCTCAGTGCTCACTACACACTCTGATACATTCTCCAATGCACTTTTTCCCTCTGCAGCTCCTTGTTTAGTGTGGCCAGCCGAAGGGGACTCCTGTTTGTCACCAATGTCTGTAACAGCCACTGCTTCCCTCCTGCTGGCCTGATCACCAGCTGCACTAGCAGAGGCGCCTGCCTCTTTGTCTGGTGACTTTCCCTCCTCAGCATCCTTCTCCCAGACGATTTTCCCTGTCACGACGAGCGTTTCGTCCCCGTGGCTCTCGGTGTCCGAGCCCTCGGCTCGGGGAGCTGCGGGAGCCTTGGCGGGGGTGCCCTGTGCGGATCCCACGGGGGTCCTCAGCTCCGTCAGGCTGGACACGCTCTCGCAGGGCACATTCAGGTTATCCTCAAACAGGTTGTGCTTCCTCAAAACAGCAGCTTCGTTGATCACTGAATAAAACAGAAACACCACACTGCTTTGGGAAGGCTGACAGAGGCACAGGGAAGAACATACAGTGCTTTCCCAAGTTTATATTATACGTTTTGATATTAAACACAACACTAATGTTCATTTTCAGCTTCCTTTTAGTTCACGTTTCTTTTCTGGGGACGGGGATTTTGTTTTTTGAATAATGGCACTTTAGTATTGACCCAAGCATTTCTGAACCAGAGGACCCACAATGCACAAGGGTAATGCTTCAGTGCAGAAGAATTTACATTGAATATGCCAATAAAAGTCTGCTGGTTACAATTATTATACTGCTCTTTTGGAATGGCAGTGCCTATGGCCTGTGAAAACATCCTGTGCAGTACATCTGCTTGTCTGTTATCCACGGTATAGACAGACAGGCACATACAGAGAGACACAAGTATTTTAGAAGTATTTATATATATATATATGTATATATATGTATGTATGTATGTACATATACATATAATATCTATATATATACACACACATATGTATATATAGTATTTATTAAGAATAGTCTCGTTTTCTGACACAGAAGCAGAGAGATCTGCAAGGAGTACTGCACTGACATCAGTGAGTACTGGAAACTGAATCCAGCAGTTCATTTCATTTGAGGAAATTGATCTCTGTTACCATTAGTCTTTGCAATTCTCTTAGTCTTGCAATTGGCATAGTCTTGCTATTTAGTCATCACCAAACCTGCACAAGTAAGGACAGAATCCCCCTCCTTGGCCCAGGGAATCGAGATCAAGTGAAGTTGCCATAATTACATTTTGTTAGAAAAAGGCTTGTGCCAAGCCACCACTCTTGAGTTCCATGGATTTAGTAAAGCTGCCCCATAAATCAGATTTTAGGGCTTGCAACACATCTTCAGTGAGCCAAATAAAAAACACTGTGGGGACGTAACCACCAGTGTTGCAGAAAGCGGGACAGGAGCAGCCAGGTGAGGGCTCTGGGAAGCTCTGAAGGAACACCTCATGGGCCACAGGCTGCAATGTTATCCCTGTTACCTCAGAAATGTTCTCACCTTTTAGGGCCTCTTCAAGCAGTGTCTGATGTAAAATCTCTTCGTACACGTTCTCTACTTGGATCACACTTGTGTAATCAGCAAAAATGTACTGCTCATATCTCTGCAGCTCCTGTGCAGATAGGGAAGAAAGGAACAGATGGAGAAAACTGAGGGATTCTGAGTCCTACTGCAGCCAAACAGCTCAGAGATGCCATGGAGCAGGTCTTGCCACACCCCGTGACAGCTCCTGGGGTGCACTGTTTGAACTATGACTCCATGAGCTACGTGTGTCCACAATCAATTATGTACTTACCACACAGTGTTCCTGCAGTACAACCACAGGTAAAAGCACTGCAGAGCACTGCCTGCTGAAACAAACAGCTGCTGAGGAAATGCCTCACAACTTGTTTGTCCAAGGAGGCAAATCCATGGTGCATGGGAGATGCGGGGTTTGGTTTTGTTTTTCTAATAGGTGTGTAACACTTTGAGCTCCCTGATTTATACCCATCTGTCTAAGTGAATCACTATCATCAAGCAGCTGCTTGGTGGTCTATAAAAAAGTAAATTAAGTAACCTCTGCCCATTTCTAGAAGAGGCACCTACATAAAGCACCTGGAGGTTTTCAAGTAAAAGGTCAGGACTTGGCAAGGCCTGTCAGCTGTGCCACACTTTGGCTTCTAGAGCTGGCTGCTCATTTCTGCAGAGGCACAAATACAAAAGGCTGGTGGGAAACTAAACAGGAGGGGCTTGTGGAGGTTTGCTCCACCACTGCTTCCCTTGTAACAGAGACATGAGGTGTCTGCACGCATATAGCGGGTTATAAAATGCTTGTCCCTGTGCTCCACACCTACCCAACCCATGAAGTGGCACATCTAAGCACTCAGCAGGCAGGAAATCTGCACAGTCCTCTAGGAGAAAACAGCCTGACAGTTTTAAGGAATTACTGCCAAGGTGCTGTTCCTCCCCTGCCTTCCCTTATTGGTTTTTGAGGTTTTTAGTCCCAGACACCTACTGGTTTGCATGTTGAAGCCAGTGTCTTCTGCATTGTGGGCAAGGTAATCTGCACCAGTGCCTCCTGGAATATCTTCTTGCGGATGGTGCTGCTGTCGTAGTCATATTGCTGCCAAAACACACCAGAGAGAAACAAGCCCACATGTGCCTGGGTTATTCACCACTCCCACAGGGAACTGCTTCCTGCCAGCCTGCAGCTGCTGCATCACAGGTGCACAGGGTTGGGATGGCCATGCAGGTTAGTCCAGCTCCTACAAAATCGCACCAAAATCTTCTCTTCTGGGATCTCTTTTGCTTCTTTTAACTCTTAGGCTAGAAACAGCCCCTGATTGCCCTTCCCAGGTGTTTCAGCACTGCCCTTTCTGGGAGTAACCAATCCCACTGGCAGGCTACTTGTAAAGTTAATTAAAATTATTTATCCAGATCCACAGCATATTAATAATCTGATTTACCTACAATTAAAGGGACTGCACATGCAAATACTTCTACAAGTATCTGCCCAGAACTAGGTTTTATCCCCCAAATGGGCAGCTTTGCTAAGTGGCACCAAATCAATATTTTCAGCTTATCCTCTTTCAAATACTGAGGTACATTCATATAAAATATATTGTGTTTCCAGAAAGGCAGCCTGCAAATGTGCTATATGACATTTACCTTCAGCACTCTCAGCTTGACTTTTTCAATGGTTGTTGCGACTTTGGCTGAGTCTGCCTGGTGGCTTGGAGAGAACAACTGCTCAAATGTATAAACTGCATTTTCCATCAGCTAAAAACAGTAATTAAAAAAAAAACTGTTAAAGACCAGTAATATCAAATTCCTGCAAACATGATACGTACAACTGTTAATTTAAATTGTGTTTCTGAGAAGGTGCTCTGAAGAGCACTGAAATGCTGCAATAAATAAATAAAATTAAAGCTGTGGTACCATTGTCATGCTGTCCCAGCTTTCTTGTACAGATCTCGTGTCCCCACCCAAAGTGATGGTGGCAGAGCCAAAATGTAGAATTGATTATCTGTGTATACAGACCACAGTCAAAACTCATTATCCCTAATAAGAAGATTCCCACTGACTTCTATCATTAATCATTAATAAAAAGTATTTAATCATACTGCACATCATTTTCGGTAGCTTTCATTATAATACAAATAAATAATAAGCAAAAATCACACAGAGTGCAATCATTTCTCACAGTATTATGCTAAGCTGGCATTTACCATATTTTCAGCTTATCATTAAGAATATTATGCCCCTACTCTGAAGATATTTCAGACAAACAGTTCTGCAAGTGGTAATTGAGTCTATTTAATGAGGCTTTGTCTTTTCTTTAGCTGTTCCCGTTCAAATTTTAACATTTTCTTATTGGAGAAGTACCGGGAGATATGCAGGGGGGCATTCCTTCAGCCAGCTCCCAGATTTCCTGAAATTGGCCACTAGAGGATGCCAGGCTCCCGAGGCAAGGAATCCTTCTCCACCCTCCACCCGAGGTACGTTTTAGCCAAATACTACACTAACACAGACATGTCTGATTTCACTTATTTATGGAATAAACATACACGGACAAAAAGGGAAACTACACAATATTTTTATGAGGAAAATACCAGCCTCTTAAAGAGGAAGATGCAATAACAGCATGTTTAGAACAACTCCTGTTATAATTTGACTTATTTATTGTTAATTTTGATTCATGTTCTGTTCAGAAAAAAGCAACCTCTTGGTTTATATGGGATTTATTTTCTGTCTACTTCTTTGTCTTGACTCATGGTCTTCACTGAGTGAAAGACACTTTATTTGGCAGCATTTTGGAATGGTCCCCCCTGAAAGACCCAGACATGAAATCAGAATTTTATTTCTGTGTAATTCCTTGGCTGCTGGTCCTGGCTGTACTCAGAAGAGCTGCTTTTAGGAAAACCTTATCCCAGCACTGTCCTAGACACTTGTTTTCCATATTCATAACTTCCACTCCATAGATCTGGATCAGCTCCATTTCACAAGATTACTGAGCAGATTAGTAAATTTCCCAAATACAGATTAAAATCACAGGGTTCAATTTAGAGCTCCTAGGCCAAATCTGCCTTGTGATCTGGCAACTGAAATCAGTCTGCGGGCCAGCTCCTCAGACACTGCTGGCCAGGCATCCAGGAGGAATCCAGGGAAACCAGAGTTATAGCCTGTACCAACACACACAAAGAGGTGGAGTTCAGTTTTCATCTGGTATGATATTGTCACCTCCACCAGTCCCCTGAAAAGTGAGGCTGCATAAAGCACCTACATCCTGAAACATCTGTCTCTGAGTTTCTAACATGAATTGCTTTACTTTGTATTAGTGAGAAAATCAACTACCAAGGAGGAGGCATTCCATTTTGGTAAAACACATTTAATACCCTTCCTGAAAAACTGAGCCTTGAGACAGGGAATCAGGTGAATTTTAGCCACTCCACTAGTTACACACACAACTTTCCTGGATGCTGAGACACTGGGAATTCAGAATCTGAAAGTTCAGGGGAACAGATGATCCATGGAAAATTTTCATGCCTTGCTGAACAACTCACACACAGTAAGTCTCACAATATAAGTGTAAGCAGCTTCTAGCTGGTTTTTGTTACTTGTTCCTTGCCTGAGAGACACTCTGAGGCTCTTTCACAGCTCTTATCAAGATTCCTTTGAAGCAGATTAGCAGGACAAACCTAACCTGTTCTCCCAGGAGGAAAAACTGGATCTTACAGTACCTCTTGCATGAAGTTCTGTGTCCTCTGAATCACAAAATCGATGTGATAGACCTTGAAGCGACTCTTGAGGTCCTGCAGGAGCTCCTGGAGCAGGTTCACTTTCAGATAGCAGGGCTCCATTTTCACTGAGTTGAAGGGCAGGGTCATGAGCTGATCCACATGCTGCATTCCCATGCAAGTTGAAAGAAAGCAACCAGAGGTGAATTTTTAATAGAGAATGTAACAATTTGGCTTTAACCCAAATTCTGGTATCTGCACTCCAGTTGCACAAATACCACAAGACTTTCTAAATGACAAAACCAGGTGCTCACATGCTTCCACCTGGGAAAGCAAATCCTGCTGCCAGCTAAGGCCTAGCCCAGAACATCCTTGTGCTGATATAAAGGCTCCAGCTCTGTTTTGTCTTACCTCCTTTAGCCTGGTCATGTCATTGGTCTTCTGGAAGTCCTGGATGATTTCATTCACTTCCTTGTCAAAAAGCGTGCGCACTTCCGTGAATCCGGAACTGACAGGGCCCATGAGCTCCTCCAGGATGGAGGCGAGGAATGGCTGGATGTTCTCTGTGCAGCACTTCTGGGCAGGCTCAGAAACGCTGGCTGGAGGGTCACACAGGACAGCAGTTGCATTTAGAGACAGTGAAAGAAGTAATTGGAACTTATTTCTTTACAATTAATTCAATGGTTTTTGTATTTTTCCCTGGAGTGACACCTCCACAGAGGTGATGAGTATGTGCAAGGAGTTCACAGTTGTATGAGTGACAATGAAAACTCTTGTCCCAAGCCTCACCTAAGCAAACACTGCAACTGGGGGCACAGTGAGGGCAGAGAAATGGGCAGCTCTGACTATGATTACCAGCTATTTATTTATTTATTTGACAGCTTAAGCAACACCAACAACATTTTGCCTACTCTTTACATTCCTTTTTATATTCATAACAAAATTATGATTACTTCACAATAAATAAAAAACACCTAAGAAGCCCTTTGGCTTAAATATTCTTTGAAAGCCCATGGACTTGTCACATAACCAGAACCTGGTTTTGTGGTGCATTCCTAGAGATCAGGTCTTTTAATTATGCTCACGTGACCTGTATCTTCACTACCTAAGACTGTGCAAGTAAAAATGAAAGCAGAAGGAACAACTTTTGAGTATCTGATCAGGATACTCAAAACCTGTCAGCTCCAATTTGAGAAGATCTGATATTTTCACAGACACAGTGGCCACAGGTATCAGTTGCCACCAAAGGCAGCAGAGCCTCGTTTGTGTTCTGAAAATCGGTGTCTCCACTTGGATTTCTCAAAACACACAAGGATTTCAAAACAAGCACATCTGGTAATCTGAGCAACACAATGGGAAACACTGGAGAATTGCTCAAAGCACAGCTGTTCCTCCACTAACCTTTGATTTTTCCAGCTAAGAAGTTCTTGGAGTTCAGAATCTGATCCATGTCTGAACGAATGGTCCCTTCAAGAGTTTTTGCAAATTCTCTACATTCTTCTTTCAAGGTGTTTAATCCTTCTGCCACCTGCTGCTGGACTAAGCCATAGGTTTCCTCTACAATCTGGACCCAAATTAAATTGAGAAGCAGAGATCAGAATCAGCACCCACAGAGAGCTGCCATGAGCAACAGCTACTCTGCAAGTGTCAGTCCTTACCCCAAACCAGGCCCGTTTCCTGTCATTCCTCTTTCCCTTCATTTTAGGCAGGATCATTGTCTGCAGGTTAGGCAGCAGTTCCTCCATCACCAGGTTGCTCAGGATCTGTATGGTCAGGAGATGAAAATGCTAAGTTCACACCTTGTTCTTTCCCTGAAGGCTGAGCACTGCAAGTGATGTGTGCAGGCAGTGGCTCAGCTGTCCCTCCCTCCCAGCTGCCAGGAGTTACCCACAGAGGCTTTGCACTCTCTCTGCCTAGATTTGAACTGCAACTCCTTCCTTACCTGTCCCACTCAAATGCACCAAATAAATATGCAAGACTTCATAAACATCTGATTTTGGGAGTCTAGGCCTCCCTTTCCATGTTTTCATTTATGGACCCTGTCTCTGGCCTGAGAAAGCTGCATCAACAGCCCAGCACAGTCTACATTCAGGATCCCATCCCTGCTGTACCCAGCTGCTGGCTGAGACAATACAGAATGCAAAAACACCCCTCCAACTTTCCATTTTCATCCATTTTCAGGGATTTTTTTCACTCATGTCTGTGCTCCCAGACACTGCACCTCATGTATTACAGCTGCCAGAGGCACGCACCAACACTGGCAGAGGGAACTGGTAGGAACTAGAGCAGCACAAGTAAAGAAGGACTCTGACTGCAGCCCAGTGTAAAACAGGGCATAAACAGCCACTATAGAAATACAACACTCAATACTTGCTGTAATATACCTCTAATATACCTCAAATATGCAATACACTTTTATTGGAGTTTCATTTAGGTACTTAAAGATAATGCCACAGCAGCACTTCATATTCAGCACTGCTGACTCAAATGTCTGTCAAAAGCAATCCACTAATTCAGGTCCTAAACTAATGGCTCCCTTAAAAAAGATCTCATGAATAATCCAAACTATCACAAATAATAAACGTGAGAACAGATCAGATGGATTTAAGAGCCAAGGGAAGGGCATGAAGCCGTGTCAGGGCAGGGTTAGGTTGGCTGTCAGGGAAAGGTTCTTCCCCAGAGGGTGCTGGCACTGCCCAGGCTCCCCAGGGAATGGGCACAGCCCCAAGGCTGCCAGAGCTCCAGGAGGGTTTGGACAATGCTCCAAGGGATGCACAGGGTGGGATTGTTGGGGGGTCTGGGCAGGGACAGGGGCTGGACTGGATGGTCCCTGTGAGTCCCTTCCAGCTCAGGATATTCTGTGATTCCATGATTTTATATTGTGAAGAATCTTGAGTTCTCTGGGAACATTTTTAAGGCATTGGTGGATCTTCCCTCAGGTGCCTGGGCTCACGCTCCCACTCCAGCCATGCTGCAGCCCCAGTGTCAGCTGACACTGTGGGGACTCAGCCACCACAAATAAGTGTCAGCAAATACATTTCTTGGCATTCTGCAGGGACTTTTACAGCAACAAATTTCAGCCTGCTCGCTCCAAACCACTCACTTAGCTTGGATATTTGCCTAAAATAATTATTATGTTTGGTCCAAGCAGGCCATGAGAACACACTATACTTACAGAATGAATTATTGCTAAGGAGATAATAGTGGAACTAGGCTGGATGTCTTCTGATTACAGCTCTCTTGAGACATATGGGCTATGAGTAAGATGTTGGCAAGCAATAGGAAAAATAAAACATGAAATGAAACTAGCACTATAATAGCCCCATAATATGAAGGAGGAAGGGAGAACAGAAAACCCCTCATGTAACTCCTTAAAGTAAAGAATTTATTATCAGATGTTAGCAGGGAACTTCAACCACTGACATGATGGCAATGGCAAAGACACTATTTATATATTTTTTTTCTCCAGACTCCACATTTCTCAGCATTTCAAAGGTAGGCTTCTAAAACAATAATCTGCTTCCTTAAAACAAATCACTCTCCTTAAGGTTTTTTCCGTTTTTCCAAGGGAAGCCAGATTTCATCAAGGAAAACAGCCAGCAGTTGGCACTAAAGTAAACAAGTAAACATTTGCTGCTGAGTGCTCAATGTTTGGAAAAAACCCCTATGAATCAGGGTGTAAATAATGCCTTCAAAGCCATGTGGAGTGATGTCAGTGGGGTTGTGGGGTAATCTCAGCTACCGAGAGCGCTCCAAAGCCAGGTGCCCAAGTATGGACGCAAACTCTGGCCTTAGAATTTCTTTTCTGAAGAACTGAAGTACACAGATTTTTGGTGTTACTCTACAAGACTCTGATTTACAAGTTTTTATTAAAATAGAATTATCACTTACATATGAGTAAGAGAGGTCTTAAAATCTCAGGTATTTCTATCTACGAAATTTTCTTTTTTAAGATGCCCTTTTTGCTAAGAGAATTTATAATCTTCACTGTCCTCAGAGCTGCAATACCCAAAGCCAAAACCCCATCAGGAATTTATTCTTTTACCTCTTTTTCAGTGCCAGTTATCATCTCCCATGTGCCATAGTGGCCTTTCTCCTGCCGGAAGAACTGGATGGCCTCTAAGAACGCCTCCACTTCATACGTGGTCTGTTTGAGAAAGTCTGGAGAGAACAAAAAGTAACATAAAGGATTTACCCAGAAATAATCTTTAAAAATAACCATCCTTTTCTGAGCCATTTCCCACTCCACGTGCACCTAGCAGTAATATTTTTCAATAATTTACTAATAAGCCTGGATGCCTGGAGACCCTGGGTGTTCACTGAGATTTAGAAGTGCATTAACATAGGAAAACTCATTCCTTGCCTTTACACCTGCGAGCAATGTGAGGTGGCACACAGAGAGACTGACAGCATGTGGCAGGGCCAACAGTTGGGAATTTTTCTTCTTTAGTTCACAATAATGACAGGCAGCTCAATGAATAAACTGCTAAATCCCAAGTTAACACTCCCCAATAACTTTCTGTTTGTTAAGAAACTGAGGATCAAGATGGTTTTTCATTGATATACAACAAAACAGACCTCAACAAAGAAAGCACCATGCTTGTACCAGTTAAGAACAAAAACTCTTGACAAGATCATGCTGATTTCCCCAGATATTTCAGGAATGTTCAACCAGAGCTCTGGAATATCTGGTTATTGTGCAAGGCCACTTCTGCCAGATGGGAGCTCTTCCTGAGAACACTGTGGTGGCCTGGGGGCACCTTGGCCTCTAGACATGAAGCAGAGTGGCTGCTTGGCAAACCTGAGTGACAAAACCATCCCCAAACACTTCAGTGATTGAAGTGCTGTGTCTTCACAATCAGAGAGTCAGGATTACTGTCTTGTGGGAAAACAAAGCCACAAAGGCTTATTGTCCCCTCTCCAAGATTGCCTGCTGCAGCCTTGAGCAGCTGAAGTCCTGTTGTGCACTCTGAGAACAAAGGAGGGAAGAACAAGAATGCTGATTCTCTCAAAGGGAATTATGCTGCTTTAGAAGGTACTGATACATACAAATAATTGTGATGAGAAGACTCAGGAGGAAGTCCTCAAGCCTTGCTTGTCAAGCAACACTTCTTTGGGCTTGTTCATGAGACTTCTTGAGACAGAAGCTTTACAGGAGCCTTGCATAAATGCCAAGGGCAATGCAGGGATTAGAGAAATTATGGGAAACATGGAGGATTAATACCACAGTAATGCCTGAAATATCTCCTCCATGCACTTAACAAAAACAAAAGCTACAGAAACCTATAATTAACTTCATCAGGGCTTTATCCTTGAAGCTTGAAAACAGCATGGTTTCAGATCTGCTCAGAGCCCAAATGTCAAAATTTGCCTTTTCAGAGTTTCACCTGGCTGCAATGACTGCAGGAAGGTTTGTTAAACACACTGAGGGGCAATGAACACTCTCTGGATACTGTTCTTCATCTGCAGATATTTGGAGGTCCAAAGACATAAAAATTCTCCAAGCTCATACAATGATCAAACAAAAAAAAAAATCAGCCAGGTAAAATCCCAACCCTACCTTCACTGCTGCCTCCAGAATTTATAGCATTTGTCATGGCAAGTCACAAACCAGTATTAGTTGTAAGTCAGGCTGTTCAGTGCTGAGAGAACATCCTCTGACCACAGTTTTAATGAAAGAAGGGAGTGTTCCACCTGAGCAACTGAGGTGGAACATTGCATTCAAAAACTTTTGTCCTCCCAAAATAAAACTGAAATGATTTTGATGGGAAGAGGGCCTGGTTTGGCTGCAGGCAAGGAAAACTGCAGCTTCCACAGCCCTCCAGTCATGACTCACATGTTTTCCTCCTTCACAGCTGTGCTCCCTCCTAACCCAAAGGGACAACAGACCATCCAGAGGCTGGATCTTGGAGCTGCTGAGATGATGATGCACCAGGGCTGACAGGAGTCTGCCCTCTAAGATCACCAAGGTTTAAATCCATGCTTAAGGGAGTATTCTCTCTCTGTTCTGACTGTCCCCAAGCCTGTACTGCAGTGGGAAGAAGGTGCTAAAAATCCAAGAGTGATTCATCTGAATAGCTCATGGGAGAAACATTAAGCTGCAAGTGCCATAAAATCCCAATCCCACATTCTTTCCTATGCCAGTAAACACAGGACACAAACACAATCATGGCAGTCTTGCTACAAAAACAACTCCAAGCAGAAAGAAAGCTTTATCCTTCAAGGCTGCTGCAATTGCTAAATTTAGGCAATTTCATCCTCACTTTCCATAGGAGGAAAAGATTGCCTCTGTGATAAGGTTTTGAACAAGCGGATCCATCCAGTGCCGCGCTGTGCAGAAGCTGCTGGCGAGGCACATGAGACAGAAGCACATTCATGGACAGGGCTCAAGAAAAGGGAATTGTACCCAGCTGAAAGGAGCTGCCATGCACATTCTGCCAGAGTTCTGCCCATCCCATGCAGCAGTCCATGGAAGGGCTGGAGGAGGGGGTGGCTTGGCAGCCACAGCAAGGCCAGGGAAACAAGAGCTGCGCTGTTGGGGGAGCCGCGCTGGCGTGCGAGTGAGCAGCTGGGCCTGGGCCATGGCAGCAGAGCTGCAGCTGCAAACGGGGCAGCTGGTAAAGCCCAGTGGTGCCAGGGACGAGTGCTCACCAGGGGAAAGCACGATGGGTGCTCCCCTCTTCTGAAGGCTTCCCTCAGCCATCCTGTCCTGAGTGATCCATGTGTCCTGCTGATTGTACAGAGGGGAGCAGCTGGGGGCAGCTTGGTGCAGTGCTGGCTGCAGGATTCCTCACCCAAATCTCACACAAAGCCAGGAAGGTTACTGAGTGTTCTCCAGCAAAAGGCCAGCGAGGCTTTACAGGCACCTAGACTGATACTGCATGCTTAATGCAGGATACCTTGCACTTGGAAAATCACCCAAGCATCTTCTCCAGCTGCTAATGAACAAAACATCCCTTATGTGTGGAGATTGTAACAAAATTCTGTTTGTTCTGTTTAATTTTTAAAAAAGAAAACCTACCTAGAGACTCTACATATCCAAGCATAGAGCCCAGATATTGCTAACCAAAAATTCCTTTTATAAATGCAAGAGTAACTGCTATAAAGCTCCCTTTGACTTTGGGAGATGGAAGGACAACTGGAAGCACTATAACTTTATAAATCTTCCCAAACTTGCACATCTCAATGGCATGGCTCAGTTAGTTCAGGACTGCAGAAAGCAAAGGAGCTTCCATGCAGTAAACTCCTCTTTTAAAAAACATAATTATATCAAACCTTAACTCATCAAAATGACACCCAGAGGACCAGGCTACTGGACATCCTCTGAGAGCACCTGCACATGGTGCAGAAGGGTTAATTTAGAGGGTTCTGTTCCCAGTTTCAGCTGTCTCCCATGCTTGGGCTGCCCTGGGAATACAGCCTTCTAACAGAGTGCCCAAGGCTATGAGCTGCTCCTTTTGTCCCTTGTCAGGTGAATGTTTGGGGAGTGATGAGCAAATCTCCATTCCCAAGGTCCTGTGGGCCCTCCCAGCCCTGCCCATGCAGGACAGCTGCACCCTTGGAGATGGACATGGCTCCAGCCCCTCAGGAGAGGCTGTCCATTTGTGACTCACCAACGCTTCCCGTGTGTCCGATGACAGCAGCAGGAATGAACTGCCCTCATGGATTTGGTCTCAGCCACAGATCAGCTGGTCTTACACTGGAGAGCTCTGTGCAAGCACTTCTGCAGATGGGCCTCGTTACCAGAGAGGATGAGTGTTCCAGCTGCCTCTGGCTCAAACTGGATTGCCAGCAAACCCAGATAATATGAAATCTGCATTTGAACATTCCAGTTCAAACTGTGCATCTGTCTGTACTGCACACCACTGCCTTGGGGCTGCTGGTGAGGAGGTTAAATCACTCAAATAATGATTTTTCTTCGTTACAAGCAAAGGAAGATGCCTTCATAGCACTGGCATAGCTGTTAAAAAGTGATTCTTTCCATGTCCCATTTAAACTGTCCCTCTGAACAATAACTGTCACTAATGGCACTTGGGGACATGGTTTAGTGGTGAGTTAATGGTGGAACTCGGCTGCAATCCTGTAAGAGTGAAGGGATCTATTGACTGTGGATAAAGTGCTTCACCAAAGGGAGCTCCACCACGAAGAATAACCTCAGCCTTTTGGCTGACATTTCACACAAGGCTGAGGCCCAAAGACACAGCTGAACAAGTGTTAAGCCAGAATCCAGAAGTCTGAGCTCACAGAGCACAAGTTTTAATTAAAGAAATGCTGACTCTGACATAACTTCCTTCATCTGACCACCAAAACTCAGGAGCAATCCACCCTGGCTTCATCTGCTCCCTGCAGCATCCCAGCCAGATTCTGCACACAGGGAATAAAATTTATATGATCCTGGAGTTCTTCCTGCAGGTAACAAATTGATATTAGCAATGAGGCACCCAGTGATGGCTGGTTTGTAGGAGATGAACATGTCAGAGCCCACAGGCCTTGCCAGCCCCAGGAACTGCAGCTCTCTCTTCCCAACACAAGACATTCACAACCAATACAAAAAACTCATTATTTGGTTCCCTCATAAAAGACAGCAGGGCCCACAAATATCCTCTCAAATCATTCAAAGCAACAGGATAAAGACTGGAGAAGGCAGGAGAACAATCACTGGAAGGAGATGAAGATGACCAAGGAGTCCAGTCTAGTGGCATTTCACTGAGGAGAATATCACTTACTATTAAGTTTTGGAATATGATAAATGAGTTAAAAACTGCATTTGATTTTAGGTTATCTCACAATATTATTTCCTTGCTTCTCATTTTTTTTGATGGAAAGCTGGCTCTGGTAAAGGCAGTGCCAAAGCATCTCTCATGACTCCTTCTTTTTGGTCACTTTATAGAGCTTTTTCCTGGGACACAAAAAAAATCTCAGTACCGGTGTTGGTGCAGGGCCTTCTTGCGATGTTACAAATAGATAGTAAGAAGCAGATAAAGAAGTATTTGGAATTTTAAGTGCAGTCTCAAAGCTGGTGCTTCCACCCCTTCTTATTTCCACTAGACACTGTTGCCCTCAAGAGAATAGATTTCATGCTAATAAATGCAAATTACATTTTCCCAATTTTCTCAGCCTTCCAAGTCAGTCCCCTCTCACCTTGGCATCTGTTTCTTTTGTATATATTTAGACTTGCTTTTCACTATACACACTCTGTAATTTAAAAAATAATAAATTTCTGGTTTTTTTAAATTTAGTCCTTTTAAACCAAAAGCTGGTAGAAAAAAGGAAAATACACAACCCCAAACCAACTAAAGAGACAGGACAGTGGTACTGACATTTCAAAGACATGCTCCCACTCCTCCAGCCCCCAAGGATTTGGGGTGGATGCAGCTGGAGACCAGGAGGGAACAACAGACCTTCCTGCAGGGAAGGAATCACTCTGCCACCCTTCCAGTACCACAATTAGGGAACACCCTTCAAATAAAAATAAATGAGCATGATAAAAAAATTATTTCCCTTTTTAAGAGCTCACATGAGCTCCAGCATGTTTTAAGAGCTGCTGCGTTTAGGTACCACAGACAGCTGGTGAAAAAAGCCATGGCCATCAACCCCAACAAAATTAAACTGTGGAAATTCTGTCTCCAAAAAAATAAGCAATGGTCCCAACCCACTGGGATGGCAGGTAAGAAAAGGAACATGCTTTGAACCTGGGGAGCTGCACCTCAGGAAAAGGGAGGTTACCTGGGGCTTGGGACATGGTTCAAGCACAACTGAAAATGACCCTCTAAATAAAAGGACACACATTTTACCCTCACAAAATGCTGTCCTGTGTTGTTAGCATCCAAACTGAGAACAAAGTGAGATATATATGGTGCTCTGGGGCTGAGAGGCATGCACCCCCCAGCTCTGGGGATTTCCTGTGAGCAGTGTGCTGTCACATCATCCACAGAGCTGTGGTGTGAAGCTGCTAACCACCAACAGAAGCTAGATGAGGTCGCTTCCAAACATGATACAGCCCTGAAAGAATACTCTGTACTTATTGCAAATAGAGCCTTGCAGCACAAGTTCCTTCCGTGGCCACTAAACCAACACTGAGCAGGGTTAACTGTTTGCTCATCAGCATACAGCACCCAGACTGAAGCTGTTCAAAGCAGCACCAGACAGGGCACAATCAACCTCCAGTGGGAAGTCCAGCAGGTGTGGGTTTCCTAGTCTAAAAAATTAATGAGCACTGCATAAACACACACAAAAGATCACAGTATCACTTATTTCTGACATTTTCCAAGTGCTTTCCAAACCTGCTACTGTATTCCTGGAGCAGGTGGGAATTTGGAGAAGAAATGGCTCTAGGGTGACTTTATTGTGGCCTTTCAGTAGCTACAGGGGCTCCAGGAGAGCTGGAGAGGGACTCTGGACAAGGGATGGAGGGACAGGACCCAGGGAATGGCTTCCCACTGCCACAGGGCAAGGTTATATGGGATGTTTGGAAGGAATTGTTCCATGTGAGGGTGCTGAGGCCCTGGCACAGGGTGCCCAGAGAAACTGTGGCTGCCCCTGGATCCCTGGAAGTGCCCAAGGCCAGGTTGGACAGGGTTGGGAGCAAACTGGGATAGTGGAAGGTGCCCCTGCCCATGGCAGGAGGTTCCTTTCCACCCAAACCATTCCATGATTCTCTGATTTCTCTGCTTCAAAGCTGGGGCCTGAACACCATCTTACTCTGCACAAATGAGCCTCCACAGCTCCTAAAACAGGCTGGGGTGGTGGGCTCAGGGCAGTGGCGCCCCTGCACCACCCACATTTGGCAGTCTGTAAGAAGAAGATAATCAGCCTGAGATGGGAGGGATAGGAAGAACGTAATGGCAATTATGAATTTAGCACATTCATCATCTTGCTGTTTCAGAATGAATGTCACTCCTACAGACTGAAAATCCTCACCACAGTGTAGGAAACCAGGCTGGCAGGAAGGGCAAAAGCCATGCTGACTGAATGAACTCATGCTGCAGAGGAAAAACATCCTAGAAAGAGGAGAAATAGTCTTATTTCAAGCAAAATACCCTAAATTATACAAAAAACCCCTCCATATCATGTCCTGAAAGTTTTAATGAGTTTTTTAAGACCCCACAAGCCTCATCAAAGGTATTTCTAGTGAAATGGACTGATGAAAGAACAGCCACAGTCTCAGCCACTCATGTGGATCACAGGTGGTCTAATCTTATTAACCAAAAAGGGATTTAATTAACCCAAGTACAGCAGCTGCTTGAGAGGAGCCAAGACACAAGTCTTGGTAGATGAAGGGATAAATATTATCTCCATTTGTACTTTTTCCCACCCCAAATTACCACACAAACTTTCCGAAAGGCTTCACTTTCATTCCAGTGAACATTTCTCTTTAATGTCATAAAAAGCAATTTCCTCCTCAGTTCTCCTTTAATTGCTCCCTCCACATCCATTGGAAACAGGCAACAAGAAAATCCTTCCCTTCATCTCCCTCTCCAGGGAAGAGAGGCCACCCTGTTTGTGGCATGAAGCCTCAGAAACCCTTCCAAAGTGGTATCTGGACTCCTGACAGCTGTTCTGCTCTGTACATAGAGATATACAGACAGATTCATCCCTCAGCTAAAGGATTTCATGTCGGCTTCTCAACCTTTATCAGTGCTCCCAGAATTATTCTGAATTTTGGCCCAAGAGTTGGTAAGTCCTATATAGGTACTATAGACATGTGGCATAGGAAATTTAGAAATAACTGTGAGGAAAACATCTGTCAGATAAATTCAGAGCTGAAAAAAGAAATGTAAACACCAATAATGGGCAACCCTGAAGGTCAGAGATGGAGAAAAAAAATCTGCCCTCCACAAGCTTTTGTCTTTCTCTCTTGCCTAATGTATTTCTTTATTATACTTCTTTAATATATGTATTACTCAAAATAATTTCTGTTGTTCTTTCTGTAGAAACTGGAGATGACAGGATATGGTTTTGAAAGTCCCTCAGCTTCCTGTGTCAGGAGGGTGATTGTCAAGATGTGGATGTGAAATCAAACCAGACAAAAAAAACTAAAATCACGAAGTGAAACTCTGTGTCTCCCAGAATGAGCTAGTTGTCATTTCCTTCCCATCATGCAGACTTCCCTCTATCCCAGCACCAAGTGGTCAGGGTTCCCCACTTCCAACAGCAAATACTGAATGAAACTCAAATAGGAAGCAAGAAGACCTAAAAAAACCAACTAATTTAAGAAGTACTCAGAAGAAACTTCAGTCTGATTTTCAAGGCATGCAAACATAAAGGATTAAAACCTGAGGAATAGCTAATATTAGAGCCCTGTGAATATTATGAGCCTTTCCCTCACTGTTGCCATTGTGGGACTGGTACAACATCCCTACTAGGGGTTAGGTGGCCATTTCAGCAGCAGATTCCCCCCAGATTTAAGGTGTGCACTTCCCAGCATTTCACTAAGGAAACAGGGAGCAAGGTGGAATCAGGTGAGACCAGGCTGTGGATCATGATGCTAAGGCAAACCAAAGAATCCCATGCTGCCACCCCCATCTAACCTGGCAGGAGCAGCTTAGAAAACCAGAGAAAATGCTAAACCACTTCCTCCACACTCCACCTGAACTCAAGCACAGTTTTAAACTTTAAAAAGCTGAGCAGTGTTAAAAATCCTGCACTGCTGTAGGTGTGACACTTGGGAAGCAGCAGAGAACAGCCAGTAGTGCCCACCAGGGACCCCCTGCACCCACCAGGCTGCTGGGGTTCCTCTGCTGCTCCCTGGCTACTTGCCTTCTCACTGACTAGTCCTAATCACACCATTAAACCCAAAAAGCATTTGATCTTCATGTTCCATTGCTGCTGAAGGAGATCATTGTCTCCTCAAACCACCAAGCCCTCATCAGTGAGTATAAAGAGCAAAGACAAGGGCAAAGTCGAGATGGGAACGACACAACAACCCACAGTCCAAACATCTGAATGCCATTTCCCAGTGGTGCTCACTAAATCCCCATGCTTTTGCTCTGCCCAGAAATCCCAGAAACACAGGCTGGGCTGGGTATTTGTACCAGAGGGGGACAGGAAGCAGCTGAATGCCAGGGCGGCTCCCAGCGCTGATTCACTCCAGCTTTCCCTGTTTAACTGTCTTCCTGGGAGAAAGAAAACACATTGTAGCCACTAACTCCTCCAAGTCCTTGGCTAAAGCCCAGTGCAATACATTCCTTTCCAGGAGTGGCAGATCACAGCAGGGACAGAAAGGCTACCTCTGATCAGGCATGACATCTGTCTTTGTCCTGTCCTTGCCTAATCTGCCCTGGTAAATGGGAACTCAGCACTTTGGGAAGAGGTGGAGTGAGTATTGCCCTGGTCCATGCTCCTTATCCCACTAAATTATATTTCATAATAAAACATGAAGGATTTTTCACAGTTCTTTCCTCTTTTCAACTATTTTTTAATAAAAGAGCACAGTCAAATCTTTCTACCACAATCCTTACTGGCCATTGTTGTGCTGCACATAGCTCATAGCTGTAACTTTGTAAGATTGCTCAGACACCTGTTTTTGTCAGCAGAAGTGTTTGCAAAAAAGATTTTAAGAACTATTAATAAACTGATATTTTTCAGTGATGTGTGAATGAATAGGAATCAATATTAAGAGGCAGAGTTCAGGTTACTGAGGTGCTTGTCAGTGATCATTTTTCCACTTGCAGCACCTAGATCTCCAGGGGATAACACAACTCCAAGAAATGCACATAAAAGGGGCTCCTGCTTCCTTTAGAGCTGTTGAAACTCATTTCCTGGCTCAACAGGAGATCCTAATCCAGACTGTCTTTATCTGTTTCTCACCCCGTTGGGCAGAAGTAAGGATGAGCCTTGAGGCATTGTCTGTCAGATAAAAACAGGACCACAGGAAAAGCTGAGAGGGATAAATCCTGGAACAGATGCCTAAATGAGCAATAGCTAAGCCATATGAAATGTAATGAAGTGCAGACTCACAGGCTTTGGAGACAGAAAAGCCCTCTTAGGTCATCCTAACACAGCTTCTGCCAGTTCAGGATTGGCCCCTAGAGTGATGTGCTGAACTTTAAGAAAAAAACAGGCTGCCAAAAGCTTTGTCAAACCCGTTACACTTGTTCCAGAAGAGAAATGAAAATCCCCAAACATCATGAACAGGTTTCAAGTCATGGAGTGCCAGGAAAACTTGATTGTGTCCCCATCTCCCCACCAAACCTCAGTGAGGAGCCAAGTCCAGAGTGTCAGGGCATTGCACACCACCTGGATAGCATTGGGAATGCAATTGGGGACTGTACAGCGCCTGGGCAGCATTGGGACCAGCAATGGGGAGTGTACACCACCTGGGATAGCATCAAGATTGGGAATCTCACATTTCCTGTGAAGAACACTCCTGAAACCAGCCAGCCCTGAGCATCACACAAGTAACTGCACATCTTAGGAAACCACCTAGAAATGCAGTCACGTGTGTTTTCCTCATGGGAATGGAGTCCTAAAGGAAACCTAAAGGAATGTCTTCGGCAGTGGAGACAAGGGAAAAGAGATGATAGTTGAGAATGATCCAGAGAGGACAGCAGGAGAAAACTGACAGAGGGCAATGGGATGAAGTGATGACCAGGAGACTAAAGTGGCAGCTAAAAAAACATTCACCAGGAGCCACTTCTGTAAATAACAGGGATTGTTCACACCCTGCACTCACAATTCATTTACCCACAAGCCTGGGCTTCAGACCCAAACACCTGAGTTCAGTGGAGAGGTTGCTGAGTGTTCCCCTCTCCCACCAGGCACAGCAGGAGCAGATGGGACTCCAAAGCAGCATTAAAGGCATGGAAGACCCTGGAGACCAGTGGGGAACTGAGGGCATCTTGGTGGAAAAAAATGTCATCTGAAAATCAGGAAAGCATTTCTTTTTCTGAAGGATCCAACTCATAAATGATCTTCCAATTTCATGGGAGCAAAGGTGTTTTTATAAACCTAGCAAGTCACAAATTGGGTTTTTTTTTTTAAGTTTTCTAGGCTAACCTACTCAGAAAGTGACATTTATAATTTATCTTTGTGCAATCAATACTGTGTCCTACACACCATTCATGGACCAGCTACAAGGCTTAACCATGGCTGGGTCTTGAGCTGCCATGGAAACATCTGCAGAAAGGCCAAATGTTTGATCAGGAGAGATGTGTGTGTAACAACATGGGAATGTACTGGGGGATTGCACTCCCTCCATGTTGTACACACCTGGTCTCCTGCATGGCACAGGGTGGGATTCTTGGGATTGTCTGTGCAGGGCCATGAGTTGGATTCCATGATCCTTGTGGGTCCCTTCCAATTCAGGATATTCCATGATTCCTGATTCTATAGCTGTGATGTGTTAGCCAGCTTGCAAACGCAGGTGAGGGTTTGCTGTGCCTTAGTAATAAACACCTCTTACGGATTTTGGGTCATTACATAACTTCCAAAGCAATTCCCATGTTTTCTCCCCGAGCTCACACCCACTGCATCCCAAACCCTACCAAACTGTGTTCCCAGCTCAGCAAGCAGCAGGGCTGTGTTGATTCCTTCCTCGGGGTGCTGAAGCCAAGCACCTTTCAGGAGTGACTTGCATTTTCCCACAGCTGTTCCAGCATTCCTGGGTGGGTGACACTGTCCCAGGCTGAGCCCTTCCTGAAATATCCCACACAGTCCCTTCCCGCACTCACCATGGTTGGAATGTCCCATCTGATCCCTTCCCTCACTCACCGTTGTTGGAATGTCCCACACATCCCCGTCCCTCACTCCCCATGGTTGCAATGTCCCACAGGATCCCATCCCTCACTCCCCGTGGTTGCAATGTCCCACACATCCCCGTCCCTCACTCCCCGTGGTTGCAATGTCCCACACATCCCCTTCCCTCACTCACCGTGGTTGGAATGTCCCACAGGATCCCATCCCTCACTCACAGTGGTTGGAATGTCCCACACATCCCCGTCCCTCACTCACCGTGGTTGGAATGGCGCACGCAGTCTCCCAGCACGGCGCTGAAGCGTCGCTGTGCCCCCGGCTCCGGGAAGCAGTAGTAGCTGTGCCGGCAGAAGGGCTGCCACAGGTACACCGGGAACTCCTTCGGGAGCGGCACGAAGGCTGCGGCCGCCTCCTCGCTCGAGCCTGCACAGAAACACCTCTGTTTGAGAGCTGCTCATTTCCTCAGGGCTGGCTCTGTGCCACACCTTTGCCAGACCTTTCCCAGTCCAGGAGACTGGGCACAGAGGGCAGGGGGACACAGCTGGGATGGGCACACTCAGCTGGCATCAACCACCTCTCTGGCCTCTTGCTTTGTCTTCAAGGTGGCAAAAATCTAGTTTTGGTAAAATTTCAAAGAAACCATTCCACTGGATTGCAGCTGGTAGGGAAATGGTTTTCATGGCAGTTAAGTAAATTACTGGGGACCTCTGGTCTGTTCTACATAAGGACCATTTAGGAGCATATTGACTTTCTTATAGAAACAAGCTGCATTAAATAAACTGTGTTGGAACAGCAGTATGTTTCCTGGTTCCAGGACTTCCAAACACAATTGCCCTTAAAAACTCTTACTTCAAGCCCTTGCAGGTGATGTGAAGAAAGCACCAAGTACCTCCAGCTCCCAACTGCCCTGAATCCCTGCACACAGGGGATGCTGGACAGCAGGTTTAGGGATGACCAAACCCAATCTGGTGTCACTGATATGCACTGAGAGCCCAGACACGTGAGGTTCACCTTGGAGAGTCTTCAGCACCACACAGATGGAGAGTAGTGCCATAAAGATGAAGTGATGATGTTTCTGAAGGGAGAGCCATGGGAAGCCCACAGCCACCCCAAGCCCTTGGGGTGTTCCAAGGATCACTTAACCCCACCTGCTGCAGAGCTGTGGTGACACACAGAGGACACCTCCAAGCCCCCCTGACCACCCTGTGCCTTGGGAAAGGGTGTGAGAGGGCACCTAACTTTTAAATCCTAGGGATTTAAAGAACTCGAGAAATAAATCCTTGTCTTCAAGTTGCCCTTATCCCTTTTGTTATGTGGCATCCCATTCTCCAAATGCGACTCTGCAATGTGAGACCTGCTTCCACAAAGCCTGAACTTTCTCCATTTTGGTGGAGTGGGGGCAGGCAGGACCACAGCACTTCCTGACCCAGAAACAACAAACTCAGAAGCAGCCACCTTCCTGCCCTCTCTGTGGGACTTATTATCAGCTGTGAGTCAACACAGACAGCTGGCATCTAAAAATGGAAACAAATAAACCAGGAATATTAACAAAGCCCGGGAACAATGGTGCTGTGGTTCCTGCCCTGCTTCTGCACAGCTTCCAGCAGCTTTGTGCCGGTGTGCTGGGAAGAAAGGGAGCCAGCATTTCTCTGCATGTTGGCTTACAGCATCTGCTTTGTTCATCCATTCTGGAGCTATGCTTTAACTTGGGAAAAGGGCTGTGGGCATCCTCTGCTACCCTATTTTAAACTGGAGCCTGAAAGCCTTCCCAGGGCAGAGCCTGGAACAGAGCCTGGGCTTTGGCCTTTCAGCTTTGAACAGGACTTACCAACAGGGTCTGGAAAATGTTTATCAGAAAGCAAATTGTAATCTTCTTCTGAAGTCAGGACTTTGCCTCCTGCAGGAAGAACGTGATATTTAGGGCTCGCTCCCTTCTGGTAGGCCTGGAAAATCAATAGAGAGGAAGTCTTGTCAAAGAGAGATTTAAGGAGAGAGAAAAAACAAAATACACAATTCACTGACAAAGCCAGGAGCTGACTTCATGATCCTTGTGGATCCCTTCCAACTCAGGATATTCTATGATTCTAATGCATGGGAATATTGCACAATAGGAGAATTTTTTTGTCAGGCTGAATTTTGGAAATGTTCCCTAGGCATGTCAAATCTAAAAGAAATCTAATCTCTCAATGCTTATCTGCTGTGGTGGGGAGTCAGGGATGGAAGGGAGGGAAAAAGGATGGGATTTTCTCCTGAGCCCAATTTGTTGGATTTGTCAGCCAGGACTAGCTTGACTAATGCAGCTTCCAGGCAAGAACCTCCAGTGTAGCCAGCCTGGAGCCACCCAAACCTGCAGGAGCACAGGGATGTATTACAGGGATGTAGAGGTGAGAAGTGCTCTGGGACAGGCACAGCAAGGTTCAAGTGCTGTTGAAAGGATTTGTTAGTTCTTGCTGACGTATCTGGCCAAGGAATGTCCCATTTGTTGGTTCTGGCCAAGGCAGGGCACTTGACTGTACCCTCAGCAATCCCACTGGAGCCACCCTAACGAGGACAAGGTTTCACCTCCTATTGCTGAAGGCAAGGCAGCAGCAGCAAATCCACTCCCTATTGGTTTATTTGGGAATGCACAAGCAGATCCATGGAAGCAGCACTCACCTCTTTGGTCTCAAAGCAATTCACAGTGTAGTCATTCTTGATCACGACGTATCTGTCCTTCCACTTCTTCAGGTCCTCAGCAAAGTGCAGCAGCTCTGCTTCGTACAGAACTGTCCCAGCTTCCCCTGCAGGCTACAGGGACAATTGATGACATTTGAGACCCCTCTGCACCACTGACCATCCTGAAGCTTTTATTTCTACATTTCCATAATGCTGCTCTGAGGGCTTTGGAGCCTTCAAATGCAATTTGGAGTCATAAGCATCTCTGATTTCAGAAGGTTCTAGAGACAAAAGCAAATTCTTGTAGCCGAGGTGAGGAGGCAGCACAGAGATTTATTCACTTTTCAGCTGACAGGCTGAATGCAACATCAGAGAATCCTACAGTGGCTTGGGTTGGAAGGGACCTTAAAGATCATCCAGTTCCAACTCCTGCAGGATGACCTGGATTTCACCACCTCCCATTTTCCACTACATAATATAAATATTTCATTGATATGAAAAGCAGGGTTTTATTATATAATGGGAAATTGTTTCCCATTTCTTTGTAATGCTTTGGCATCTGTGCTGCAGTAACTGATATCCCCCTTCTGAAAGACACAGATCTTCTATTATCCCACCTCACTGCTTTACTTACTCATTTCAAGAGCATTGGAAATCCATCATTTCCAGTATGTTCAGAACATTTAAATTTTTATCTTCTTAATCTTGAAGGGTGGTTCTCTGCATTTTCCTCTAATAAAGAGACTTTTGTCTCTCTTTTTGTTCCCCCTCTAATAAAAGCCAGCTTTCCATGGTTCACTCCACAGAGGGAATTATTGCCATCTTCTTTAAGGAACCCTGAGCCATGGATGACAGGATTAATTACATTTCCTACATAATCTCTTCCCTGGAAGTATGATATCTGTCCCTAGATTTTGCAGAACTTTGCAACCAGCAAGGAGGAACCAGTTTTGTCCAAATGCCCAACTCCTTGTACCAGAAACTCACATCATGGTTCTCCTCGTGCCATGATCAACAACTAAACAAAACCAAAATAAAGATGAATTTTCAAAAATTAAACTTCAAAACCTGCACCCAGATGCAACTTTTCCATCCCAAACCAAAATGACCCAAATCCATTATGGGTCCCAGACAGGAAAATGAGTGTCCACCTACCCTGGTTTTCAGGAAGCGTGACTGGGAGTGGCGGTGCTGCTCCAGCTCCTCCTGCACGTGCCTGCAGAAAGCCACGGCGTACTGCCGGCGGTAGTGGGGGCTGAAGTTCTTGATGGTGGCCTCTGTTTTCCCTGAGGTGGAACAGAGATTTAAAGGTATTTAATGCACATGGCTTCACAGTCTGTAACACAGAACCAAGGCACTTCTCACCAGTAACCCAAATTCTTCTCTTTGGAGAAGAGGCAGCTCCAGGGTCATCCAACAGTGACTTTCCAGTACCTGAAGGGAGCTCACAGGAAAGATGGAGAGACACTCTGGACAAGGGATGGAGTGACAGGACACAGGGAATGGCTTCCCACTGACAGGAGGCTTAGATTGGATATTGGGAAGGAATTTCTTCCTTGAGGCTGGTGAGGCCCTGGCACAGGGTGCCCAGAGAAGCTGTGGCTGCTCCTGGATCCCTGGAAGTGCCCAAGGCCAGGCTGGACAGGGCTTGGAGCACTCTGGGATAGTGGAAGGTGTCCCCGCCCAGAGCAGGGGGTGGAACTGGATGGGCTTTAAGGTCCATCTAACCCAAACCATTCCATAATTCCATGAGAAGACCTCCTGAGTGTACCAAGGGCCACTCGCTGCACAGATCAGGAAACCCTTGGAGATGCATTCAGAGGGAATTTGTCCAGGCAAATATTTAGTTTGGGACTTTGTTTTTTCTTCTAAGATCAAGTAAAGAATTCCCCAAATCCATTTCTCAAAGGAAAGATGCTCTCTGCCTCTCCCTGGGGCACGCTGCCCCAGAGCCAGGGATGGTCAAGGGGTGAAAGGGTTTTCAAAGACAACCAGTGATACTCGCTAATGTTCAGCCATAGGAGCCAATTTTATCACTTACTGAGATTCTAAAGATGACTCAAAGCGCTACAAAAGATTTTTCTAGGCTTGGGCACTACAGACTCATCTTTGTTTTAATGTAAACATATCCTCAGTCATGCTGCAATAAACACTAATCTGGTATTGTCTCGCTGTGATCAAGATCTCATGGGTAACAGCAATAAACACACTGAGGTCTCACTTCTGAGAATCTTAAAACTATTTACAAGCAATTAACTCATTAACCCTACCACTGAAATAATGGTGCTTTGCAGACAGTGAAGTGAAGCTGAAATTAAAGGCATGTGCATTTATATGACTGAAAGAGTCTGTAGCAATGCAAAAAACAGAACCTGGCCTATGATCTAGAGAGCATCCCAAACACCCTGGATCCTGGAGAGATCCCTTTCTTCTTGGTATTAGAGAGCTCCATGCCAAAGGGCTTTTTCTGAGCATACAACAGAGAAATGCAATTTCACATCTCCAGCAATTTTGATGCTTTCAAAATTTCATTTTGTTCTGCTTGGTGGGGAAAAAACATAATATTTTCTGTATGAGAAAAAAAGGTAATTCTCAAACTAAGACTTATTAATGCCTTTAGATGGACTCCTAGACCAGGACTGGCACACAGTATTCCTGAAATGGAATTCATGGAAGTGTTCAAGGCCAGGGGCAAGGAGCAATCTGGTTTAGTGGAAGGTGTCACTGCCCATGGCAGGGCATGGGACTGGATGGGTTTGAAGATCCCTCCCAACCCAAACCATTGTGGGATTCTATGAATAATTCCCTAATTTCCTAACACAGATGTGCATGAGAAGACAAACCTACTAATTCACCTCTCCTTCTGCAGGTGAATTTGCAGTGTGGTGCAGAATAAGACGCACCCCCAAGTTCAGGGGCAATGCCAACACTGCTGTTCCATGACACCACCTTTCATTCCAGCCACTCCTGGGTCACCAGCTCAGAGAGGTGAGCTGCAGCCTTCTCCTCCATAAGCACCAAAGTGACTGCTGCCCTCCACTGAACTGTAAGCCCCATTTCCCCCACTGCTGTCCCACTCCAATCCGACACCAGCCCTGGGAGACAGACCTGACACCCTGGAGCCCTCTCCGGGCACACGGAGGAGCTGGCTCAGCACTGGCACAGCCATCCCACTCAGCTGGAGGGATGTCAGAAGCAGAATCAGTTCACCACTCATCTAAGCCTTTCACAGAGTTACTGTGGGACAGCACCCTGTGACAATCTGGACTCCAAATCTTCAGCTTTAAGATGGATTTTTAGAGACATACTGATTATAGGATGTGCTTGGGTATAATAGCAGGATATGGTGCTGCTAAAGCAGAATATCCCAGCCCTATAAAAACTAGCCTGCTTTGGGCAGAGGCATAGACTTATTCTCCAAATAAGGACAAAGTTTCCCAAAACCTTCCTTAGAGCATTTTTTTCCCTCCTGGGCCCAGCCAGCAGTAGGATGTTGTTGGCCCCAGCCCCAGCAGAGTTTCCTGCTCAGGGTTTGCCCCTGTTTTGCACTGTGGCTTTTTCTTTTCCAGCTCGCATCATCCTCTCAATTTGTTAGAGAGGGCTCTGGGACACTGCACCTCACTTGGCTACTGCCTGCATCCTGCAGTAAAAGTTTGTAGAGGAAGTGGGACAAAGAATAAAATTCTGGTGTTGGGAAAAAAGCTGCAACAATCACAGGAAATACCTGTAATTTTGGCAAAGTCTCTCAATTAAGGCTAAATGGCCTCAGAAGTGTCATTCTTCACTGTCAGTACTGCTTAGATCAGCTTAAAGCACAGTGACTGAAGAGAAAGAAACTCTGCAGTTCACAACATACACGTCAGAAATGGGACATTGATGATGTAATTTTTATGTGCAGACTATATTTATGACAAACCAAAACAAGAATCAAGAGGCAAATGTTTCTGGTTACTTCTTCCCATCTTCACACTACTTGCTGCAAAGGACCTCTGCATTAAAAATACTCCTCCCTCTTAAAATTAGAAGAAAAGTTTATTTAAGGAGATTGTGAGTGGCACCATATGAGGACCCGGCCTTGCAGGGCTTGGCTGAACAGGAATTTCAGTGCTACCTGAAGGTGGGAAGAGAGGCAGACAGACCCTTGACCCATTATTCCTCAATGGATATTTAAACTCTTTTGGTGTACAGAAAATAAAAATATGCTATCTGAAAATAAACATGATGGAAACAGTCCTGAGTAACAGAAACTCTTCCCATGAAAAGATAACATGGGGCAATTGGAGATAAAATACTCCAGGGCAGTTGAAAAATGAGTTCCCCTAATTCTTTTCCAAATTTAGTGTGGCTGGCTTCGTCAGAGCTGTTTATATGGAGCACAGTCAATGCTCCCACTTGGCTGGTCTGGCAGTGGCACAGCTCCAGCCCATATAAATGGGACTTGGAGCCCAGCAGCTGGGATGTTTACCCTGGGAGAATGAGGAGTCTGATCAGCTCCAGGAGGAGCCTGCATGCAACCTCCTGCTCCTGTGCTGGAGAGATGGACTCCATGACTGATCCCTGTGGGTTCCTTCCAATATTCTGTGATATTTTGTGATTCCATGGACCAAAATTACCAACAGGAAAAGACAACTGTGATGGAGGTGGAAGGATTTCCATCAAATTAACATGGAATTCCTCCTTTACAGAGGGACTAGATCCCGCTCCAGAATAAACTTTGCTAATACTTCACAATGCACCTCCCGCTCTGCAGAACTGCCCCTGCACATGACCACAAACTTTAGCATGAGCTATGATACCTCTTTTAAGAATTAAAACAAATGTCACTACACTGAGAAACAAGAAACATCATCCTGTTGCTCCCCTGGAAATCAGTAATCATTCCCAAATCTTTTTTCCATGCTTTCCCCCTGCCTTTGACCTTCTTAATTGTGCACCCATGTTGGACACTTGTATGTAACTCCAAGCCCACAGAATGGCCTCAAATACCCAATTTTATAGTGGCAGTTTCCCTGCTTTTATTGAAATAACTGACATTCAGATTTTCCAAACAAGGGCACTCTTCAGCAAGTTCTCCCAGGAATGAATTCCTGCTGGTCTGGCTCCCATTGCAGCCTATCCAGCTCTCCCTGCCACATCTCCCTGCTCTCAACAACGTTGCCACGTGGCCAGTCCAGGTGCAGGTCAGGAAAGCTCAGGAAAAAAGGTCAGAAAACAATAACTTCTTGGCTGTCATACAAGAGAGTCATTGCTCACACTCCCAGAACTTCAGCCATTTGGAAGTGAAGAATGGAAAGAGGGAAGGACTTGCCATAAAAGCTATTTCACTTAAATATTGGTGTTTGGCAGTAAGGGCACCCTTCCAAGAGCAGGGAAATGTTCACAATCCCCCTTCACAGCACAATTGCCTGCACTCAGCACCTCTTGGAAAGGGTTTTCCAAATATACCACAACCAGTGATATCAATCTCTTTGGAGGTCTGGGGGCTGATGTATGTTCTTAGACCATATAAGCCCCAGGAGACATAAATGTAAAGGAAATAGATTATTTGCTGCATTAAAACAAATCCTGGACAAAATAAAGCCTAAAAGAAATAGGCACTGTGTGTGTTTAATGTCAGTACACCCAGCACTTCAAACAAGTAAAGCTGTGAGACAGAACAGGAACAAATCACTTTGTCTTATTTCCTCCACCAGACCATGAGCAAAGCTGTCAGAAAACAATCTAAAACGCTCAGCTGATCATACCCACACAGTGCTCCACAAGCCAGGATGGAGCCCACAGCTGGGGGCAAACTTTTCAATTATAAACCAGAAACCAGTTAATCTAGATGTACTGTATGCCTAAATGCAAATTGAACTTTAAAATTACTACTGTCCGTCCGTCCATCCATCCATCCATCCATCCATCCATCCATCCATCCATCCATCCACACAGTCTTATTCTCACAGCCCATCATGGTAGCAGCAAAATGAGCTAACAAAACAATTCCAGTGTTCAGCTCTTGGGCCAACTTCATCCCAAGTCCCAGAAAAGCACAAATCTGATTGAGATAAATGTCTGAAATTGCAGATGCTCTATGAAAGCCCTGAAAGCTGGATGTCAGTACTGGCACCTCTGAAATGGGCTGGATGCTCAACAGGCTGGAAGAGAAGGAAGCAGAAACTGACCATAAAAACTGCTTTTCCTCAGATCACCCTTCACTGCAACATCATTATCAGTTGTAAAATGCATCTGGTAGCCAGAAAACCTGTGAAAGTGATTCTGTTTGGCACATCCTGACAGTGCCCACCACCCTCCAGTGCTCTGGGTTATAGAACAGAGGGATTATAAGTGATTCCCTCTTTCCTTTTACAAGGAGTGGGATTTACAAGTGATTCCCTCTTCCCTACAGTCTTCTTCTTTGTGCAGTACTTACAATACCACCCAGGAAGTGTTTAAGGTGCCAGACTCCATCTAGGAAGGCAATGTAAACTACTCTCGTTGTTGAAAGCACAGCTCATTTTGATCTTTATTTGTAGAAATAGTATTTCAATTAATCTGAGTCATGACGTAATACCTGTTAGGACAAAAAACGGATGGCAGACACAAAGGTTCTGATCTGGCTGGATCACCTCTCACAGGTTTTGTTTGCACTCAGCCAAACCCAGCAGCTCTGGTTGGTGCAGTCACCCCTCTTTTCCCATGCAGGAACATGTGGTTTGCACCTGGTAAAATACTGAAGCCAATTATTTATCCCAGCCTTGGTTTATATTAATGGAGAGTGCTCTCAATAAAACCTTACAATTCTGTGACTCCAGTGGTGTGCACACACCCTCAAATCACCTGTTTGCCATGCTGGCAAAATCCCTGTTAGTCACCCAAAAGTCAGTGCAGAGCAGCAGGTAACACCCATCACACCTCAGACCAGCCTCTCCTCACATCTCAGCATACAGCACTCCTCAGGTGCTTAGTCCATCTTCTCTATAGGAAAAAACTGATGCTGTCTTGTGAAAAAAACCAGATTTTTTCACAAGTTTTGCAGCTGAGACCAGTGGGTGTGATATTTGTGCTCCATCAGAAGCGAAGCTTTTGTTTCACAGCAAGACAAACAAACACGTTTGTAAGGTCACCTAGATATGATCCCTGACAAAAGAGGTGCCAAAAGTAACAGGGTCCATTCCAACCTTGCAGATCTCCCTTTCTACAATTTGGCCCCAATACTTTGCCCTTCCTCAAGCGCTCTGCTACACAAGGCTGTATTTTGTACTGAGATGGACAATTATCCCATAGATTTCCAAAGGTTTCCATCCTTATGTTGTTCCCAGGCAGCTTCAGGAGCATCTCACATTCAGAGGGAGCAGATTGAGCTCAGTGAGACCTCATGCACTCTCTAAAAAATGTTTGTTTTGTGAAGAGAAGCTTGTGATCTAACTATGGAGCTTGCTGGTTTAAGTTAATCCTGAATGATGAATGATTATTGAAAATGAAGAACAAACAGCACAGATCCTGCACAAACAGAGTGGCTCTTGGGTCCAACTCAGAGACTCATTCCTGCAGCTCATTCCCCTGCTCCCACTGCCCAATCCTTATTTATGGGAGAAGGAAGATTTCACAAATTGCCTTTGCACTTCTGTCAGGCTAAAAATTCCTAATAATAATGATTTACATAAAGGCCAGTGCTTGTGGTTGATCAGGCTGGAACAAGTCAAGGGTCTGATTAACACTGTGTCAGATAAGCTTATCTCAAAGGCTGCTAAAACCCAACCTTTCTTGGTAATAGGGTGAGAAGCAGCAACCCTGTCTAGAAACAATTACTCATGGTCAGATTCAACTAGAATAAGGTCTGACAAGACTTTATAAATAAGCTTCTTTCACAGCACCAGAAGGAGTTGGGATTTAATAACCAAATGAACACAATCTAATTCCTGGTGGGTCACATGAAACTAAACGATGATCTGTGATAAATAAATTTGGTGAAGGTCAATGATTTTCAAGTTTTGGGGGTTTTTTCAACTACCTGAGCCACGAGTTGAGCCACTCCTGGGGACACAGACACCAGGCATGCCTTGAGCAGCTTTCTCCAGTCCAGATCTCAGCACCACGTTACACATCACTGGAGGTCACACAAAAATGTTTCTTGGGAACATTTAAACAGCATTCCAAAAATGTAAGCCAATGCTGCATCACCCCTTAAATCAGGATGATGTAGTCCCTCTGCCCTCCCTTTCGGGTGACAGTTACCTCACTGCCCAGCCATCCACTAGACTAAATGACAAAAAGACAGAGAGATAGATAACAGAAATAACCACCTTCATGACATTAGCTGAAGCTTTTTTCTGAATATATATATATTTATCTATTTATATATATTATATATATATTTTTAAAATATATAAATAATTTATACAGATGCACACACACCTTCAAAATATTATTTTCATGCTTGGCATATGCTCATACAAATCTGGGAGATATTTTTACTACTTTCTTTTTTCTTAATTACTTTGCCAAATTGTACCACTCTACATGGCTCTATCACAAAATCACTCCAGGGAGTACAGGACATTGGCCAAAGCTATGAGTACACACACGTCTTTCCATAAGGAGCTTCATTTATGCTGAGATTTCCTTACCTAAATTCCCTTTTTTCCCTCACCATTCCAACTCCTGTCACCATCAGCCCAGATGGACTCCTCTAAGTACTGTATTTCTCACAAAGTAATCACTTTTTAAGCACTGTAGCAGAAGGCCATTATTCCATGGCAGGATTTTATTCCATTTCTCTTCAACAAACACAAACTGCAAAAAACAGTAGCAAAATGAGAATAATGGTAACACTGGAGCCTCTTTTATTATTATTTTCCTCATCAATTCTAAGGCATTTGCTTCACTTTTGGCTGCTGTATGCACTGAAAATGAGTAAATACCATGGTTTCCAAAGGATTTTCAGCTAAGTCTATGTGCAAGAAGGGTAAAACAAAGACTAATCTCTAAATTAAACAGAGGTCTCAAAGCAAGGACATTTACTTTAATGATGGCCCAACACAACCACACAATTTGATTTTACCACAGGAAATAATTTCCGCCTCAGAGCCCCTTCTTGCCACTCTGAACCTCACAAGAACACCTGGGTGAATACACAGATTTAACCCAAACAAGCACCATTCAGAGTTTTGAAGCCCATGGCCATACCCATGTCACAGCTGTGCCAGCTGGGACCATTTCCCAGTTTCACCGGGTTTACTTTGCTTCTGCCAACACTTTGTCACCTTGGTCCTCTGCAGCGCAGAAACTGTGAAAGGGCATTTTGAGGGGAACAAAGAGCCAACTTCTTGTGAAAATCAATAATTGGTTTTATTCCTCTTCCTCCTCATTTAAAAAGGACAAAAATTTATACATACATATATGTATGTATATAATATTAGGCTTCTAATAAAACTTTATTACACAGGAAGAGGAGCATGTAAAATGCAATTCACATTCCAAAGAATTTTTACATTGTTTTTACCTGACTTCCCACTTTACATTCAGCTTGAACAATAAAAATGGAAACATTTTTCCTTTGCAATGCATATTTAGTCATTTTTTCAGGCTCTCAATAGTTTCAGGTTATAATACTGGATTATGACTGCAGGAAAATATAACTTGTGAGAGCAAAACATTGGGCAGAGGATGGGAGAACTTACTTTATAAAACTAAAAAGTTCGAGTGAAGCTTATAAAATCTCTTTAATGTGTCATGTATTTTGTTGTTACAAAGCTTATAAAATCTCTTTGATCTGTTATATATTTTGTTGTTACACAGCAGGGTGATACAATGGGATCCCTTTCTGACCTCACATGGGCTTTGCTGGCCATGCAGATGCTACAGCATTGGAATCGTTCATGGAATTGTTCAAGGCTGACACAACCTACAAGACAAAAATGTTCCACTACATTGTGATCAATCCTTCAAAGCCTTAGCTAAGACAAACTAGACAAACTCTCCTTGCTGGTAGTCTGTTCTCATGTTCAGAAAAATAACATAATAGCTCTAAAAACGTTTGCTAAATCTTCAGAAATACATGTATTTAAAAAGAGGATTGCATTCATTGCTTTCCAAGCAATACTGCCAGGCATTTAAAGGGTCTGTACCCATGCAGCTGAAGGTCTCCTCTTTCACAAACAAACCCTTCTCTACCCTTCCGTGGATGGTAATGTCCCTCAGGAAATCCACACTGTTCACTTTTCACTCTGCACGAGACACAGGAGGAAGCGCTGGCGCCTCATCCTGTGGGAAAGGCTTCTTCACACAACTGCTAAAAAGCATCAATTAAGGCAGAGTTTAGAAGACAAGTGTATAATTATTACATGGAGCTGCTCACCCAACCTTGTGTAAGACAGTTTTTTCTGTGCTTATTACAGATGGGGAAGGGAAACTGCAGCTCTGTGATGCAACAGATCAGCTTTATAATTTAAATTAGTGCAGAAGTGGCACCAGAGCATCAGCCACTGATCCAGGAGATCCCCTGATCTCCTTCAAGCAAGGGTGGCACAAAGGGAGCAAGATGCACTGAGGCTGTGAAAAGGGAGACCTTGACCACATCTCCTCTCACTCCTCAGTCTTGGCCTGGTTCTCTCTCTCACACTTTGCTCTGATTCTCCCATAGCAGCTGTGGCTGCCCCAAAGTCCCACTTCAGGATGGGCCACAGCCTTTTGCTCTCTTCCAGCTGTGAAATGGGTGCAAAAGGAACAGAATTTGCCTCTTCCCTTGTGAAACCAATGAAACCACTCCAAAAGCCCCTACTAAGTCTGGTCCAGGGACAATTCAAGGGAAGAAGCAGAGAAAATGAGGCAAATAAAAATAAAATGAATGGGAAAGGACAAACAGAAGATGGGAGATATGGCTGTCTGGCAGCCTGGGAATGCTCAACATGGGAGACCTGCCAGTGGCCTCCTTTCCCCTGTTTTCTCCCATTCAAAGTTGAACAAGGGCATAATCAAGATCCCAGTATTTCCAAAGCACTGTAAAAGAATAAAACAAAGTGATCTAAATATTTTGGGGTTTTTCTCTGGCTAAAAGGACCCATTAAACTTCAATAATCATTCCTTACTTGGCAGAATTCATGCCTTTGATTCCTTCTGAATTAAAGCTGGGACCTTACTAATAAAAATACACCTTCTGCTACCAAATCAAGAATAATTCCTGAAATTTTATCCTGAAAAGAGGTCAAGTAAAAATCCAAACAACCCCTAACTTTCTGCAGCAGTATCAAAGATGAAGAATCACCTTTATATTCCCCAGGTTTGCTGTTCCTACAGCCCACATCACCAGAGGCAGAAACACTCCCAGGTGACAAGGGCACAGGTCAGGGGAATTTAAGGAAAAAGGGAAACCAAAGAACTGTGTTCAGAAAGGATTTGTTGTGAATGCCACAGAGGACACACACAAAGGAACACTCCTCTCACAGTCTCTCCTGTGCAGACGTGGGGGTTTAAGGCCTCTCTGTTCCGGCACACTGTTCAAAAGTATTTATTTTCTTTTTCAGGCTGCTATTTTTAACCATAACTCAGAGACAGGCTAGAGTCCAACAGAGTGTCTGCCTGCACTCCCAGACAGACAGGCACAGCCACAGTGTCACTTGCTGTGACAGGAAGGTGGTGACACACAGCTCTGCAGGTCCCAGTTCCCTTGTTTCCTCCACAGGGCTGGTTTCACCAAAGCCCCTTTTATTCAGAGAAATCAGCTCAGAGGGGTTCCATCCAGCCACCTGGCATGCCAAGTGCTGTGCATTATTCTTCTTCCTCCTAGACCACTTTCAGATCCTCAAACACTCATGAAAGCATCACTGGGAGGACAATAGTTACCACTGGTGTTTGTTTTCCCATTTCTAAGAGGACTTCCCAGGAAGAAGCTCCACTCACCACAGCCCCTCTCACTAAGCCTGTGCTTGAGGCTCCTTGGCTCTTCCACCCCAATGTTTCAGTGCTCCTTCCTTCTTAAAAAAAAGGGAGATAAGGTGCCTCATTTCCTCTCCATTTATCTTTCACGTTCAAAAGGGCTTCTGACAACATGACTTGAAAGGACAAAACCAAATTCAAACCACCTTCTCCCTGTGCTGTGTTTGTTCAGTGGGGCCACGCGAGGTCTGGGCTCAGAAAGGCAGCTGGGCAGGTTGTTATTAAGGAAAGGAAATTTGTTCCTGAGCATTTATTGGGAAATGGTTGGTGAAAGCTCTCCTGCTGTTCACAGTGACCCTGTGCCTCTGGAAGCCTTCATGGCCCTCCATGGACAGACACACCAAACCCTCCCGCCTGCTCACCAGGACCTGGGGGGCTACACAGAACCACCCAAAAGGTGTTCAAGGCTTGGGTTTATATCCATGCTTCAGCCAGTGCATTTAACAGTTTGCTTTCATCTCTCTTGCCTTTGTATGACTGGTTATGCAGCTCCACTTTTCTAAGTCTCAGCTCTTCCATCAAAGGTCTCTATGAAGTTCTCCCCATCAATCCAATCTGAGCTCCTGCCATGGTGGATGCTGATACATTCCCTCTTTCTGGAGAGGAGTATGTTTCACTTGTCTGCATCAAAACTTAAATTCTTCATTGTTCTGTGTTTTGCAAAATTTATGGCACCAAGAAAAGAGCAGCCCTAAGAATGCAAGATGCAAGAGCTGTGCCATAAGGGTTTTATTTGGCAAATTTATGTATATCAGATCACATTTTCACTTTGTGAATGCAGAAGTAATCACTAGTAATGTGACTTTAAACATATTTAGCCCCTGTATAACAATGCTCATTCTGAGTCTCATCCAAACCTGAATTCCTCCAAAAGCTGCCTGCATTTCCTCACTAGAGCTACATTTCAAGCCATGTTTGCATTCTTCAGGGGTGCCTTAAAGGCAAGCCTGTGGCTTTCTGAGAAACAAATGCAGGGAAAACCACACAAACCCATTTTCTATCTTCATTTGGGCTGATGGGACTTCATCAGCCTGATGAGGTGAGAGATAAGCCCTGAATTTCTACAAAATATTTTCTCACTTAACACCCAGTGTGGCGTCAAAACACCCTGAATAGCTCCAAAATCCACAACAACACTTCAGAGACTTTTCCTCCCCTTATTACTACTCCCAAAGACTTTTACTATACAATCAATCACCCCTGCCAATGAGATGCTACTCCTGCAGCAGCAGAAATTTTGCTGCCCTGAAACTGTTTCTCTGCTATTTGCCCTTTCAAGCATCCCTGCGCCAACCGTTTCACCACAGCTTTTGCATAAACCCAGCAGCTTCACACAAACAGGCAGGCTCTTGATTAAGGAAAAAGCAGAGCAGGGAAAAGTGTAATAGAACAAGAATTCTGGAAAAGTACATTCAGGTTTGGGCTTAAATGGAGTCAGGACCTTTTCTTTGCCAGTCTCAGAAATGCTGAGGTCAGGACAACAAAACACAGATTTAACATCCTGGTTTCCAGTTCTGTTCCCTCTGAGGGACACGTGCCTTAGCCAACAGCCACAAATCCATTGTTCAGGAGGTGACACTCTTCTTACAACCCCTTCTGAACAAGAAATGAGGTCAGGTCCTTCTGTTGTAATTACTTCCCCTTTAGAAGCACCTCTGGCACTAAGAAGACACAGACACTGAAAATTCAAAGGTGTTTTTTTCAAAGTTACTTTTGCTGCCCCTGGTGTGAGGCAACTCCTCCTGTTTCCAAAACAGCTGGTACCAACCACCAGTTGCCAGGTGGGTGCTCAATGCCTCTGAAGCCAAGCTGAAGCTCTAAATGCCAGCTGGAGTTCTAAAAATTACAATTTTTGTTTGGATGTATTAAAAATATCTGCTTAGTGTGCTTAAGAAGAAGCTGCTGAGAGAAACATGAAAGCATCAGGTCTTATCTCATTCAAAAATTACTAGTACAGAGCAACACCAACCAAGTCAGAGGAGATCATGCAGCCCTGGCTTCCAGACTGAGCAGATACCCTGATAAGCTTTTTAAACTCCTGATCTCTGAGGGTTCCTCTGATTTGTAAAACAGCATGTCTTGAAATTGAAATAAAATACAGAAATGTAGTCAAGACACCCACCATACAGAAGTAAAACTTTCCTGAGGCAGCAAACATGATTTGTTTTTTTTTTAAAAAGGCATTAAAAAGAAAATACAAATCTCTTAAGGGCACCAGAACCACTTTTATTGCAAATCTGCTCTGGCAAACTAATTTTTTAAACATACGCTCTTCTTTGCTTACCTACTGTATATAAATTGCATATATTCTGATTAACATTATTCAGACCAGAATAATTACATATCAGAGAGATGCCTAATAAGCTCATCTTTAAACTCTGTAGAACTAAGAAAAGATCCCAAGCATATTTTATGAATATAGGATGGCATCAGGTGACAAATATATGGCACAATCCATTTTCTTGTGGTTGCAAACAAGCACCACATGAATGAATGTTATGGGGCTTGTTTTGCATTATTAAGGATGATAGGACTTCTGAAGGAAAGCAAAAGTGTGTTCCGGAATTGTGAGACTGTGAAGACAAAAGAAAATTAGTCGCACACAATATGGTAAAGAAAACACACAAAAAGCAAAACTGCATTTTACCAGCAGCAGGCACTTCACTGGAAGATTCCATAAGGTTTTCTGAATCAAACAGCTGCTACAAGAAGTAGCAATGAATCAAGACACTTTGGATTTACAACGAGAATTGACAAAGAAATATTTTCAGTTACTGTAACCATATTGTTTTAGACTTACTTCAGACAAAAGCTATTTCAACAGGAAAACCTGTCTTAGCCAACAGCTGGAAAGCTCATAGCCTTATTCTGGAAGGAAGGGGGCCTGTTACTTTTTACAGATGTCTCCATTCTCATCATCCAAGCAGAGTTAAACCTCTGAACAGAGAGATGGGCCCCATCTGAAATGCAGCTCTCACATCCTCCCAAGGCTGCGCACACTCACAGCCCTGGCACCGGTTCAGCCAAGGCACCAAACACAACAGCCACAGAAACTCAGCCCTGTGCAATTGCCACTCACAGTCAGCCCGGGTTTTGGGGCAGCCCCTCACCAGCAGAACTGCAGACACCCAGCTGTCAGAGAGGCTGGGTTTTATTTAAAGCAGCTCTTCTGCAGATGGTAACAATCAAACCCAGCCAGTGCTTCCCTCCAGCGCTCAGCCCCAACGCCCAGGGAGATCCAGGTTTAGGAGCACCCCCAAGGGAAGTATGAATTTGGTTTATGGCCACAAAAGTAACACCTGCCAATGCCAAGCGCTACAGAAAGAGCAACTTTTCAGTTGACCACACTTCCTGCTGGCCTGCACATTCAAGGCACGCGAAGAAAACGCCGTGTAGCAAGAGATGAGTAACTAACAAACCACAAGCTCTTGCTCAAAAGTACCACGTAGTATTTTACACTCAGTGGTGTGGGACATTTGTTTACTCTGGTAACTCCTCTGTCTCCCAGTACCAGCTTTAGTCACCCTCATTCTGGTGTGGGATGTGATGAGCTGCTTCGTGTTTTTTCCAGTTGTAAGGGAAGCTGGTGCTCAGTTCAGATGGGGCCTTCCTCCTTCATTCACTCAGAACTCAGCTTCCTCCTTGTACAAACCCAGTGCTGCCTCAGTTTCTGATGTCACCACTACGTGGCCACAGCTCCTAAGGGATCACCTTGAACACACCAAGCCCAGGCTCCTAAGTCTCCCCCAGGAGCTTCTTTTGTCGCAGCTCTCAGGTGTGTGTCACACCAAATACAGCCTCAGTTTTGTTCTGGGCATTCTTCCTCCCCATTGCTTCCCTTGGGTTTGGTAGGACATGATGGAAACACAGAATACTAGAATCATTCAGGTTGGAAACCCTCCCAGACCATGGAGTCCAACCTGTGCCTGATGCCCACCATGTCACCAGCCCAGAGTACTGAGTGCCATGCCCAGACACATGGAGCACAAGCAGCAGTAATTAAAGTTACTTTCCTTTACAATCACACCTAAAAAAACCCAACTTCTACCTCATATGTACCTGTCCCATTCATTGCAGAGCTCTGAAAGTTTGTGGCACAGTGAGCTGGAAATAGTGGGAATTTGATTTATATCTAAAAGCAGGTAAACACCACTCCAGAGAAGCAGATCTGTTTCTACAGCAGAATGTAAATCTGGACAAAACCACATGGCACTTACAGGAAAAGCTCACACATGGCTCCTGCCACCTTCTTTTCCTGATATACAGAAGTGCTGAGTGCCTGAGCACAGCAAGAACCTGGCTGGAAACTTGGGGAGAGCATCAAAATGGTCAGTTCCCCAAAACAATTAGGCACCAGTTTTGCCCAGACCCAAATTAACAGCCATAACTCCTCGGGCATGAAATCAAACAGGACCAAGATCAGCTAAGCAAAGGCTGCACAGCACTTTGCAGCTTGGCAGGTGCACAGGAAATCCCAGAAGGAAAGAAAAAAACCCAAGCAATGAATGTGGGGTTTCCTACTGAATGAAGCAGTAGTAAAAACCACCAAAAATAAGCACTTGCACCCTGGTCTCCTTCAAGCATCAGCAATGAGTTCAGGGCTTCAGATCCACGGAGCTTTTCCACTCCCCCTTAAGCCTGTGAGGTACAAAGCTGTGTTGGCTTTGCCCATGGCTGTGAACAGCTGCTGGGAGCTGTGGCAGCTTTTTCCTAGCCTGCACCAAGGACAAACATGGAAACAGCAGGGTTTAGTCCAGCAGGAAAACATGGGCAGTGGCTGGAAACCTTTCCCACTCACCTCCAGTCTCCCTCATTCTACCTCTATGGTCCCCAAACCCTTCCCTTGCTTGCAGACCATGCCTGATCTGCTCAAAAGAAGAGGAAAATATGGTTTCTTTAGCTTAATTCACAAAAAAATCCCAAAACCTCCCCAAAAACCCCCAAAAACAAACAAACCAAAACCAACCAATCAACCAAAAAACCCAAATGAAAAAAAACCCTCATCCATTTTAGCTGCAGTTTTCTCAAAATGACTATTTCAGGCAGATGCTCAGCATGGAAACTTCAGTCTGGACAGCTGAAGGCTGGCAAAGCCTCATCTGCAACTGCAAACACTGGAAAGTGTCTGGCAGGCTAAATTACAGTGATATTACTTTATAGAATAACCTTAAAAAACAAAAAAGCCTTTTTGTCCTTTCTTTTGCACAGACCCAACCATTAAATCTTTGCCTGAGGATGATGAAAACTTGCCTTTCCTCTTGTGTGACCACTGCAATATTGGAATATCAAGTGAAAATACATAAAGATCCTCTGAATCACGCTCAGTAAAAGCAATCTGGTCCTTAGAGTGTTCACCCAAGGTATTTAACATTCCAAATCCTGCTCCAAGAGTGGTGTCTCCAACTTCACAACAATGCCCTGCAGAGAATCACAGCACAAACAGCAACTGTGGTTTCATGCAGAGGAAGGGAAATACCAAGTAGAGCTTTAGAAATGCCTTCCTGAGACAGGAGATGAGAGGGGCTGAGTGAAATGGATACTGAGTGGGATGGAGCTGGCATCTTCTGGAAATTTGAAGCAGCAACACCCATGTACCTCCTTGGCAGGCAGAAAATTTCCAGATACAGCACGTGAGGGTATTGTTTTTAGCTGAGGTCCCAAGCACAACAAACCAAAAATCAGTAGTGAATGGGCTATCCCAGGAAAGGAGCAGGGATCTGGTATGCATGGCCAGAGTGGCCTCTGAGCCCTGCAAAACCTGCAGCTCCCTTCACAGGGAACATAAACCTCCAGGGGAAACCCCAGATGGATTTATAACATACAGAAGCTGTAGGTATTTCTTTCTAAATCTAAGGTTGGATGTGAAAGCATTTAGTGATGGGCTGGGAGCTGGGATTGTTCAGCCTGGAGAAGAGGAGGCTTCAGGGAGACCTTGTTGAAGCCTTTCAGAACTTATGGGGGGCTTACAAAAAATTATGGACAGTGCAGATAGTGACAGAACAAAGAGGAGTGATTTTAAACTGCCAGAGAGAAGAGATAGATGGGATGTTTGGAAGAAATTCTTCCTTGTGAGGGTGGTGAGGCCCTGGCACAGGGTGCCCAGAGAAGCTGTGGCTGCCCCTGGATCCCTGGCAGTATCCCAGGCCAGGGTGGACAGGGCTTGGAGCACCCTGGGACAGTGGAAGGTGTCCCTGCCCATGGCAGGGGGTGGAACTGAATGAGCTTTAAAGTCGCTTCCCATGGAATGAACCTGGAAAAACACCAGCATTTTGAGGAGCTATGAACAAGGAATGAACCTGGATAAACACCAGCATTTTGGGGAGCTATGAACAAGGAATGAACCTGGATAAACACCAGCATTTTGGGGAGCTATGAACAAGACTGTCTTACAGCATTATCAAAGATCTCCTTACAAGATCTCTGTGGTTTGAAAAGGCATCAGTGGTGCTGAGGTGTTGGGGAGAGCCCACAGCCTGCCAGGCACTGCTGTGGGCAGCTTTTCTCGGCAGAAACCGCTAACAGGGGGATGCTTCACATGTCCTTCAGCAGTGATGTGTAAAAAAGCCCAGCCTGGAGATCAGTTGACACATTCACTTTGCCAAAAGCTCCAAAGCAGAATTCCTTCTGGAGGACAGATCATGGCTTGCTCCTGGCACAGTACAGAAAGTGGCCAGCAAGCCAAAACCCTGCTGCTCTTTTCCACCAAGGAGTGGAGTGTCTGCAGCTGTGACAGCCCTGGAGCAGCTTGGCTCGAGGGGTCCTACACCCAAGGGAGGCACAGCCCATGTCCCTCTGAGCCCCTGGAGGCTGACCAGGCAGCAGCACCCATCTCTCCCCAATGGTTATAGGGGCGTCTCCCCCAGTGACACCCCAAAAACCACCTGGGAGACCCTGGGCTGGTGGACTCCCAGCCGGGAGTGCACAACAGCAGTGATGGTCACACAGCAGCCTGGGCGTCACCCTGGCACTGCCCCCTCCTCAGGAACCACAGGGTGCAGGGCATGGCACAGCTACAGGCTTAGAACCAATCTCATCACAAACAGCACCCAAAGGTCACTTGAGTGATTAATTTTGGCTAAAAATGTTTACTTAGAAAATAACTACTCTACTCCTGCTCTCACTTGTTTCCTAAAAGAATTTCAACGATACAAAAACTATCCACATACTTTAGCAAAGCATACTGCTTTTAACCTCTTACTCATGTATTCAGAAAAGCCCAAGAGTCAGCCTTGCTTTTGTTTTCTGCTTCCTGCACTGCAGCTAAGACAACTCCCTAGCTTTAAAAAACATGCAATAAAAAAGATGCAATAACTACATAACAACTTTGGTAGTGCTACAATGACCCAAATATTTTGTCTTAAAGCTTCAGGGCTAGCCAAAGTGTAACAGCAACTACTTGGTCAGACCTATTAACAAATACCACAAAAGCATGAAAATTAAAGGCTTGTGAATTCAAGATATAACACTTAATTAAATATTCAGAGAAACAAAGTCACTAAAATCTCAAATTATCCATACCAAAATAAGCTTCAGTGCAGAATCAGCAGCAAACTTATTTATATATATATAAGACTACTAGAAAGACACAGGACAAAGATTTTAGGAGATCCAGGCGGGAGAACCCTTTCTTCACAGAAGTTTGAGGCATTTGCACAAACTTTAATCCTGCTTTAAGAGTTGGCCTTGTTTCATTCCTGTCCTTTAACTGCAAAAGCAAGTCAAAGGCTTGCAAGTATGATCAAAAACTTGAAACAACTCTTAATTGTTCTCCACGTGTGAAGAGAACAGCGTGGTTCCATGCAAAGGAGAAAGCTGTACTTTAAAAGCACTTTATGAATATCACCCTTCCCCACCTAGACACTGGCTCTGCAGCTGCCACTGCCCAAAGGCACCACCAACAAAGCTGCTTTCATCATCTCAGAGCTTGCTTTTTCTCCTTTTCATACCAATAAAATGTCTATCAGATGCAAAGTGTGTCTTACCATTTGTGGCCAAGCTGCACTAATTTAAGAACTTCCAGTATTCAAGATTGTGGAAAACATCAAGTACAAAGCACACCTACAGCGTGTCTCTCAATTACAGATTTGGGGCAAGGATGAGCCTGTTTCTCACTTCTCTATTGAGATATTCTTTCCACTGACCCCTGTGTCTAATTCAGCACTGTACCTAGTTTCTTCTACAGTGACAAGAAAAGCATGAAAAATACCACATGCCTTCCCCTATAACCCTGTGGCTTCCCTCCCCTCACACTACCCAAAAAAAGACCAGAGAAAAGCCACCTTTCCTTTTCCAGACCCAGTGATGCTGCACATCATCTTTAAGGGTACTTCCTGTATGTGGGTTGCTGTGGTGCAGGGCCTTGAGATGATCCTGCTGAACAGGCACAGAGCCTGATGCAGCTCTGGGACACAACTGGGCAAGTGGCATTTCTGGGATTAGGGAAACCTCAAGCCACATACAGAAGGCAAATGGGGTGTGATCACAGACAATACTTCTACTGACAAACTAACTAAGGAAAACTGAAAAATTTCACCTCTTGCTTTGATTAGGGAAATTCTGACCATGCCTGTTGCAAGATAACATGGTTGGAAACTTCCAAAATTGCTCGTGGAGCTTTTGAGAGGAGTTAATAATGGACAATTTGAGCAATGGAAATGGAACAGAGAAGGTATATCCTCCCTTAGTCCCCCAAAGCTGAACCTGAAAGTTACCAAGGACAGTAAATTCTGTCCACGTGGGTGGCAAAATCCTTTTCCACCAATCACATCCCTGGATGCCTTTTGCTTGCATTCAGTCAAAAGTAAGAAAAAGCACTTGGCCCCTTGAATTAAAGGCCATAAAACCCAAAGAGAAGCTTCCTCTCCTTCCCAGCACATTTATTAAAACTATGGGATGAAAATCTGCTACTGGCTCCAAAAGCAACAATCTCTCTGAGCACTAAAACTTCTCAGAAAATAAGGAAAGCCAGAAGGATTTTCCTTTAAAACACTTATTTTTTACAATCTTCAAGAACTTGGAAACTTTGCAAGGTGCATATAATAGAATCTTACATGCTTATTGAAATCTGAATTTCCTGTGTGCTTTACCTCACTTCTTCCTTCCGTGGGTATTTATCCCTGTTTGGATTGGATTAGATGGTACTACCATGAATTCTGGATTTAATACAAGCTTCTGAATGAAAATATTATTCTGCCTCTTCCTTAGACTTTGGGAGTTGCAGGCAAATCCAATCAGCTTTTACCATAAACCTCACCTGGTGAAAAGGAAAAGCAGCCTCTAAGATGCTGTTAAATCCAGAGAGACCCCACTTGTAGAATTTGGTTGGAATGACCCTAAAGCCCATCTCATTCCATCCCCTTCCAGGGATGGGCACTCCTGCTCTGTACAATGTCCCAGCCATGCTCACCTACAGAAAATGGAAGAGAGAATTTCTGGAACTCAGAACAATCCAGCTTGGAACAGGCTGGAAGCAAAGGCAGGGAGTGCAGCAAGACTTGTTCAGAGCCCTGCTGTACTTGCAGTCACACACCAAATTAAAACCAGAAGGATAAGGGACAGTTTAAAGCAGAAAATCCAACATCCAGCCCGAATGCCTGTCCAAAAAAAGGCCAGCTTTTCCACAATTAATTCCAAGTCATTCCTCCATCCTGCAGCCCTCCTCCTGCCAGCTCTGTGCACCCTGGATGAGGCTTTCACTCCAGAGCTGTGTCAGGGTTCTGTCCCTCTGAGCTGGTGGGACTCATCTCTGTACCACCACTGGAATTTATTCAGCAGGTTTCCTGGAAAGCTGACAACCATTTCCTATCTTGTCTTTCAAGACAGGCTGAGGCTCCTCTTCAGCCTCTAAAGTGGGACAGAACAGGAGTCTCTCTGCTTTTTCAAGTATGCTGCATCTTGTAGGATCACACCTACAGTGTGTGATCATTGTGCAAAATCCCGACTAAATTACCACCACACTGAAATTCCTAAGTAAAACAAATGGCCAGAAAGAAGTTTCTTACAGGCATTCAGTAATAGCTTTCACTGTCACTTCAAAAGAATAACAAAGGTCTGCCTGGAAAAACTTCCTAAACAATGAGGAAATCCACAGGGTGAATCCTGGGTGCCACAGGTCAAATAATCAAATATTCACTGTCCCACCTGCCTGGGGGAGGAAAGAGATGGAAGAGAAGAGAAGGAAGAATCTGCATTTAAACAAATAAATCCAAAGCCAATTACTACAAAGCCTCTGGAGAGATGTCTCTTAATAGAAATGGGTAGCCAGGATATGGTCAAGCATACTAAGTATCTTTATGAAAAAACAACCTTCAGAGAAGTTCAATTTTTCATATGCTGAACTGTTTTGGAGATGCACCTGTTGAAATTACTGGTGTTAGGTGCTTGAAATCTTTCCACTTCTGCAAATTTAAAAAAAATTGTCCTGACACACAACTCGTGGCAGAGCAGAGCACTGACCTACTACTTCTGTTGCTGGGATTGCAGAAATGGAAAATCACCAAGACTTTGGGGGCATTTCCATCTGTGCCAGCTGTAATATCGTCATCCTTGACTGCTTCCTGTCTGCTAGCAGGGACACTAAGAAACACTTTCTTCAGCAGCGATGATCCCCCTGGCACACTGTCTCAGTGGAACCCCTCAGGACACAGCACTGGGCTGCCTCAGCAGGCACTGTGAGCTGATTCCTGAATCTCATCACTGCACCCCGAGCCCAGAACTCCCCAGCACCGCCCTGGGCCGCTCCCTCCTGGGTGTAGCACTGCTCAAGCTTCATTAGACAATTCACCCAACAAACAACTCCCATCACAAGGTTACCCGATGCCTCAGCAAACTGAGAGCATGAATTTTTTTAATAAACTCTTTTCACATGACCAATTCCCAGTCCCCTAATTATTACTGCCATGTTTTAAACTCTGTTTTACTCACATCCTGAATAATCCCCATGTATTCCCACCAAAATCCCACAAAGCAGCATTATCTCTGCCACAAGTCATCTTTTTCAAGGCCTCAGTCCAAAACCTAGAGGAATTACTGTAAAATTTTCTTTTCATTTTGGAGGGCTTTAAATCATTTTATTGCTTACAATGTGTGTGTATGTAAAATATCTTATGGATTTAAATAGGTGGAAAAATGTATTTTTCCATAACTCTGGTTAGAAAAACAGACCTGTGCTGCACAGCACAGAAAAACACCTTTGAAACTGCTAAGGTTTCCAGACTAATAATGCTGCAGTGCATGTGGTCTGGCTTTCTCCCACTTCCCCCTAAATATCTCCACACACCTTCTCCTAGAGGACACAAACTGTCCCCACTGCTCACAGGACTCTCTGCTGACTCATTTTTCCAGTATTTCATTCATTTCCTTCAGGTAGGAGTAAGGAATATCAATTCCTGATATTTTATTCATGAGTTCATCCTCCAACAGTGACCAATTTTTGTTCATTTCTACTTGACAGACAAAAGATGTTGCAATGGCTTGCAAAATGTAACTTCACAAGATACAAACACATACAGAGATTTTCTGAGTGCAAAAATTGCTTTGCAAAGCATTTTCATCCCCAACTAAGTGTTTAGGCAGTTGATTCAAACTTCCCAAGGAAGATCCCTGTCCTTGCAGTTTCAAGCACAGCCTCAATTTCCCTGTGAAGGTCACCTGGAAAATCACCCATTGGCATTGTCTGTTCTCTTCTTAGGCATTGTTTGAGGCAGAGCATGCACATTACCAGGTCAATAATTACATTTGTTACCTTTCAGGTCATGATATTGCCTAAGTATTGTCCCACGTACAATACACAGCTGTGTGTGTTGGCTGGTTCAGTCCTACCCCATTTTCCCTAAGAGATGGAAGCTGGAAGCAGTTTTAGGTGGAAATCCCAGGCTTTGCATTCAGTAACTGAGACTCTGCGTGGGATGCCTTCCTGGTTTTCTCTGGGATTGGTTTCTCCAGCTGGTCTGACAAGGCTCACCCCATTCACCAGGGAAAGCACAGGGAGCAAAGCAGCTCCCAGGCTCTACCTGGGGGTGCCTGGGCTGAGGGCGGGCTCCTGAGGGGTTACACAGGCACCTGGCTGACTGGGTTTGCATATTCCCAACTGAGTTTTACATCTCACGTAATTCCTGTCCTCATTTGGTTCTCCTCTCATCCCACATCAACGTGAGCAGACTGTCAGAAGTCAGAAAACCTGTAGGACTGTAGCTGTGTTGATGCAGGAGCTGTAACATGGAACTGTGGAACAGACCCACAAGAATCATCAAGTCCAACTCTTGCCCTGCACAGGACATCCCTTGCCTTTAATGCTCAGCCCCTCATTTCCATTCATTACATTGTGCTTTAGCTTAAATGATGCCTGAGTAAACTACAAGGCTTTACAATCCATTTAATTCCAGACAAATTAAATTATCATTACGGCAACAAGAAATTAAATTACACCATCATGAAAACAACTATGAACTACACCAAGCTCTCACTTGAAGTAATACTCAGGATTTCCTGTCTTGAGGCTACTGCTATTTGGGCCAGCATGAGGGAGCATCCCAAAATGCACAATGTTTGGGGAGTGTTGCTGGCTCTTTTGGTTTGCTGTCTCCCCATCTCCCTCCCTCACCAGTGCTGTCCCATTCCAGCACCTATGGACTCAAAACTCTGCTGACAACAACCAAGTCTCTCCCTTTCCTTTTTACTGAGGTCACTCCTGCATCACCTGTGGAGGAAAAGAACTCCAAAAGCTGCCATCCCACTAGAAAAACCCACCCAAACTTCATGAAGCCAGCTGAAAAACATACTGCTTATTGAAGCTACAGACTCAGTGCTTGCACATGGTTCTCCTTCACCACAGAGCTCCTCTGCAAATAAATCACAGCCAGGTGTGTAGGACAGACAGCAAAGCCTGACTCTCACAGACTCCAGCCTAATTATCAGCAGTAGGTTTGGTGAGCTGGCTCAATGTCACTCTGTTCCCATTTAAGATGCTCTTCACAATTCTTTTTCCTCCATGGAAGTGCTGATTCACAGGCAGCCTCTGTATAAAGTGCCTCATTAATTATATTTCCAGCCACGAGCTTTGAGTGGGGGATCCTCACAGCACCAAGAGCAGATGTGAGCCAGGGGATGAGCACAGATTTAATTCCTTCTTCCACAGTGACCTCCCTCTGGCTCTTGCCTGTGCAAAGCTGTGATGGGCAAACAAGAACTGTGTCTGGAGTGCTGCAGAGCTCTCAGCATGACCAAGGTACCCACCCTGTGAGCAGCAGGCAAATTGAATGCTGAACTGTGAAAATGCAGTTTTGGCTGCAGTGTGGGGATGAATCTAAAGGAAAATAGAAATCCACAGGGACTGCACCCTCATGGCTCTGATGGGACTTGAAACCACCCTCAATGGGGCAGGAAAAACTGACAGCACTGATAGGAGTACTCGTTTGAAAAATCTCAGCGTGTGAGGCCAGTAGCTCTGCTGACTGCTTTTTGGGTAAAAGCCATTTACTAACTGAATATCCTTCCCAATATGGGAATCTCTTGAAAGATCCACTGTGATTTCAAAGGAGTCCTAAGAGAGCAGCAGCTCAATGTTTGCACTCTCTCTGCACCACACAAACGTCCCAAAGCAAAGAAACCAAGGACAAGCTGGGCTGTGGGCATCACACAGGCATCCCCCTCCAGCCCAAATCCTCAGCACAGAGGTTCATCTCCAAGAGAGGGCTCTCGCAGGCTCTGCATGCATCACACATCAAGTGCTAGAACTGGGCTTTCTTTTCTCATGCAAACTTTTATCCCACTTGTAAATCTTCAGCCTTAAAATTTGCTTTGCAAATACTCTACCTACTGGCTGAGTGATAAGCAGCACAGGTAAGAGTCAGCTCGGTTCATACCAAACCACTCAAGTAACAAAAAAACACCCCAAACCCCAGAATTACACTTTTCCTTCATAGTTTAACAGCAATATACATAACTTAAAGCCTATTTTTTTGTTTGCTCTCTCTTCTAACATTTTAATGGATAAAGAACTGCCCTTACACAGTCAGACTGTGTAAGGTACTCACCTTTTTTACCTCGGTACCCACCTAGCAGCGTTGCCACTGCCTCCAACGGGCTTGGCAGAGCATCAGCCCATATGGTGCTGGTTGGTCTCACCCCAGCAAAGCCCGGAATCAGCCGGGTCTGGAGAGCTGGGCTCCGTCACACGGGCAGGCTCAGCGGCAGCGCTCCACACTCTCTCAATTTTCACCCTCTACTTACAACTAACTCCCGCAGTGGAAACTCCTAAAGCATCGCCCTTGAGAAACTGCTCCAAACTCCACGGGACGCTGAGAATCGGCTCAACCCGCGCTGTCCCGCCGGCTGCCGAGCGCTCCCGGCGGTTTTCCCGTGTCCGGGGACACCCGGGGCGCTCCCGGCGGCTTTCCCGATCCCGGGGTACCCCGAGCGCTCCCGGCGGCTTTCCCAAACCCCAGGGTACCCGGAGCGCTCCCGGCGGTCCCCCAGCCGGGATACCCGGCCTGCTGCCCCAGCCCGTACCTCGGATGTAGGCGCACTTGCTGTCGTCCAGCGGCGCGGAGGCAGAGGCGCCCATGGCTGGGTGCGGAGCTGCGGCGGCACCACGGTCCCGCCGAACCCGGACCGCTCCCCCCGAGCCCGGACCGCTCCCGCCGCTTCCTCCGCAGGCGCCGCCCCCGGCCCGGCCCTGCCCCGCCCCGCCCGGCTCGGCATGGAACGAATGGGGACCAACAGGGACCCGCGGTGGCTCTGGGCTCAGGCACGCTCGTCCCCTGCCGCTCGTTGTGCCCCCACTTCGCTCTGCCCTGCTGTCACCGCAAAATCCACATCCCCACCGATACACGGCTGCAGTTTCACCCCGGAGTTTCTCCAGAGGCCGCGTTAAAGACCGTGCCGCAGTAAAAGCTCGGTTAAACCAGGACCAAAATGCCTCTCCTGGAGGTGTCCAGGAGGCAGCGGGGTCTGGCGCTGGGTGATGTGTGCGGTGGTTTAGGGGTGACAGTGACAGTGCTGAGGTGATGTTTGAACTCTATGGGTTTATAGGACTCTTCCAGCCTTGATGATTCTGTGATAAAGTTGGTAGCACAGATGCCCAGAGCAGCTGTGGCTACCCCTGGATCCCTGGCAGTGTCCAAGGCCAGGATGGACAGGGCTTGGAGCAACCTGGGATAGTAGAAGGTGTCCCTGCCCATGGGACGGGGTGGAATGAGATGATTTTAAGGTCCCTTCCAACCCATCTCATTCCATCTTTCTGTGATTCTGTGATTTATGGCCCAGTCTTCAGGGCCATATTGTCCCACTCTTCCCAGGAATATTGCAAATTGCTATTGTATGTTTCATTCCAAGATGAACAATAAACCTACACAAGCAGGCACTAAAATACACATCACTTCAGTAAATATTGTCCAGGCATTTAAACAACTTCCTAAATCAGGCAAGCACACCAGTCTGCAGATCCTCAGCACAGCAATGTAAGGCAGAATGGAACAGATATCTGAATTCTCCTGCCCCTGAACAATAATTTCACATCATACCCAGATGTGACTTTCTAAAGTACTTCCTTCTTTTTTTGGTGTTTTTATAACATTAATCCAGCTGACTGGCCATGAGCAAGGTGCCATCCCTTATTGGGCCTCATATGTTTTGTATGGAGCTGATGAGTTGCAATGAATGTGGATTTTGCTGACATGCTGGAGGCTCACAGTGACTGGAAGTTACTCATTTTACCATCAAATACTTCTCATTCAGCTTGTACACATCTGCCACTCACTGTGAAATTGCTTTCACATATTTCTGCTTTGCTGACGTGAGCTGTGGGGTGGGGAGGTTTATCCTATGCCACTCAGCTGATCACAGAATGGTGAAACAGGTTGGGGTTGAAGAAACCAACCATTTTGGGGTTTTTAAACCAACATTGAACTTGATCAGATTTGAAATATTGCAGATGATATGTGACATCAAGTTCAGTATTGTGCTAAACAATCTCTTTCCTTCCAAAATTCATGTTCTCTGGTTGTATCTAAGTGTGATGGAGCAATTGCTTCACTACCCTGAGGAGAGCAGGCTCATCCAGAGCATCACTGAGCCAGTCACAAGTATATTGAAACCTCAGCTGAGCTAAAACATTAAATCAGCAGCACTTCCAGAGGTCAAATGTGAACCAGGCTCTGTTTTAAATATATTTGAGAGCTCTCAGCAAGGTGGCTGCTGTGGTTTTCTCACTGGATCTCTGTGAGCTGTGTGAGCAGACGCCAGTGAGGAAATACTGGTTGCTCAGTTAATGCTTTTGAAGGCATAAATTGAGAGGAGAATTCAGGCTCTGCTCAGTGCAGTGTATAGTTTATCAAATATAGCTGAGGAGCTTTTCATCACATGAAATGGGCACGTCAGCTCCAGGAGTCTGGAGAGATAAATCTTGCAGAATTCATGAGCCATGAAGTGGATTGCAGTTCTGTCCCATCATTTAGCAGATGAAATTATGCCAAATCCCAGAAGCTTCACATCCCACAACAGACGACAGAACGTGCACTGAGTGGGAAACCTCCCTGGCTAATTACAGCTAGGCTAAAAGCAAAATGAGAACTGAGGAGTTTATCTAGTTATAACATTCTATACTTTGCTACTACCTGATCCCCAAGATCCCCAGGCATTTCATAAATGCTTGTTAATTAAAGACTGTGATTTCCTTTTTAAGATAGGTAAATGCTGTGTTTTACTGGTAAAGCTTGTGTCTTTATCTTCTTAAAAAGACACCATGAGAAACATGAGCCAAATCAAGAACAAAGATAAATGAGCCTATTTATGTACTGCTTAAAACAAAAACCATCCTCAAGAGAAGAAATTTGCCACATTAAATTTTAAGCTGATGTGACACACCTGCACTGCAGCTAGCCATGATAAAGTAATACAATCAAAACAAGTATTTTCCCACTTTTTCCTCCTATGAAATATTGATCTTTAAGGGTTGTGTTTAACTTTACACACCCCAAAAATCCTTCTCTAAACACCTGTTTTGTACTGTATCCTAAAGGCTGTGTTATATCCTAAAGGGCAAAATGAAAGTGAATTCCTGAGTGAAGGAGATCAGGAGAAACACTTCTTTCCAAACACAGGGATGAAGATCTGCCTCTGCTGCCTCTGTGAGTTCACTTGCGGCACAGTGACATGGAGGGAGTGACATGGTTTCTTACATCACCACAGTCTTCCTCATGCTCTGGACCCATGAGGCAGCCAGTGGGAGTACGGGGAGCTCTGGTACCCAAAAAGTGCAGTGCACTATCACTGCCAAAATCTGCTTGGGGAGGGTGGGAGTGAGGCAAGGAAGGAAGGGAGAGAGGGAGAAAGAGAAAGAAGGAAGGGAGAGAGGGAGGGAGAAGGAGGCTGTCTCCACAATCTCATCTATTTGATCTCCCTGTAATGGAACCCTGATGTGCCCCAGACATGACAAGATCCATTCCCAGCTCCACGGGCTCACCATGGAATGAACTCCCAGGGGCTGTCAGTGAAACACACAGTCCTTAACACAACCACAGGGCTGACAGCCTGCAGAGGTGTCCTCAGAGGCACTGATAACATCTTGGCCACCTTGCTGGCTGCTCCTCCTTGAGTGATGGAAAGGGGCCCTGCCAAGGAACCAGCTCGTTTGCCAAGCTGCACAAGAGCACTTGGCTGTGCCCTTTGCTCCAGAGAGAGGGCAGGCTCACCCTGTGTGTGCTCCCCCTCACACCTGGTTGCCTCAGAGACATGGTTTGTTACCAAACAGAGGCACTAAAGTGAAAGGTGTGTGAAATCCATTGGGAGAGATGATTCATTATCCAAAAGAACCTTCTAGGATTTCTCCAAGGAATGGAGCCATTTTAAGGCCCCTGGCTTTGTAGGCAGGATAACAATGTGCTGTTGACACAGCCAGCTGCAAAGGTAATGAAACTGTAATGAATAAATAATAATCATCTATTGCTAGAGGAAACTCTTAATCATTATTGTCTGAAAGTCAAAATCAGGTTGCAGACAGTATGAGGGATGTGTGACAAAATAAAACCAGCCCTTTTCTCAGGACAGACTGTTGGCTGAAGCATATTCTGAATCCTTTTCCTGTAAGTAAAACAAAAATGTTATTCTTATGAGTTATTTTCAAAAGGTTAGAAGGAGGTCTTAAAATCTAGCTACAGAAGATACTCTAAGAGAATCACAGCTGTTCTGCCTGGAAAAGCAAAAATAACATTTTGATAAAATAGCCTTAAAAAAAAAAAAGTTAAGAGTTGGTTGTACTTTAGCTGCTGCCCTAATTCTGAGAGACCAACCAGCACTGAAAACCCACACACAGGAGAGTGGATTTTGACAAGTTCCTAATCCCAGAATCATGGAGCAGCCCAGGTTTGAAAGGGACCTCAAAAGTTTCTCAAACCTCTCCTAAGGAAATTATCTAACACCCCTTGCCATTGCACCTTGAGAACTTCAGCAACAGAGACCCTGAGGAAGCTGTGCCAGTGAATTGCTGTTCTTGCTAGAGAAAGTATTGTTCTTACACCAAGATAAAATGGAACAGCATGGTCTGGAGACAGTGTGTGATGTGCTGCTTCATTTATGAACTGAATGTTCCAGGAAAGAAGTAAAAATTATGTTTATGGTCATTATTCAAATGAAGGAATCAGATAAAACCCTTTACTTTTGTAACTGAAAAGTATGGATGACAGGCTGAACCACTCATGAAGGAGGGAAGGCAAGGCAAAGGAATATTTCAGTAGCAAATGGTGGTAAAATTATATCATTTTATCTATAGTTCTATCTTTCAAAGGTTATGTAGATCAAAATATAATCAAGCTGCTGAGTGCACAATTCAAAGCAGGAGGAGGCTTTGCTGGTTGCCTTTCTCACTCTTTATTTTCTTCCCAATTATGTTTTGCTCAATTCAACATGTGAACAACATTCATTGGACTACTTATTGAAAAACAGTGCTCATAAAAAAACAAATTACAAATTACACTCATTATTCTACCCTGCTTGGTTGCAAATTGTTTAGGTCTGTCAATTTTGCCCACAGAATTGAATGTGATACATAATCTGAGAGGTTTTTGAAACTCCTGCAATAGAATGTTCTGATAATGCATTCATGGTGACATGGCAGAGTTCTGTAGTTATCTATAAATGTAATAAATTTATATACACCCAAACGTAGCCCTAGCCCATAGCAGGGCTCAGCTAGATACCAGTATTGCTACAAATTGAGCATTTCCACCCTCAATATCCAAACATCTTCTTCCTCAAACACTAAATACTTTTGAGTGGAAAGGTAGAAAACTCGAGGTTAAAAAACCTCTCTTTTCTTTGTAGTCCAAGAGTGTGGTGGGATGAGAACTTCCCAGTAATGACAACGAGAGGCTTCTCTCTCTTCTGCCCCCTGAGGTTCTGGGGTGGGAGGATTCCAGCAGCTGGGCCTTTAAGACACCAGGTCAGCCCCACAAAAGAATGCTGCTCCCCTAGAATTCCTTCTCAGAGCACAGTGCTCGTGGTGCTCACTGCAGAGAGCTCTGCTCTTTTGGTTTCTGTCCACAAGGGCCCTTCAGTGGCTCTCAGGTTCCCAGTTCTCATGGAGTACAACCAAACCCGTGCAAATCCATCCTTAAAACCAAACACACAATCTGTTAGTACTTAGGGCACATTACCAACTGCCGTGTCAAGACTGCTTTTTGAGACAGTCTAAAATTGATTTATTGCAAATAAACAGATTGTCCCAAGTACAGCTCCAGGCAGCAGCTGTGGAGAGGGGAAAGCACTGCACACCTGGAGTGAAAAAATCCTCTCAAATCAGTAACCCCACAAGAACAAGAGACTCTGCCTCACCTTAATGTGAAGCAATTTCTCTTTCAGCCCTGTGGTGAAAAGTTCCCCTGGACTTGTCTCCTTCCCTCCCCAGCTTTCCTGGGGCAGTGCTGCTGGCCCTGTCATTGCCATGTCAGGAACCTGATGGGAGCACTGTTTCAAGCTTGTTTGTTCTTTTGATGTCAGCCCTGTGGCTCTTTGAAGTTGGAGTCTCCCTCTGGAAGGCTGGGGGGCAATGCTGGATGTAGAAGAACAGGAAAGGAAAGAGGTGCAGCAAACCCAGGATCCCTGGGAATCAGTAAGGGAGGGAAATGGAGGACATGCCATGGGACTGAGGGACAGGAATAAACATCTGGGACAGGAATAAAAACCCTGAACAGGGATGCAAAACTCAGAAACTGAAGATATGGTTCTGGAATTTATTTCCTATAAAGTAAGGAATCCTAGAGTTAAGAATCACCTCCAGTTGTGGCACACTCCATTTGCCTGCCCCACTGGCCAAGAAATGGCATGGTTTTGTGTATATGTAAATTAAAATAAAATACATGGTGAACTGAACTTTCCTGTTTTTTAAATGCACAACATGTATTTGGTAAATTCAAACACCATTCCCTTCTCTGCTTAGTCACTAGTTATGAAATCTGTTAAATGACAAATGAGGTGATCATTCCTGCTCGGCTGCCATTAGAGGCTGTAATTTAATTAGTTGGGACATTCATGTCAAAACAACTAACGCACAGGCCCTCACAGATCCATTGTTGGAGTTCCCTCGTTGTCAAACAAGACCCATGGGTTTGCTCCCTCACGTGAAAGCAGAGGTGGTGCTCAGGAAACAGGGAATAAAGCACAGCTCAGTGCCCTGCCCACTGCCCGCTGCTCCCACGGCTGCAGAGCAGCAAACACTGCCCAATCTGCTGATCTCAGCAAAAAATCCAGAGTAAAATCCATCTGGTGGAGATCCAGTGGGTTCTTTACTGCTTCAAGTGGGCAGCCACACCTGCCTGGGAAGACCAAAACCTTCCTGAGTGGTAGGAATAAGTTTACAGGGAGGTTTTTGTAGGAGGCAGCCTGGTCAGAAGGGAAGGCTGAGGCGTCTCACTGCCTCTGAACAGAGTTTAGTGAGGCAAGACGCCAAATCCAGAAATTAAACCTGTCATTTTCTCAGCTTAACTAAGGAAATCATAGTGACTCTGCTTAGAAGAGTAAAAAATTCTACTTCCATTTGATTATCAAAGATGTGACTGAACCTTTCTTCCCAAGTGAGCTGCTGTTCCTGTATTATTAACAACCCCTCAAAAGTCCAGCAGGCGTAGGCTGCAGCAGCTGAATGATCCTGCAGACATGATTAATGAAGGAGAGGGCTAAATCCCCACCACATCTGGATTTGCTTCTTCTGGCCACAGATGGTTTTGGTTGCTTTTTATTCCAAGTATATTCCTTAGGCCCAAGCATGGGGTTTAAACACAGCTTTCCTGTTCCAAGTCTCCATTTTCCATGGAGGAGCTTCTCCTCAGGACCCTATCCAGGGAGGCATGTGTAACAAATAAAGTGGGATTTGCTAAACCATCCTGCACACTGAAGGGGCTGCAAAAGTTCAAAAGGAGACACACAAAGGAAAGCAGAATAGTTTGGATTTTTGATGTATTTCCCCCTCTCTGAAGTGATTGTCTTGTCTGCTTCATTTTCGTTCCAGATGATTTTATAAAAAACTTATTCCTCTGAGGTTTTAAACTTACAGTAGATGGATCACAAAGTGTTTACAAGTTTTTCTGTTCACTTAGTGTAGATGCTGAGAGCACGAGGCTGCTGGGCTGGGAAAGCCACCCAGCAAGCAGCCTGACAGCAATCCCACACTGATCCATCCCATCCATGGGTGAGGACCCCCCATTCCTGGGATCCTGTGAGCCCCTGCTCCTCTCCAGCTCACCTGCACTCACCCAAAGTGTGCCTGGACAGGAGGGCTTCACCTCCTCTGCAGCACCAGCACATCCTCGTGGGGGAACAGCAAAAATCTTTCCAATTAATTATTACTATGACTTATTTGTGTGATAAAACCTGGGCACAAGGTCTTTCAGTATCCTTTAGGATGGAGATGTAGTTAACTAGTGTACTAGTAATTTTCTTACACTCTGTTGTTTCTCCAGTTGTTAACCTGGGTAACAATTAATCTGCTTTTCTAACCCAGTATCTGCCTTGGGTTCACTCTTGCCTCTCTAAACAATCAACAGAAGAAACAGCAGTGGCCTTGATTGTGTAGCAATGATCTACTTAGAATTGATAAACTCTACCACATCTCTAGTACTATTGAGAATCAATAGAGTTGATAAACTCTATCAAATTACTCTAGTAATTCTGCGGGTTTTTTTCAAGCATTTTAAATGCCAGTGCTTATTTGGCTGTCATAGGAAAGCATAATAGTGATTTAAAAACTTGCTTGCTTTCAGACACATCCACCATCACAGTCCCAGCTGTTTTGCTGTGCAGTACTGAACACACTGTCATATTTACTGCATTAAAACCTCTCTCTGCAGATCAAAACAGATGATTTTATTGCTTTTTTTTTATGGTGTTTAGCAGAAATCTATGTTCTCCTGGTTACCTACTCTGTTCAGCTTTACCAGACTGGTTTTAACCACAGTCAGTTGCCCTAATGTTTGTAAGTGAAATGCAACTATTGCTTTTCCTTCCTTTTCTATTTCATAATAAAGTCAGTATTTCCGTGGACACTGGAATCCTCATTTTCCTTACATGAGAGAAAATAACAGCATTCTTCTGTTATCCCAACTTTGAAACATGACGATTAAAAGTATTATCATAGATCACAGAAAAATCCAGTTTGGAAGAGACTTCTGGAGCCCATCTGCTCCAAACTTCTGCTGGAAGCAGGACCCTTGTGTTAGGCTGTCCAGGGCTCTGTCAAGCCAAACCTTGAATATTTCCAGTGAGGGAAATTTTACCACTTCCCTGGCAACCCAGTGCAATGTTTAATTGTTCTCACAGTGATTTTCTTCCACTTAAACCCAGACAGAATTTCTCCTCGAGGCAAGTTGTTTGTATTAGCCTTAATGTGTTTTCCCTTGATGTGTTCAGATGCACAAATGAGCTCTTGCCTGTGTAAATAACCAGCAGAAGAAGCAGCAGCGGCCTTGCTCCATTTCTGATGGCACACTGGATGACCAGCAGTTGAGCTACCCTGAGCCTGGCTTTTACCACATCTTGCTGGATAGAACTGGGGGTCTTGCATTCCTCTGTCAAGGACCAGAGATCCAGAACACAGAAGTGGGCAGGAGGCTGAAATTGGGGGTGTTAGGTTCTCTAACAGCTGCTCAGCCCATTTGAAAATGAAGCTTTCTGAGCATTTTGTGTTACAGAATAATTGAGCTGTAAGGATCCCTGCTGTGGACTGAAAGCAGCACTGCAAAGCAAACCTCGGAGCCTTGCCAACAATTACCTTTTACTTGGCACGCTGCCCAGAATTAAAACCTTGCAAAATTCTAGTCTCTATTTCTCTGGTATATTTCTGTAGCTATTTAAACAACCAATAAAATAAAGGAAAAAAAAAAACAAAAAAAGAGATTATAAAAAAGTGCCGATTATGGACTAAGCACACATAATGGTCTGGCTTTGGTCCCCTTCTCTTTCCCCAAATACCTAAAGAATAACAAGAGGAAATACGAAAAAGAACCAGCAATTTAAACAAAAGCTGTGAGGTCAAACTCTCCCTTGCTCCTCCTTCCCTCTCTTTATCTCTGCTCTCCACTTGGCTCCTGGCTCCCAGCTGAAGGCACTGCCTGCATTGTTAGTCCATGGACAAGAACAATGCACCATAACAAAGCTTGGGGAACTCACTTGAGCCTTTCCAGAGTTCTGCCTTGTGCAAAGCGAAAATCCTCTGAAAAGAAGGAGAAATGAACTGAAATTTGTGTGGAATCATAGAATCATGGGATGGTTTGGGCGGTGAGCCCATCCAGTGCCACCCGTGCCATGGACAGGGACACTTTCCACTATCCCAGGTTGCTCCCAGCCCTCTCCAGCCTGGCCTTGGACACTTCCAGGGATAGAGAGGATTTCTGCCCAACATCCCATCTGTCCCTGACCTCTGGCAGTGGGAAGCCATTCCCTGTGTCCTGCCCCTCCATCCCTTGTTCCAAGTCCCTCTCCAGCTCTCCTGGAGCCGCTTTAGGCACTGGAAGGGGCTCTAAGGTATCCCCAGAGCCTCCTTTTCTTCAGATGAACTCCCCCAGCTCTCCCAGTCTGAGGGGCTTCAGCCTGGGAGCATCTCTGTGGCCTCCTCAGCTCCAAGAGGGCCACATCTTCCCTGAGCTGTGCTCCCAGAGCTGGATGCAGCTCTTCAGGTGGAGCCCACGAAGCACCAGCCCCAAGTGTGGTCGCCACAGATGACAAGTGTCACTAGAATGAGCTGCCCCAACCACAGCTGTGTGTGTATGAGGTATATCTGCAAAGGAGGATAAGCAGAAGCAACTTGGCAGGGCTGGGAGTGCAGCTGTGGGAGAGGCAGCAGTGCAGAGAGGCACCAAGAGGGGCTATGGACCTTCTCACTGGTGAGGCACAGGGCTCTGCTTGCCAGTGAGCTCTCCCAGCAGTGAAACAGGGTTGGAGTTTGAATTTTCAGTTGAAAGAGAGCCCAGTGGCAGCTTGGCCTCAAGTGAGCACCTGCAGCAGGTGGGAAAGTGCTTAGGAAGAAAGAACACTCTGTTGAGGAGAGCATGGGTAGAAGTAGCTGCCACTCAGTGCAGCTCCCATAAATCCTGGATTTGCCATGGAAAAAGGACGTAGTAGATCCTGACAGTGCTCCAGTGTCCAGGCTTCTGAATGTTTGTGCTGTCTGCAGAAGCCTTGCATGGCTACAGCCCTGAAAACAAACACAGCCCAAGCTGAAACCTCATCCAGCATTCTGGGAGCACAGGCAACCAACACCAAGTGCAGCAATGTGGAGGCTTTGTAAGGGGATTTTCTGGTTTAACAAGGAACCAGCTCACTGTGGAGGCTGGTGTCCACGGCTGGGATTGAGGTAGTGCTGTGACACGAGAAATAAAGGAAGCTCTACACTTCCTACCCAGTGCTCTCACACATCTAATTAGAGAGGACTGCAAAGATTAAACTCCTCACTGACTGAAGGCTGGAGTTGCTGACACGAGTGGCAGCAATCAGATTTTCACTCCTGTTGAATGCACTAGCTACCAAAACCACGGATGCTCAGTTGGCCACTCTGACTCTCAGAGGTTATGCAAAATATAACCTCAACCAAACCTTTAAACCAGCTGTTCTCTCCTTTTTAATGAGGTGTTTTCACACCAGAAATTACTCCTTGCTGTCGGGCGCCCTCTCCTGCATGTTCACCTCTGTAGCTGTTCTGTTGACAGAATCCCTCTCCCTCTTTCTCTTCCTCCTCCGGTAAAATCCTTCCACACAAAAGCCCCTCCTGACCCCGCACACCTCCCTGGTTTTCATACCCAGATACCCAGCTTGTGGCCGCTCCCTACACTCCAGAAAGCTCCCAGGCAATCTTAGCTTTGCTAATAAAGAGATACCAGGAGATTCGTTTTCTTTACAAAGCAAATAATTTCCAAGTGTCCTCAGCTTAAAATCATAGAATCCCAGACTGGTGTGGGTTGGGAGGGACCTTTAGGATCATCTTATTCCACCCTGTACCACGGGCAGGGACACCTTCTGCTGGAGTCAGGTTGCTCCAATACTTGAACACTTCCTCCTCTCACGGGCTGATTACCAAACCACTTTCTCTCCTGCTTCCTGCCTTCTTCTGGTCTTTTTCACACTCTGTCAAGTTGTTCACACGGCTTCCTCATCCCCACTCTCTGTTCCAAGACTTCTCTTTATCATATTTTCCTAGTTTATCACTAAAAAACTGCCAGAAACGAAGAGAAATTATGTCCTAGAGAACACCAGAGAGATCTTTGACTTTTGGCCAATGCTCTGCTGCAACATTTATGCTATTTGATGCATATGTCTTAGAGGACTTTTTATTATAGGTTGGGGATGAGGAGTAGATGCCTGTTTTCTGTAAAATTTCATAGATACTCACTGTTCTGTAGGTGCCTTTGACAAATCCTCCTGCAGGGTGGCCTGTTTGAGTCTTCTCTGATCAATGGCTACACAGCACTGCTGTCATTTATTTCATAAGAAAGGACATAAAAAATCTGGGTTTGGTTGCTTTGGGAAATCAGGTGTGTAGTCCACAGTTTCATGGTCCAACAGCTCTGTATCCCTGACTTGTTCAGACACAGATTATTTTCTTTCCTCTGTTCCTGCTGGAGATGTTCAAGACAAGGGTACGTGCCAGGCCTGAAGTTTGTGAAAGTTGTTCCTCCACTTGTGGATTTAGGTCTCCCTTCCCCATGCACACCAACCCACCAGACTTCTGCAAAATCAACCACTGAAAGCAGTGGGAAAAGGAACCCACCAGGTTTCATGAATTGAAACTGCCTTCTGTGAGATTTACATCAGCATACCTGTTCCTGGAACACAACAGATTCTAAAGAACACAGAAGTGTGGAACAAAGCTCCCAAAAATGCCTACCTTTTTATGATAGTCAAAGCTTTGGTATCTATTGACACTTTCATCCCATTGCCCCTTACCTTATCACTAGAGATGCCTGGAACTCCTTTCAAACATGCTTCCAAAGTTTGAAGTAGGCTTGTTTAACTTGTTTTTTCAAGGTAGTGTTTTCTATTGTTGCTAAATTAACACCAAAAAACCGGTTTTATTTTTTTTTTAGCTTCTGAAAAATCTAAGACATTTAGATTGAATTTAAAAGTTTTTTTTTCAAGGAGGTGCTGAGGTCCTAGCACAGGGTGCCCAGAGAAGCTGTGGCTGCCCCTGGATCCCTGGCAGTGTCCAAGGCCAGGCTGGACAGGGCTTGGAGCAACCTGGGCTGCTGGGAGGTGTCCCTGCTCATGGTAGGGGATGGGACTGGGATAACTTTAAGGTCTCTTCCAACCCAATCCAGTCTGGGATTCTCTGACCAGAGCTATTGTGCCAGCTGAGCCAGTTCAGAGAACAGAGAAGGCAGTGCAGAACACCTGGAGAGGTGCTCAGAGCAGACAGTGTAGGAAAAAAAAAATAAACCTCAGCTTAATGTCACAAGTACAAAAAAAGGTTTCTTTGAGCAGTAGTCACCCTTTAACATCCTCCTGTTGTGCACTCTTTGTAATGTCTGTCATTCCCAGTCACACCAGCCACATAATAGAGTTCTTCAGTGCTTCTAATTTTTATTGTCATTGTGCTCCCACTGTTATGTTAATTAGATTAAACCAGACTCCCACTGAGGCTGTAACAATGATAAACATTGTAGTAATCTGTCAGCTCTCTCTGAAACCACTTTCCACAGCTTTGGAAACGTGCTGCTCCAACAGACCACACTGCTGTGTATTGTAAATAATCAACTTTGATCACACTGGCTCACATACATTGTAATAATCAACACTGAAAAATAAGCTGCTAATGACTCACAACCTGAGGCACATTATTGATCTTTCCAATCAGCTACCATGAAGGGGCTCATGGAAGCAGAATGTATTAATGCTGCCATTTTTAACACAAGACAAATATTGTGGGGAGAGGGGTCCTGCCAGAAATCTAAAATGACCACACATTAATACTCATAATTTTCTTTGTCTGGAGAAAAAATGGCTTATTCCATCTTTCCCTCTTTACCTGAAATATGTTCTATCCTTTCCACTAATGGCTTTAAAGACTGCAGTAAATTCTGACAGCTTTTTACATAGACACTCAGTTCTGTGGGATTTTACTTCCAGGCCATTAACTCCTAAATCCATATTCTGACAGATTTCTTCTGAGGAACAAAAAACAGTGTAGAAATAAGACCTGAACAGCTTTCTTTGTCTTACTGTGCAGAGACACTCAGCAACAAAGCTCTCCTCATTATAGAACCTGGGGAGAATTAGGACTTCACAAATCCAGGTTCTGTACAAGTGCTGTGGAAACCATTATTACAGATGGTTCTGTACTTCTCACTACCCCTGTGCCTCATTGCAGTGAATCCCAAAAGGTTACATCTTCTTTATTCAGAGTGTGTATGTGTGTGCTGATATATGGACATCTGCTGTGTCCATAGACCAGCATTGCACATCTCATTTCTCCTCCTGCTGCAAATCTGAACCAGATGTGTGAAGCTACAGAAAATAGGTGTAAGTTGTATTTCTCCAAAATGTGTTCTTGCTGCTGTTTAGAAGGCAGAAATTTGCCAAATAGCAGAACCAGAGACTTTAGAAGCAAGTAACAACATACAGCCACAATCTCACTTTTGCATCCCTTGGCCTGAAAATAATCAAAGAGTGGAAGGAGAACCCAAAAAGAGAAATTATTTATTTTTTAGACTTCTACCCTAATATAATGCCTGTCCCTAGTACCTACCAAGTTCACTGCAGATCCCTAATTCATAAGAGTGGCAACTGTGATCTTGGAAAGAAGCTCCAAATGCAAAGTCCTACCTAATATGCTGGGCTGAAATGTGTGTTCAGTATGCTTCAGCACCCTAAATAAATCAGATCTCAGATCTACAGAAGCCAAGGGCTGTCCAGGCTGGAGCAGAAAGTCAGGAACTCCCAGCATTTGGAGAGCAGAGCTGTGTTCTGAAGAAATGGGCACAGCTGCTCTGGTGAGTCACATGTGGGTTTGGAGTGAGGACCCAGCTGGCAAACACCTATTTTCCAGCCTTTCTTGAGGTCACCGCTGAAGTTCAAGTAATGGAAAAACCAGATGAGTTAAAAGCAAACCTCCCTAAGCTATATTTGAAACACACAGCTCAGGGACAGCCTTGCACAATTTAAGCAGCCTCTGGACAGTGTGGCACAATCATCCCCTGAGCTCCTCCACTCAAACAGTTGGGTTGAGGATTGCAGGCTTTGCTCAGTTACAAAACAAGGTAAGTCTGAGCTACAGGAAATCTTCCAAAATAAGATATCAAATAGCGAAGGAATAGTCATTCATTTCCTGTAGTAGATGCTTAAGCCAAAAATCATTAAAACATATCCTGATTTTTTTCTCAGTATTTTTTCCCCTTTTTTTTAATCCTCCTGCCCTCTGGCCTTTTTGCCTTCTCCTTATCCTTGTCTCTTTAAAAATATACTTTTGGTCACTGCTTTTTAAATTTTGGTCACTACTGTAAAGATCCTCAGACTTATTTACCTTTTGCATGATTTTGAGTGCAAGCACAAGCCTTCGATGATTTCAGCAAAGGTTCTTGGCTGGGCCATTCGCTGGAAGAAAAATAAATCTGTCTTTTCAAGGAAAAAAAAAAGTCTGATTATATCTGTCTCGTGCTCCACTAGAGGGCACCAGATAATTATCTTAAATATCAGCCAGGCGGCTGTTGTGTACAGGCTGTTAATTGCACCTAATTAGCGATCAGTAGATGTATTAATCATCTACATGTCAGGCCTCAATACAGAAACACTCAGTGGCACTGTTTCCATCTACAGCCTCCAGCTCCTGTTTGGGTCCCTAGAAGTTGTGTGCAGGTATTGCTTCTCCATCCCAATATTCTCCTGTTTCTAACCCTGTTCCCGTACTGTCTTATGTCACATACCTAAAATATTGCACATATTTAAAATATTGCCCACAGCCCTAGGATGAGAACAGCAAAACAGTGCTAAATTTGTTTTCCAGGGCACAGCACATTCTTTTCACCTCAATGAAAAGTTCATCAGTCCAAGAAACAGCTTTACTGTGGGTTAGTCTCAGCCTGTAGTTCATCCCACAAACACCCTATATGCCTCATAAATCTTTGACTTCATCTTTGCAACACTTTCTATGTAGTTATTTCTTTAAAAACTATTTCCAAACATCGTATACAGAACTTCCCTTCATTTGGCAGGCTTTAAACACCCTTGTTTCCTTACTGCAGAGAGCAGGATGTTGTTTGCTGAATGACAGATTAAAAAGTTGTAAGCAGGGTTTAATCATGTCCCTATTTCAGTTCAAACCACCTCTGCTAGGGACCAGAGCTGGAACATTCTGCTTTCTTTACCCTGACACTACTTAAACCCCTCTGAAAGGATGTGCAAAATCTTCTAAGGAAGCAAGGTAAAAAACAAGATTTCTTTCCCTTCAATCCACTTACAATAATAAAAGTAGTAAACAAAGTTACAAGGAAAACCAGTTTGATATCAAAGTTGGGTTCTGTTTTACTCACTGCCCCCTTTGCAGAGCACAGAAAGAACATTTTCTTGCTCTCCCCAAGTTACTTATAATGAGATCCCACTCCTTGGCCTTTACCTCAGGCCCCTGGATTTCTGGGAATAGAAGAAATGAGCTTATCTTTTGCAGACTGAATTTGGAATATGCACTGGCTACAAGGGACAGACCATACACACAGCACCCCTCAGGGAGAAGGCAGCCCCGTGCTCAGTGTGCTGCTCCCACCCTGTGGAACAAGCTGCCCATATTTCATGGCTGGGAAGTCCCACCTGTGTTTTGTAGTGGCTGAACAACAAGTTTTAGATGAGTGCAATTAATTCTCTTGCTGCATTAAAGGGATATATAGGTAAAGCCTAAAATAAAAATCTCGACAAATGAAAATATTTGTAATAAGCTAATTATCTGATTAAGTGATTACATGCTCTGTCATCCTACAGCTGTTAAATACACTATTGTAAATATCAAATGCAGAATTAATACCAGGCATTAAATGCATGCTACCCCTCTCCAAAAGCCTAATTAAGCATATGTTTACAAATGATGCCACTAATTATCCACCTCTTCTATTTCAGTCAAATGTCTTAATGTGCCTTGGAGACATTTCCAAAGCTAAGGAGATGTAATATATCTTCTCAAAGAACCATACTCTGAAAATATAGTGAATTTCTGAGGTAAGCCCTAAGGCTACAGATTTTGTAAACATGTTTTTTTTCAGTCTAAGTGAGTTTGGGGTTTTGCCTCATGACTGTTGAAGAATGTGAATTTCAGATGCTTTTTCAGTTGCATAGCCATTTCTGTGATTTGAGGATGTGCTACTTGGAACTATCCTTCATTTATTGAACTGGCAAAACCCTTTGATCACTGCCTGAAACTTCACTTTATGAAACAGATAATAAATAGTATCTTGCAGCTACTCCTCCAATTCTTGGCCAGTTTTGACTTCTGTTTTTATTTTGCTGATACAATCACTTTCTGAACCCTGCAGTTGAATGCTGCTATGAAAACACTTCTGAATTACTGCCAGTCACTGATAGCAGTGTCCTGCTGTTGTTCCCCAGCTGTGGTTGTGGGATTATTATTATCATCATCATCCTTCTGTTTTTTTATATCACAAGTTTAGAGTTGAGATATTTGAGGTATTTATTTCCCTATTTGCGTCAAAGAACTTTGCCTGGCACTGTTCCCATCAAAGGTGGAAGATTTGTTGCTCCCTGCTTGCTCACTGCCTGAGCAGTGCATTTCTCCACTAAAGCTCTGCTGGGATCAAGTACGTTGAAATTTTTGGGATACACTGGAGGGGAAAAAATAAGTCTTTAACCCTTCCTAAATGAGATCCACTCTTTTACTACCTGCTCCTATCTCTTCCACTCGTAGCTCATTCTGGATTTACCAGCTGCTGTTTTTAGCAGTATCTTTTCCTCTAGTGTCAAATGCTGGCTACAAAATACTGATTTTAAATTACTTTTTTGAAAGCAAATACTTAATAATGGCAGGGCCTGAATACTGAAGAGTCCGTAATGTCTCATGCCAAGCTTCTTTTCCAGAGGAATACAGCTATTAGAATCCCTAATTTGTACATCTTGATCCTTGAACAACATGGATTCTGTTACCATTTACCTTTATTCAAGTTACCTCTGTGAGTTGTTAATCGGCCCCAGCTCTCTCCCTCTCACTTATTTTGTCTACAAGCCTCAAAATAAAGCCACAATCTGCAAAGTTCTGCAGATATATCACTGGGGTATTATCTTGCAGGTCTCTTATGATCCAGAAAAGGGCTTTTCCCCTTGACTGCCATTGGACATTCTGACCAACCTGCTATAGCTCTGGCAGGAGGAAGAGGTACATCACAGTTACCACACAGTACCAATCTGTGCTGAGCAATCTTGGCTAATTTCCCATTCAAAACATCAAATATTTTTCATGAAAGATCACACAGCTTGCTTGCTCTGCTTTATTTTTAAAGAATCTAAATCTTAAACTGTAGCAAAGCCATTGGTCCTGAGCCAGAGTTGATTCAGAACCTCAGTGCCTTTTCCTCCTGCCCCACTGTACTTGAGTTGATCCTGAGCAAAGCTGCTCTGCACACAGTTTGTACCCTGCACAAAGGGTAAATGCCTCAGAAATCCCTCCTGCTCTGTCTGGCATGGGAAAAGGATTATTTTACTACTGCTAGGGCAGACCTTACCTCATCCTGCCAATGCCCATTTAGTTTTCCTTTGCTATAATTTATTTATACCCTTATCTTGCTTTACTATAATGTACTGTAATGTTACAGTGGAGTAATGCACCAACATGGACATTTTCTCCTGATTTTCCCCATCTTTTGCCTCCTATTTACAGTTCTCTCCCTCCAGATTTTTACAACATGAGTATTTTCTTTTCCTTCCCTCTCTATGCTGGTTTCTGAAAGGAAATGAACAGGTGACCTTCAATCACTTTAACAGGTAATAAATATTTTACCTGAAAGGATGACATGGAAACAACATGTCTCACTTGACTGGAGTAATTTTCTTTACTATTATTTTCCTGCTGCAAGGAGCAGAAGAATTGTTTCCTTTACAGGAGGAACAGTGGAAAGCAGGAGCTGATGAAACCTCTCTCAGCTCTCATGCTGCATGGTTTTGCTACCTGCTGCAGAGAACAAAAATGCTCCCAAAACAGAGCATTGTGTTGTATTGAAATACAATATTATCCATCTTCCCAGGCTTTCTTGTCTTGCAACCAAGTGCAGAATCACAGGATGATGGAATATCTTGGCTGGAGGGGTCCTCAGAAGTCCCTGTCCAAGCTTCAGCCCAGGGCCGGTCAGCTCTGGGGTCACTCAGGGCCTGAACTGCCTGCATTTGGAAAACCTCCCAGGATGGAGATGGCACAACTTGGCTGGGCAACTGTGCTGCTGTTGAGTGTCCTCATGGGGAACAGATTTTCCCTGTATTCATCTAGAACACCTTGTTTTGGCTTCTTGTCACCCCTGACCTTGGCTCAGTAACCTCACAGGAAGGCTGGATGTGTAGGTCCCCAAAGCCCTGCCTGCCCCAGGCTGAGCAAGCCCTGCTCCCATGGCCTTTCCTCCCAGGGGAACTTCTCCAGCCCCAGCCATCCTGGGGGCCTGCCTTCCCTTCCCTTCCTCCAGCCTGTCAATGCCTTTCCAGCAGGGAGAGCCCCAAACGGGACACAGTATCTGGGTATGATCTAGGGAGTGCAGAGCATGAGGGACATGGTCCCCAATCCCCTGGGCGTGGCAGCAGTGTCCCTGTGCCATCAGGGCTCCTGGTGGGGAGCACAGCTCTGCATCTGAACCACAGCTGCCCTGAGCACAAACCCTGATGCTGATGGCTTGGCAGGAGGACAGCCTGCACTTGGAAAGTACTTGGCAGCCTTTTCTCACATCCTTAAAAGCAGCAAGAGCACCACATTGCAGAGGAGATCCATGGTGCCACTATGAAATCATACAGGAAATATAAAACAGAATCAAGCAAATATTCCTAGAAATACAGAGCTGGACATCATTAGCACAGCGTAAATGTGTTGAATTTCTTTATGTGTCTCTTTCAGCAAAAGGTTCCCAGAAATATTTACAGCTTGTTAATTTACATGCCAGTATATAGTTTTGCACTTTACCAGATTTCTTCTTGTGAGGGTGGGGAGGCCCTGGCACAGGGTGCCCAGAGAAACTGTGGCTGCTCCTGGATCCCTGGCAGTGTCCAAGGCCAGGCTGGACAGGGCTTGGAGCACCCTGGGCTGGTGGAAGGTGCCCCTGCCCATGGCAGGGGGTTGGAACGAGATGAATTTTAGGTCCCTTCCAACCCAAACCCTTCTGGGATTCTGTGATTCCAACACTTGCACTCCATCTGCTTTTGGAGATCTGCCTTCCTGACAACTGCATGCTCTCATTTTGCAAATCTTATTTTCACAGCATTAAGCTTTTCTCACATAGAATAAATTTTACTAGCAGCGGTACATTAGTATCAGTACTTCTTCACTCACCTCAGTGCTGCAGGCAATTAACAAGAGAAGCAATTTTTACCAAAGGGCGCTCCTGGTACCACAATAACTTGCCAGACAACATTTTCCTCTCCTTGGCACTGCTGAATATCTGAAATTTGAGGAAAATTTCAGTCATTAGTTCTGACTAGTGTCATTCTAAGGAGAGGAATGTATCAGAATCTCTTATTCCATTCTGTATCAGCTTTGAGTTTTAACACTGAAAGAGCTCAACATAACCCACTTCAGGATAATAATTCTTTAAGAAACCAAATCAAGAGCAAGGACTGTTCAATCATGTCCACAGCTGACTCCCTCTGGGATTTATCTGAGACATTTGATCACTCTTAGAAAACAGAGACGTTACCCCTGACTGACTTATCAATGTCTTGTAAGGATCAATTATATAGGCTGCAGTATAGGTCATAAGGGGTGTGAGGGAGTGCACCCCATAAAAAACTACTCCATAAAAAGTAATTATTCCATAAAAAGTTACTTAGGAATAATCTGGCTTAGGCTAGAATGTCTCAAAAATATGTGATGTTTTGCAAGAAGAGGTGAAGGTCCAAACCACGACTTATAAAATATTCTAATGATGAGAACACTAACTATAACACTCTAGGAACTTACAACACTTCATACTGAATTGCCTTAAATACTCCATATCGAATAATCTTAATTATATTGCTGCATGATTAAAGACTGAAGTATTAATTCAAACTCACGTCTGATCTCTGTTCACTTTTTACTCACACCAGATTTAATTACACTAAGTGCGCTGCCTTGCTATCTCTATAAAGCAGTTAATGCCAAGACCAGTGAAGGCACCCCTGAAGACCCACAGCTCATAAAACCAATTTTAATTTACCAAACGTTAAAACGCAGACACGGGAAGACAAACGTTTATTTCAGGTCAGGACCGCAGAGAGGAGATGCTGGAGAACACCTGAAGGTGTATCGTGAACAGAAAGGCCGCAAGTCCCGCTTCAGCTTCTGTCCCTGGTCTGAAGGCTGCGGGGATGGCGCTGGGCTCGGTACCTCCCTGCCCGGGCTCAGCGCTTCCCTCCGCCTTGGTGCTCCCGGCACGTCCCTCGGGGAGCGGTGTCCGAGCGCCCCGGAGCTCCGGCAGCACGGCCAGCAGAGGCCGTGCATTCATCCCCGGGGCAGCGCTGTGGCGGAGCCGGCAATGAGGCGGCAATCGCCCCATTCCTGCGGCCCGCAGGCTCACCCGGCTCCCCGGGGACAGCGGGGGCAGCTCGGGCCGGCCCCGCTGCGGCCCGGCACCGCCACCCGCCCGCCCTCCGGCCCCGGGGCTGGCTGAGGGAACCACAGAGGCACCGGGGCTGGAAAACACCGCTGGCACCATCGAGGGCAACCTATGCCCAACGCCACCCTGTCAACCAGGCCGTGGGACAAGTGCCACAGCCAGCCTGTCCTTAAACACCTCCAGGGACAGTGACTGCACCGCCTCCCGGGCAGCCAGCCCTCTCCAATGTCTAATTCCCGTTTCCGGGAAGGAATTCCTCCAGATGTGAGACCTGAGCCTCTCCTGGCGCAGCTCAGCCGCCCCTGGCCGGGGAGGGCGGTCAAAGGAGAGGGGCAGTGGTGCGGAGGGAGCCCGGCAGGACGCGGTGCCGCATCCCGGGAACGGGAAACGAAAGGGAAGGGAAAAGGATACAGAGCACTGGCGGCGGGGCCGGAGGTGTGGGCAGGGCGGGGGAAGCAGCGAGGAACCCCGGCAGCGGCCGCCGCGCCCCGGCCGTGAAGGAGGCGGAGGAGGGCACGGGGCGGCCCGGGCACGGCGGCCCCGTCCGCGCTCCCCCTGCCCAGCCCCGGCCATGAATATGTAACTCCCCTCTATTTCCCGAGCTCCATTGCGGAGCCGCCGCTCGCCATATTGTGCTGCGGGGGTTGCGGCAGCACCGCCGGCCACGGACTGAGGCGGCACCGGCGGGCGGTGAGTGCGGGGCCGGGGCTCTCTGTCCCCGCGGGACCGGGGCGGGTGCGGAGCCGCGGGTGCCGGGACGCGGTGTCCGAGCGGGGCTGACCCCGGGCGGGGAGGCGGCGGGGGAGCTGCCGGGCTATTCCGGCGGGGCGGGGGTCGGGGTGTCCCACAGGAGCCGTGGCCAGCGGCCCGATGGCAGCTTGGAGCCCCCGTTGACTGCACCCAGCCCGGCCGTGCTGCAGGGTAGCGGGGCACCGAGCCGCCCCCCGGGCTAGCGTGGGGCTGCCGAGCGCGAAGCAGCCGGGGTATCCATATGTACACACATACCTATATGCACGCAGCTATCTCCCTGTGCGTGCACGTAGGGATGCATATGAGGTGCATGTGTGCAGCCCGGGAGCTGCAGGCAGAGGCAGAACGGGGCTCCATCGCAGCCGCAGTAGCGCAGCAGCAGCAGCCGGCACCGCCGCTGCCATCCCCGGCCGGGGACAGCTCACGGACACAGCCCCGCGCCGCTCCCCTGGCTCTGCACATCGCGCCCCTGAGCGCTGCGATTCTGGGTGTGATTTATAGCTCGGCCTTGCCGGTCTTTTGTCTGTCCCGCAGCCCGTGCCGAGCGGTGCTGGCGGGGCGTGATGCTCACAAACTGGGGCTGGGAGCCACCCCGCTGCCTCCGGGAAAATGTCGCTTCCCACAGGGCAGCAGGTGCAGCAGGACGCTGTGCCGGGAGCCGAGGATGTGTCTCCTCCCTCCACATCGCTCCCGCTGCTTCCCGTACGAATTTAGCGCTTGCTTCTTGCCAAGTTTTGCATTCTGCAGGAGCTCTTCTGGATCGCTCGCCTTCCTTACACCAACCCTATGGCACCGTCTGTCTATGAAGCGAGCACTGAGCAATATTCTTCTCGGGATTTTTGTAAGCTGTTTGTTTTTCAGGTCCTCTTCTATGGAAAATAATTGGATCAAGTGCCTAATTCTACAGAAATGCAGAGGACAGCTAGTAGAGAAAGATGATTTCCAGTACGATAATTCGTAATCCGTCCCTGTTTGGTAGTAGTTATCTGTGTGATAACTGTGCCCTGCACATGGGCTTTTAAGGATTAAAGGGAATTGCTTGCGTCTGAAAAACTGTGACTGGTGTGCAGGTGAAATTATTATTGCTTGGGGAGAATTCTTTCGTCGAATGTCATTCATTCAGTGACAAAGACTCGATTTGCCATAGGAGTTCCCTGCAGAGGTGCTCTGATTTGTATTCATCTGTGTTTCCATTAAAAACTTGTGTAATGAGATAATTTGACTTCCTTATACATCATGTCAAGCTCAGAGCTGACATTCAGCTGTCAGCGAAGACAGAGGCGCTGACTGTGATAGCAGTGGATGTGGATAAGCAGTACATTTGGAATTAAAAATATTTGTTGGAAGGATTAGCTTTATTAGAGGTGGGAGGAATTTTTGCTGGCCAGCATGAGCTGCAGTGTCAGGTACAAGTTTGTGGCTGGGTGTGACTGTGACAGTGCCTTTCAGCAATGACAGACAAATCAAGAGTCCTCATGAATTGTTACTCACAGTGTTTAATAATATTGTTGTCTGCATTCAAATTTATGATAATAGAGAGACACAGACATTGGAGGTATTTTTTCACTTCTTCAGTGGCTAAAATTGTTGGCCTTTGGCTTCAAAGCTTTGAAGTACCAGCCTTGCTGCAGCTGCCAAGAAAAGCACTTTCTGTCACGTCTTAGAGGTGAAATAATATGCAGGTGCCAGCAAAATAAATTGCATGGGTTTCCCTTGGTCAATGATGCTTTGTGTTTTAGGAGTGATGAGTGGTAATGGGTTGAGTATAAAGACTTGGTTGGGCATCTTGGGTGATAGAAATACAGGCTATAGGAAAGCCATCAGTCTTATATGTGAAATAGACATTGGGCTAAGTGAATTTCTTCATCTTTCTTTTAACTCTTTCCCTTGCTTACAAAAAAAAAAAAAGTAATGGGGGGGGGAAAATGAGCTTTAAAAATGAGACTCTGGTCTGCGACTGCTCAGTTGTATTTTTCTTAGGAGCACTGAATCTCCTCTTACTGAAGCACCAGCTCCAGGAACATGCATGAAAGAAGCATTGGAGTAAAGGAATTTCTTCCACTTTTTTTTTTTTTCCTTAAATACCTTTTACCTGTTTTTTTTCTGAATAGGTCAGCAGTTTAATAATGATGCAGACAGAGAGTAAAGAGATTGGTGAAGAGATGCTGTTGAGCCTCAGCTTGCTTCTGCTTGGTTTTCTGTTGATTCAAATGACTGGCTGTCAGAGCTGACCTTAAATTCTTAATTTTCGAAGGAATGAGCAACATTTGATATTGTGTAGCTGTTTAGACTTGTTGCAGTGGAGAAATATTTTAGGAATTACCTCTGTCTGCTTTCCCCCCACTTGTGGATCCTGGAGCTCTCTTGCAGACAGCGGGGAGTTAGCAGTAGTGCTCTGCTAACTAATTAAAACCTAATCATTCTTTACTCTTCACCTCTTGGGAATAACCTTGCACTGTTTTGTGTAAGTGTTGGTTTAAATTGTATTAAGTGTTGCTCCTGTAGTACTGTTCACAAAATGGACAGTCTTACTTGTGGGGGAGTCCTTGAAGCAGAAATTGTTCTTTGCTGTTGCCCCGCTTTAGGTGAGAGCTGCCTGCTTGCCAAATTCACTGTTTTGCTTTTAGATATTTATTGCAGCTATTAAGTCAATCAGACATAGAATTGCTTGAGTCTTTTTGTCTCTCAAGTGTTGTGGGGGAGTTTATTTTCTGTTTATTAATAACCAAGCTGTCTTTTTGTTCTCATCAAGAAAATTCTGTTGCCGTTGTTGTGGCTTCACTGCCAAGTGGGAGAGCAATCCTTATGGCTCTCTAACATAGCTCTTGGAAGGAACCTGGAATCCTGCACATACCTCTGGCAGAACCACAGTATTTATGAAGATGCAGAAGATTCTGAATTGTAGTGCATGGATATTCATAGAATTTTTGTTAAAATGTACAGAAAATTTAAAGGCCACAGCAGAGGTACTGAAATTATTAAACTTCACCTTAGTGGTTAGAGTGCTCAGATCTTGCTTTTGGCAGCTGTTACTTCAAGGACACAACAAGAGAGTGGTTTAGCCTCAAAAAAATGTGCCAGCAGAGCAGGGCAAGGAAAAATTAAAAACTAAATCTCATTAAAAATATCCTAAGGCAACACATATTATGAATTGTTTGTACATTTTAGCTGCTGTCACGGATTCAACTTTTGTGGAGTTTGAAGCTTTACTTTTGTTTGCTCCCAAAAGTTTTCAGTCCTTTATCCCTCCTGTTCTGATCTGATACAGCACTGAAATGAATTTTAGAAAGGAACTTTGGCTTTTCTCCTTCTCAGCTGGCGATTAATTCTGAAGTCTAATGTTAATTTAAGAGATAAAGGACTTTATTTTTGAAATTCACCTGGGTAGTCACACACATACTATGCAGTACCATGCTTGATAATATGAAAACCTTGGCATAAAATCTAATAAGCAGCAGATAAAATCACAATTCTGCTCACTCCCCCAGAGTTCTGCTTAAGATTGTTGCTTCACAGGGCTAAATTATAGCTTGGTATTGGCTGTTTTCCTTTTTATATTAATTCTTGGCTAAAGTCTTTGGCACATTTGAGGTCAAATGTTTGCCTGATCTATTGACCCACAGGAATAGTGAAAAGTTGCTGGTCCTGTAGCAGTTTTGGGTTTCGTTTCTACTCCTGGCAGAAGACATTAATGTTGTAACATATTTTCATACTACTTTGGATGAGATATAGGTGATGTGAAAGGCTAAGTTCCAGGATTTGAGCTCTAATCATTAAAATAATCTTACTGCCTGATGCATTAGGACAGTGGGCAATGTTTGCTTTTGTGTGCACGTGTGTGTGTGTGTACCAAAACCTGAAAAGTTTTCAAATTAATCCTTTAAGATTTTAAAAAAAAAAAAAGTCTAGGCTTTGTAATTTAGGAATAGCTTGGGTTTGACATGTGATGAGTTTGAGCAGGTGAATTCTGGACACGTTAAAGGCAACTGATGATATAGATAGTTCTCTGGAAATGTCATGGTTTTTTTTATGTATTCCAGTTTTTTTAGCTGAGGAGATGTCTCAGAAGGTAGGATACAGAACTGGGAATGAGGAGCTGACACTGAGGTCTGAAGGTTATTTACAGGAATGGAGTGATCTGGGAGGTGGTGTGAAGAGGCCAGATCCATACAGAGTACAGACCTTGTTAGAATAAACTAAAATTTGAGCTTCAGCTCCACAGGAGGGATGTACCTGGGCTCAGGGTGCTTCAATGCTGCCACACTTTCCTGCTGTAAATGTACAGAGAAGCACCAACCTAAAATCAGTCACATCTTTGTGTCATGTCCAGAAGTACATGGCTGTTCCCAACGCTCATAAAAGAGCCTGGAGTTTGATCATCAGTTTGATTTGATACTTTATTTTCCCCTGTTGCCCTTGACATCTAGACCAGGGGGATTATCTCCCTTTGGATGCTTCTGTCAGCATGGGATTCATGGAGCCCTTCCAGAGGTGTCCAGATGCACAGCAGATGGTTTGTGTGAGGTCACACTCCAGTGTCTCCAGGCCAGGAGCAGCAGCTTGACAGCCAGGTTGGAAATGCTGCCCAGCTCCATGCATTGATCCATCTCAGGGCCAGGGAATTGTGAGTGGCTGTGTGCATGAAGATTCCATACCTCAAAGGCAAAACACTTTCTTAGGAGAGTAAATAACAGCCAAGAAGCTGTAAAAGACCATGTGCTTCCAAGGTTTCAGAAATGCCAGTATTATTTTTTCCCTCAGTCAGATGTCATCACACAACTTCAGAGTGAATACTAAACATACTAGATTATAATCTAGTACCAGTTGTCCTGGATTACAGCTGGATGTAAAGCTACCTGAACTGCCAGGGAAGTGCAGGGAAGGTTAATTCCTTCAAATAGTGTCTTCCGGATTGTGTGGATTTTTTTCCAATCAAGCTCTAAGCCAACAAATAAAACCAGAAAAAACCTTAAATTTCAGAATGCTTTAATTGAATCATTTGAAATGAATGATTGAGTACTCTGTGAAAACGTGCAGTCTGTTCCCAATACTAGTCATAGTGTGAGAGAGAGTAAAACTTAAAGCTCTAAACCTTTTAAATTTCCAGGCAACTGCACTATGAATACCTGTTTTTAAAGAAATTAATCCTGAGGAAGAAAACCCAGAAATGGTTGAAGGTGCTGTTGAATTTGGCACACTGAATAGAGGTCTGACTGTCTTACTGTTTTAAGTCCAAATATTTACCTTTTACAACTTGGAACAGAAATCAGTTATTTCTAAGATTTTAATACTCTCTAAAAATTGTGTAATCTTTTCTTTTAAAGAGCCTGATGCAATTTTTTTCCTCATAAGTGTTTTTTTTTTTTCATGGAAGTATCACAGAAAGTTGAATGGGGGTGGTGTGGTTATGGTCACACCTGAGCTGGGTTTGTGGGTTCTCTCTCCAACTGCTTGGTACCATTCCAGCCTTTCTCTGATCTCAAGGTGTGCTGACACAACCACACTGCAGATGCTCTCTAGCCTTTGTCTGGGCTGAAACAGCCCTGCAAAGCATTTTGGAGCATAATCCAGGTTGTGAGGGATCCCTGATGGCATCCCCTGCTCCCTGTTTCAAGCAGGACCACCATCAAGATTAGTGCTGGGCTAGAGCTCAGCAAATGTTACATATTCAGACCTGACACTTTTTCAGCAATAGGACTAAGGAGCTTTTACTCACTGGTGGATCTGAGGGTGGAAACCTGTGAAAAATGAGCTGGAAAGGGTAGGAGCAGAGAAATGGTGGTGCTGAGCTCCTCCTTTGGATGCCCACAGTTCTGCTCCAAGTGGACAGTTTTACTGGACAGCTTCAGGAGTGGGATATCCAAATGCCCACCCTACTTCAGTCATGACTACATTGGAGTAAATAATTAGGTATATTTCTGTTTAAGAGGTTCTGAAGCAAATGTGGTGTGTAACAAGTGTGGATATTAGTCTGCTGGAGTTTTTTGTGCAAGCACATTTGGAAGAAGGACATCCCAGCATAAATTCCCCGGCCAGTGAGCAGGCAGGAGATCCAAGGGCCTTCCAGACAGGGTGTTCCTTACTGTTATTTTTCCCGTAACTGCGTGTTTTCCAGTGCTTCAGGAACAAGGCTTATGTTCTTAAATTTTTAAATCCCAACTGGTTTTCTTCAGATTTGTTGAGGTGTAATACGTCGATTTATCAATCATCTCTGGCTTTGATAGTGACAGATGTGTGTCCCCTGTAATTATGGAGTTTGTGCTCAGGGTTTTTGCTGTGCCTGGAGACTGAGTCAGTCTTGCAGGGGCCCATATAATATTGATTAAGGTGGTTTTCTTAATGATTGACAAGAATGGCCCTCTAGCCACAGCCTTAATCCAAACAACTACTGCTTGTTGGTGGCTCTGAGAGAGAGAGGTTTGGACTGCCAGAGGGCAGGGTTAGATGGGATATTGGGAAAAAATTTCTGCCTGTGAGGGTGGGGAGGCCCTGGCACAGATTGCCCAGAGAAACTGTGGCTGCCCCTGGATCCCTGGGAATGTCCAAGGCCAGGTTGGACAGGGCTTGGAGCAGCCTGGGCTAATGGAAGGTGTCCCTGCCCATGGCAGGGGTTGGGTCCGGATGGTGTTAAAGCTTCCTTCAAACCCAAAGTATTCCAGGATTCTGTGATTCTAATTAATAAACATACTAGTGGATGTGGCTATTTTATGTCAGGCTTTTTTTTCAAAAGGAGGAGAATACCAAGTGAGAAAACTCTGATTTCCGTGCCTGGATGAAAGCAGATCTAATACTCTGCACAGATTATCTTGCTTTTCCCTTTACAATTAATTAAAGCTTATATAGTAACCTTGTTCTCCAGAGAGTTTGGGACTTTTCGTAGAGAGCTTAATGAGTTGGAAAATAGATTATAATATATGTGGTAGATGCCAATAGGAAATGCATTTGGCTGCTGAATTGAAGGGTCTGGAAACCCATATTTAAAGAAGGAATAAAAGCACTTCTATTTCTTCCACCTACAAAGAAGGTTTGCAACTGCAGTCTTGCCACTTACGTAGTTACAATTATTTTTTTAAACATACCACTCTCTGGGATAAGTTTTCCTGCTCAAGGCAGGCATTTTTTGGAGTCATGGGAAGCAATGCCTCCTCTCCTCCAACATAATAGCATTTTCTGTTCAGAAACATAATTTCTTCTGTCACTTTGCAGACTTTTTCACATCTGCAGTGACTCTGTATGGTAATTTTGCCTCATCTCATACAATAATAGTAAAATTTTGATGGAACAGCCGTGCTGTTTTTTTAATTATTACTATTTAAATTATGCAGTGACTGGGTTTCTCCTGATCTTTGAGTATCCTTCAAACTTCTGCCGGGAAAGCCCACGGGATGTGATTTGAAGAAGGAAAAGCCCTTGTGGTGTGCTCCAGTGAGCACATTTGACTGGTGTGCTGTGTCCTGTCTCATTTTGCCCTTCCCCTCGGTGTGGGAAGCAGACCCTGCCTGACCCATGTGCCTGTTTGGAAGTGGATGTTTGAGGAATATTTTCCGCATCAGGTGGCATTTGTGGCCCATGTTCTCTGGCCTTCAGTTCTGTGTCACTTTTGTTTAGCAACTGAATTGATTTTTGCCAAGTGTTCACAGCTGAGCAGCTCCCCCAGTTCTCCTGAGTGGTACAAGCAGGGGATTATCCTTGTGTGACACAGCAGAGCCTGGTACGTGGGGGGACTGCTGTTCCCTGGAGCCTCTGCTGGGCTGGACACACACTGCTGTGGCTTGGGAAGGGAGAGGATCCTGAGGCAGACCCACCTGAGTGCTCAGCCCCTGTCCCTTCTTTCCCCAGCCATGTCTCAGGCCGTGCAGACCAACGGGACGCAGCCTCTGAGCAAGACCTGGGAGCTCAGTCTGTACGAGCTGCAGAGAACACCCCAGGTAATCCCAGAGCTGTGGCACTGCTGGGCTTGGGAGGCACCTCTAGAGATCACCCAGCCCCCAGGCGACACAGGGCACATCCAGGGGCAGGGGGGTTTGGGATGTCTCCAGAGAGAGGGACTCCACTCCCTGGGCAGCTGTTCAGGGCTCTGCACCTTCCAAGGAAAGAAGCTCTTCCTCGTGTTGAGTGGAGCTTGTGTTTTAGTTTATGGCCATTGCTCCTCATCCTTTATGTCCTTACAAACATCAGAGCTTTACCCACTGGCAGCTCTTAACAGAGTCTGGCACTGTTCTCTGACACCCCTTGGAGATACTTCTATATATTGATGAGATTCCCCTCTCCATCCTCTCTCCTCCAGACTGACCAGGCCCAACTCCCACAGTCTCTCCTCATCACAGAGATGCTCCAAACCCTTCATCAGCTTCATGGCCTCCCCTGGACCCTCTCCAGCAGCTCCTTTTGTTTATTGTGTGTGGCAGGGCTGGCAGCACTGGGGTTTTGTGTGCTTGATGTGTTTGTGTGTCATGTCTCTCTGCTGTGTTTCCTTGGGTAAAACACACTGTCTCCATGAGGAGGGGACTCAGTCCCAGGAAAGAACCTTTCCCTTCTTTGCTGCCAGGAAGCCATCACAGATGGCCTGGAGATCGTGGTGTCCCCCAGGAGCCTGCACAGCGAGCTCATGTGTCCCATCTGCCTGGACATGCTCAAGAACACCATGACCACCAAGGAGTGTCTGCATCGCTTCTGCGCCGACTGCATCATCACTGCCCTCAGGAGCGGGTACGTGAGTGTGAGCGCTGCCAGGGGGCACGGCCAGGGCACAGCGGAGGGACACTGCCGGGCTGTGGGGGAGGGACACTGCCAATGAACAGGGAGAGGACACTGCCAGGGAGGGGTCACTGCCAGGATGCGGCGGGGATGACACTGCCAAGGCATGGGAATGGGACACTGCCAGGGCATGGGAATTGGACACTGCCAAGGCGTGGGGAGGGGACATTGCCAAGGATGGGACACTGCTGGGAAGAGGGATGGAACACTGCCAGAGGACAAGAAGGGGATAGTGCCAGGGGCAGGGATGAACACTGTGGAGGGAAGAAGGCTTAGACAGTCCAGTGCACTTCAGGTGGAAGTGTCCTTGGCAGGGTTGATGTGGGACAGTCACTGTGCACTGGGAGTTTCTGAATGTGCAGCACACTTTCCAAATCCTGTTTTTCCATGTTCAGCCATTTCTGGAAGACAGATCAAATTGCTTCCTCATGAAAAATAATTTCATCATTTTGTGTCTTGCAAGGAGTTGAAGGCCTTTTTTGTTTTCTTTTTGTCCCTTAGATCCAGTAACAGTGAAACAATAATACACATTACTGACAAAAATGGGGTTCATTTTCCCACGATATATTTCAAATTATGTGACCTTCAGCCATTTCAAATTATGTGTCCTGTGAGTGTTGGAAAAAATGGAATCATAGAATCCTGGAATGGTTTGTCTTGGAAGGAACCTTAAAGCCCATTCAGTCCCATCCCTTCCATGGGCAGAGACACCTTCCACCAGCCCAGGGTGCTCCAAGCCCTGTCCAACCTGGCCTTGGACACTGCCAGGGATCCAGGGGCAGCCACAGCTTCTCTGGGCACCCTGTGCCAGGGCCTGCCCACCCTCACAGGGAAGAATTTCCTCCTAAGACTATGCCTCTGTATAATTTCCATTAGACATCCATTTTTTCTAGGTAAAAATCCATCCAGAAAAAGAAGAGAAGAAGGGAACTTAGGACTTCTGATCTCTTCAGTCTAAAGTTTTCTCAAACATACTTTAAAATAGAAAAGCAGCAGGGAGAGATCTGTTTGGGATCTTTGTTTAAATATCTGAACCACCTGACGCGTCAAGAGACAGAAGCCCCTTTCCAGATTTACTATAAACACTGAGTCTTAGTGAGCACCTTGCCCAAGAATGGAAGCACCAGGGCAGAGTTTAGTTACTGCTGGAGAGTTAAGTGTTGTTTGCTTCCTTCTTGCCCATGTCCAGGAACAAAGAATGTCCCACATGTCGCAAAAAGCTCGTTTCCAAAAGATCCCTGCGGCCAGACCCCAATTTCGACGCTCTCATCAGTAAGATTTACCCGAGCCGGGATGAGTACGAGGCTCATCAGGAGAGGGTGCTGGCCAGGATCAGCAAGCACAACAACCAGCAAGCCCTGAGTCACAGCATCGAGGAGGGATTAAAGATTCAGGCTATGAACAGGTACATAATCACCTCGTTTGCCTTGAGGCTAAAAATACAAAGCCTGTCCTCATGCCCTGTGGAGCTTGAGAATCTGTTCCTCCTCTGGTACCTGCCAAAACAGTTTTTAACCTTTGGCAAAAGGATTTTTAACCTTTTATCTACTATCAGAAATCTCTGTATCACTCCCTGCAACTTCTGTGGCAGCCTGACAGAAACTTCAGCTTAGCTTTACCCAATTATGGCTGTCGTGTCTTAGATAAGAAACCATAACACCATGAATCCTGTACCTAAATGCTACCCTTACATGCCAATAAATGCACAGAATACCAGGACTTGGAGCTTAGTTGTGACTTAATTCACAGGCTGGAATATGTGGTGTTTACACCATGGTGAAATTCCAGATGTGCATTTAAACCTAAGAGAGCCAGCTGGGAGAGAGGCTCTAAACTTTGCGTGATAAAGCATGGTGTGATTTAATAATTTCAATCACATGTGGATGTGATAATTCTAATAATGTGTAATAATTCTGATCCATGCTTGGATGAAAATAAGGGTCTGCAATTGCCTGAAAAACAACAGTGTGAAGTTAAAACAGTCTTAAAACATAGCTAAAAGGTGTTTGAAGGACATGAAAAAATGAATAGTTCTGTCTATGAGTATCTTTCTCTACAAAAGAATTAATATTAGTAAGTTTTTTAACTTTAAATGGCTCTGAAATGTTCAGTGCTTGCATGTGCACATGCCTCACCTGGGGAGGAGGTGTGTTGTGACCTGGCTGGAATCTGGATGGGTCAGGCTGTGTCTGTGCCTGTTTGTGGCCAGGTTGCAGCGGGGCAAGAAGCAGCAGATTGAGAACGGCAGCGGGGCCGAGGACAACGGCGACAGCTCCCACTGCAGCAACGCCTCCACACACAGCAACCAGGAAGCTGGGCCCAGCAACAAGAGGACCAAAACCTCAGATGACTCTGGGCTGGAGCTGGACAACAACAACACCACTGTGGCCATAGATCCTGTGATGGACGGGGCCAGCGAGATCGAGCTGGTGTTCAGGCCTCACCCCACCCTCATGGAGAACGATGACAGCGCACAGACAAGGTCAGTGGCCCTTTGCCATCTCCTGGTGTTCTGCTGCTATTTCCTGGTGATTTGGTTTTCCATCACTTCTTGGGGCTTCTGAACATCAATTTACTTCAGTTACACCACATCCTGTTTAACTGTATCACAGGATGAAGTGGCAGGGACCTTAGAGCCATCCAGTGCCACCCCTGCCATGGGAGGGACACGTTCCACTATCCAGCTTGCTCCAAGCCCCGTCCAGCCTGGTCTTGGACACTGCCAGGGATCCAGGGGCAGCCACAGCTTCTCTGGGCCCCCCTGTGCCAAGGCCAGATGCAAATAAGCACTTTCCCCTTCTTTCTGTTCCAAGTCAGGTAGATAGTACTGCTCAACTATTATAAAAAATACGATCATAAGCTGTTTTAAGCTTTTGATCACAAATAAAGATATTTTTAAGGTTTTCTAGCATTGCAGTTCAATAGTGGGATGATCGTGTTACATCAGCCTCTTTCTACTTACTCTAAGATTCTTTGGGAATAAACAAACCTTGTATAAGTGTCAGCAGTTTCCAGAGCAGCTTTGTGTCAGCAGGATTTGCAGGCTGGCAGCTTTTCCTGACTTTTTTGTTCATAATCCAGTGCAAGCACAGATTGCAAGTTTTGGCTCACAGCAGAGAGTAGTTTTATGGTGTTTCCTCAGGTCTTTTCTTGGCTTTGTCTGCTGATGAGACATCTCTCTGTGATGTTATGCAAATCTTCAGCTGGGAACTGTCTCTAAAGGCCTTTTCACAGCTGACCTTTAATATTTGGGGTGTTGCAGATGGCTTTTCCCTCAGCTGCTGCTCAGTCATTACAATCTGTGGAAATTCTTCTTGGCTGCTGTCGCAGGTACATCAAGACCTCAGGCAATGCCACAGTTGATCACCTGTCCAAGTACCTGGCAGTGAGGCTGGCCTTGGAGGAGCTGCGGAGCAAAGGAGAGTCCAACCAGATGAACCTGGACACGGCCAGTGAGAAGCAGTACACCATCTACATCGCCACCGCCGCCGGCCAGTTCACCGTAAGCACTGCCCGCCAGGCACAGCCCTGCTGCACCCCTGCTCCAGACACACTGCTGGGCTCAGGGGAAGTTCATGGCACCAGCTTACAGAGCAGCACGGCAGTTGTTTTTTGGCAAAAACTTAGTTGGTAGAAAAGGAGGCATAGAAATTAAATGGGGAAAATGCAGCAATGGCACCAACCATGACCCAGCTTACACACTTGAGAATCTTTGTGGTTTTTAGCTTGCAACTCGTTGTTGTCATCTTATTGCAAAGCTCCCATACTTTCTCAGAGATTTTTCACAGGCAGCTCCTTGCAGCACTGACTCCTTCCTCACAGCACAACCAACAAACTCCAACACCCTTCTCACCCAGCTAAGCCACTCTTTTATAGCACTCATCTTTATTGGACACAGCTGGGGCCTGTTAAGGGCAGGGCTGGTCCTGATCTTTGGTGATCAGTGCAGCTGCAACTCCTCAGGGGTGACATTGCCTTCTGCACTATCTTTCTTGCATTCTTTCCCCCCCACAACTTGTGCCACATTACTGGTGACTCCTTCAAGCCAACACGTTTAAGCATTGATTTAAGTAGCCTGTATCACAGCATAACACTAGATTGTCTAATTTATTCCTGTTTTGCTGTTCTCTTGTAGGTGCTAAATGGGTCCTTTTCCCTGGAACTGGTCAGTGAGAAGTACTGGAAAGTGAACAAACCCATGGAACTGTACTATGCCCCCACCAAGGAGCACAAATAAGCGCTGGGAAACTGGGGTGGAACTAACTCTTTTTATAGCTACAACTTCTTTAATATTAAAATAAGACACCACCAGTATCTTCATGGACAGCACACATGGTGCCTTCAGGCACTCAGTATACTCAGTAATATGACTAGACAGTATTCTGCGCTGTATTTAATTTAGTCTTTGGGTTGGGTTTTTTGATTTTTCCCTAGGAGACTAAATGATCTCCAGTGCATTCCAGTGTTTGAGATGCTTTTTTGTTCCTAATGCATGATGTCTGATCCAGTGTTCCGGTTTGGAATGGCTTCATTTTGTCCAGGTAAATCTGGATTTCTGCTCCATCAGACACAGTTATAGTAGCCTCTGTGAAGTGTGGAGTGTTGGGTGGCCAAGGAAGTCTGTTCAATAGTAGCATATGCCAAGGAATGTGTTAAATGTTGGAATTTGGTGACTGTTAGCCATCTGAAGAATTGATTGGCCGAGAATGGGTTTGGGATAGTCTTGCAGCTAGAGGTAATCTGATTCCCTAGGAAAGGTTCATTAAGACATTTTCTTGTGAACAAAGGCGAATTTTGCATCTTGTGAGAGGTATTGCTGCCCATGGCAGGGGCTTGGACTGACATGGTGTTTAAGGTTCCTTCCAAGTCCAACCATCCTAGGATTCTGGGATTCCAAAGAGAGCTGCAGTGAGAAAACTGACACTTTAAAACCTTCCTGTTTACTGGGCTTAATTTAATACTTCAGTGCAAAGTGGTTCATCAGATTGGTTTTGTTTTTAATGGCTGTTTCCAAACCCATAACTCTTCCCTATGCAGGACATGCCAGTCTTAATTCCTGCCTGGCCCCTCCTGCAAGGTTGCCCTGTCCTCACAGCTGAACTGAAGGAAATCTGGATGTTTCATAGCCCTGCTCTGTTCGCTAGAGTAGGATCTCTGTTGTGAACTGTCCAGAAAACTTTTTTGTTAAAGCAAATCCCCCAAATTCCAGCACACAGCCATCAAAATGCTTTGCTTTGGGGAATTGTGCCACCCCAGCAGGGACCTTTCCCAGTGTCAGTGTGAGTAGTGAAGACTTAATTGTTAGCTGCTCCAAGATTCTACTTTTGTTACTTTGCCATAGCTTTAACAAACATGGCTTAGCACTTTGGAAGACAACTTCAGTACTTGACCAAGTTTACCATTTAGTGTCTTACTTTTAGGCTCAAGTTTCCCAACGTGGCAGTGGGCTGTGCTGTAAGGCCTGGTAGCTGCTGGTCATTTGCATGTAGAGCCCCTGTACCCTGGTTCTGGATCTTGCTGTGGCTCTGAGGGGGCAGCTTGACCTGTTCCATGTCCTGTCTGAAGGGAAGCTGTCACCACGAGGCTCCCTTTGCTCTGAGACTTGCTGATGAACCCTCCCCTGTTTGCCCCTGAGGCTCGAAGCAAAAGGAGTTGGTGGCAGGTGGGAAGCACCAGGCTTTACTCCACAGTGTGTGGTTTACACTCCTGTGTCCTCCCTGGACTCCCACTGGCTTTGGCATGTGATACAAAAGTATTCTGCTGCTCGGGGATTCTCCTGGGAAAGACTTGCCCTTCCCTGGCTTTGGGCTTTCCTAGCACTTGTAAATAGTGTCCCTGCTGGCTGCTGTTCAGATCAGCTTTATCCCGCTGTGGAAACTGCACAGGCTTCTTTGAGTAACTTAATTATTTCCTCTGACTGGAGAGCCTTGGGCTTTTGTGACATGAAATGGAAGAGTTCAGGCCCCAGAGCACAGAGGGGCAGCTATTAGGAACCTGTTTTTGCTGACTTTGTGAAGCGTTGCTGTGTAGACTGTAGTGCATGTCCACGGAATATAACGGGGGGTGGGAGAGTGGCTGTGCTAAATGCTTTAAAGTTACTGGGGAGAACTTCTAGATTAGTGCCAGCATCCCTCCTGGGGGAGCTGAGGGGAGGGACAGTCCCTTAAGCAAGAGAGGTGTTGTGAAGCTGAGCAGTCTGTCTAGGAGCTGTCACTTTGTCTCCAGTTCTTTTGAAAAGCGTGAGAGAATGTGAAGCTTTTATTTTCATGTTGTAGTGAATTTCCTGAATATTTATGTTCTTTAAATATTATATATATAACGTAGTTGTTTGATTAAACCATTGATTGCACTGTGACTCTTTAGTGCTATAAACTATTTTATTTTCCAAATGCCATTATTCTTCCCCTTTTAAAGCCATGTTCTTTTTAAGTACATAAAGTGTGTTACGTACGGGTAAGCCTAATATCCAACTAAAGTATCTCCTATCCAACTGAAGTCCCACTGAAATGCTCAAATTGACAATAAAAGCAAAAATGTTATCAACAGCCTGTTGGGAATTGCAGTGCTGCTTCCTCTTCTGGTTGATGAAGGACCCCCTTTGGGCAGTGTTTTTGTTCATGCTGCCACGCCTGGGGCTGTGCAGCTGCAGCTCAGCTCCACCAGTGGTGGCTGTTACAGTGCCCTGAGAGCAGCTCAGTTCCTGAGCCTTGAGTGACAAAAAGGGGCACACAGAAGGTATCAGCTCTTCCATGGACCTGTCACAGGTGCTGCTGTTCCAACCAGATCCTGCAGCCTGAGGAAGGGGCTGAAGGATTTTCACAGCACTCAGGTTAAACCCAACAACTTTGGGTGCATTTAACTATTAGGCAGCTTCAGTCAGTAGCAGCACAGAGCAACTGTAATGAACCCCTTCAGCTGAGGTGCATTGTTAGAGAGATCAGGTTTTGTTCCTTTCCTTGTTTTCTCTCAGCATTCACCAGAACTTTTAACAAGAGGATGCACCTTGAGTTAAGAGGCAATGCTTCAGTATGCCCAGTGTGGGGTTTCTTGACATGCACTGAATATGAACTTCTCTGACTGAAGAAATCCTGTTGCTCCCTGGGCCACCAGTGGTTACCCAAATTGCCTCTGAACAGCTTCAACTCCCAGAAAGCTTCCTGGCCATGTGGATCCGTGCAAGGAAGAACAAAGTGTCCCAAGCTCCAGACTCAAACCTGCAGTAATGTTCTGTCAGCTGATTATGGCAGGGCTGACCCTACCTGGTCCACAGCAGAGACAACTGCTGGATAGGAAAAGAATTCCCAGAGGCCTGAGTTACAAACACCCCTTCAGCTGGACCCTGACAGATTACAACAGCTTCTGCCTGTCTGGCAGAGGAAAAGAGCCCAGATTGTACAGACAAGTCTTGAGTTTCTCTTTTTCTGCCCTTCCAAACACGTGGGAATAGTTGCATTGGCTTGGAAAAGGTATTCAATACCTTTGGCTCCTTAAAAGGAGCTGCAAGAGTAATCAAAAGTATTTCCCACAAGGGCCTTCAGTTAAACTTTCTTTTTAGCCTAATTTACTGTAATCAGAACAATCCTTTGCCCCAGGTAACTGACTTTAGGACTGCTTTTATCCTACTAACACTGAAGTGTGTTACCTGCAAGCAATGTCTGCCAACGCTCTATCACTTAAAAACCCAAAAATGCCACTAGGGAACATGAAATTCTCCTTCCACTTAGCTTTCAATGTGCTCCCAGGTGATCTTTGGAAAAGAACTGTAAGCACTGCATTTTTGAAGGAAACACTGCTGTATCACTGATTCTTCCTTTTCGAAACTAGAGAAGAGAATAACTCCACCAAGCAACCTAGAATTGAACAGTAGAAGCAGCAGCAATTGTCTGGCCTGACAGGAACATAGGATGTTTTGCATCATCAGGAGTGTATTAGTCCTGTTACTTCTATTGCAAAGTTTCAGAGATGGATAAGGATAATAACCCCTCATCATATTCTGCTCTTAGATAAACCTAACACTGGGGGCCAGGCTGAACACCAAACTTGGGAGAAATGGCAACCACTGCTGACAGCTGTTCAAGTGCAACACACAGAGGTAACAAAACCGAGTGTGGGGCAAAGAAAGGACAAAGGCAAGCTCGTTTGGCTGGAATGCTGCCATATATTTAAGGAAACCAGAACTGCCAACACTTGGCAGCTTTGCTCCTTCACAGAAGAGATCTTAGCTCAGAGTTACTATTGACAACTCACCACAAACTTCACCTGAAGGTCCAGTGTGGTCCCTTGTACCTTTCTGCAGCACACAACCACTGTAAGCTCTGAGCAGACAACTACCTAGAGTGACTACACAATTCACTACGATTTGGGTACAAACTGAAGTTCACTAGCAGCCGTGTCACTGCTCCTTCCTGTTCTCCTGGGATCAGCTCCGGCCTGGAGGCAGAACCCTGGAAACAGACCTGAATGCAGAGTTACATGTGCAACCTGGAGCTACAGCTGCACCCAGGCAGGACTGCCTGGCTTTAACTCAGAGGGCATTTTATCTGTGCTATTTTGTTACCTTTAAATGCCCTCTCTCTGGATCATAGCTGGCCAGGTTTTAGGAATGATGCATTTTAGGAACAGGCTGTTTCACAATAATGTCATATTCCAAAATGCTTAACACTGTTGGCCCTGTCCCACCTGGATGCTGTGCTGGCAGTAAGGCTTGGACAGACTGGGAAGCAGCCTCCATGCCTCAGTGTGAAAAGGAGGTGAGCATAAAAGCAGGTAACTCCACAGCCTTCCCACAGTGCTGGTTCTGTGACCACAGCCGTGCTGGGATCAGGGCTAAGTTCTGTTACCTAAGTCTAAACTGTCCTTTCCAAGTACAACAGGCAGCTCAAAACGGTCAAACTCCAGCTTGGGAGGAAGGAGTGGTTTACTGGAACAGGGTGTGCTGGAAGTCTGTAACATCCTGATGAACAAACCCATCTGCATTATTCAGCAGCACAGTGAGTGGGGCAGGACTCCGCGACCACGGCGGCGGCAACCCCAGATTTATCATCTTCTGCTAACTCAGCCTCCTCCACCTTGATCACTGCAGCAGCTGGAACCTCTTCTCCCACCTGGATCTCTCCAGGGAGATGCACAGGGCCCTCTGCCTGTGCCCCCACGTAGGTTGGGGTGCTGTACTTCATGAGAATAGTCTTGAACTGCGCCAGGGGCGCGTTGGTGCGCACTCCCATGGGGTCGAAGTGGGTTCGGCTCACGCGGTATCCGGCCTCCGACAGATAGTTCAGGAACTTATTTAACCTGGGAAGAAAGGGCAGCAAAACCAAAGCCCTGCATTTAGAACAGATGTGGTGCTGCCAGGGCTGACTCAGAACAAGCTGTGTGTCAGCGTCAGACCGGGCTGAGGGTGAAGCCACACTTACTTTGGCATGTTCATGCCCTTGATGCTGTGCCGGTGGATGTTGTAGTAGAACGGGGGGTGCTCGGCGCTGTGCTCGGCCCGCTGCCGCTTCGCTGTGCCCCGCAGCACCTCCTCGCTTTTCCTCTTGCCTGCACCACAACAGGGCCACAGAAACCACTCAGCACTCATAAAAACACCAGCAAAGCCTCACACAGCACACACAAAAACAAAGCCACGCAGCAACTTCAGCTGTGTGGCTGCTTTTCTAAGCTGGTGTTTGCAGAGGTAAAATTTGGCCTGAATTTAATCAACAGGCCATTTTCAGTAGTAACAAGTAAATTAAAGTGGCCTTCAAAGACTATTAGGCATTCTGCTTTTACCAATAAATATGATTCTAGATAAAGATAGAATAAAATCAGTACTGGGTGGGAAAAAACTCCACAGAGGGCAATACTGTTAAATATAAAAAAAGCTACACCGAAATGCTCTACTTACCATGTACTAAGTAAGATTCTGCAGAAGTATTTGGTGTTCTAATATATACGCCACACTCTTCTAGAATACAATTAGAAGGCAAAATTAATTCTACTGTTAAGTGGCAAAATGCTTTAATTACACAGAATGAAATAATTCAATTATTCAATAATGCATTCAACTCTATGGACACACTGCTGTTAAGTAACTTATCAGAGATCAGCATCTCTAAAAATCACCACAAATCCAGTCCTCTCTGTGAACAGGCTGCCCCTTTTCTTACCTTGTTTGTTCTCGTCACCAGGACTGTGGGTAGAAAAATGTTTGGGAGTTGTGCACTCTGCTTCAGAAACTAATGTCTTCAGAAGTGGCTGAGCTTCATCCAAGCCATACTGCACAGCCTCCAGGAGCATCCTCCTGAGGAATCCAGTGTTAAAGAGAGCTCCTGACCTATGAGACATGAGAGAAATCAGAAGTTAAGGCTTCTTAATGGAAGCCGCTCCAAAATTCTCTTGCCCAAATTGATCAGCAACTATGTAACACTGCATTAAGTTTTTTTGCAATGACAACAACACTGGTCTTGATTAAAAAAATAATTAAAAAATCAAGATCTCAAGAACAGTGATTTTATTTCTGCCCTAAGATGTAGAGGAAGTCATTCAACCCCCACAAAAAGGTACTGTCAATTGCAAACTGTTTTAATACTGAAAATGGCTAAAATACCTAAAAATATTTATTCTTGTTTCTACAAATATGAATTAAGAAGCAATGTAGTATTTATTACCATCAGCACACGTAATGATTTATTTAATAAATTCTCCACAAGTTTAGAGTAACAGGAGTTACTTTTGGCAAATAGAGGAACACAGAGGCAGGTTCTCTTGTGCAGGGCATATTCCATAAGTGCACTGAATGTGAAATTTAAAATGTATTACTATTTATTAACTGGTTTGAACAAAATGAAAAACTCAACGCCCCACTCAATTCAAATCTACACTCTGTTTCCTGAGCTCCTGCTGATTGGTGTACCTCCTTTTGTAGTGCTAAAATAAAAAATGTTATGGTATGAACAGCTGAGCTTCAGAGCTCCTGGACCAGAGTGACTCTCCAAATGTCCTGTGATGTGAACTTACCAGAGAGGACCAAGAAGCACTGCTGTCTTCCCAGGCATGCTGCCATGGCAGTCACAGGGCAGCTGCTGGTAAGGGTTTTCTGCAGCAGAAAAACAGCATTTAAATTGTTAGGCAATAGCCAGCCATGCCTGTGTTACTGCACAGAGACAGAGATGCAGTGGGAGCTAGTTTCAGTGAGGTATTTGGAAAGGCAACAGCACAAGTGGGACACTATTTTCACTTCTGCCAAGCAGCTCATGGTGGGATTTAGTGATTGATGATTTGATCGGTAATCAGTGTTACAACAGGAGTGCAATTTTTGTCTCCTGTCTTTGCTAACCTGTATGTGGGGACGGCCCATTAACAACAGCAGGGGAAAACCAGACTGCTCAGTCCACTGCATTTTAAGGAACTGAAATGCAGCAGAAAAGCAATCTGACACCAAAAGCTATCCAGTTGCTGCCATCTGAAGGAACCCAATAGTATCAAAGGCTATCCCTATCCTAGGGCTTTTCCTGAAGTGCAGATCCATGGACATACCAGGCATCCTAGCAGCTCCAGCAGCTAGAGTAGGCTGGGAGGATGTCCTGTGTAGAAACAAATCTCAGAATGGTTTGGGTTGGAAGGGACCTTAAAGCCCATCCAGTGCCACCCCCTTCCAGGGCAGGGACACCTTCCACTAGCCCAGGCTGCTCCAAACCCTGTCCAATCTGGCCTTGGACACCTCCAGCGATCCAGGAGCAGCCACAACCTGAGCAATTTGTGCCACAAATCCAGTCCATTTACAGGAAAATCCATCCAGACAACTGATCCAGCCCATGGCCATGAAGCACAGCCCTCTCTCCATCTCACACATACCACTCATTGTTACATACAAGGGAATTGCTACTAATGGGATGTAAATATAAACAAGGCACAGAACAGATAAACAACAAAAGAAAAGCCATTTACCTTCCACCATATTGCCCTCTTTCTGGAAAACCCTCTCTTCACACCACTGGCAGTGGATGAGGTATCGGACCTTCTTTGCTGAATCATCCGCAGGGGTTGGGCCCCGTAAAACTCTGACCACCACCAGAACAAAGTGTTCCAGAGCTACTGCCAGCAGCACTTCAATGCCCTTGTTACAGCGAGCTGCAGCTCTGGGGGGACAAACACACACAAAGCCCAAATTGTACTGAATTCAGCAGGCAAACACTGCCATGGACACCTGAACCTGCTGCACGCTTCTTGAGCTCGTTCCCTTCCTAGAGAGGGGTACTGAAGAGTTGAGAGAGCAGGAGGAAGTGTTCTTTCTCAAGTGCCTCATTTTGTGGCCTTCCTGGCAGGCCAAGCAAATCTAATTTTACTTCTTTTTATCACAGCTAGAAATGGTGGTCTGCCACCTGCATCATCACATGAGCAGGGAGAGGACAAGGGAAATCTAAACAAGTTCAGCTCAGCATTTGTGCTCTGGCATTTTCAAAGCCTCTAATGATTTAACTTCCTCCTCCTCATCTTTCTCGAGAAGTTGTCCCTTCCTCTTGCCTGTACCTTTTTTCTCCAATTAGGTTTTAGGTCTTAATTTAACAGACTGAGTTTAGTTAGGGTATCTATATGCAAATAACTGATTTCACAAGTTAGTAATCACATCCATCTTTTTAACCTCAAGTATGAGGGTCTGCAGTGAACATCAGGTTCCACTGAAGCAAGTCAGGCTTAGCTAGAAGCCATTCAAGCAGTTTATTTTGTGTTTAGGAAATCCTATGGAGCTCTAAATGGCAACACTGATAGAGAAATATAAAAGTTTGCAAGTCTGGATATATATTTTTTTCACATTACCATCCCACCCCCCCACCCTACTGATGCATTTTTGCCTTGCACAGTCACAAATTATTTTTAATAATTACCTAATAATTTTTTTACCCTAAATAGAACTGGTTTAGCAGTACCTGGTGACAGCAGCAATCACAGCCCTGGCTGCCAGCTCCTTGTAGTACTCTGTTCTGACAATATTGCAGCCATAGTGGCGCAGGGCCACGTGCTGAGCCTTGGCATAGAGGGAGCTGATGTCTGTGGATGTCAGTGACACAATCCCAAGGTTCCTCACGTTTCTAAAGGCAGAGTCCAAGTAATTCACAGAAGTTCCAAAGGGGTCCAAATGGCTGAAAAGAAAGGATGTACCACTAAGTGTCTTATAAATGCTCCAGAGTCTGGCTTTACACTGAGGAAAACACTGTTTTATAATCTTCACCTATGATCACATTTGAAACAGAAAGAAGGAACAGGACTAAAACTTCCAGCAATGCTTAGATCTGAATGTTAGTCATTAATAACACAAAAAAATCCCACCACTTATTTTGATATCTGTTTGAATGCATCTATATACCCAACTTGGAAGAATCAGCCTGCTTTAATTCAAAGTTAATATGCTGCAAAATAGATAAAAACAAGAGATGCAACAAACAGCATTTTAAACTAAAAACAAGTTTAAAAAAAAGACCAAAACTAATTTGGCATTTCCCTTCAGCAAACAGACAATGAAGTTATTAAAAAAAAAAACCCCAGCCTGGGTTAAAATTTTCATGTATATTTGTAACCCATTCTGAATGTCAGAAAAACTAATATTTTTCCATTTAAGATTAAAGTTCTGCCCCCACACCATTTCTGGGACAAAATTACATTTCAAGTGACTGCTGGTTGATTCTTTTATCATGCCAATTTCTCCAAATAATCACATACTGGCAAGTGGGGTGGGGTGTGTCATTACCAAACCAGAAAATTGACAGAAACATTCAACACTTACATAAAATCAAATGATCTCAAATGCATGACAACATTGGCATCCATTTTTGTCACCTCAATGGTGTCACTGTTTTCTTCTCCATTTCCCACAGTTTCACCATTGTCTTCTTCCCTACTGTTCAGTTTCACCTTCATTTTGTTTAAATGACAATTTTCCTTAATCATTGTCACAGAATTTTCATTACAATCATTAATTGTAACTTTCACAGAACTTCTGAGGTGCTTTGCCCACTGCAACCCCATGATTCCTGTGGAAAAACAGAATTTAGGGACAATAAGACAACTGATTTTAAGACCACTGAACTTTAATATTATTTACAGCCTTTTTAAAAGCCTTAATACAGCTTTTGACAGTTGTCTTTTTGTATGGAAGCTCAGGACTCTCTGCCTGAGGAAGAGAATTATTGCCTATCTCACATTATTTTTGGGTATGCGATGTCAGTTATGAATTTCTGCTGCTTCCTCCCATTGGATATTAACCAAAAGATTAAAGAAATGGACTTTACCAGTGGCACCAAAAGCATCCAAACATTCAATGGGTTTGCGCTCCCCAGCAAGCACGGCCAGTGCACAGAATATCAACTGCCTGGAAGACAAAAATGGCCACAATCTGTAAGCTGAGAGAACAGTTTTATTTCCTTCTTATTTATCTCCCTTTAACCTAACAGCGGGATATTGAAGCTAAACTCCACTTTTTACAGGGAAGAACTGTAAATAAAAACCTCAGCTATGCTGAAAAGTTGAATTCTACAGCACAGCATTATTAAAGTAAGACCTACTAATTACAGGAAAATACTTATCTCCAAAAATGACACTATTTCACATATAGTGGTTTTGGGTATAAATATTATTTGTCAAGAAGTGTTTTCTGATGAGAAATTCCTTTCTCCTTCCCTCTGAACTCAAGTTTCACAGGGTTGCTTTTCAAAACACAGATTTTTCACTACAAGCTCCCCATCCCTCTGATGCATCTTCCCACTCCCTGCTCTCTCACCTGTTGAGTTTCATTTTAGGATTAAAATAGGAATCTGTTTTCTGGGGCGTGGAGTGGTTGGGAAGAACCTGCACATCTGTGGCTGACTCCTTCACCACTCTGAAAGATGACTTGGGAGCACGAACTGGAACAAGGAATTGAGGCAGAAGGAAAGAATTGGTGAGAACTGAAATTAATATTAACACAGTTGGTAAATTACACTAAAAAACTGCTCCCATAAAGCAAGAAGTCTGGGTTATGCTGCAATCCAACCAGCACATGGACCAGTTTACAAGGATGAGGGGAGAAGCATAAAACAATTGATCTTCTAATCTTAAAAGTGGCAAATAAAGATCATGCTCTACCACAATTTTCTTCTCATAAAGCATCAGATTTGTTTCTCAGCTGGGCTCTTATGTATCCACTCCAGTTTAAGGAAGCCAGCCCCTGAGCCTGATACATAGCATATTGGCTTTGCATGTTTAAACATAATACATTGCTAATTAATTAAAACCCGGTTAACAAAGTCCTGAATGTGTCTCAATGAACTGCAAAAGTCCTTGATCTTTTTTAAGTTATTGAACAGCCACACAAAATGTGCATAAACTGCAGAAGCACAGGGACAGTTTCAGCACCAGAGCTCTGTGCAGACAGCCTGTGGCAAAACAAGCTTTCATATCTGACAACTGCAAACACAGGCTGCCATTCCTCTGAGCAATTCATCCACAGTCTAAAATGTACCTAGGAACAGCCAGGAAAAATTTGTACCAACTGGGTATGACCCCGTATCTCTCAGAGCTTGCAAACACACACACGTGTATCTGCTCCACCTTCAGGGGCCCCAAGAGCTGTCCAGTGCCTACAGATCACAAAACCTCTAGATTTCTCCTCCCTCTGTGAGGAAAAACTGCCTCATGCATTTTGTTAAAAATGCTAAATGGGCCATTCTTTACTCGCAGCTCTGAAGGGAAGCACACAGAGATCAATGTATTTCACAGCCCAAAAATCCATAAAGATATGGAATGTGGTACTACTAGCGCTTTTCAGTCATCCCAACTGATGCCCAGGCATCAAACTACTGGCATTCCAATTATTTAAAATGTTTTTAACCTAGCTTATTCAAGTTCAGAAACCAAAGTCTCTTTTTGGACAAAGTCAGGTAGGATTGCAATTTACCAAAGAACTACTGACACCTCTATCATGTCTTTCTGAGACTGGAAAAAACTTGTTTTAGGAACCCAGGCTGGTTCAGTCTGGATAAAAAGCTAAGGATTTCGCATTGCAGAAAGATTTACTCCAGTCTTTTTTTTTTTTTTTCCTGTGGATGCCATGTCCCTCACTCTTTTGGAGACACAAGCTGGTCCTTACAACATTAAGGGTGAGGGGAGTACTAATTATCTCAATAAGAACACAGGAACTGGTCTATGCAAGACTAAATCACAAGTTTGACGAAACAAAAGTTCTGAAATATTAAAGGCAGATTTTTCATTAGAAAGGCTAACTCTGTTTCTGAATTTTTCCTGTGTTACTGCAGGTGGTATATGACAGACTGACAGAAGAAGACTGAATGTTTCCTGTGAGAGCTCACCTGTGCTAAACCTGGACTCAGTCTCTCCTTTATTCACGTGCCGATTGATGTGACCGATCATGTCAGTTCTCCGGACTATTGTTGCTGAGCAGATGATGCAGTGGTAATGAGCTCCCATCTTGGACAATGTCTGTAAAACAGAGCCTTTCTTGTAGTTCCAGAATACATAAAACATGCTTGAAGTAGAACTGAACACAGGCATATGAGAAGTCATCTGTTACCTCTAGAGCACATAACATATCTGGAATGTACAGCCAGAGCTGAGCTAGGCAGCTGGGCCCCACAGTGAGAGAGGTACAGCCCCATGCAGCTACCCAAGGGTTCCATCACACACCCTGGACCAACAAGCTTTTGGCATCACACAGGGGAGCAAGATGTATTTGGAGACTAAGCAAATCTCAAAAGTTCCTCTCAGTCACCCAATTCCCCCATTTGTACAGCAACAGGAATTTCTGGGATTCAGCATTTTTACCTGGTCTCCAGCAAGGTTGGGTTTTACTGGCCGACAGGGTAAGTGACAGATGCACATTCTGTACCCTGGAAAACAAATGCCATCCCAGAACAGTAAATGAACAGCATGTCTGTGGCCTGCAACACATGCTCTCACTTCAGATTTCACCAGACAGCAACAAGAGAACATCACCAATTATCTGGAACATCCCCCCTCTGCACAGGGAAATTTATCAGCTAATTATACATTTTAAACTTTAAAATGCAAAGAATTTAAAGTTAATTAAAATAACTCTCTGAGCATCTTATAAAGCTACACCAGGTCTCCAGTTCAAAAACACCTGTGAGTCTTTCACAAATATATTGTTACCTGGCTAAAAGATTTGTGTGAAGACTCAATCTATAAACATATGTTGAAAAGTTAAAGAAAACCAAAATGAGATACCTGATACTCCAATTGGAAAATTTATAGTTCAACTTTACCTTGCCCATCCTCTAAATAGTCACTTTATTTCCTACAAACCCATACTTGGATTTTTAAAAAACACACACTGCTCACTTTATTTTCCTTCCTAAACTTCTTGCAGGGATTTTATTGCATCTCACAAGCAGATCACAGGGTATATTAAAATACTAAATACTGATACTACAAAAAGACTTGAAGTGTTTGTCAGAACCCATGGAATCTTTATGATCCACCAAAACTGATCACCCATGTGTGTCTGATTATTATTAATATATAACTAAAACTTTTATTGAAGTAGTTTTCATTACGCACATATTTTAAATTTTATGGTAATTTTCAAAATATGGCTCCAATTCAGAGCTGATAACAAAATGTTTAAGTCAAGAGGAATTTTGAAACATGAAGCACAGAACATACCCACAACTCCTTCTAGTATTTACTATTCAAACCCCGTTGCCATTACCTTCAAATTCAACAGAAACCTTCCAGTGCAAATTCTGCAAGTGACGATGGAGTTTGTGGCTATAGCAAGCTTTGAATTTCTCCTCAGGACACAATGGACAAGGCTTCCTTTGATCTGAAAATACAATGAAAAACTATGAGAAACATGAAATGCAGTTATCAATTGTGTTAGTTGAGATGCAGGCCAAGAGAAAAAAGGCTGAAGGGAAAATCAACACTAGTTAAAGTTGAAGTCCTCAGGAAACATTTTATTTCATGCACAAACTTCAAATTTATGGGTTTCCTTTTTCTCCTCCATAGAATATAGACGAAAGTCACTATAAACTTTTAAAATCATTAACTTCTACAATCTTTGGGTTTTGGTTTCTAGTATATTTTACTCCAGCAACATGAAGCTATAATAAAATTTCTGAAAAGCACTGAGAAACAACAGAACTTTACAGATGACATGCAAAGACTTGAAATGCTGAAAAAACCCCACCAAACCAAAATCCCAAACAAGTCAGGAGGTTAAAACAAGATTTTGTTGTTCCAACTCCTGGATCTTTTAGATAAAACAAGAAGATATCTATTTAAGCTGCAAAATAAGGCAATGTACCCTATATAAAAAAACTTTAGAAAATATAAAATAATTATTGAAAATCCTGCACGTGAGACACAAAAAGCAAAGGCAAGGCTGTGCAATGAATGTGTTGAAGCCCTTGAAGTACTAACCTAAATAAAAACTAGCTGAATGACAAACAACCTCTCAGGCAGAATTTAGGAGAAGAACAAGAGAATAAACCATAAAGCCTTTTTTCACAAAACCCCTCATCTTTAAATATCATAAATATATGTACTGTGATAAAATCTGAAGGAAACTGTAAATACCTGTAACACTAAGTTCTGTGTTCTGGGACACTGCTGTGGACAACTCACCTTCTCTCAGGTCAGCCAGTTTCTCTAGATCAGCAAGGTGTCTCTGAATTGAAATATGTTTGTCTAAAAGAAAAACCCAGAAATATTTAGAAATTAAGCATTCTTAGTTTAAAAATTGCTCTTAGTTTACTGCTACTTTTCTATGCAGCACATCAAATCCAGCACTGTTAGAGAATGACTGCAGGACAGACTGAAATACTTGTTTTTTGTCCTTTTACTTCCATGGCAGCGCAAATGACTGCAAAAATTATCTCCAGAATAGCTCTTTACTAGGATCCATATATTTTCATGTATTTCTACTTCTTTTTAATACTGACACACAAACTTTCTAAGACTGAAAGATCCTAATTTGAAAAAAAAAAAAAACAGCTGAAAAGATCAAGTCACATTCCCTTTACACCTGGTTTTACAGCTCAGCATTGTTAGTGAATGCAAATCATGCATAAAAGCAGTGCAAAAACATCATATGAAGTCATTGGCAAAACTAAATATCAACTAGAAGTGGACCAAATTTAAGAACAATTACTCACTGTGGAGCCAGGATATATTAATTTCTACCATTTTTTTCTTTCCCTTAGTAAACAATTTAACCTCTAGATCTACCACATGATTTTTCAACTTATCAGTCAGCATTTGCCAATACCAAGAAAATTAGGTTGAAATCTGCTTTACTGATTCCAGCACACACAACTTCCCAGTCCACTGTAACAGAGATTCTGTAACAACTTTAAGCTTTACAATGTTTTTACAGGATAAATCTTCAGGTTTTCTTATGCCAGACAAAGCAACTGATGATGCATGCGGTCAGGATACAGAGGTGAGTTTTAAAATGAGATTTCACACACTCCCTTTACCTTTCCTCCCGAGTATTTCTACCTTTCCTCCAGAACATGGCACAAATATTAAGAGTTTATTAACAAACCTCGTGGGTAATCAGATGATAGATCCAAAATGTTGCTATCAGATTCCCTTGGGCGTTCTTCCTCTCCTCCTCTGTCTTCAGCTTCCAATTCTGACTCAGGAATTTTCACATCAACGTTTTTGCTTTTCATGTTTTCAGAGACCACCAAACCATCTTAAAACCACACAAAAATACAGTAAAAGTGTCATTGATGTAACTGAACTATACAAACACTCTCATTTGTTTCCAATAATCTGGTGCTGACTACAAGCATGAAAGAAAAAAAAGAATTATGCAGGAGAATAGTATGAGATGAATTTTCACTCCAATTATCCTTGGAAACCACTGCGGAATAATGTAATCCTGGACAGCTGAAATGACTATTCACACATCAGTATCAAATGTTTAAGGTGAACAAAATAACATTTACACTGGCAGGTAGCAGTGAAGCAAGGCAAAGCAGGCAAGGAGAAGCTCCAAATTCCCCAATTTGCTATCAGCTAAAGAAGTTTGATAACAGTTTAGTTAATAAATCAAACAGTATGAAAGAAGGGACTTAAGGAGGAATTTGCTATGGCAGAGGCAGTGATGAGGGTTAAGTGCTGGTGCCATCAGCATTTGCAACTGAATTACTTCCTGGGGCAGTACAGATGTTCTTGGTGAAGAATTTCAAGCATTTAAAGAGCCTGAGAGATGAGGAGATAAAATGATGAGAATAGTCAAACCCGGGGAAAATAACTGAAAGAAGAGGTAGAAATCCCCAGAAGGCATGGTCTGACCCTGTCCAAGGGATATAAGAAAGCACTAGAAAAGGATTCAGAAAGCCACATAAATCTATAAATATTGTCCTGCTCCCAGCTAGTGAAGTTTCTACCATGGGTAACAAGAAACAAAGCTCAGGCATTGTTTTGCAACTGAGAAGCAACAGAGCAGGCCAAGGCTTTTCAGCCTGGATAGGACAGACAGGAGGTGCAGAGAGGCCACAAAAGGCAACCACGGGCTGTCTGTCCCTACAGAGAAACTGGGATGCACCTCATGGAGAAAACACGAACCTACAAACTGGTTTGTGTTGGAAGTTAATTCCTGAGGATGCAGGAATGGATGGTTGTTCTTCCCTATCCACCTAGTCCTGACCACAGCTTAAGACAGGCTGGAAGGATCTTACAGCAGTTTTTCAGATTCCCCTGGGCTACTTTTGTTTGTTTGCTTTTAAACATTGCTGTTGGGTAAAAATGCCTGTTATTATGAAAACTGACAGAAAGAGAAAATGGCAGGAATACCTCAAGACAGAGGCTCAAAAACCTGAAAAAACAGAAGCACAGAGTAAAATTATTCTACCTATCTTAAAATCTATCAAGAGGTGCATTGCTAGGAAGAAATTGTTGCTGTGCTTCTTACAGACCTGTTTTAAGAAGACAACTCACCTAAGAAAGATTTGCATGGAGCCTACTGCTCCATTAAAAAGTTGCAGGATTCCTGGTGATAGTTTCTACGTGCTTCATTAATATAAAGATAGAAAGAAAAAGAGTAAGTAAAAGCATGTTGGGTAAGAAATCCCTAACAACTATTGATTAGTTGTTACAAAATTGATGAGTTGTTACAAAAATGTATAGTGAGAGCACAGCAGTGACAAAATCCAGCAGAGCAGGACTTTTTGCATCTTCAGAGCTCGTGGAGAGGTTAAAATGGTTGAAAAGGACAATATGCATAGATGTAAAAACAGCTAGATAATCTGTAAATGTACAAGGAGAAAGGTAAACTTTCACACTGAATGATGAAGGCAGGCTGCTACCGAACCAAGACGTCAGGATTTTTTAAATGCCCACAGGGAATCACTGATCACACAGAAACAGAATAACGCTTCTTCAGAGAGTCTTAAGTACACTGACACAAAAAAAAAGAAGAAATTAATTAGAAGAGTCAGTTCACTCCAACCATAAGGCTGCAGCAGCAAAGGGCCGGCAGCAAGGGCTCACTTGGGGAACTGGAAGTCCAGCAAAACCAATTTACAGAATCCCAGAGAGGATCAGGTCGGAAAGACCACGGTGGTCCAACCTCCCTGCTCCAGCAGGCCCCTCCTGGAGCACATGGCGCAGACACCTTTCTGTTTAAAAAGCTGCGAGGAAAGATGCGCGCCTGAGCCCGCGCGGCCCACGCCGCGCTTCGGGCTCCTTAAGGAACCTCGTGGAACAATAAATGATCCCCAAAGACAAAGTATCGGTAGGTTTGGGGAAGAAAGAAGCGACAGGAGCGCGGGTTCAAGCGTAGCGAGGCCCGGCGGGAACACGTGTGGCCCGGCACTGCGCTGGGGAAACGGGAGAACCGGGAGCCTGCGCCTCCCAGAGCTCCCCGGCGCGGGCGGATGGGGACGGCGAGCGGCCGCGGGGCGTAAATTCAAACCGGCTCGGGCTCTAAATTCAAACCAGCTCGGGGTGTAAATTCAAACCGGCCCGGGCTGTAAATTCAAACCCGCCCGGGCTCCGCATGGCGCCCGCCCGCGCTCAGCCCCGGCACGGAGGGCCCGGCTTCCCCCTCCCGCCCGATCCCTGCCCGCTCTCACTGAGCGCCGCCGGCTCGCCGCCGCCTTCACGGTCATGGTTGTGGTTTTCCTCCTCTTCCTTCTCCTGCTGCTCCTGCCGCCGCCCTAGCGCGGCCTCCGCCGCCTCTAGTACTGCCTCTGCCGCCTCCAGCGCTGCCATGTTCCCGGCACGGAGCCGCAGCGGAGCTCTCACGCCGAGGGCGGCCCGCTCCGCCTACACTTCCCAGCCGCGCCCGGGCCGGCCCGGCGCGCACCGCGGCGGAGGCGGAGCCGCGCCGGGGCCGGGGCAGCCGCGGCGGGCACGGCCCGAGCCGCCCGAACGGCCCCGACAGCTGCCGCGGGGCCCGCCGGGGAGCGGCCGAGCGGGGTGAGGCGGCGCCGCACGGCGTCCTGTGAGGAGGGAGGAAGGGAAGGGAAGGGAAGGGAAGGGAAGGGAAATAGACGGAAGGGAAGGGGAGCTGTGTTTGTGGGCAGCGCCCCGGGTGCCTTGCGGGCCCCCGGGCTGCCCCCTCGGAGGGAGGGAGCGAGCGAGGCAGGAGCTGTCGCCCCTCAGCCCCCCGTGAGAGGCTCCTCCAGAGCCCGGCGCTGCCCGCGCCTCAGGGCGGAGCCGGCCCCGGGCTGCCCTGCTCGGGTCTGGGATCTGGGATCGCCTCGCTGGGAGCTCCGTGTGAATCCACAGCTACCCTGAACTTCCTGGTGGTGCGCGCAGTTTGTGTGGAGGGGCTGCTGCGGGGTGTCACTGTGGTTCCTCCATCCTCGGAGGGGCCAGAGACGGCTGTCACACAGCCGGGACTGCCTTAGACAGTCACAGCTTGGAAAAGCTCAACGAGCCCAAGCTGTGCCCGATCCCCACCGGGATCCCCAGCCCAGAGCTCTGAGTGCCACGTCCCGGCCTTGCTGGGACACCACCTGCAGGGATGGGGACTCCAACACCGCCCTGGGCTGCTCCTGCCAGTGTCCGATGGTCTTAAAACTTGTAATACGGCTCAGTGTTGAAGGATGCTAGTTTTTGTTTGTTTGCTGGTACAAAATAGGTGTCTCTGAGCAGGTGGAATTGTTGTCCTTTCTGCTCTGGCGTCCCCTCAGATGTGAATAATTAATTAACCCTGTTCAGATCTGCTGTGGCTCTGTAATGAGGAGACAAGACTATTATAAAGGATATTTCTCTATGCAGTTAAAACTTATTTTTATCCCTAAAAACTTAAAACAAGCAATAAAGACAACACGCTTTTTTCACAGGATTTGAAGATGTCTAAAAAGAAGCTGAAGAAACGGTCTGGAAAGGAAGTCTCTTTGGATGGCCAGGATGACAAAGTAAGAGCAGAAGTATTATTACTTTTATATCTTAATTCAACCTCCTACATTCAAGAGAACATTGTTTAGCAGCCATGTGGTAGAAGGATGAATTCAGTTTAAAAACAGTCATAAAGAACAGCAGGGGGGTTGAGTTGGGCAGATTATGCATTTTTATTCAGAAGCTGTGAGTAGTATGGGTATCAGAAAATAAAATTTTTTTTCTTTTTAGTGTATCTTTCTGTTTGAGGAAAGTTGGGTTTAAAACTGGTGCTGAAACCAGTGCTGTTTTCTTGCACTGCTCTGTAACTTGGATAATTAACCACAAGTTGCACTTCACAGCATTTTGGTGAGTGACTCTCAAATTTTTCCTTCTACCTACTGAGACATAAATTAACGACCAAAATTCTCAGCATATTCTAGTACATACTTGTACTAGCTGACTCTAGTGAGTCAGCTTTCACTGGATCACTTGTAAAATGCAGGTGCTTCAGGAGTTGTCACCTTTGGGTCATACTTGTGTGTAGTTTCCTATTGTTTTTTATTGTTTGTGTCCAACTCCTGACAAGTTATTTACTCTTAGAAGTACAGTACATAGTTGATAAATCAGTAGTTTATTAAATCCACACTTAAATTTGCTAAATTTTTCCCTGTTGGAGTTTGCAAGGAATAAAGTAAGAAAGCTTTTAGCTGTCTTCTCAAAAATTTTTTGTAACTGTTAATAAATGAGCATGATTATGGACTTATAAACTGAATTATTCATGTTAGAAGCTTTCTGATCATAGAGAAAATGTTGTTCAAAGTCACATGTTTGTAACTATTCTTTCTTGCCCTGATTTCCTTACTATTATTCGATTTGTCTTTTAAAATTAACTTATCCTAAGATGCTGTATTGTTTTGGGTTTTTTTACTTATGTAATACAAAGGGTAAACACTTGCCTTAAAACCTCATACTGCAGCTTATTGCCATTGCTAATGCCTCACGAGCTTTAAGAGCAAAAAGATGAGGAAGTCTCTAACAGGAGCAAATGCCTTGCTATGTGATCCCAGCATGGGTGGGAGGTGTCTTATACCCCAAACTGGTCCTGCTGGGAGGAGAGGAACAGTAAGAAAACTTGCTTATGATTATTGAATTAAATGAAAACGTTTGAGAAAAGGAGGGGGTAGTTTGAAAAGAAATAACTAAAAATGTCATGAAAACTCATGGTTGTCAGGGAATAGGCCTTGAAGAGAGAAATGAGCAGCTGGAAATGGGTTTGTCATCACCAGAAGTTGTCCCGGTAGCACCATGAGCTCCGCCTACCCCAAGGGAGCTCCTTCAGTGCTTTCCAGCTGCTGGGACAGCAGGGAGGTGCCTTTGGAATTGTCATTCTGTTTGTTCTTTGCATTGCTGGTATTGGTCCTGCAGCTCCAGACCAGCCACAGGCAGAAGAACTGCCTTAGTTTAGGACTCCCCTGGTTTCTGCAAGCCTTTGATTTTTGCATAAAGTGCCCTCTAGTGTGGGAGTCAACCAGCTAAGGCCTCTCTAGGTAGGAAAAATCACTGCAGCAATGACCTGGTGGCCTCACTGAGTCAGCAGGCCCCAGTTATTGAAGGAGTGAATTATTTGTGAAAGGATGAAGTGACTGGAGCTTCCTTATCCAAAATAATCCATGTGTTACTGTTCTCTGTTGTAACCTCCTGCACCCTACTGTGGTTTGGGGAAAACTGAGTCCTGTAACCCAGAGGTGTGTAAAAACTACATGTGGACATGGTTTTACCTGAGTGAGTGCCTGTGGATTGATCATGGTAGGAATGTTACTATCTCAGGACTGTAGTTGTCACTGCTGTAGTGGACCCTTTGAATCACTTTGTAAGCATTAAGGTGCTCCATGATTAAATCATGAAGTGCTGTTAAACCCTTTGCACCCTTATCTTTGCATGCACATCCTTGGCACCCTTTGACCTTAGTGTTTCTCTAAGCAGCCAAACCACCCAGTTTTGACATTGTCTTATGAAGGCTTTTTTTCAACTGCAGTTTCCTCTGTAAGCTCCTGATTTTTTTTTTCAGAACTCTGAAGACACAAGATCTTACAAGCACACTGCAAAAGAAGAAACAGAACATCAGAGGTAAATTCTCAATCTGTCATTAAATAGAACTATTCTAAAATATAACAATGCTGAGGACTTAATGCTGAAGACTTTTTTTCAGCCTGTTCACTAAATATAGTGTTTTAACCAGTCTTTCTTTGGATATTTTAAACCCAGTGTACAGTAAATATAATTACTGAGTATTTTCTCTGCTCTTATAAGGGAGTTTCCTAATAATTTTTCATATAATTAATGATTTCTCTAGAAAGGTATTATGTTCCCCTCTGTTGTTCCCTTCCAAGTTCCTCAGCCAGTGCAGGATAAACAGTTTGAAAGCTGTGTGTGTTTTGGCACTGTGTGACCAAGCTGACCTTTTAGGTAACACACCTCCTTTTATCACTGAACTGCTGTTAAAACTTATCTGTGTGATAAGAAGAAACTCGACTGTGTAGGGTGTCTCTCCAACCAGCAGTGAATGCAGAAAAAGCTTTTTCTCCATTTTCTGGAAGCTGAAATGGCTAAACAGTGGAGAAAGGTAAATCCAAAAAAATGCCATATTGAACTATTGAAGGATAACTGTTGCTTCAAGTTCATATTTAGGAATATGGTGCTCATAAATGCTTAGCTCTGTCTCAATTAAATGCAGATGCCTTTTTTGTTGCTCTTTTCCATTAACTGAGCTAAATTACATTACTTTGTTGATCATGTTTCTGTAGGTCCAAACCAGAGAAAAATGGGCACGAGAAGAAGCGACACAGAAGTTCTCGTGCTTTTGATGATGCAGATGGAAGATCCCAGGAAAAATCTCCAAAGAGAAGCAAAACCCCAGATGGTTCTTCAATTCATACTGAAAGGCAGAAGAAAATAGTGATCCAGTTTAAAGCCAAAGAAATCAAACATGGCAAAACCACCCGCATTCCTGATGTGGTGACTGCCAGCAAGGAAAGAAGTCGCTCTGATGGAAGAGAAGGAAAAAGGCTCTGGCACAGCTTTGAGCTTCAGAGGGACAAGGCACTGAAGAAAAAGAGAGAGAAAGCTGAACTCTGTAAGCTCAAGCTAAAAGCAGAACAAACTATGGTAGAAAAGTTTAAGTCCTCTGTGTATGAGATACCACATAAAAAGGCAGAGGGCTCAAAAAAGTGGAGTGAGGGTTTCAGAATTCCCAAAAAGCCACCTGACAGCTCTGCAGGGACTGGGCATGGTGACAGACCTGCCATTAAGGAGCCAAGTGTATTATCTAGCCTCTGGGAAGAAGAGGAGGAGGAGGAGGAAGAAGAATATAAGGACTTTGCTGAGAAAAAGAGGCACACAAGTAAACACAGATCATCACACTCCCCATGTGAAACTCCACCACGACTGGACTCTTGGAAGCACAAGAAACACAGCCCCGGTTCTCCAAAAGCTCCTGAGCACCCAGGAGCTAAAGAAGGAGACTTGGAAGCCACAGCATTGTGTTTTAAGCAGGTAATTAGAACCCATTCTTTGTATTATGTAGATGTTTCAGGATGGCTTCTTAATGGCAGATTTATATGAGCAGACTGTCTTCTTACAGAATCCAGCCAGGTTTCATAGCTAACTAGGTGGATTTTTCTGATCCTAATGTAAACCTTGTTTCCATGTTCCTCAGCTAAATGTTAAACAGACCAGAAGAGTAAAGGTCTTGGGACTTTGTCTGCACAGATGCTTCCATGGCTTTGCTTTGCTGCTGGGGGTGTGGAATACTTTAGTTTAGGTGTAAATCAGCTGAATTTTTGTTTTGAGCTGATAAGGTTATTTCATTTTTTGAATGAATAAACTGAAGCAATGAAAACTTGCTGCCAGACAGAGCATTGCTAGCAGAGTGATGCCTGGAGAGCTTGGGGTGGATGTGGGACTAAATTGGTATGTGTGCTGCAGAACTTCCCTTTTATCTGTGATGGGTTTGTTTTTAAGCCAGGTTGTGGTGCAGAGCCAAACACAAACTGGATCTTGATCCATGGGGGTTTTTTGCTGTTCTGGTGAAAATGCCCAGCAACTTTGGAGATTCCAGTTTGTGTTACAATACTGTGGGCATTTTGTGTGTGTGCTAAGAGTTATTACATGCAAAGCTGGGGAGTCATTGAGGTTGGAAGGCACCTCTGGAAACCATACAGTCCAGCCCCCTTGCTCAAGCAGGGTCAGCCAGAGCTCACTGCTCAGGACAAAGGATAGAGACTCCACAACCTCTCTGGGCAGCCTAGTCAGGTATCTTCAATGTAAAAACGGGGGGGGGGGGTGGTTAATGTTCAGATGGAATTTGCTGTGTAATCCAGTCATTTATTTAAAAGAAAGCCATGCATCTAAGCCATATTAAAATGATACTGTAGATGCTAATAATTGTAGTTTATGTTCCCTATTCACTTGGGAGTACCCAGTGTTCTCTAAAAACCCCTCTAAGACATGTGTTGTTCTTCTGTTCCTGCTTGTTTCTAGAATGTTGAGGGCCTCTGCACATCTGACTCCTACCAGGGAGGTGAAGTCAGAAAGCCTGTGCCTGTCCCAAAGGTGAGTGAGGGACTTGTTTAACACTGCAGGGCTGTGTTCCAGAACTCCTGACATGGGGATCCCTTTTACCTCAGTATTCCTTGATATTTTGTGATGTTGGCAGGGTGTGTGTTTGTGGTGTTTTTAATTCTCCCTACAGAGCTCTGAAGACTTTCCACCCCTTCAAGACAGTCAGAACACAGAAACAGACCAAGAGGTTGGTAATGCTTTCATTTAACACTTCTGTATTGTCTTAAAGACCAAGGGCACCGAGGTTGTGTAACTGGACAATTCCATGACCTTCCCAAGTATTTGACATTGTTGACTCATGGTCTACACTCAAATGTGGAGCATTTATTTAAAAAACTAAGCAAACTTGCTGAAGTGTTGCTAATCAGGAACTTTCTGAGATAAAGTGTGTCTTTCTGTTACCATGTGCAACAAAAGGGCCTTCAGAGTTGCTCACATGCTCCAGCTATCTCATGTTTCATCATTTAACTTTTTAGTTGGAAGAGAGACATCTTTTTTAAGAAGTGCCTGTTAGGAAACTTGCAGTTTGTGTAGCAAAAAAATGCAGCAAAGTTTTTGAATATCATGTAGAAAGGTCATAAATCTTTCTCGGCCATATTTTGGATGTAGAAGTTCTTGTGGATTTGTATTTCCTGTACTGACTTAAAATTTTTCAGACATCATTTTGAGGCAATTTTAACAGTTTTAATGCAAAAGTGTCTTTTTGGGGAATAATTATGAAGTGATTCCTTCCAATGGATTACACACATGCTCATTTTCTCCCTGTAGATGCAGATAGCTGAAGACTTGCACGTTGCTCGTGTGGAGAAGAGGATGGCCCTGTCTGTAGTACAGACCTGTGGAGAACTTACAAGCATGGAGATAGATCTTCCAGAACAGGATTTAAATACTTCCGCTGGTATGGCATGATTGGATCTGCCTTGCTCTCTAGTTGCAACAAGTTATTAATGGTATGAGTAAGGAGCACACAACTGTTTATTTCTGCTGTTTTCTCTTCTTTTCCCCTAGGGGCTTTTAGTTCTGGTCTGAACATCCTAGTGGTGATTGACACAAATATAATGATTAGTCACCTTGAGTTTGTGAGATCCCTGAAATCTGAGGATATACCAGGTATGCAGATGTGTTCTGATGAGTAAGACATTCTAAGAAAAAGAGATGCTGTAAGAGCTTCAGGATTCCTGAAAGAAACCAAGCCCTGGGTTCCTTAAACAGGCAGCAGGTTTCGTGCAGAGGCAGAAGGCACACAGAGAGCCTGGTTCTGTGAACCCAAACAAGGTGCATCCTAGGGAAACCTCAGCCGTGGAAGCAGAACCTACTGTGCTTACAGCCCATGTACCTGCAGAAAATCATGGCAGATACTCCTAGGATTATGCTTGAATTCTTAGCAGTAAATAAGTCTTAGACCTTTCTAAAAACATAATTTAAGCATTTAACCCCTTACTAGTGAGAACTCTATTTTCCTATCTCCTTTTAGGATTTCTTTTTCTAGAAATATAAAACTATCTAAAAAGTATTAGGTCGTCAGTGCTTTGTTTCTGTCTTGGTAAAGGTGGCACAACTGAGCAATTTCTCAGGAATTCAGAATGCAGACCTTGGCTTTAATATTTGCCTCTAATATTCTAGGAAGCTGTGGGTTATTTAATGTTTGCAGGATTGGGATTGTCCATGTCAGTTCTTGGTAGGCACGTCTGGAATCTGTCAGAATGCCTAAGGTGCTTTGATGCTTTCAGCTAATGAATACACTTATTCCAGCCACCTGGAAAATGCCTTTCCTTAGGGCCTAAGTGATTTTCAGGAGTGTGTCAGACTGTATTTCTTCTTTCAGGTTAGGAATGCTGCTGTCTTATGTACACTGAAATGCCTTTTTAGAATACCAGCACTCCCAGTGTCTGGTCCTGCACCAGACCCACTATATTGAGAAGGCTGCTGATTCCCAGCCTAATTTATTGTAAGGCACATAGTTATTAATGCCTTTTTCTAAAATTCTGTTCTCATAATATGAAGGAGAAAGAAAACAGTTGAAGTATTTGTCATGGGGAGACCAACAGAACAGTCATTAAACTTCTCATTTACCCCTGTATTTCATATAAAAGCTTTAAAGTTCAGCCCATACTTACCTACAAATAAAACTGTGGTCCAATAGCCACACTTTCTGTTCCTGGTTTAGGAGTGCTGGTTGGTAATGAACACCAGCCCTTGCTGCTTTTTTTGCTGCTTGTTTTGGCACAGTGACTGCTGTGGTCACTGGGGTGTGTGCAGCCTGGTGTTCCAGCTGCTGTTTGTCCTTGCTGCAACATCTCACAGCGGGTGTGTGCCAAGATAATTGGTGCAAATATGTGTTATTAATGTTGTCAAAGTATTCTGCTGATTAAAATTGTGTCTCCTTTATGTTTGCCTGCTACTGTCACTTTTCTATGTAATCAGTGTAGAGGGAAGTCAGCCTTTTCCAGCTTTTTTTCAAATGCTAGTTTCTAGCGAGCAAGGCCTGTGCAAACTACTGGCAGAAAGGTGTGAACTTGCATAAAGATGATGCTTGAATTGAAAGTTCTCTGTATTGTGTCGTTCCTGCAAATACCATTGTTTATTGGTGGTGGTTTTGTTTCCTTCCAGGAGTTGATAGACTTGCCTTAATCATTCCCTGGGTCGTCCTACAAGAGCTGGACAACTTGAAGAAGGGGAAAATGTTGCAGCATGTTCGGGACAAAGCTATCCCTGCAGTGCAGTTCATCTACAAGTGTCTCAAGAACCAGGATTCCAAACTGTGGGGGCAATCCATGCAGCTGGCTTCTCAAAAAATGTGTAATACATGTGCAATCCATTTGTGCTGGGTACTTCATCCTTGCACTTCACCTAGTGGCAGCCTTAGAATTCTGAGTTTAATGGAGACTTCTTCACTCTGCTGTTTGCTAATTAACATGAGCTAATTTCTTACAGCAGCCTTCAGAGTGTATCCAAGGCTGTGGCATGTGAATGTCTCCGCTATCTGTTGTTTTACCAGTTGATTCTCACTTTCACCTTACCCTTGTGTCCTCGTTTGGGGGTGTTAAATGTACAGAGAGCACCATGAGAGTGCACTGAGGTGTTTGTGAGGTTGAGCTGTGCCCACATCCCTCAGCTGTGCCTGCCCTGCCTTTGCAGATGGGCTGAGTGACGAGAACAACGATGACCGAGTCCTGCAGTGCTGCCTGCAGTACCAGAAGCTCTTCCCACAAGCTCTTGTTGTCCTCTGCACGTGAGTTCCTGGCTGCCTTTAGCTCTCCTCCCATGCTGCTTTCAAAGCAGGGCTTAAAGAAAGAGCACTTTCTGATGTGAGCTCTTGGAAGGGCAATCACCCTATTAAAAGCTAGAGTAGAAGGATGTAATAAACCACTACAACTGGAGATGGAATCACTTTCATGGTCTTGAGGCCTGAAATAGAATTCAGCTTACCCAATATTCAGTTATAAAACTTGTTAAAGCATAGTTTTCTCAGATTTTATTCTGGTTTCTCATAAAAAAATATTTTTGAAGTGACAAAATAGAAAAAAATATGTGAATTAAGGGTTGAGATCCAGTTAGAGACTTCATCCCTGTTCCCAGCCAGGTGGGCAGAAGCAAGGAAGGAGGTAATCTTAGAAGGAGAGAAGCTGGGGATGGATTTGCTGCTGTTCCTGTTTGTGAGGATAACAGCTGACCTCTGGGCATTGATTTTGAATTTGATAGGACCAGGTAAAGCCAGCTCAAAGCACTAATACTCCTTGGCTTTACTTGCTCTGGTCTTGGCCAGAACCAGTTCCTGCATGGTTCAGTGAGTGAGATTAAAACTCTGGCCACCATTTGGATTATTCAAGTTGACACAGGTGGCTGCTGAAAATGCCATTTCAGTCACAGTGTTCGTAGGGTCATGCTGGTGGTTTTAGGTTTCACTGATCAAAAAACAGGAGGTGACTTCAGAACTGGTTTTCATCCAAAAATCCCTTTATCCTCTACCAATATAAGCAGTGGGAATTTTGGAGAAAGTACTGGGATACTACTTTGTCCTGGGTTTTTAAAGTAGTTCTGCTGGAGCAGAACTCAGAGTGGTATCTGGGATAAAGATTTGGCCAGCAGAATGTTTGAAAAGGGTCTCAACAAGGAGAATTAACTGTAGCCATCAAATAAGATAGTGCCATCTTAGAATCATTGCCTGCTTTGCTTTTTGAGATCATAGCAAGTAAGCATCACTAATTATAGCTATTTTTTTCTTAAACCTAGACCCTGAAACACTTCTTAGTCTGTTTCTCATTTTTACCTAATTTTCTGGTTTAAATTTTTGAACTGCTTCTAATTGCTTAAAAAAGAGGACTTCATCTATATAATCAAGTTCACAAAATAAGTTTTCCAAATACAGTGTGCTGCTTTTATTCCTTTGTTGACAGCAATTAATTATTTTCTAGGGATGATAAAAATCTGTGTAATAAAGCCATTGTGAGTGAGGTCAAGGCATTCTGCAAAGCTGATCTGGTCACTGCTCTGCAGAATGTGAATGTAAACAGGCCCCAGAACTCTGAGGAGCTGCAGCAGCCAAAGCAGGGTGAGTCTGGGGAATATGGTGGCTTGTAAAAATCAATGGGGTAGAGGAAGAGCAGTTGCTACTATGCCTTCACTTCTCCTATGCTTTGAATCTTTGAATCTTTATGAATGTTTTTTGTTTGGGGAAGGTTTTTTCAAAGGTTTTCTGAAAGTTCAAGATGTTAATTAAACCATCTCAGAGTTCTACGAAATTAAAACATGAGATATTTTTATTTTATAGAAAAACCCACTGCATTAATTTCCTGTGTTTAGAGTAATTTAAAAGAACTTTTTGGGACTGAAGGAGGTTTTTTTTCATTTTTCCAAAGATACAGGCACAGCTTACAGAGATCCTCTTGTGCTTGCTGATAACCATGCTGGCTGTATATGATCTAAGTTATTTAAGGAAAAAAGAAATGTGGAGTAAGATCACTAATGAATAATACTCTGGGGACATTAACCTTCTTGGTTAGTAGCTCTTAATTAAAAATACACACAGTACAAGTGGGTATAACTAGAAATAATTGAAACTTAATTAGATGAAGCACACCTGCTTTATAAACCAAAGTGCAGTGTGTCTTTATTTATGGGGACAAGTTCTTCATGTGCCACCAACATGAATTAGATATAAACCCAGTTTCAATAACTGCCTTTTGTGTCATTGATTTGGCAGATACAGAATTTGGGAAGACAAGAGCTGATGCTGGTTTTACTGCACAATTCCCAAATGTGCTTCCAGACCTTGAAAAGAACTTAGGAGAAGCTTTGTCTTGTATTTTGGAGACTGAAATGAAACTTGCATTTGGAAACCTGTGGATGGAGGTGGTTTCTTACATCATTTTGCTTGATACTTTGATTATTGAAAGGTTTGAATGTCCTTGATATTTTATTGCTATTAATACCTGTGCCAAGCCAAACCCAAGTCATCCAGGTCCCTGATATCATTGACAGGGAACAGCTCAGTGCTCACTTCTAATATTTCATTTTATAGCAAGATTATCCTGTTTGATCACTAGTGTGCAACACATGCAGTATTTTAATAGAGTTTTAATGACACAGTAACAGGGCTGCTGCTTTCTCAATGTGAAGTTTCAGAGTTCTTTTTATTAGTGGCATTAAAATTCTATTTCAGTTTTGCTACTCAAGTAAAATCCTGCACTATAAATACATCCTGCAAGAAATCATTCCATCTTGTTCTGTATAATATCAGGGCATTTGTTGCAGGCATTTCTTCCCCAGGTGTGCATAAAATTGTTCCCACCTAAACTGATTCCAGTGCAGATGCAGAAAGACAAGGGTACTAATGAGAACCTCTAAACATGCTTGCAGAAGTATGGTTTGCAGAAGATACATACCCATGTACAAGACACTTTCAAATCATCCATGCTTTACTTTAGATTCCATTTTATAGCTGGTGGGGGAGTTGTTAAAAGTTTAAATTTATTGCATATAAGCCTCTGTGGCTTTAAAAATCCCCCAAAATCATGGGGTGACTGTTGTTTCCCAAGCTGCCCTGATTAGCTGCTAAACTTTCAATCATTTGTCTATTCACTTAGTTAATTTCTTTAAACATATCTTCAAACACTGGTTTCACTTGATAGTAATGAATTCTCAAGTTTTTTGCAACACACGTATTTTACTTCATGTGTAAGTAGTCAGAGTGTTTATTTTTACTTTGTAACAGTACTGGAAAATCAAAGGCAAATTTACTGTTGTTCTTTTTATTCTTTTTACTGTTGGCTTTTGTGCACAAGTAACTCATTGGATCAGTTTTGACTTAAATCAAAAGTCCTAAGAGTTTTTGAGGAATGGGGAACCACAAATCATGAGACTGATTGATTGTGCATTTCTTCTGAATGAGCATCACTGTTTAACCCATGGTGCTGCTGAATCAAATCTTTATTAATAGATAAACTTGTTTAAATCTGGTCTTATTTCTGAGGAATCACTGAATTTCTCCTTCAGCAGTCACAACTTGTCACATTCTTGAAGAACAGAGCAGTTGTGAGATTTATAGGAACATGTCTAAATGAAAACCAGCCTTTGAATTTATGACATACTCTCTTCCAGATCCTGTATCTGAAGCCACCATGGACCTTAGCAAACCTGCTGAAATGTTATAAAAAACACTGGATGGCTGTTTTTGGTTATATAGTGCCAAGGAGTTTACTTTCAAGCATTGAATGTCTTTCTAAACACCTTTATGCAGGTAACAGTCCCTGAGAAAGTTAATTGTAAACTTGTAAAAAGCCTCCATGTTCTGGATTAAGTTATGGAACTGGCTTTGTGTATTAATGGTCACCTGGGTCTGAATTATTTTTAAAAAACAAATAATCCTTTTCCCTCTTTTGCCTCCATGTTATATGTGGCCAAATGATCTGCATTTACCGAAAAAATTAGGGAGGAGCAAAGGATATTTAATGTGGTATGTGAGGACAGGGAGGTTTGTTTTAAAAAGAAGCAAACTAAAATAAAACCTCCACAAACCTTCCATTTGTTTAAAGATGTCTTTGAACATTTGTTTTGACAGGCCTGGTGAACTCCCCCAGAGGGTGCTGGGCAAGGCTGCCAGAGCCCCAGGAGGGTTTGGACAAAGCTCCTAGGGATGCACAGGGTGGGATTGTTGGGGTGTCTGTGCAGGGACAGGGGTTGGACTCTGATCCCTGTGGGTCCCTTCCCACTCAAGCTATCCTGGGATTTCTTGATTCTGCCTCTTTGGGATATTGCTGTTCTGCAGAATTATTTTAGATATGCCAGTTGATCTTGTGTAAGATCCCAGGATAAATTTGGTTAAGGAGTGAGCAATCTCATGCATGTTTCTCTGAGATTGTTGTACCTGATGCTTCTGAACCATTTTCCTAGGCTTTTCAAGTGCTTCTGTTAATCTAGGTATTTGAGTATTAAGTTTGCCTGCCAAGACTGTTAAATCCTAACTTGTTTTTTTCCTCCCTCTTACATGAATGTCTAAACATCAGATAAACCATTTGACTCCTCAACAGTGTGTGTCCTACTCCAGGAATCCAAAAACTTGCTCCATGCTTTCAGCTGCAGGTCAGACTACAACGGTGTCCTGCCCCAGGCTTATGCTGAAGTGGCAAAACTCTGTGAGACCCTCGGGGGGGTAAGGGCAGCTTTGGTGTTTGTCCACTTCACTCCATCCTCAAGTCGTTCATGTTCCAAACCTGGCTCAGATTTCCTAATTATTCCCAGCATTTCCAGATTACTTCAGGAAATGTTGCTGGGGTGTTTTTGAAATGAAGAGACCCTGACTTTAACTTTTGTTTTCATGCAGTGAATATCTGCTAATACATTTTTTCTCTAATATAAATGTGTTAGTATCAGAAGGGTGACTGAAAACCATTATTTTGTCTTAGCTTTCTATTGCATTTGTATCTGATGGGCCTTAGAGGTTAAATTTGCTGTTTCTCCTTCTGACATGGGTTCCATACTGCTGTTCTTAAGTGTGTTACTTCAGCTTTCATTGTCTGTGTAGCTGAAGAAGGGATTCCCTTTTTGGGAATGTTTGTGGTGGTTCTACTGGCCCCTTTTGTATTCTCAGAAGTTAGTCTTCATTTCCAGCTCAGCTCTGAGGAAGAAATTCCAACTATCTTGGTTTATGGTTACTGTCATTTCTGTATGTAGTGATGTAAAAACTGGAGTAATGAGCATGGATGAAATATTTGGATTTATAGGAAAGAAGATAGGTCAGAACAGCTGTAAAGAGTTCTTGGTGTCTTTGGGAAAGGATGAAAGGGAAAGAAAGGTCAGGAGTCACCTGTGCTGGGACCTCTGTGCAATGCAGTGAGCCCTGAACCTGATGTTCTGTGTCATGAGAATCAGGCTCTGTCTGAAAACTTCTCAGGAAGGAAATTCCTCCCTGCCAGGGTAGGCAGGCCCTGGCACAGGGTGCCCAGAGAAGCTGTGGCTGCCCCTGCATCCTTGACAGTGTCCAAGGCCAGGCTGGACAGGGCTTGGAGCACCCTGGGCTGGTGGAAGGTGTCCCTGCCCATGGCAGAGGTGGGACTGGATGGGCTTTGAGGTCTCTTCCAGCCCAAACTATCAGAAGAGGCTTTGGATGCAGTAACCAAGGTGACTCAAAGAGTTCAGCCTTGATTTCTTGAGCATTGCTTAAAAAAAGATGTGTAGAAGTGTGTAGATTCTGGTTTTCTGAAGTTAGGAACCAAATACATTGATTATTTGTTTGCTGAACTGTTTTATAAGGTGAGGGCAGACAGTGAGCAGGATTTATCAGAAGACATCATGGTTCTTTCAGAAAATGCTGCGTGTGAAAAAATGGAAGCCACGATGCCCAATCTGCAAAGCACTGAGGAAAAGGAGCCACAACCCAGCTTTCATGTGGCTCAGGAAAACAGGCACCAGGAAATCTGGTCAGTCCTGGAAGGTGTTTGGAACACCATGAACTTGTACAGGTACAGCTTGCTAAAAAGGCTCAGAACTAACACATAGCTGTGGGATCTCAGCACCTCAGGACTGAGGTGCCGAGTCACCAAGACCACCCTTGGGGGGCTCGGGAGTCCTGGAATGTTGCCAGAAGTGTCTGGTGGCTGGACTTTGACCCTACACGGGAGACGACACCTGTATGAGGATAGGAGGATTCCACCGGGGTGAATGGTGAAGGGATTAGTTAATTAGAGGGTGAGACACAGGGTTTAGGATTTCTGTACAGGGGGGTTTAGAGAAGTAAGATGGAGGAATTGGGGCGTGTCCTGTCCTTCTTCTTCTTCTTGTTCTCCTCCATCTTCTGTGGTGATGGTGGCACTTTGGGATTGGTCATTACTAAAAGTGCACCGGGCAATAAGGGTGAAAGGTATTGGGGAAAAATTATAAATATTGTATACGCAACTTTGGGTATAAAGATAGCTGACCGTCCAGAGGGGGGGGGGAGTGTGCTCACGGCTGGCTGCTGAGCAGAGCTCTGTCGGGCCGAAAGAAAATCTTTTAGATAAACAATTAATAACAGAGACCGAGAAAAGAACTGAAGCCTCTTCTCATCCTTTGGAACGCGGGCTGCCCCAAGGCCACCCCGGGCCTTTCCAGGCCCTCCAAACAGCCGAAAACCGGATACATAGCCTTAGATAACTTTCAAACAAGCACACTTTAGAAACCATGCTTTTTTTACCCTGTAATTAATCAATTTAGATTAATTGATAATGCCCAAAACAAAGATCACAAAAGTTGGGAGCATGCAAATTGTTATGTCAGTCAGAGCTTTTTTATTAACTGCTTTTCTATCTCTTCTTTATTTCTTTTGAATTTCAGTATTGAGCTGTTCCAGAAGCTGGACCCCAGTGCAGTGACCATGGCTGGCAAGGCCTTGTTTGAGGAGGCTTTTCTGGGCCTGCAGAAGCTGCTGGCAGCAGTGAAGGACATCCGTGAGGGCATTGGCAGGTGAGCACTGCAGCTGGCCACAAATGTGTCACAGGCACCTGAAGTCACAAAAGTCTGAAGTATTTCAGCACCAAACCACTCTTTCTCTTGTGTGCTTGGTGACGTGATTTGCAGTAAAAATCCTGCTGCCAAGGTCAAGGCTGCCTTGAACCATTGGTAGCAAAAGATCAACCTGGAAGTGTTGCAGATGTGGAGATCTCTTGCAGGGAATTGCCTTTGATGCCTGGGATTTGTTTTCCAGTGTTAGACCAGCAAGTTGCCTCTGCTTAGGTGTAACTGGAGCTATTAATGATTATGATTAATACATCAGTTTTGATGGCAGGAACTCTGAATAATTCAGGGCATTTGTGTTTCAAATGTGAGACCCACTCAGATGGGGGGCAAAGTTCCAATAGAATGAAGGATGTAAAGTTGTGGGGCTTTGCTGTTCCCATTTTCTACATGACAGCCATAACGACAACAATCAGCTGCATTCTCTCTTAAGGCAGAATATTCCCTCTGTCTTCATAGAATCACAGAATCCCAGAATGGTTTGAGTTGGGAGGGACCTCAAAGCCCATCCAGTGCCACCCCTGCCATGGGCAGGGACACCTTCCACTGTCCCAGGTTGTTCCAAGCCCCATCCAGCCTGGCCTTGGGCACTGCCAGGGATCCAGGGGCAGCCACAGCTTCTCTGGGCACCCTGTGCCAGGGCCTGCCCACCCTCACAGAGAGGAATTCTTCCCCAGTATCCCATCTAACCCTGTCCTCTGGCAGGGGGAGCCCCATCCCTCCCCTGTTTTTTTGCAGCACAAAAATGTAAGTTTCAGGAAGAATAAGGAATCTCCTGTGTTGTCTTGGCTTAGTCCTTTTTACATGGCACTGAAATATAGATCCATTCAAAGAATTACAGTCTCTCTTTCAAATATAAATGATCAAAATATAAAAATTAGAAGCAGAAAAATATGGGTAGGAATGTGAGCTTGAGCAGCTGAGTGCTGATGGATTCAGTTTATTGCTGGTGGGTTTTTTCCCCTCTAAGGAAATTGTTTCAATCAAGTAGGTTACTGCTAAACTTTGCTGTCTTCATTCTGATGCTAAAGTTTTTGCAAGACATCCTGTGGTACCAGTTTATAAATGTGGTAGTTGAGAATAAATGGGAATATGGAGTATTCAGAATGGTTATTTTTGTGTTGCAGAGGTGTTTCATTTAAAACTGTTGGTTTTCTTTGTGGGAGGGCTCTGTAAAAATTAAAACTCCTAATAATAAAATGCACAGGGTGATTGTTGGAATTGAGTAGTTTTGCTGGACGCTTTGGAAATGCCTGCTCTGATGTGCAGGTTTGCAGTAGGTGGCATCATGGAGCAAGAAATGGGGAGAATTTGCTCCAAGCATTCCCTGCATTGGCCTTGAGTGAAGGGGTTTAAGGGAGTTTGAGAGTTCTGAGGAGCTTTTCCAAAGAGCCAGGAGCCAGGTTAATGTCTCATTGCAGTTTTATGAATATTACAGAATATTAAAGCAAAAATTCAGAAGCTTTCATAGAACCAGAATGGGTGGGGTTGGAAGGGACCTTAAAGCTCATCTGTTTCCACCCCCTCCATGGGCAGAGACACCTCACTTTCATTTTGCTCTGAAACTGACAAGCATATTTATATTTCTTGATTTTCGAAAAAAATGCCTCTCAGTGACTTAATCTAATGGCATGATTGAAAAAGGAGGCACTGGAGAAAAAATAGTGAGAAAGTTCTGTCTTGAATATTTGGAGGTAGCACAAATACAGGTAGCACTGTATTTAGTGATCAAATACAGCTGATTCTGTGGTACTTTCTGATAGCTGCTGCCCGGAACAAAGAGGAGAGAAAATACCTTGTGAAAGTTTGGAAACTTTACCAGTGAATGATGTTGAAAGTTCAACTGCATTAAAAGTTCAGATTTTCAGATTGTTAAAAACAATTAGAAAACATGATTGTTTTTTTTGAGATAAATGTAATGATATCCTTAATCATAAAAAAAAACAAACAACTACACCATTTGCACTACCCCAACTATTCAGGCTTGATAGCTAGAACATGTTAATGACAAATACAGATACAGAAAAGGAAAAAAAAATCTGTTTCATTGAAGATGTGTAACAGCTTTTGGCATGTTTCCCTGTTCTGGTAATTTCTGTAACACTGTGCAGGTTTTTAAATTTTGTCTTGATTTCTTCTTCTAACAGCACTGGTAGCAGAGTGTGTTTGTATTGCACAATTCTGCATGCCAGCAATGACAGCCTTCAGGTCTGAAATTAAGAATAATCAGTACATTTAGCATGTTCTAACTATATACCTTTACTATTGGTAATGGGCAAAGGGGATGAAACCTCTGAAATTTAAGCATCCAGTGAAATTGTGAAACCATTACATGATTTGAAATTATTTTGGATTGAGGATTTGTGAGTGTTCTCACTGGTGGCTTATATTTTATTTGAGTTGGGTATTATTTGGAACCAGTTAATTGGGGCACCTTATTTAAGGTCTCTTAAATTAACTCTTTAAAATGAAATAGGGGTTTAGATTAGCTGATGTTTGCCCTCAGCTGAACAGAACTTGTGATTTTAAGTTTCTATATGCAGCCCTAGGGAACTGGACATTGTCTTCATGTTTCCTGCCAGGTTTCTTTTAGATAAAAAATCCTTGTTCTTTCCTTGTAGGAAAGAAAGAAAATTCAGTCTTGGGTGAATTGATGCAGTTATTTCAAGCTGGATTTTTTTCCTTTCATCTCTTGGCTAAAAAAGAATTTTTTTGTTCATATGCCAACTTGAAAATCACTCATGTCTTATAGCTTATAAGCTTATATATACACTTAGATACAGGCCTCCTAAATATTTATACTAATATGCTGTCACCTGTAAAATATTTGTCTGTTACTGACTGCATAAGGAGCCTGAGTTCTGCTTTTCTAATATTTTATCTAAATTGAATTTCTCTCACACTCCCAATGGTTTGGAAAGATGTGGTTTAGTCCAGGGCTCTATAAACATGTGTAAATTAAAAGTGTAATTTCTTAAGATTTCAGTAGTGCAGGAAAGTGTTATTATATCAGAACTGATCACGGAATTGAAATAATTTAAAACAATTCTGCAGTGTTACCAGCTTTAGTACAGAATTCCTCAGATGCAGAGAAACTGTGTCCTCTTTATTTTTTCAGCTGGTCAGTGGAGGAATTGAGGTCTCTTCTCCTTGATGTCTCAATAGATAATTGTCTTCATTCCCTTAGGCTCTGGTGTCAGTTAATAATTTCTGCCATAAAGTCTCAATAAAGTCTCTAGATGAAGAGCTCTGCCTTTAATCTTCTCTGCACACAGTCTCTTTTTGGAACTAAAATGCGCATTAGCTCCCTGTTCAAAAAATATCAGGCATTCCAATCACTACTTGTTTGATCTTTAGAGTTTTATGCATTTAGGTGAAACCTGAAACAGAACTTACCTGCAGCCTTCTCTGCTGCCAGCCCCAAACTGAAATGCTGTGTTGTGCCAATGTTAATGACACCTGTAAGAAACAAAGCTCAAACGGAGCTGGAGGTGGGCAGTGCTCCCCAGGGGACAGGGCAGAGGTGCTGCTGTGCAGCTGCTCACACCCTGGTGCCTTTAGAGCAGTCTGGAAAGCAGAAAGGTTGCAGACATGGGGCTCTAAAGCCACGGTGCTTGGAGCCTGTAGAGCCAGGGGTGCCAGCACCATCAGCCGAGACAGTCTGATCTATTTCTTATCCATTTCTATTTATTACTGTATCTTACACCTTGTGCTTGGCATCAGGTGATTGACAGGACAGGAGGTAAACATTGGGAGTGGTTTGAGAAACACTTGAGATGAAATCATCAAGTCTGACTCTATCCTTTCTCCCTCCTGCCCCCAAGACAGCATTTAACCTCCAATTGGTGGCAGGTATCCATAGTAATTTCTTGGGTGTTTCTTTGACATTCCCTTCTTTACCTCACATGCTCAATATTTCCAGAAAACTGTGTAGAACCCCTCTGGAGTTGTTAGGTTGAAGCTGAAGTACAGAATGGGGGGTGTTGTGGTATGGCTCTGCAAGGCTGTGCTGATGCCAAGGCCAAGTGATTCCATGGATTTCCACCCTCTGCTTCTGAAGCAGTGTGGAGAGAGGAGCAGCAGCAGTGGTTGGTGTTGTAGTGCTGAGGTTCACATGGCTGCTTACAACAGCTGGATGTAAAAGCCCTTTCCTTCATGGATTACTGATTTATAGACAGTTCTCCAGACATAGTTCTGTAGTTGAGGGAGATGTTTTATCACTGAGAAACTTCCACTGAAATGAGGGCAACTTGATTTAATGAAGTAATGGAGGCAGAGTCAGTGCTCCTACAGACAGGTCCAAATTTCCCAGTGCTTCCCATTCCCTTAAAATGTCCATTTTCCATAGCACAGGGGGATGGCTACAGGTGATGAAAGGAACATGAAGTGATTGAAAGCAGTAGGGAGCAGTGGTGCTGAGAAATCATTGCTCTGCAGACAGAAATGTGTCAGTTTTGTACAGAAGAATATATTCCCAGACTGGAACTGGTATTGCAGCCCCTGTTTAGCTGCAGACAGCACCAGGCTGTTTTGTGAGTGCTGACCTGTTGGGAATCTGTGGGGGAGTTATGGTGCAGCTCAGCAGCTTCCCAGGGCTCTGTGTGGAATGAGGGCTCCCCCCTCAAAACAACAAATCTCTTACATTTGGAGCTGCTATAAAACTTGGAGCCAAATGTCAGACTTCTCATTCCACAGTGCAAACCCAGAAACCATTGACTTCATCCAGGCAAAGGCCATAAAATGAGATACAGGGTTTAACATTAAGTTACTTGGATGATTAATTACATTATTTGGTTTTTTCCCCAAAGAGCTGAAAGCACAGTGAGTTTGTCCATACACCTGAGGTCTTGCTGGAATACATTTGTGTGTTCCCTCCATCCTTCCTCAGGAGAGCTCCTGTGGCCAGGTTTTCCACTGGCATCTCAGTCCTTGGTACAGCAGGAAGAACAGGGATGGACAGATTTTACCCCAGCATTTTGTGATGGCCTTGGGGTGAGATTATTCATAACACCGTGGCTTTTGTGTTGTGTCCACTTGTGCATCCAGGCTGATGGCAGCAGTCAGGCAGGTTCTGCCTGGACTGGAGGGAATGATTCCATGAGGAATCTGCCTGACTGGAGGGAATGATTCCATGAGGAATCATTCATATAATTCAGCCTCTCCCAGGTTCAGGATGGTCTGCTCCTGCTGCTGCAGGTGCTGGGTGTGATAGGCAGGGCTGGATAGCCTGGAGCTGCTGGGTGGGCAGTGGGAGCTGCTGGGTGTGGGAGTGGGAGAATCCCACTTTGTTGGGTGGGAATGGGAGCTGTTGGGTGGGGATGGGAGCTGCTGGGGCAGTGGGAGCTGCCAGGATTCCCAGCGTTTCCATGGAGGGTTGCTGGCAGCTTCTCCCTGCCGGGGCTTTCCGCTGTCAAAGCCGATTGTCGCTGAGGTGCCCAGGGAAGTTTCTGAGGTGTTTTTAGGCAGAGCAGCCACTTGGTTCCCTTCCTGACTCCTGTTAAGGCAAACATTTTGGGTACTGCTTCTTAGGAAGCAGGGGGAAGAATGCATGACTAATTTTTGGTGATAATTCCTATGAAAAAAGATGAGAAAAAGCAGTGGACGCTCTGCTTTTAGAGGGAACTCAACAATAAATCCTGTGCTGTGTCATGGTCTTCCAGCCTGCTTCAAACACAGGCTCCTTTAACTGGTATTTTTAAACTTGCTCCGTTACTTTCCTGTTTTTTTTCAATTCCTAATTAATTCATTTATAAATGAAGCCTACAGCTTGCAAGAGGAGGGAGAGAATTTGGGCACTTTCCCATGGGAAAGTAAATAGAGCTTTCCCCAAACAATTTTCTTTTTCCAAGTTCAGTCATTATCTTAATCATGATTTAACTATGTAAGACTTAAAAATCCAGAATTTTCTCAGTATTTCTTAATATATATAAGGTGTTACTTGTGTTTCAATTTTGTGTTGATTTTAAGGTACATTTTGCAGCATTTAGGAGGGTTCTGCTTTTCCTGGTGAATGCAAATGAAGTTACTCTGAGGTGGAACTGAATTGTATCTGCCTGAATAGATGAGGATAATTAATTTTGTTAAAAACCAAGTTCTTTACTGGATTGGCTTTGGAGCCTTGTGGAAAAGGATGTTCATCAAGGAGCTTCATTAAAGCCACCTCTCTTCAGCTGCTGCATCCCACTGGCCCTTGGCTGTATTGAGTGGGAATTGGTGCTTATTAGAAGTAACAAAAATGGAAAGTGAGCTGCAGCATTTGGGCTGCACGTGGGAATCTGGAGGGAATGAGTTAAAGCTGGGGTGGGAATGTTGTGTGTGAGCCCAGGGGCCTCACTGGTGGGCACCAAGGGGCTTTCAGTTAATGCTGGGTTTCCTCCCTCCTCATTCAGAAATGGCTCACAAAAACATGGAGGGAATTCTTAATTAGAAAAAGCCTTCAGAAAAGTCCTCACAGAAATAATAAGCTCTTTAATTCTGTTAGAGTAGTGGAAGGGAAAATTCTTCAAAGTTCATAATTTCCTTTTTGTTCAAGTAATTTTTTTTCCCTTGAAGATTTCTGACATTTTTTTAACTCTTTCATAGACTCCTTTTCTACTTGCTTTAAATCATCCCCAGACTTTTCTTTTTCAGAATTTTAACCCCAACCAGCAGTTTCCAAGATATTTGGACCCTCTATAACTTCCTCAGAAGACATGAGGTATGGCATTTTCTTTGGGGTTTGATCACTTCACTTACAGTTTTTATTTCAAGAAGCTCTGAGGTCATGTCTCATCACTGTATTTCCATTAAGAATTTTGATTCTTTGCTCTTATTTATTAGTTGTTGAACATAAAGATAGATTTTGGTTGGATTTCAACAGGTATTTGAATTGTTCATGTGATTTGCTGAGTGCTCAGTTGGTGTGAATGACTTGCTGTGGAGAGTAAAAAAGCCTCAAAATGAATGTTTTTAGTAGAATATTTCTGTTTAATATGTTACATATTTCAGGCTTGCAGTGCTCTGCTGTGCAGGGAAATGTATTTGGGGTTTGGGCCTTCACATATATTTTTGGAATTGATGCAAATCAGAACTTATTTCATTTGAGATACACACACATATATCTACACGTATGTATATGTGAATAAAACTATAGGGTAACTTAAGAGGGGAGGAAGAATTCTTGAAGGTCTTTAAGATTTTTGCTGAAGTGGTTAGAAAATGGAGCTGGAATTAGTAATATTAGATTTTATTACACGATAGAGGATGACATTTTTAATGTACTGTCTCAGCTTGAGAGCCTGTTAAGGAATACATGAGCTGTATCTGCTCTTCCTACTGTATAATTGTAGAAGACATGTGATACTTGATAAATGACTATATTCATTTTCTTCTTTGTTTTAGATCAATAACAGTCTGAAGTTCACTGCTGAGGAGCTGTATGAATGTGTTTCACAGGAGCTCTACAGGTGAGCCAGTTACTGACCCCACTGGGGGAGCAGAGGCAGCTTTTTCACCTGTACTACCAAGGTACAATCAGAGGAATCATCTGGGTCAATAAAAATCCCCCTTTGTAGGAATAGTGTAGGGAGAATAAATGGGGGATATTTAAAATTCCCTTTTTAATTTTAATGCCCAAATAACACAGATCAGGAGAGGACAAAAATTAAATTGGACTTGAGGAATCAGTGCTTACATGGAGATTTTCAGCTGTTGAAGGTGAGGTATTGAGCCCTCTCTCCTCTGCCAGTGGTTTCTGGCTCATTTCTTTATGAATTTGTGTCACTGAAGGTTTGTGAATCCAGGCTCTGGGAGGTCTCTAAAATGCCGTCATGGATTTTTAATAATTCTGAGCTGGCTAATAAAGGGCAGGTCACTGGATTTTGCTGTTGTGTGGATATGAATGAGCTGTCACTCGCCAGGATCAGCTGAGTGAAAGGCTGGAGCATGAATTACTCTTAAAAGCTTCCCTTTTCCTGGATTAATTCTGGGTCCCTGAATCTTCTGTGAAGTTCAGTGTGCAGATTGCAAGATCAGGACACAAAGTTATTCAGGGAGGGAGACATTCAATATTTATATCTGTAATAAAAAACAGTTTAAAAGCTTCACTCCCACAAGGTGATGGCTCTAGACCTGTATAGATACAGGCATAAAGAAAACAGTGTGTGGAAATCTGTGCTCAGCAGAGTAAAGCTTTGGAGACTTCCCTGGCAGCCCTTGGGCTGTGCTTGGGGAACTCAGTGATTGGGGTTTTCTTCCTTTTTTTGAGGAGCAGCTTTTAAATGGTGTTTTGAGAAAGAATCTTTTGGAAACCTAAGCTAGGGCATGTTTATTTGTGATCGGGTTGAAATTACTCTTTTGAAAGGGTCTAAGTTGTAAGGGGGTGTATCCAGATCCTTATTTTGGTGTGAGTACAGGCTCTGTCAGTGTGTGAAGGATGGTTGAACTGAACCTTCCAGAAGCCCAGATCTCTGCAGAAGGTTGATGTCAGTGACCTCTCCTGACAATTTTACCTGCCCTGGAAGGGACCAGGGGCTCTGCCTGTGGCAGCTGTGGGTCGGCTGTTGCAAGGAGCCCATGTGAAATCCTCAGATGTAGCAGCTGCAGTGCAAAAGTCACTGCTGCAGTGCAAAAGTCACTGCTGCTGCTTGAGTTTGATGGAAATGTCCTTGAAAACGTAAGGAGTATTTGTAAAGATTGCTGTTGCGCTGTGTCTGCTAACCTTTCTCTCCTGTCTCCCAGGGAGAGGCTGGAAGTGGGCTGCTGCCAGCTGGCACAGCTGGAGCAGACGCTGGAGCAGTGCCAGGCGTCCGTGCACAGGGAGGCCGAGAGCCGGGGCTGGCTCTGACCCGGGCTCAGCTCCGCCTCCTGTGGGGAGGAGAGGAAAAGGGAAGCGCTGGAGGAGCCTGAACCCTGCCGGCTTTTCTTCTCGAAGGTGCTGGTTCGGCTTGGAGTTGAAGGGAAAACACAGTTTCACGTGGATATTAAATGTTGGGATTTCTGCTGAGAATTCTATTCGGTACTAGAATGTTCTGTCTTGTCTTGAGTGAGGGTGCTGCTGGATAGGCATGGATAGCCAGGAGCAGCAGGGCTGGTTTGGGATGCAGCAGCTGTGCTGTGCTGCTCTGAGCACCCAGCGTTCCTGAGGAGCTGAGCTGTTCATGGTTGGATAGGAAACCCCTCTGTTTGTTTTGCTGGTAGTTTACAAGTCACAAGAAAAAGGAATCTGTTGTGTGACCCAAGGGTAGGAAGTAGCCGAGTGCAAGGCCAGGAATGAAGGACTGACCCACAGGCACACCGTGTGTGTCCTGTGCAGTGAAGGCTTCAGAGAGGACATGGAATGGGCAAAGGAGCCGATTGATGCCTGTTTTTCCTTAAGGACAACACAGACCCCCTACCCTCACACAAGTGTTTGTCCCATACCCTTTTTCAGAGGAAAAGGGCTTTTCTCCTTTGTTTGAGCAGGCATTTTCTATTCATACAGTGGAAAGCTGCTAGCAGTGCTCTTGGGGAAACTCCTCATCCAGCTCCTGCCACATTCTTATGGAAGGTGGGCCTGGGTCCTCCCTGGATATCCCTCTGTGGCTGCACTGCTGGTTGCTTTCCAGAACTGCTTTAAGTCCATGAAACTTTTCCAAAGCCATTTTCTAAGGCCTTTAATGCTACCTCTTCTTGTATGTATTTGTACAGAGATGAGCTGACTGGCAAAGTTCTGAAGTGTCTATTTTGATACTAACTTTTGGATGTATTTGTAAATTCTTGATTGTAAAACTGTAATTTATTGTTACATAAACATTCTGAGTTCATTCTGAGTGGCTCTGCCCAGTCCCTGTGGATTCAAGTGCAGCACAGTCCTGCCAGGGAGTGGGGTGGAATTCCTGTTGGAGCACAGTGACTGTGCAGGGCTGTTCCCATGGGGATTCTCCAGCCCTGGGAGTGGGGTGGGGATGTTGGCTCTAAGGTGCTGATGGGGGCAGCTGCAGCACATGCTGGCTGGGAAGGGCTGTTGTGGAAGATGAGTCTTCTGTTCCCCTCCCAGCTCTCCCTGCCTACACCCATCAGAAATGTCACTTTTTGTGTCTCTCTGGACACCGCCTCCTTGAAGAAAAGGACACACAGCCAGGTCAGGGCACGCCTGTGGTGCAAGGGTTTCCCAAAAGGTACCTTTAATGTGTTTGCAGCAGCAGCAAGCAGTCAGTGCTAGTTTTGGCACCCAGAGTTAGATGTGCAGCACTACACATTAGACACCAAGTCATCCCACCCCAGTGTTTGATCCATAGGAACAGAGAAAGTGAACTAAAACAGGACTATGAGCACATACAAAATCAAGTTATTTGTGTTCTATCACACTTCCAGCTGGTAATATTAGAAAAATAAACTCAAGACAGGTACTACAACACATTTTCTTTGCCAGCTGGCAAGAGTTTAAAACCCATGAGAACCCCCCTCCCCAAACTATTGCAGTTGTACAAAGATCAGCTCACCCATAGTAACAAAACTGCTGTACAGAAAGCATGCTCTGCATTCTCCTCAAAACACTTGGAGCCAGAATCCTTTTCCCAGCCTAGAAAGTCTGGGTGTGTCATGTCCAGAAACCCTATGCAGCTCTAAGGAAGGTGGTGCAGATTAACTCACACTATTGCAGCAGAGGCAGCAGCTCACCTGTGGGGGCAATCCACTGTCCCACTTGGGCTCTAGAAACTCCAAGGCTCTCTCTGTTTCAATAACCATTTATCTGCCATTTGCATTTCAACAGACAAAATACTCTGCTGAGTATATAAAAACTGTTATAAAAAGGCAATTGTAAAAGATAAGGTATTAGCAGAGGCATGTCAGCTTTTTTTAATAAAAAAAATAGCCATTATATCTATTTAAATAAGGCTTCTTGTTATAGATTGTTCCAGTTACTGAAGGAAACCAAGGCCTGATGAAAGAAAAAAACATCCCCCACAAATTTTACCCTTCTTGCCCCAAGAACACACCTCCAAGAAGTCATCCAATGTGCAAAGTAACAAATACTGGGGGAAGCTCCTGAAATGATATGCCCAGTCTAGTTTCTCCTGCATTATTTCAGAATCTTAAAACAAAACCAAAACCTTTAAAGTCCTAAAATACACAAAAAAACCCTTCATCTCAATATTTTTTCCAAAACAAATATATACAGCACGTTAATATGCAATATGCAAAAGCTCTGTGTTGCTGTTGGCAACATCTATGCCCTCCCCACCCCTATTCACAGGTGTACCTCTAACTGAAACACAATTACATCACTAAGCCTGTTAGTTTGAAAAGGGAATTTAATTCACTTAAAACTTGTAAATTTTGGTGTAGGGGCTCCACTCGTTTGACTCCGGATTGTAGACCTCAAGTGTGTTCAAGAACTCGTTGCCATCAAAGCCCCCCACTGCATAAATGGTGTTGGCCACGGTGGTGATGCCAGCGTTGCTCCTGGGCGTGGTCATGCTGCCCATCATCTTCCACTCGTTCCTGGCAGGGTCGTACATCTCCACACAGCTCACTGCGTGCGTGCCGTCAAATCCTCCGGCCACAAAGAGCTTCCCTGTGTGAGGAAAGGGAGCCACGCTCACTGCTCAGCACCAGCTGGCCCTGTGCCCTCACCAGGAGGCTCAACACAGCCCCAAGGGATCCAGGTGTTGTCACAGACCTTGGCCTGGTCAAGGTCTGCACTTACAGGAGCGATCTGCTTTGGGTCTCCTGCCCAGGAATTTGATTCAGAGTAAGAGCAAAGTCCAAATTCAAAGAGGTGCAGCTCTAGAAACTGCACAGTGACCTCTTTCAAAACAAAGAAGTGCAGTGAATGCCCCACAACCAAGAGGTTTTTTTTTAATTAAAACTGGGCATTTAACCAGGCTCCTACTGTATTGTTTCCTGCCCAGAAAGGAGCACAGCTTTGTATTCTTCTCATATGAGAGCAGACATGAAAGGCCCCGAGGCAGCAGCCCCAGCCCTACCATCTCTGACAGCCGCTCCGGCGCCGCGCCGTGCCACGTTCATGGGCGCCATCAGGGTCCAGGTGTTGTTCTCGGGGTTGTAGCGCTCCACGCTGTTGAGGCAGTTCCACGACTCGGCCCCGCCGATGATGTACAGGTACCCCCCCAGCTCACACACGGCCGACTGGTGCCTCCCTGCAACCAAAGCCAGCACAGTCAGCCACCAGCACCAGCAACTCAAAGGGGCAGTTCTGCTTTTTGTAGTTTTTGGTTTGGTGCAGTTCTGCAGCTGCCCTTTTCTCCCCATCCCTGCCCAGCTTCCCAACAAACTTACGGATGTTAAGGGGAGCACAGCTCGTCCAAGCCTTTGTTACAGGATCAAACACATCACAGTTCTTCAGTCCTTTCTGGCCATAGGGATCAGAACCACCCACAATGTACAGCTTTCCATTCAGGGCACACACTCCTGTCGACACAGGACAGAATGGCAAGTGAGTAAGAAGTGGCTGAGTCTCCGCCCCCCAGCTGGGCGCCGCAGAGGCCTCACCTGCGTTGCAGCGGTTGGTCCGCAGCTCGGGAACAGGGGTCCAGTCATCAATCTCGGGCTCGTACATCTCTCCACAGCTCAAGTCATCCGAGTGGCCGTTCGACCCACCCACGACGTACAGCTGCCCCTGAGAGGAACAAACCAACACCCGTCACCTCTCAGCACACCTGTCAGCTCATGAGCACTTGGATAACCATGGAACTACAGAGAAACAACTTTACAGCCATCCTGTTCTGTGTGCCCTGCTCAGCTCAGCCCCGTGCAGGCTGGCTCCCCACCCCACACACCATCAGCACCGCCATCTGGAACCGGGCCCTCGGCGTCCTCATGGGTGCAATGAACGTCCAGGTGTCCTTCTCGGGGTCGTAGCACTCCACGGTGCGCAGGCACTCCTCCCTGTTGTAGCCCCCTGCAAGCGAGAGGTTACTGGCCCCGCATCCAGAGACACCAGCCCAGCCCTGCCCGGCTCCCCTGCCCCGGCTCACCCGCAGCGATGAGCTTGCCGTTGAGCTCAGCCGTGCCCAGCCCCGAGCGCGCGTACTGCATGGGGGACATGGGCTTCTCGATGAGGTCGCTGGGCTGCAGCTCGAAGCTCAGGCTCTTCAGCAGCCGCGGGGTGCTCGAGGGGGAGCTCTGGGGGCTGTTGCGGCCGTGCAGGAAGATGACACACAGCACCCCGTCCAGCACGGCCAGGCACAGGTACGTGTTACCTGCGGGGACAGCACACCCTCAGCGCGGTGCCACGGGAAGGGGCACTGAGCTGGGTGCCACATGGGCTCTGCTGCTTGTGCCACTCCCCTTGGCAGCACAGAAACTACATTTTTTTCAGATTGCTGGTTTCAAAAGTGTTAGTTATTGACAACTATGCTTTAGACACTGAAAGAGCGCTTGAAGGACATACAACAGCAACTTAAACATGTGCTGGGAGTCTCTTTGCACACACAGAGCAAACAGCTCTGTTAATTAACTATGGGCTGCCTGTCTCCTTAGGATTTTCTGGGAAAATGATGACACACCATGGATTTAGTTCATAAGGAACTGAAATGTATGTCATCCCAGTTTGGCCCAGGTACATCAGAAGCACCCTACAAATTACTTAACTTGTATCATCAGTAAGAAGAAACACCTCAGCATTCCTTAGAGATGTGAAGGAAATCCCCAGGGAGCAGAAGGTGTCAGGTACCCAAGAGGAGACACATCTGTTAGACAGCCCCTGCCCCTGTTACTCACTCGAAGTCTTCTCTGAAGCAATGATTTTCCACTCGTGTTTAGGACTCTGAACAGTAGCATTTGGAGAAAGACTTCCAGAGGAGCTGCTACTGATCTGCTTGTGATCATTCTCACGTGGTGGCCTCTTCTGCAAAATCAAAAGGCAGCTACAGAAACCTAGCCAGAGATTACAGCTCCTTCTACCTCTGCTTCTCTGAGACACTGTGTAGCTACTCCAGAGCACACTTGCCTATACCTCCGCAGAGCAGCATTTATAGCACACCTATATTTTCAGCAGAACATCTTGCGTGCCCAGTAACAGTGGCCAAAAACCACCCTACACATTTCTCCTGGAACTCACTTTATCCTGTAACTGCAGCTTTATACTGCTGGTGCTGGACTGCAAAGCCCTGAAGTGAGTGAGCATTTCTAGCAGGATTTACAAATATAAGGAAATAGTTACATGCTGCTGGAAAGAATTGAGCTACCACACAGGAGCCTCACTTCCAAGCTCTGCTTCTGGAACTTGAGGTAATTATAGAATGCTGTTTGGAAGTGAATAAACTATTCTCTTCATTCCCTGAAGACAAACTAATTTCACCTCAGTTCTCGTGCTCAGATTAGCTGTTTCTTGGATTTTACTCCCTTGATACTTCCACTAACAAGAAATTTCTGCTTTCTTTTTATCTCCAATTAAATTTCTACTGCAGCTTACATTATTTTACTCTACTAAGAAAAAACTCAAAATTCCCACTTTCAGCACAGTTGGTTGGGTTGTTGAAGCTCTTCCTGAAGCACAGAAAGTTACTGTGCTGTCTATACTGTTCAGCAGCAGAGTTTATGACCATAGTCCCAAGTCTGCGATGCCTGCACAGTTCCCTGGAGCCTGATCTCCATGGAAACTGTCACAAGACTTCAGAAACACATCACCTAACTCAGATAACCTCACACAGAGGAGCTGGATTGCTAAGATCAGCTCACCGTGACAAGCAGCGCACTTGTAGAGAGCTTTTTTTTATTTCTGAACCTTCATCCAATTAACCACTTAAGCTCTTATCTTTAAATTGCCTCAACAGCAACAGAAAATACAAAGTTTTGTAATTTAAAAATGTAAAAGTTACAATTCGAGGACTGGCATCTAGGGGATTTTTAGGGTTAGTTCCCTCAACAGTTAAGGATACCTGAAGTTGGTGATTTTTCTTATTAGGAAGGATTTGTAGAAAAACATTCAGAAGTCCTGGTCTTAGTTCTGAAAATGAACTGTCCTAACATTCACCTCTCTGCTTCTAAGCATTACAAATTGTATCCAGAGGTAGAGAACCCTGTGAAGGCTTTCTAAAAATAATTAACAAACTGGAAAATTAGCTGGCTTTTCCATTTCCTCTCATTTCACTTCTAAAATCCACATTCTGGGATGGACACTGTTTTCCACATTAGCTAAGAATTTCATGAAGGAAACTTTTTGTATGAACATGTTTCACTGTTATAAAATATTACAATGTATTTGCTTCAAATTCTTAAATTTAAACCAAGTTCACTTGTATAAAGCAACTGATAATTTGCAACTGTTAGTCCTTTTTGATTGTTTCTATCTTAGCCTGCGTTTGTACTAAGCCATGTGGTTTTCTGGAGCTCAGAAGGATTACACCTGGTAAGAACTAAAAAATAAAACCATAACAAAAGACCTCTCCAAAAGCACAGGAGTGATTTGCACTCAGTCAAAGCATCAGAGAGATTTGGCAGCTACACCACCAGTGCAGCTGAACAAAAGAAGCGGACGCTGGCAGCTGAAGGATTAGAACTTGGATCTGGAATCTTTTTCTGGGCCCAAATTTACCAGACACATTCCCCACTGCAAGCCAATCAGTCCGTGCTTCTCTACAGTCTCTGGGAACTCTACAAGGTCTCAGCTGACTTCCTACAGCTGAGTGCTTGTCTGCCTCTTCTTTCTTCTAACAGCCAGGATTGATTTTGAAGTCAGAATTAGAGCACTATTGTTGTGGAAAGGCTGAGAGTCAGCCCAGCCTGCCAGAGAGACAGAAGCTGAGAGCACATCATGGCCTGCAGCAGCTCCCAGCCAGACACCTTCTCCTGCTGCATTTCTCCACTACAGCACCTGCTGCCTTCTCTGCCAGCAGAACACAGGACTTCAGGTGTGCTGTAAACTGCTCCAGTCTACCTGGGGTTACCTGAGACTGTCTGCAATTGGTACCTGCACAAACTGAATGTGGTCATCATCACTGCCATACACCTCAGCCTGTCCATCTAGCAGATTTCCATCAAGCAGCTTGTGATCAGCTGAGTAGTACAGCGTTTGCACCTGCAAAAACAACAACAGAACACCCATGTGGCTGCTGTCTCTGTGCTCCTCAGCTACAGGCACATTACCCCAGGCACCACACTGCTCGTCAGCTCATCTCAAGCTCGCACAGTGGCAAAACTAAAAGGAAGCAGATGTCATGGTGGCAATCTTCAAAACAGGGAGTGAAGGTTCCTTACTTTCTCAGCTTGAGAGAAATCTTCATTTTCCGTGGGCTTCTGCTGTTTTCCCAGCACAGAAACATTAGACAAGCAAAAGGCACATTAATTTGCAGAGTTACACAAATTCACAGTCTCATGCAAGCATTTCCTTATCCCTGCACACAAGTTTTCTGCTATGAAAAATACACATATTTATCTCCATCAAAAAAGGCCAAGAGAAGCCAACAGACTCTAAAAGAAAGGTATGGGAATGAGGGAAGACAACACAAATTTAAGTTCTGGAAGAAACTGTTGTCCACCACTGAAACCAGATGCAGCTGTTTCAACGAAACGCATCTTAATTTCAACATGATGTTTTAAATTAGTTTCTCCAAGAGGAAATATACACTTGAGATTATATGACAGCATCAACATGTACTTTTGCCTAGACAAATGTTTCTGGGGATCTTTTGTCCTTGTAATAGCAGATTTTGAAAATTTTGAAGAATTTCACAAGATTTGGTAAAGTCCGTTTGCTGGAGCCAATTAAAAATTTTATCTCCCCGCTAATTTTGCCATTAAACACTGCCCAGGCTACATCTACCATTAGTATTCATGAGAAAAGCCATTTAACAACACACAAGTTTGAAAATAATGCATCCTGTAAAGGAGTAAGTAAACACCATTAAATCATCATGATCGTTCTCTGCCCACAGCGGATTTTCTTAGGAGCACTGGGGCAGGACTGCTGCTTCTGTACGTGTCAATACACTTGAGGCTCTTCTTGGTTCTTCAGCCTTGGTATCCTAGTTTTGTTAATAAACCTATGGGGAGATAAACCAATGGGGAGGAACAACCATTAGAAGCTTTTACCTACTGTGCATTTACAAGCAAAACCTGCAAAGGAAAACATCACCAATCTATGGCAAGTCTCAGTACCACCTCCCCATACTAAAGCAGATACAGGCCACTCTCAGGCTACTATACAGCAACGGGGAGCAAAAAGGAAAGTGAAGACCAGACTGAACAGTGCATTCAGCTCACCTGAACACCCCCCCAGTTTCTCAGCTTAGGGGTACCTACAGCAAAATTTAAATTCTTTAGGGTCAGTTAAAAAAGTGAAGGGGGAAAAAAAAGAAAAAAAAAAGGGATCATCCTTCATATTGGCTTTTTTGGGGTTTTTTTAATGATTAATCCCAAAATCCCATTTTCTTAAAGACTAACCTCTTCCATGAGATCTTCCAGGTTGCCTCCGTTCTCCCAGATGCTGCGCTGTACCCAGTTGATTACCTTTGTGTACAATTTGCCGTTGCTGGGTAGGCCAACATTGTCTTCCAGCATTATTTCAAGCTTGAGGGAGAAGCGAAAAGATTATTTACTCTTTAGGAATTCTCTAGGAATTTACTCTCTCCACTCTTATCTTTACCACAGAGCCAGAAAACACCACAAGGAGCTTTCAGCCTATGGAACTAGGAAGCACATTTAAATACAATCACCTTTTACACCCGGACAGCACATGTTCTCTAGAGTTAAGGTTCGCAGCACTAAGAACAGGACACAGATCCAAAATTGTCACATTACTGGCAGCAGTCAGTACACCAAGTATTCCTGCCCTCCAAAGAGAAGGAAATCCTAGTTGCTCCTCAGGTTGCTTTTGGGAGATCCTGTACCAGAAGGAATTCTACAAACTTAGGCTAACCTTTAACCGTGGCAGCTTGAGAAACTCCTCCTGTTCTGAAATCTCTACAAGGTGTTCCTGAATGTAGCCATCGATCTTGTGCAACAGCCGGGAGTCTCCCATGCAGCTGGCGAAGTTCCGGTACGAGATGCAGCTCTGCACGTCCATCTTGGACAGCAAATAGTCACCACAAACCTGGCAATGCAAGCAGACAGTTTTTATACATTTAAATTATCTATCCCAACATACAGCAGCTGTTTTCTAACTGCAGAGCAGTGACTCTGCTGTCATCCCCATGCCAGTGCTGTACAGGTAATGTTGCCTTCCACAGGAGTTATGCACATCTTAAATGAAAAACTCAGACACATTTGGAAGCTATTGCCATCTGCATGGACCCCATGCTTTTCTACTGAACACCTATTCAAAACTGCTTCTCAGTCAGGTGAGCTAATGATCCCAATTCCCTTTTTTATCTGCAGTCAATGGTATTTCCAAAGTCGAGCACTACCACATTATGTTCAGTATGTTCAGGAGTGTGTGAATTGCTCTTTTCCTGATAGATTTACAGGTTTGTTCATGTTCCCAACGCAACCAAGCACAGCACTGCTGCCACAGACCCGAAGGTAAGGAATCAGCCAAGATTTAAAGCTGTTTTTCTTACATAGGTGCACAAATACAAAACATAACTTCAGGGAACACCCTGGCACCCTAGACAGTGCAAGTGGATGCAACACATCCAGCTGGCACCAAATCAGTACAGTGCTAAGGAACACCTACAGCAGCTTTGTGCTGAGCACTTCTTCCACAGAAGCATCAGGTTTAGGCTCACTAACACCAAAAGGTGCAATGCTGTCAGCCTGGGAAGGCAGAATGGACTTCTAGAAAAGCTGAGAACCATACCTGCTTAACCCTCTCCATCTTCAACTTCTTTGCTGCAGAGTATACATCTTTCACCAGCTCTTTATCAGCTTTTAACCTATTAAATAGAGAAATTTACCTCTTATTATTCTGATTTTTCAAATCAAAGTCTATCCTCTCTCTAGTTACCATGAGAACTACTTACTGAGCAGTATAGGCATAATTCAACAGAACTTCAACAGCTTCTGGGTTGAGATCATCAAATTTCACATGGGAAACTCCGTGACAGTCGCTGTCAGTGTTGAAGATTTCGAACAGGTAGGGACTGCAGCATGCCAGCACGGCTCGGTGCGCCAGCATCTCATGTCCACACACCTTATGTCAAACACAAACAAGAAGCCCATGTGCTGGTGAGGATTTTTTGTAATTACCTTTGTATTTTCACAACATGACGGCCTACTCAGATGAGTGCCCCAATTCAAATCAATTTTTCAAATCAACAGTCTCCAGCTGTAAGTTAGCATCACTTCTCTCAAAGTGCATCCCATCTGGATATTTTTTAGTATGCATTTTTCAGAAAAATGGGCTTCTAAAATCTCCCATCTCCCAGTCTGTGAAGCAACAGCTCCACATGGTGTAAGCCCACATCCCCCAGGCTCCCCGGGGTGGCAGGGCACAGGTACCTGGAGGCGGACGTCGCAGAACTGACCGCTCTTCCGTAAGGCGTTGAGTTTGGCAACAGACGACTCGATGAAGTTCTCATCCTCAAACATCAAATACCCGTTGGGAATCATTTTGGTGTTGGCCTGGCTGCACATGCAACGGGCAAAGGTTACACACACAGCATTTGGCTTCAGTGCAGCAGTACTAGCAACACTGTTTGCAAACAAACACGCAGGGGGCATTAATGGATTAATGATTTCAGAGATTGAGGCCACATCCCTTCAGCAGGTACTGGGTTCAAACCACAGGCTGAATCTGTGCCAGCTCTGTGGGAGCAAGCTGGGAACCACTGGATTACATGGATTCCCTTCCCTAAAGATCTTTTTTCGTATATCCATCCCCAGCTATCATCATTCATCACCACTTTCCGCTCCCTACCACTCTGGTCCAGCTGCATTTTTTGCAGACACAACACCCAGCTACACTAAAAAATAAGAACTGAGAATTTAAAGCAGCTTTTGAAGTAGAATAGATAGATAAACATTTTTTGTTTAATTTTATGAGTAATGACTCAGTATTTCATAGCAGCTGGAAGTCATGAAAGCAATATGACCAACAAAACAGACATAATTTAATAAATTCTGAACAACAATAATGTATTTTAAATCATCTCAAAGCTAGAACAACTTCCTTTGAAGACCTCAGCCATATAAAAAGATACCACCTCAGGGAGATCAGTCCAAGACTGGAAAAATAATTTCAGGAAACTTTAATTTTTTTATCTGGAAGCTACTCCTTAGCTCCTTTAATTGATTCATATTTAGTTAAGCACTTTCCAAATAAGAAGCTAATTAAGAACACTTAACTATTACCCTTACACAACCTAATGAATTTGAAATAGTAATTTAAAACAAAAAGCAGATTTCTAAGTTTGAGCTGCTAACACACACAGAAGTACAGTTACCTTAAATATCTTAGAGTATATGTAGGATTCTATTAATGTTACCAGCAACAATTTTTATTTCCACCTCAAGTTTAAGAAAATTCTGAAGATCACACTAAATACGAAAACTCCAAACCAGAAGTAGTGGATTGCAAAAATCAGTAATGAAAATACCAAAGCTCCCACAAAATACTTCTACTGTTAATCCATCTATTTTAAATTCACTTACTACTGCGAGTATTCAACCCTGAACTGGCAACAATAATCTCACTTACAAACATCCATCTGTTGTGTTTTATTGAAGAAAAGACACCAAGATTTTAAATTTACATAATTTCCGGAGAAGTATTAACTACTGTATACACAATTAATGGTACAACTTACCAAGCAAAGATGACTGTAAATTTAAAATAGCCCAATGGTATCACTCTGTTAGAACAGAGCACTTGAGTTTCAGGATCTCCTGACAGGGAAGATGTTTGTGGAAATGCAAAAGCAGACGTGAGTTTGCAGCTGCAATATGGATTCCAAAACTATCAGGCTTGAAGATGATGTAATATAGTCCTTAGGAGCTATAGACATGAATTTCTTCTGTGATAATCATGCATCATAACCTGCAATAAAGAAGAAGGTATCAAGTAAGGACAACAAATAGCACTGTCATGTATTTCACATAAAACTCGATTCATGGTCCTGACCCAAACAAACAAGTTTTTCTTCACAAACAAGCTGGGGTTGTTTTATTGTTGCTGTTGTTTTTTGGGGGTTTCTGGGTTTTTTCCCCCACAAAAAGCAAGCAGTGTGAAAAATTCCATACTGACACCAATACGTCCTCATGCCTAATAAGAAATCAACCACATCATCGTTCTACCCCCAGAGACAAGAAAGGGGCTAAATTAGTGCTTAGGAAAAAAGGTAGAACAGCTGAATCCCATTTTTAGCCAATCCCTTACCAACTCTGCCCTTCAGCACATCCTATTATCATTATTGCTTCCACAAGTAGGTAACTCACACATAACACAACAGAAATGAGTCCATTTTATAAAAGAACACAATCCACAAGCCTCCTACCTTCAGCTCTTCTTGTACTCATCTACTTATAGCCTTCTTCTACTGAATGCCTAAAATTGTCTGAAGATGGATTAGGGACATGTCTGAAATGACTGGGCATGTCTCCAGTCTCCGTTACTCCCAGAAATTATAAAGTCAGGAATCTGTATGACAGCTTTCTTTGGTAAAAGGTCTCTCTGCTGGGAACAGACCCTGCTGGGGTCTGGTTGAGCTCAGCACTGGCAGTGCAGACTGGGGTGGCTTTGCTGGGAATTCACATGCTGGTGGGCTCTTTATGCCAGGATTTTTTGGGGAGGGGAGAAGAGGAGGAGGAGGAGCAGCAGCAGGGAGGGAACAGGCAACAAACACTCACTCTGGAACTTTCCATGACCCTGGTGCCACCTCAGGAAAACATCAATCACTTCAGTTCCAACACTATATTTGTATCCACAGAATAAATGCCACATTCGGAACTGGGTTTCCTAAAAATAGGTGCAGCTCATTTCTCCTTGTCAAAAACTAAAAGTGCCCTGCAAGAGAACCTTGTGACCGTGGTGCATGGCCAGTGCTCAGCCCAGGGTGACTTTGGCAGGAGCAGTACCTGCCTGGTGCCTGGTGCAGCCCAGTAGCTCCAGCAGGAGGCTGATTCCTGGGAGCAGCAGAGGGCATTGTCCCACCACATACAGCTCCAGGGACACTGCCTCCATTCCCACAGCCCCAGCCAGCACAGAACCGTGCAGGCAGAGCAAACACTGGCAGAGCTTGGCTCTGGAGCAGGGAACAGCTGCTCCCAAGCACAGCAGTGTCCCACATCAGGGAACACAGCACCCGGAATGCTGGGCGCTGCAGGAGCAGCACCCCTGCACACAACTTCCATCAACACCAGTGTGCTTCACTGGGAAAAGAAATCTCACATAAAGGTGAGATTAAGTAATAATAAATTAAGGTATATTCTTCTTGTAATCCTACAGGCAAGTTAAGAAGGTGACACCAAGCTCTATTTAACAAATATTGTTTAATTAGGCATTTGGCAGCCAACACTTCCCCGTCAGTACAACTGGCATAATCACTGCAATTTTTAAAGCAAGCCAACTTCTCAAAACAAAACCTAAGAGCCTGATGTCCACACCTTCCCCAAAAATTCACCTCAAGCAAAACATTTCAAGTCACAGGACAGCTAGTCAAACTATTCTAACTAAATCCCACAATCAGCCTCGCTCAGTTTACATCTCTGGGTGTGTATTGTCACATTCTGCTGTAATACATCAGTTTTATTTACAATGTCCTAACTCTGCCACATGTACTTGCCTGGGACCTTGAAGACCTAAGAAGGTCATCCAAAATAGTTCTGGGTTGAAATGGAAGATTTGTCTGTTAAAACCCTCCTTTGTGTGAGACACCAATCCCATGCAGATGCATTTATGTCCCTAATGGTATTGTCCAATCTGAATATCTAGGGATATGAACATTTTGGAATTTGAACATCTTAATTACTGCCACAGAGTTTCAACGCTGTTGTGTGTGTCATGGCCAATATTATCACTCAAACCAGCATTAAATAGCATAAGCAAATTCACAGCTTTCCTCATTTTAGTTTGGAGTATTGCTGCTAGAACACAACCCGAATTATCAGCCAAAATTCACTGCAAAGTCAAGAACGCTGCCTATTCTGCATTAAAGGTCATAAACAGGTACTGCAAACAAACTCTTTCCTTGATTTTTTTGAATCAAAATCACTTTGTCATTACCTCCCCCTCCTTGCTTATACTCCCTTTTAGCTCAGCACATGAAGAACTACTGTGGCATTTTTTATAATTATCCAGGATTTTACATTTTTTTAAGCCAAGTGAGATGTTCCCAGATGACTGTCAGCCAGGTAAAGCCTGGTGCCTCTGACACCAAGACTGCATCCACATGTACTTCTATAAACACATTAAAGCTACAGAATTATCATCCCAGAATGGGAACAACACATTCCACTGGAGAACACTCCTACTTGAGGGCAGCTGTTTCCATACTTTTAATATTATGCAAAAACTAAAGAGTAATGCATAAACTCTGGATTTTTGTTGTAATTTTAACAGTGAGGACTGGTACTGGGGCTGGGGCTGGAGACTCCCTTGGATCAAGCGCTGATCACCGGCTCAGGCAGGCCTGAAGTCATGGAACATCCACATGGTGTGTTCTGGCACCCCAGCTGTTCCCAGGCACAGGAATGCAAGGACTCCAATGTCTGCCCAGCTGCTGGATTTTAAACACTGCCTTGTTGTAGTAACTGTGTTTCCTGAATGCCTCATGCCGTGCACAGACTGAGATTTTCCTTTGCTGTGTATGCGTACCACTGGGCCGTGAGCGAGTCACAGCTCATCATGCACTCAGAGATGAACTGGCTGCACAGGCCAGAAGGGAGATTGCCTCCTTTCAAACTCCTCTATTTCACTGCTGCATTTAAAGGTACATTTAAGAAAACCCACCTAAATAGCAATGATACTGATACACAGTGATCCTCGGTGCTACCCTAGGTGCCTCCCCTGCAGAGCCTCCTGCAGGAGCTGTGCTCTCAGGTGACCACCAAGCCAACAAGCCCCAGGGGCAGAGTCACCTTGCCCATGACCTAACAACACAGTGAACATCTATTTTATCTCTCATATTTAATACAGCCCACTTTCCATGTGCAGTATTTGCTGTGCCAATTCTGCACAAACCATTTAGTCAAATTAACGTGCTACTTCTTCAGCTCACAGGTAAAGCACTTCTTTGGGGGAGATACTTGATAATCTTTTGATTTAACATCAATACTTGCTGATGTAATGACAGATATTTGATTGACACTTGTGAAACAAAAATGGAATTTAACACCCAGCCGGAGCTTTCTGGCTTGTGACAGCCCAGCTCAGAAGAAATGTAGGTCACACCTACGACTGCTCACAGTCCATTATCTGTATCAGAATATAAAACCAAACGTCCTCAAAACGTTTATTTCATACATTAGCATTTATTTATGGTAAAACCACATCATCTTTTCATGTCTGAGTCTGCATTTGGGCAGAACATCAAAGACATTTATTAACACACTTTACACCACTAAAGAGACCCAACCTTTAATCTACAGTAATCTACAGTAAGACTCAGAATTTACAGCAATTTTGTTTTGCTTATTCACTTTTCAGTTGCTTTCCACTAAATATTTAGTCTCACTGACAACTACGACTTGTAGACAACATTTTTCTATTTCACTGCACGTCGACCTTAGTCATGCTCCCATGCCAACAGAGAGGACAGGGAGAGGGAAGATGGAATATTTGCTATCACTGGTTAGGAATTGAAGAGGAATGACAGAGTACTGTGGACATTTTCCAAAATCTCTCACATGCAGCCCGGGAAGGTGCAATGCTTGGACTGCCCTCTATAGAAAGCAAGCCCAGAGAGCTCTTCCAAGCACATTTATGCATGCAGACTTTAAAAATGTATAAGCAGCAGGCTTCATGCTTGAATGTTACTGCTGTTCCAGCGAGAACCCTCAGCTTCAACACTCCGGCTGCTCATCCAGCACTGGCTCCCAGGACTGGCCTCCCACGCTTCTAAGCCCTAGCTCTGGTCATCAGTTCCCTTTTCACACTGGTTCTGCCCTTCCTCTCCCTTCCCATTTCATACTTTTGCTGTTGTTCTCACAGTGCTTATCTACATCTCTTTTTCAACCTGCCTCACATTCGCTCTACTAAAATCTGAGTTCTTTCCTGCCCTTTGCCCACCCCCCGGGTCTATTTTTTCTATTAACATAGACTTCCCACAGTTCTCCAAACATCTGTCACACAACCAAATTACTGAGTTTTGTTTATATGTCCTCCTTGTCTTCCACCCCCATTTCTGGGCAGTTTTTGCCTTTCTTACCACCTCCTGCTCCTTAAGAATTCAAGCTGATGAAAATAAAATCAGGCTTAATTACAGCAGCTAACACACAGCTTCCTAACTGGAAAGTATTCCCTGACTGTTGCATGCTACACTCCAGGAGTCAAGATTGTGGCTACAAAATCTGCTTTTGAAAAGCAAACCAATCTCACCATCAAAGCACCACATCCTGCTTGCTTTCATATTTTCTAGCTCTCTGACAGAAGAGAATAAATGTGGTGTCTACACACCCATTACTGCAAACAAGAAAAAAAAAGTTCTCTCTTCACAAACCACACAAACAAGGAGTGACATGAGACTGTATTTCCATTAGTCTATCACCACACATCTCCTTAGGAAGTAACTCGGATGTTTCAACTCTCACGGCCCGTATTTTTCTACCCTGCATGAAATTACAGCCAATTCATATTTATTATCTGTGGGAATGCTGGGTGAAGGAACGGCAAAAGTGACAATGCAAAGGCATTTTCTACCTTGAAGCGCCTCTAAAAATTCTAAAAAACTCTGGAAATTGGTGCATGCAGGCAGAAAATACTGTACCCCTCCCAAAAAACCCTAAAAAATCCAAAACCAAACCGCTCTGCTCATTCACCCTCATCAGCTTTCCCCAGAAGCACTAATGTGAGCTGACAGCCACTGGTTTTGCTTTATTATCTCCCACTTCCTAGAATTGGTAGAGATGACAGGGAGGGTCACGGCATTGGCAAACAGCTATCAGCACACGCCGCTCATCCCGGAGCGGCAATTTCCTCCTAAATCCAGGATTCCCGCGATTCTCTTTCTCCCCCCGCCATTCACGGTATAGGTTTAGGCAGATGCCTCTCCGCGGCTGCAGCGTGGCGCTGGGAGAGGCAGCGCCTGACCTTGGCCCCGCACCCGCAGACGTGGGGAACCCGGGAACTCCCGGCCGGGAGCTACACCGCATTCCCCGGCCGCCGGGGCCCGCCCGTTCCCCCGGCACCGAGGGAGCGGCCTCACGCCCTTCAGGCCATGCGGGCAACTCCGCGGCCCAAGAAAACGGGCCCCGAACAAGCAACAAAAGCGCGGCGGGGCCGCAGGGACTGCGGTTCCCCGAGCGCGATGCGCCCGCCCGGGCCGCCGCCTCCGCCCGCTGCCCAGCGCCGAACAAAGCGCGGCCGCACGGCCCGTGCCCGGCGCCCGCCCGCCGTACCTGGTGCCTCTGGGCGCGGACGGCGCTGAACATATTGGGAGCCTCCAGAATGCGGGTGAAGAAGACTCGCAGGCGCAACCCCGGCTGGCCGGGAAGGAGCAGCGGAGGAACAGAGGGAGCGGAGAGCGGAGGGCGCGGAGCTGCCGATGGAAGGCGGGAGCGGAGTGGGTAAGCGAGGCCACGCGAGGTACGGACACACGCAGAGCGCTGAGCCCGGGACCCTCCTCCTCCGGGAGGCGGGAGGAGAGCGGGGAGGGGAGGAGGCGGTGCTGGGGCGGCCACGGTCGGCTCCGCTCGACCGCGAAACGAGTCCGGCCGCCCCGCCCCGACCTCCTCGGCCCCTCCGCGGCCCCTCCGCCTCCGGGCCGGCGGGAAGAGGCGCCGTGCCCGGCGGGGCTGAGGCGGAGGAAACGGTGGGGCCGGAGCGCTGTGCCCGTTTCTGCCCGTACCGGCTGCGGCCGTGAGTGTTGGTCGCAGCCACGAGCACAACTGGTTCAGTAGGCTTTCTCTTTCGGACCCGGCGCTGCCTGTTCTCCTCAGCCATGAGATCCTGCCTGCCGTGACACTCCCTCAGCCGTGACTCTCCCATAGCCATGTCAGCACCTCAGCTCCAGGTCTCCCTCGGTCATTAGTCCTCAGCCACGACTCTCCTTCATCCGTTTGACCTCCTCAGCCATGCTGCCTCCTCAGCCATGCTGCCCCCTCAGCCATTGCTCCTCCTCAGCCATGGCTCCCTCTCAGTCATAAACCCCCTCAGCCACGGCTCCCCCTCAACCACGCCACTGTCTCGTCAATCTGGACTGTAGTTCAAGGCATTATATCTGTTTGACAAAAAAATTTCCGTGTTTAATATTGGGAGCTCGCCCTGGGAGCTTGCTCTCTGTGTGAGGCCATGACAGCCCCATTCCACCTCACCCCATCACCCTGGAGTCCCTCTGGGAACAGCATTTTCCAGATGAACAGCATTTTTCAACAGCTGGATGAGGAGAAATTCATCCACACACTCTTCAGGATAAATTCTATCTTTCCAGGGAAATTAATTTTTAAACATCCCTGCTGATAAACGAGGGGTATTTGAAGCCCTGCCTATTTGTTATGTGTTTGCATGCAAGCTCCTGATTCATGGCTGGGCCTGAGAACTGCTGCAAGATCATCATAAATAATCCATGGGCTGGGTAAAGTCTGAGGATCCATGTTTGCTTCCTGATTTAAAGTGCCAAGGTCACCTGGAAGGCAGTGTACACTTCCCTGTGCAACTTCCCTGAGTGCTTCCTCCGGATTCAGAGGCTGCCTTGGTCAGGAAATAGGAAACCTGTAGATTATGTTAGATACACTTTCAGTGTCTCAGCTGTGCAATGTATGTGATATTTTGTCATATATTATAAAATGTATCCATTTCTCTAACACTTCGAGAATCTCAGTGGAGAAGCATGTTTCAAAACACTGAAGTTGAGCCATTTGGTGGTTTCATGCATAAAGTGCTTTAAAATACTGAAAATAATGATCTTGTCTCATCAGAAGCAGGCAGAGGCATTAAGCTGTAGGTATATTCCTCACCAGCACAGATAGCTGCAGCTGAGCCCTCCCCAGTTTCTCACCTTGCCTGCAGCAAACGGCAATCCCAACTTCCCACCTCTCTGAGACATCCTTACTGCCTCTTTGCAGCTTTTAAATCACCAGCCACACCTCAGGGCTGCCCTCCCACTCTCTGCTTTCTTTTTGAATGAAGTTTCTTATCAGGGCTGTGTTAATCAAAGGCAAAGCTGGGAGGGAGCAGGAGGTAAAGGAATGATGATCAAATAGACCGGTGCCGGGATGTTACTTAATTAAGTAAATCTCGAGATTACGCAAGCTGCTCTTCCAGTTTTCTTGGGGATGGAGGTGCCTTTATGAATCACCATCAATTTTCATGTCAGCCACCACATGTGATGTCAGAGAGCAGGAGCTGCAGCTTCCCCACAGCACAGTTAGCAGATGAGTGTTCCCTGTTCTTTTCCCATGGATGCCATGCAGAGCAGGGCTAGGCCAGGAGCCCAGCTCTCCTTTGGCCCAGCTCTGTTCTGGTCACCCAAACTCACTCCCACTGAAAAAAAAGGGTTTTTTTCCTTTGCTCCTTGCTGTGCAATGAACATGAAATTATTTTAAATCATTAAAACACCTTTACTCTGGATGAAATTCTATGCTGATGGAAGGTACTTCTGTGGCATGCAAATACCTTCATTTCAAATGGCTAGAAACTTTGCAAAACTTCCCAATGCAACTTGTGCTAAATCTTAATTGATTTGTAAAGAAGAACACATTAATGAAAAGGACTAGTGGGTTGAGTTGATACCAAGTGATTGAGTTACTGGGAGCTGAATCAGAGCTAATTGTTATGTGTGTGGAGGTTCTGGGTGTTCTGCATACCTGTTGTCTCCTGCCATGGAAAATACAGTCTAATCCCTGGAAAGCCCTCTTGCCTGTCATCCAAATGGTGTGTTCCCCCTAAGTCAGGTGTTTGTAGGTGTCCCTGATGTGGCTCTTCTGCTGGTCTCCACCATGTCTCATCCAAAGGTCTGATGTCTCTGGGTATTGCAAATGCTTAATGTTATAACACCAAACTCTGCTTCCTATAGAGCTTTTGTCATTAAAACCACCTGAGAGAGGAAAATACTGAATTTGGTTAGAGCAAAATATGTGACTTGGATTGCTGCAATAAAAATGGATGAAGTATAGAAAAAGTATGTCACTCTTAGAAGTGAGAATAAGGCCTTTTTTTTCTCTACCTAAGCTGCTCTACAAAATGTCTTTAAATTCAGAGTCACGTAGTGTTTCTCTGAACAAACTAGCACAGCTCAGTGCAGTGCAGCACCACCAGCCAGAGAATCCAATCCCTGCTCTTATTTTAAATTGAATATTGGTTTTATGAATGAACAGAATGGTTTGTGAAACCAAATACTATTTAGTTCCTTTATTATGTATATATTTTAAAAATATATATAGAGATATGTATTGCTGCTGCAGTTTGTTTGTGTTCTGTGTAATTATAACTTCCACCAATATACTCATTCCATAACTTTTCCCTCCTGCACTTCAGAAGGGTTTTTGGTAATTCATTCTGGTTGCAGAAGCACTTGTGTAGAACACGTTTTGTCAGTGCCTTGGCTCTCAGAGTTCTTAGCAGTGACATTTTAATGGTGTTTGGAATGGGTTGGGATTAATGGTCCATGTTGGACTCCTCCCTGTACTTTCTGGCACATCATTTGCCATCTGGCTGGCTGATAAGAGCTATTCTGAGCAGGGCAGTTCATCTCCTTTCCTTCCCTGTGACAAAGCAGTGATAGTCTTAGATAAATTCTTTACAAAGGAGCAAAGAATGTTGGACATTTGTAATCACTATGAAGGGGTATTAAAAGACACAAGTATAATAGCCATGGCCTTAGATTTTAGTGAGAGGTTCTCTGTCAAATCTCTGTTCATCTTTCTTGAACAATGCAAACAACTTCCCTCCTTCATTTCAGGAGACACCATTCTTCCACTACAGTCACCTTCCTTGATTTGTGTTGGACAGAAAGCCAGAGACTGTCTACCACACCAAGGCTATAAATTATGTCTTATTTCCATTAAGCAAACAGAAGTCTCCTTAATTAATTCCATTGGATGAAGTCCATAGGAAATGTTCAGAGGATTCTGATAGAGCCCCAAGTTAAGGTCATAAAAAACCTCTTCTTCTGACTACCTGTCCTTGAAGGATCAATCTTTCCATCTCAAAGACACAGCTTTTGGGATGAAGCCTCATGTGAACTCCCAGATATATCTTGCACAGAGAAAACAGTTACAATTTTAGAAAAACTACAGCTTTTATAACTCTTTCAGGACAATTCTCCCCAGGCAAATGTCAGCAGATCCATTTTGGGCATGGAGATACTACCTTGATTTTTCATAGAAGTTATTTTTCCTTGGCCTGGGACAGTATTTAACCCTGATGTAACATCAGTTCACAAAGCAGTACCTGTCCTGTCATGATTCTGGAAGCAAACAAATCCAAAGTTGATATTCAGATCTGATTTGAAACGTTTGTGGTGGCACATTTGTGAATGCCCCATCCCTGGAAGTGTCCAAGGCCAGGTTGGACAGGGCTTGGAGCAACCTGGGGTAGTGGAAGGGATTGGAACAAGATGAGATTCCCTTCCAACCCAAACCATTCTGGGATTCTGTGATTTTTAGGAGAGTGGACTAAAGTCTAATCCCTGTGACTTTGCATGTATGCTCAAGAGCTCCTGATCAGGAATAAGCCTTTAAAAAATTCTCTAGTTTGTGGCTTTCCTACAGAACTTGAAATGTTGTTATTGATTCTTTAGGACTTGAGGCCTAGTTAAAATTAAAAACCTCTCAGCTATATTAATTTATGGTTGCTGGGCAGTGATATTTGCAAATATATTCTGGTTGTACATTACAAAAATGCTGACTCGTTTCATACACCTGTATGTCTTTCTTGCTTCCATAAGGACAATAGCTTCTTTGGCTGAAACATCCTGTTCAGAGGGTTACAATAAAACACTTTGCACTTGAATTGTTTGCCTTCCTGACCCCTCAGCTTTCTGCCAGCTTCTGACTGTGCACGCAAGTGAGAGCTTTGTACTGTTTGTCCTTGGGGCTGCATTCACCGAGTGTTCACTGGCTGTACTGGAGCCTGGTAGCTCCCAGTTTGCTTTTTCTTCTTTTTAGTTTTCTCCCTCTGAAGCTGCATCACTGCTTTCACTCATGGTCCTAGTGAAAAATCAGAATGTTAATTAAGAATGGTAACAGTGGGAAGTCTCTGGAGGACAAACAGAGACCTGGTTGCCTCTATTCCAAAGAAGAACTGTGCTGGGTTGTGCCAGGGGAGGAAAGGGAGACCTGGAAATCCTCTTGTGATGAAGCATCAGGAATTGCTGTTATGCCACCACAGCTGGAAGAGGCTGCTCCTTGGCTGAAGTGTGTTCTTCAGCCTCCTGCATCCCTGCCGTGGTCATTAAGGGATGCTGTAATCAGGAACACCATAACACAGCAGCAGCAGCAGCCCGAGGGCACCAACAGCCTGGGGAACAGGCCTGCTCCCACTCATCCCTGGCTGTGAGGGATGCACTTCCTGTCCTCCCTGCTGCGAGACAGGTGAGCTTCTAAAATAACATAAAGGGTGATCATGAAGGGAATTAGCTGCTCTGTGGGACAGGAAAAGAGAATGAAGAATGCTGTTCTATCAGCAGCTCAGAAAGTGTTCCAGAAAATAACTGAAAATTTATACTGAGAGATCCATAGTTCCTGTGATGAGGCTTTTTTCCCCATCAGAACTCTTATTTCTGCTTTTAGAGAAGAACCCAGTATCCTTCAAATTTGCTTTTTTAATTAATACTAACATCATAAGCTATGAGGAGAAAATTACTTAAGAGTTGGACTGTGCATTTGTAACCTATGCACAAGCAGAAGAATAGATTTGATGTCACTTTAACTCTGCTTATGTGTTCCAGCCATAGTAATGTTATGAGTAATTTAATTTTAAAAAGAGGAGAAAAATGTAGAAGAATTTATGTCCCATGAAAGGAAAGCTGTTCCCACTGTATAGCCCTGCTATCACAAAGGCAGATTAATGAGAACCCTGCCTTGAGGGTTGGTTTTCCAATGAGCACAGGAGCAAGCCAGAGATGAACTGTGCTGTTTCTTGATCAACAGAAATGAATTAATCTTCAACCTCATAATTTATTCCAAAGAACACAGAAATTTATTGTAACTGTGTGCACACTCTGTATTGTGATGCAGCTTGCAGTGTCTGAAAAAACAAACCTTCTGATACATGGATCCTCTGACTTCACCAATATCAGGAGGACATTCAGCACTGGGGGGGTTATGTTTAACATTTGGGGCAGGTGTCTTTTATTGGTGTGATTTGTTTCCAGAAGCATCAGTGAGTGCCACACCTGGCCTGTCATAGTGTGGGTTTGGATAGGGCTGAGGAAAGCTTCCATGGAAGTGAGGTCTTTGAACTGAAGGTACAGTTTGTGTGGAAATTATTTCTTTCACATAACTCACAGTACCTTGCACTTCTCTAACTCTTTCTGTTTGAAGACCTCAGAGCTATATGTAAATTAATTCTGCAGCATAGAAATGCATAGGAAATGATAACTATTTAATATTTATGTTTCACTTTTCAGTGATGTTTGCTCCCGCAGCTGAGTGGAGTGCATGGAGAGAGCTGTCTGACCTTGATGACACCACCAAAGTGCAAGGACTGGCATTGATGACAGAAATGAAGTTTTCTAGCTCTTGAATCTGGAGAGAATATGGTGAAAAGAAGATGAGGGCAGTCTGCACTGATCAGAATTTTTGGGGACTTCTGCAAGTGCAGCATATGGTGTGTCTCTGATGCGTGGGATGATCACGATACCTGGGAGGGAGTAAAGAGAGGGAGCTGCAGCAGCAAGCAGATAATGTGAATGCTATTTAAGGGCAGGTTACAGAATTACCTGATTTTTAGCTGAACTGCTTCAACCCAAGTGCTCCCTCATGAGATCTGTGTGGGGGTGGATCTTCAGTGCCTAGCTCTCCCCCTCAGTGCAGGGAGCTAACTGCCTGTGCCTGCTCTCCTTGGAGCCTAGAAGAGCCTAGGGCTCACCAGAAGGGATCTGGGGGACAGGGATTGTATCAGGAGTGCAAGAAGAGCTTTATTTTACTCCCTAGTGCAGCAGGATTTGCCTTAATGGGTGGGTGAAAGGAGAGCCGGGGCAGCTGAGGCCGCTCTGTGTGCATGCTGCCTTTGAAAACAGAGCACGTCACTGCTCCCAGCTCCTGTTTCATATTCTGCTGGAAGCTTCTGGTTGCAATGCTAATTTCAGCAAATCTCTGACAATTTAAGGGGGAGAGGTTTGTGTATAATATCTGTAGTATGACCTGTTTCTACTAAGGAAATCATCATAATTAAAATACAAGGACATGAGTAATTGCAAGTTTCTCCTTAACAAGAATATTCCATTTAAATAGAAGTAAACAGGAACAAAGTGGTCTTATTTTAGAGCTACTCAGTGCATATTTTTATAGGATCAGGAATCACTAATTGCACAGAAGTAACCTCAAGTTGCAACATCTTGTAATGCAGACACAGAGCATCTTCATAATGAAAATGCAGTGCACTTTGAAGATATGCACATGAGTGCAAACAGGATGAGCACTGGAAGGGTTATGGAAGGTAAAGCAGCACAGGGGAAAAGTGTAAAGGAACACATTTGGAGTGGGAAATACCTTTCCTGCAGCACCAGTGTCCCTTCCAGAATCTAAATTACTGCCCAGCCTTGAGAGGGGACTAAAAGGCTGGAGAGATTTAAAATTTCAGCCTGATGGCTGCCAGTGGGGATGGACTAGATGCAACAAGAGTATTTGACACACATGCAGTGTCATTTGCTCTCCTGAGGACTGCAAATTCCACTATAAGGTCATGCATCTGACTTTCTGGCCCCATCCTTTTAGCACAGAGAGGGAGAACCACGACAGGCTGCCTCGTGTTACACTGGAGTATTAATAGTGCTGTTGGCTGCCCAAACACTGCAGGGAAATGCCCAGCTTATTTCTTTAAATATATATTCACAGAATTCACAGAATGACTGGGTTGGAAGAGACCTTAAAGTCTCTTCCATCGAGTCCAACCCATGCCCCAACATCTCAACTAAACCATGGCACTGAGTGCCACATCCAGGCTTTTCTTAAACACATCCAGGGATGGTGAGTCCACCACCTCCCCAGGCAGCCATTCCAGAACTTTATGACTCTTTCTGTGAAAAACCTTTTCCTACTATACAACCTATATTTCCCTTGGCACAGCTTGAGACTGCGTCCTGTGGTTCTGTCAGTGCTGCCTGGAGAAAGAGCCCAACCCCACCTGACTGCAGGCACCTTTCAGGGAGCTGCAGAGAGTGATAAGGTCACCCCTGAGCCTCCTTTTCTCCAGGCTGAACAGCCCCAGCTCCCTCAGTGGTTCCTCACAGGGTCTGTGTTCCCAGCTCCTCACCAGCCTAGCTGCCCTCCTCTGGACACGCTCAAGCATCTGTATCTGTGCATTTCATTGTGCCCTTCTTACCTTTTGTACATACCAGGATAGTCAGGAGAGGAAGTTAAACAATAAACTCTGCTTTTATTAAGATGAAATACTCTACATTGCCCCTCATATTAAAATCTCAGTTATTTTACTGTCACACATAAAATGAAGTGTGTAGCATGCTGATATGTAAATGTTTGTGGTGCCAAGACAACTGCTGGTGTGTGATGGCCTTGTGTGTTTTATTCCAGCTTCAAAGCTCTGCAGCCATCCATCCCTACCAGTCAATAGCAAATTTCTCCTCTTGTCAGATTTAAAGGCATGTCTTCCTTTGAACTTGGTTGGAGCAAGAACTGGCCCAGTGTGGAGCTGTGGGAAATAATTGACTGCAGAAGCATTTACTTCATTAATCTCTGAGTTGATTTGAACCAAATTACTCAGATAATTGCAGCACGTTTTACTTACAGTTTTACAATCTTAATTACCATGCAGGTCTCCTATATTAGGACTGATATACATTTAGGAAAAAGAGAAAAAGGCATTAGTGGTTTTCTACCATGTTCAGATAATACACATAGACCAAAAATTTACATAGCCACTCCAAAAAATGGAGAATGTATTCAGCTTTTGTCAATTCTGGTAGGCACTAGAGTAAACAAAACAGATGTTCATTTTATATCAGTCCACTTTGTATAGCTGAGGCCCAAAGTATTAAAAAGAAACTGAGAATGTTGTGTTGCTTTTTCCCCAAACTGATAATCTGTCCTCCTGTCTTGAAGATGAAGAGAGAAAATTCAAGGGATGAAGAATTCATCTCTTGAATTTTTGCCTCTTGTTCATTTTTGGCTTTGTCTTCTCAATGTCCTTTCTTCAATAATTTCCATTGCCTGCTTTTATGGCACTTGGCAAACCCCAAGGTGATAAATTACCAACTCTTCAGTAGAGAGAACAATCTCCAGTGTCTTTACCTTGTGACACTTTTGTGGGATGCCTTATCTTCCCTTTTGCATATACATGAAGGGTATCTGAATGTGTTTCATGGGGAAATGGCAGAACCATTTACAAACTCCAGTTTAAAAGCTGTAAGTGAAACCTGAATCCCTCTTGGGTTTGTGATCACTTCCTTTTTATGAATGAATCAGGATTATGCCCTGTTGTTATTTGGAATTCTACTGTAGTTATTTTCTTTAATTTTTCCCCAGTGTAATCTCTGATCCCATCACCAAGATGAATGGTTGTAGTCTCACAGCAACTTGGAGAGATTTATAGACCTCATTTTGCAGCTTAAGAAGCTGAGGCTCAAAAAGGCCACATCATTGATTGGAGTTACAAAGGAAGAATGGAGCAAAACTGTGAATTAAATTGGGATCGTGCAAGTCCTGTATTAACACTTTCACCCGAAAGCTGTTCTGTTATGAGGGAAAGAGCAATGTGGCTCATGCATGTACCATGTCTTTTCTGTGTAACCATTTGGAAGAGGACCACCTTATGAATATGATAAACCATATGATCTACTATATGATCACAGAGAGATATTTCCATATGTGATCTATATGATCACATCTAGATATTTCTAGAAAGATTATTATGATTTAGATAAGATTAAAAACTTCAGCTTTTTAACGTCATCAATAGAGGGTGATGGCCAAAATAACTGGCTGGCTGCAGGTATTGCTGTGCAAGTATCTTCCTATATTTCCTAGCTACCTCTCTGAGAAATTTAATGTTGGGACTGGGAAACTGTATATTTGGGGAAAGAATAGGTAATGGCATGATCATAGTGAAAAGTTTGCTGAAGCAAATGAAGGAAGGAAACATTCTCAAGCTTTCCAGGATTTTGAGCTTCAGAATTAAAAAGCCAAGCCAAACTAGAGGAAAAAAGTCCAAAACCTGCATTAACTTTGGAAGGTTGATGGAAAAGCACATCAAGACACACCTCAGTTAGACACAGATTTACAGGGTTCTGCAGATGAGGGTAAAAAGGGAGCAAAGTGGATGTATTCTACAGTCACCTGTAATTCTGTTCATAACAAAGAAAGGAGATAGTTTTTTAGGAGGATCTAGATCTGTTTCTATAGAAATATGATAGACATTAGATGCTAGCACTGTTTCTGTTCTGCAGCACTGCAGTTATGTGCTGGGACACAGTTTAATGCACAATGAAATCACCTAACCTAGGAATCAACTTTCTGAGGAGTTTTTCTTGTTTCCAACCTGAATCATTCAGCAGGTTGATTTTGCACAGGAATGGGCAGGCACTGGTGATTCTTGCTCCTACTTTTGCTACTACAGCCATGGCCCATGGGGTGAGGATTGCAGTGCTGTGTGCAGTGATAGAGAGATGGATCCTCTCACTGGGGCATTAGGAGAACCACAGGAAGTGGCTCATGGGCTTGCATGAGACAGCATTTTCTGTTCTCTGTTGTCTGAGATGGACCAGTGCCCTAAGGGGCCTGAGGTTGCTAAATATGTATTCCAGATATTTGGATTTACTTTACCTTTGAGTAGTAAATACCCAAAAATCTGTGAACAGACTACTGTGAACATAAACACCAGATAAAACATTGTCAGGAATATTGGGAAAAAAACAGCCAGGCACAGCAATATCCATTTCAAGTACGTGCTGAGGAGGATTTATTCTTTCAAGGTCCAGCATTTTTGGTATCAAATAGAATTTGTGCCTTAATGAGACACCCAGCATTCTTGCCCTGGTTTCCTGGATATTTTTGAGGTGTGTAAAGGAACAGTTTTGTGAGGACTTGCAGAGATCTTTGGAGACTGACTTTCCATGGGAATGCTATGGCCGTACCATGCAGCCCTTTGTATCTCTTCTGAAGATGCCTGCAGTTAGACAGAGTGCAGCTTGGATTTTGGCAATTTTTAATGGATCAACATACTCCTCAGTTTGTTAAGATACAGCAGTGATTAATGTTGAACCTGTCACCTATGAGTGACCCAATCTACTGCCAATGCATCACTCACGACAGCAAATAAGGTATTTGGGGGACAAAGAACCCCCATTTAAAGATATGAGAGGAGACAGCCTGTATGATTTTTAAAATTTAGGCTCAGATTCCTTTCTGGCTCAGTACGTTTGCTGCATATTGATTTTCCTGGAGTTATATAAGGCCTAAGCCAGCCCTTTGTCACCAAAAGCAGCACAGCTGTTTCCAGGACCACGAGTCATGTGTGACTTCTCTTTTTAGCTTCCCACTGGCTTTTTAAAAATACACTTTCAATCAGTTTTGCTTTTCAACACCAAAGAGAAAAAGCAGTAAGTTTTCCTGAGAACTGGAGATTTGGGCAAAACATTAAGTTTTCAAATGCTAAGAAAGTTGTGCTGAGAAGTTGGGTTAAACTCTGGTATTGACCTGATATTATAGAATATGGGAGCTGTACATCTGATTATATACATCCAAAGTTCATGTTGAAGGTACTAGAATTGTCTTATTTAATCAAAAGTGAAACAAATTAATGTTAGCAGCAGTGGGAAAAATTGAGAAACACAGGCCACACTCTTATTTTTTGGGAATTGTGTTCATTTCTAGTCAATTAAATATTAAGGCCTATGAAAGTGGGTAAGCCTAAAAAAAATAATAAACACAGGTAGAGGGTGCGACTGAAATTCTCATTGAAGTACCTTGTGTAATCCCAGCTGGATCAGCAAAACAACCACTGATGACTAAACCCAGCTTTTCCTTGGCCTCTCTGTGGTGTTTCAGAACTGTAATAACCTGGTCTCCATGTACTTGCTTTTGAACCTTGTTTTGTTTTGCCCTGACTCTGTGTGCCAGGGATCCAGCCTGAGCCAGCTGTGCCTCCAAAGGGAACTCTGTGTTCTCCTGAAGCACCATCCTCTCATTCCTCTCCTGGGTCTCTGCCATGATCCCAAGGAGGAGCAGTTGGGCACGTGTGTGTTGGCCCATTTGTGATCCCAGCGTCTCCCAGCTGAGCCAGACCTCTGCCTTACACACAGAGTGTGGAGAATTCCTGCAAATTGCCCCAAGGCACCTGGCAATGTGTGCCATGCCTGGGGAATTTCAGGAGTTAAGTTTAGGGTTGAAGTTCGGCCTATTTACTGTCAGGCTTATCAAGTCAGGAATTTATGGCACCTCTCCTCATTCCAGCTCATTCCTATGGATTTAAGGAGCCACTGCAGTGCTTTGGGTGGCTTCCCACAGGTGGTCCCAGCACCCAGGCACTGGACTTGTCTCAGGAGCAATACTGGGAGTCAGGTAACCTGTGTAAAGCACTCTGAAGAGTAAGAGCACATGAAGTAATTAGGAAAAATTACTTCATTGAAAGGCTGATCAAGTGTTGGAATAGGCTGCCCAGGGAATTGGTGGAGTCACTGTCCCTGGGAGAGTTCAGAACGTGTGAATGTGACAGGGGGTAGTGGTGGCTTGTGCTGGGGGAATGACGGTCTTAAAAGAATTTTCAGCCTGAAGGATTCTCTGAGTCTAGCCTCTGGGTCTGTGTGGGATGGTAGCTTTACACCAGTTTAGATGAATTCACATTACTGATTAGATAATACACACTTTTCATATCCTGTTACAATTGTATGATAGATTTATAAACTCTGTATATTTGCACTCATCTCCTCTAAGGCACTTGGTCTGTTTAATGAGCTGAGAAGCAACAAGCAACATACTGGCTGCTGTGTCCAAGATCAAATATAAGAATACAGTGAGAATTAGGGAACAAAATCTCCAAACATTTCTAGAGTTTTATGCACCTCACACACTTGCATAAATTTCAACGAAAGACTTGTTTTTAGTAAAAGTAATGGCAGAGGCATGACAAGGCAGAAAAAGCTGAGACATTATTTGACAGTTTTTGTATATATTACAAAGCTCTCTGCTTTGATTCAAAGCTTTTCACTTTTGTGTTTCAAATCTGGCAAAAACCTCAAAAATCTGATGCAAGGTTTTTAAGATGGATTTTTCCAAGGCAAAAATCAGTGGACCAGCTTCATACACCAGCAAACTTAAATTCATGCATTTAAGAAGGCAGTCACTAAGCTTTAAGTTGATTTGCACCAGTGCACCCAGAAATACTGACAAAAACAAAAATATAATTCCTTTTTATCTCTGTGTATATACATGTGTGTGTGTATTTACACATATATACCCATGTGTCCAGATTTTATCCAAGCCCAAAGCAGGACACTGTGAGCTGTACAGACACACAGATTAGTGCAAAGGTGGGAGGTATATCCAAGTTCCCTCCCTTGGGGAGGGAGTAGCCACAAGCACAAGTCAGGGCAGGATCAAGCCCTGCCTCTGCCTTTTATAAAGCAATGCTGCTTCTTAGCAACTATTTTCTGCCTGGATGAAAGCAAGAATCTTGCAAATCATAAACAAATATGTAGGTCCAGGAAGAGGCCAAGTTAAATAAAGTATTCTTTACCTTAACTCTGTCTGCTCCTCTTTTATTCATGGTAAAAATCTCCATGAAACATAAGAGGGAGTGTAGGATGCAGAGCCCTAAAGGAGGGATTTCAAAAGAAATAAATAGGAAATAATATGATAATATGCACAGGAAGAGTTCAGCCACTATAGGAAACAAATAAGATCTAGAGAGGACGTAAAAATAATTTAATTCAGTCTTTTAGAGCTAAAATTTAAGTTAATTTAAAATTTTCCCTTTTTTTCCTCTATGGGTGGAATCAGAAATACATGTTATTTCTTCCAGTTAATGTGGAATGGAGAGGCCTAGGATATATTTTTCAATATATCTATATTATATATATAAATTTCTTTCCTAATATAGTTCTATAAGGGTCAATATCTTTATTTACAAGTGTTTTTGTTCATGTCAGTCAGATGTTCTCATGTACTGAAATGTCTTCAGTGCCCAAGGATGAGCTCCTAACAGAGCCACAGCCAGCAGCCTGGAGAGCTCTTGCACTTGTTCTCTGACATAGCATGTGCTGCCTGGCAAATTAATTGAAGCTCAATTTCCAGAGATCCTTGTGTCCCCAGAAATGCAATTGGCACTCAGACATCACATTTTCAAAGGAAAATCTAAGAAAAAGAAAATGAGATGCCTAAATCTCAGTGCAACTGGATGCTGAGTCTGTGAAGGTACTTTTGAAAATCCCATTAGGCATCTAACTGACATCCCAGTCTGTTTTTAGGGTAAATCCCTAGGGACTGATCTCTTTCTGTGGATCTCTCTATATTTTTTGAGTGCAATATGCTTCATCATGGCCCAGTATCCATGGAAAGTAGCATAAATTCTCCCCAAATGATGAACAAGACAGCCAAGCCCCACTATTTGCATGTCCTGATCTGGAAATTTTAGGACAAAGAGACTGAACTCTGTGCCTTTTCCAAGGAAAAAGGCTGGTGGAAAACGTGTGAAAAATAGAGCCCTTTCATAAGCGCCTGGAGCTTTTCCTTTTCTTCAAGGCTTAAATACTTCCAAACACCTGCTATTAAGGATTTAATTGTAAATAAATCAACTTTGGATGCTAAAATTGTGGCTTTGCTTTGAAAATCCCATCAATAGAATCACAAAATCCCAAACTGGTTTGGGTTGGAAGAGATCTTAAAGATCACCTCACCCAACTCCCCTGCCATGGTCAGGGACACCTTCCACTATCTATGGTTGCTCCAAGCCCCATCCAGTCTGGCCTTGGGCACTGCCAGGGATCCAGGGGCAGCCACAGCTTCTCTGGGCACCCTGTGGCAGGGCCTGCCCACCCTCACAGCAGGGAATAGGGAGTGGATTAATTTGCTGTACAAGTAACAAGAATGAAAGGATAAATTGTCCTTTTATTTAGCTTTATGTGCATCGGGGTGATTTCCCTTACGGTTTGATCACAGGTAACCTACACATGATGAGCCCAGTGATGTGAGGTGCCCAGACATCCTAATTCCCAAAGCAGGAGGAGCTCAGCAGAGCTGGCCTTGCAGCAATCCATGAGCTGGAAGATGAGATCAGGTAACAGAATCCTCAGATCTTCCTGATGCTCTCTGACCCTGCCCTTTCCCCAGCAGGTTTGTGTGTCTGATTCCCTCTGCACAGTCTGGTTTATGCAAAGTAAACACAACCAGGTTGGCTTCTCCAGCTACAGCAAGAGCAGGAAAAGGGAAACAGCAATGGTACCTGGCAAATGGACGAGAACAAAATGGGAAATTTTGCAGAGAAGCTTTTGGCAATCACTGAATCTTTAGGAGCTGGGTGATGATTTTACTGTAAACCAGCAGGGAACAGAAAACATTTGGAATTCTTAATATAATGACGGTGCTTTTTAACTTCCACTAAGAACAGAGTGACACACTCATATGTTTAAGGCATTTTTGCTTTAGCATTTCCAACTTTACAACTACCCTGCTCTGGCCCTGAGGGCTGCTCTTGTACAAACCCATGTTGACATAGTCACTAATCTTTGGAGGGCTTTGAGGAAGGAAATGATCTGTAAGATGGAGGCATGTTTGCAGAAAGCAGTCTGTGGACATGATGCCATCAGAAGCAATAAGCAATACAAAAACACATCTATATTTGCTGTTTCTCTTCCTGTTTTGAACTAATGATATCAAATGTTGCAAAAACCTTGACAAATTTGTGCTGGTATTTTTAATTATGGTGGTTTTGTCACTAAATATCAAGTAAGTTTTGATTAGAGACAGTTCAGTACTATCAGTTCCGTTTAGAATGGAACACTGCCAGACTTCACGATGATGCTCCTGATACCACTGCCACTAAAAGATAAATTAAACTTCTAAAAGGTACCTTTTAAAATAATTCTGGTTCAAAGAGAAACATCTGTTTTCTGGGAAACATCTCTTCAGGGAGAAATCACATGTTGTGTGAAAGGCAGGGAGGGTGTCAGGATTGCTGACGGTGACAGCAGCTTTCAGTTTCATAAGGTTTCCCACCACAAGACTGATGCTGTCCTTGAGACTGAAAATGGCTGGCAAAAGACTTCTGGCTGGCTGGAGGAGACTGTCACACAAATGCCTGTGGGAAGATGCTGGAGTCAGGCATAGTGAGTCCCTCTCTAAGACAACTGATCCTTGGCTTGTGCAACAGAGCAAATTCGAATGTAACTATGCTCAGAGTGAAAAATGGAAATCCTATCAATTAACTTTGAATGCATTTTCATCAGTGTTTATCAAGGGAAATTATTCCCTGGTGAAAGACAACATCAAGTACAGGGTGTTCGGGAGGTTATCACCAAAGCTGAATATTTATGACAATTTAATGGGGCTTGTAGATTATAACTGATGCCTTTGAAGGCTGACTACCATGGAATACACTGGGAAGGCATGTGATGGGAAATGAAGTGTACAACCCCAGTCCATGTGAGCTGATGGAGGCCAGATGGCAAAATTTAATGTCAGCCTTCTTGTGTGTTATACTCAAATTGCAACTAGTAGTTCTGTGTACAGCAAGTCTCTCAGCAATTAGCTTGTTCTGCTTGAGTTTGGGATTGGGAATGTAGCTCAGATACAACTGCTGAGCAGGAAGAGGTCTACTAAGCTCAAAAGCAATGTGAGAATCAACTCACACACCTTGTCTGTGGAAAACACAGAATCCCAGAATCATTCAGGTTGGGAAAGGCCTCCAAAGTTATGGAGTCCAATCTGTGACTGATCCCCCACCATGTCACCCAGTCCAGAGCACTGTGTGCCACATCCAGACATTTCTTGTACACTTCCATGCTCATAATCTCTTATGCAAATTCTTTCTGAGAACAAATGCTAAAATAAAATATTCTCCTAAACCCGAAAAGCATCAGAGTAGCAGGACCTTGACCTTCAGCGTGGTAACAGACTGAGGGAGCCATCCTTGACTGCCAAACTCCAACTGAGCTACTCTGCCTCGTATGTAAGGGCGTTGTGCAGCCCCAAAGCTAAACTTCATGGAAGCTGCTTAACCTGGATCATCTCACCCTCCCCAGTCAGGGCTTTGATGTTTAAATGCTCACCTACATGCTGCTTATCAGTGGGTCAATAGGCCACAGCCCAGCCACCCCAGACTCAGACTGTGAAACCTAAATTTCATGCTGGATTGGGAGGAAGAGCAAGATCTTCCTCACATCTCAGGATCAATATCCTTCATTTAAACTTTACAAAGCCCTAATAAACCCTGCCCCATCTTTCCACAGAGGAGAGGCTATCAATCTGAACCCATGAGTGCTGACATCTCAGAGATGTGAAGTAACTTGCCCAGCTGAGCTGAATACCTTGTTTAATCAGCAGGTAGCATCCTCAACATGAGAAGATGTTAGTTTTAAATATTAACATTTCACTATATGAAACCTGTCTCCAGCTGAAAAATAGGTTGTTTAATGAGGGGATAAATACAAGGAATCCCTTTGAAATGCAAAACTGCTTTTGGTTGCATCAGAGTAAATATTTAAAATGAATAAAACTCAGATGTTCCCTGCCCAGAACTGGATGCACAATGGTTGATGGGCTCAATACAACACAGGGAAAATGTAATGTAAAATAATAATCCATCAGATTCCTCCAGAAAGGTATTCTGGCCCCTTACTCCAATTCTGTTTGTCTTTTTACAAATGTCATTTTATTTCTTTGCAGTCCATTCATACCAGAAGACAAGCTGGTTTATGCTAGTGAATTCGTTTGGTTTGATTTGACAGTGACATCTTTCCTCAGGTTAGTGAGGAGTTATTTCAATAACATTTCTAAGTTGAAATTTATATTTTAATGTGGCAGTAGTATTTGACATACAGCAAGGGGCTAAAATAAGGCCTGGAAAATGTCAGCTATTATGAGCAATGCTTTATGGAAAGGGATTATTCACTTGCTTGCTTCATTTCAATATTTACAGTTTGAAATGTCACCACTGTGAAGTTTAGCTACCTCTCTCATAATTTAGATAATTTTACTTTTTTCAGAAATTGCTCTTATTTCATAGTGATAACAAATAGTGGCACTTCTATAAACAGCCATTATCTCTTTCTCTCTACAGATAATTTACATTGAGAGAAATATATGGAGAATTTGAAAATAGGGGAATGTGCTTTCAGATGTTTCATGTTAACTCTTCCTTTGTCCCTCTTTATCCTTTCACAGTTCATTTGGGGTCTTTGGCCACTTGGCAGCAGGCTGTGTCTAACGAGCCACAGCAGAAGCCCTGAAAGCAGTGTTGGGCTGGCCCCCCTTCTCCTGGGAAGGGGGAAAAGGCACAGCACAGCTGGGGAGCACCAGTGCAGCCCTTGGCTCCTCTGCATGTGACAAAAATCATTGCCAGGCATAGGCAAGAGGGGGAATTCAGAGCACTTTGCTCTTGATACAGGTTTTCTAGGGGAGTACAATATAAGAAAATATAGATAGTTTAGAAAGTAATCTTAACCCATTAAGGAGTTGCAGCTGAGCCAATTATTAGAGATTGGGAACAGGCCTGATGTTAACAGGCCACAGCTGTAGCCAATAAGAAGAGTGTTATAAAAGAGTGGATTGGCTAGTTGAGAGGAGCTGGACTCAGTTGGCTGCTGTGAGGATAAGGAAGAGGCAGTGCCTGGAGGAGCTGCCTATGAGAAACATCGGGGAGGTATGAAACTCTAGCAATATGGAACCCTTGCAATGTAATGATAATAGAATTCTTGAAATATAATGATAACAAGGTTTGGCTGAGGTTGGGCAGCAGAAATCTTCCCTCATCACTGCTGCTCTCCACAACCTCCCGTCAATGTCACAGAATCCCAGAATGGTTTGGGTGGGAAGGGACCTTGAAGATCATCCAGTCCCACCCCTGCCATGGGCAGGGGCACCTCCCACTATCCTAGCTTGCTCCAAGCCCTGTCCAGCCTGGCCTGTGATGCTTCCAGGGATCCAGGGGCAGCCACAGCTTCTCTGGGTACCCTGTGCCAGGGTCTCACCAAACTCAGAGGGAAGAATTCCTTCCTAATATCCAATCTACTTCATTCAGTTTAAAATTATTGTCCCTCATTTTATCACTTCCTACCCCTGGAAAATGCAGATAAATGTTCATATGTAAAAATACATACAGCTGTAAAACCTGGTAGGGACATGGAGTTATAGTTTTGCTACTCGCTTTCTCACCTAGAGCAAGTGGTAAATGCACTCTTTCAGTGAGTGGCAGACAGACCAGACACCAATTACACTCCCCAGGGTAAAAAATCTCACATTAACCAGGCTCAGGCTGGTGGTTGGGGATTCAGTGGGAGACTGAATCTGGCTCCTGTGGGCTGTAGACTGCAAATATAGAACATTGCATGACCTTAACTTTGCTTTTTAAAAGAGGCTGCTGATACTGAGACTTACATAAGGAAATACATAAATTTACTGTTCAACATGGTAGATTGATGCCCTGTGGCAAACACATATTAGAGAAGTATAAAGTAATTAAGGTTACTTAATGCTGGGAAACTGAACATTGCTTGGGTTATTTTGTCATTCCTAATGTATTAATCAAATCCATCTCAGCTATATTTCCTTACTGACTGTCTTTATTCACAGTGCCTTATTTGCCCTTTCTTCTAAAATTAGTATTTATATTCCATGCTTAATGTATTTTTTGTTTTAATGAAGAACCTCAGTGTTGAAATGAACATGGGAATATTTTTTTCCTCTCTTTGCCAGTTATGGAAACTGTCCCACCAAAAAGCAGCTGGGCTTTAACATCCAATACACCTTTTCACTTGCAAAACCAGATCAATTAAAGAGACAAAGCATTTAATGTGGCTGGAGGCCCAGCTACTTTATTTTAAGTAGTGGAGGTTACTCATCTGTAAGGAGAATTACACGGTGCCCAGAGAAGCTATGGGTGCCCCTTGATCCCTGGAAATGTCCAAGGCCAGGTTGGACAGGGCTTGGAGCAACCTGGGATAGTGGAAGTTGTCCCTGCCCGTGGCAGGGGGTCGGATGACATGACCTTCCAACAAAAACCACTCTATGACTGATTTTCCAAAAATCCAGATGCTGTGTGAGTATACAGCTCTTTTTTAAGTATAAAAGAATTTAAAGCTTTTAGAATTGCTACTTTAGCACTTCATTGGTAATGAGTGGTTATATCCAAAGGTTGGTGCAGATACACAGGAATTGTCCTACTAGAGATGAATGCTGGCAAGTTTTAGATAAGGAGGGAAGCAGTGAGTGCCCCTTCACTTCACACCCACCAGGTGGTAACAGCTTCAGCCTGGTCCCTGCTCCATGGAAGCCTCCGGAAAGGGTTTCAGAGCTCATTGCAGGAACCCCAAAGAGCCCAGTCACACACAGACTCATTCAGCTTTTTCAGCTGCTATCCTTCACTCTGGAAGGTCCAAGAGAGTCAAAGCACATCAGGTACTACAGGAAGACCTCTGAACCTTGACTGAGGTGGGTAAGCTTGTTTTTCAGGGAACTCTTCAGCCCTACATGTAGTATGTGTAGTGTAAGAGCTTAAAAAGTCCAGGTGACAGTGCTGCTGCAGTCCCACAGGTGCTGAAACAATCTAGAGCAACTCAGAGTCCCTAAGCTCAGAGTACTGCAGGTTATGGCTGCTGAGAAATCAAGGGCAGGAAACCCAGATGAGATCATAAATGCAAGTATGAAAGGAAAAAGATGAAAATGCTGAGCTGAATATATGTCATTATGTTCATAAACACATCACTGTCTCTATCTTGTGAAATATCTCTATTTTGTGTCTTGGTTTTAACCTGAGGCTGTAACAGCTACTCTGGTTTCGCATCATTCATCAGATTTCATCTGAAAGCAGTTCTATCAGTTTATCTCTGCTGACTTCACTGGAATTATGTCCTTATCTCTCTCCTTCTCTCTAATAAGAGATTCCTGAATTTTCATTCTCTCTTTAAACAGTCAAAGAAATACCTTATTCTCTGTGTTCATATAAGCAGAGTCTCACTCTTCTAGGGTGAAATCAGTTGTCACTAAGTCAACACAATGTTTTAAATTTATTTCTATGGGAACTGATCAGACTTCAGTAGCACTAACTAAGTTGGGTATCACCTCATAGTATATACACTGTACATTTTTGAGCGATGTCATGCATTTGTGCAGTTTGAAAGGTGGAGCTAAAACAAACCAGATTTAGTGGATGGAGTAAGAGCTTCTTACTCAAATTCAATTAAAATGATTTCACATGAGAATAGTCCAGCTCCAAATGATATGCAGGGCATTTCAAAAAGTTAATGATGCCAGTGAGATTTCATATGGCACCATGAGAAGAGGGGAAGATAAAAAAGTTGTAAATATTTTCAAGACTGTAGCTGTTGAAGATGTAAGAAACATTATCTGTTAGCACAGTCAGTTGGGAGCATTCTCTTTAGTGAGAGAGTGATATTTTCTGGATGTGCTTCTCTGAAAGAATTCTGTCTTTGTGTCTCTCCAGGAAATATTGGATAGCTTATGAATCTATGAGGCAGCAGTAATTAATTGGAGACACTTAAAACCAAGAAATCCCTGGTGTGAGATAAGGGTTATTCAGTTTAAAAAAAATCTTGGTAGGCTTTACATCCCTCTTGGGTGATGACAATTATTCATGACCCTACGTTTATGAAACTGAGAGCTTATATGAATATATGAAATTGCCACGAACCTCCTGAGACCAAACTCGTGAGTATAAATTGAAAAATAAACTACTATAGTGTATAAAGAATGAATGATGAAGCGTTACTGAATGTGCAGAAGTATTTTCTGATCACTGACTACTATGAAAAGAATTACTTAAGTCACTATAGCTCCACTGAACCCAGTGAAATATAAAGATGTAATGGTTCTGATTATATCTTGGGGCATCATTTCTGGAATATTTTCATTTTGCATGACCCATTTTCAAATCCATATCCATTTTTATAATGACAGTGATGAAAAGATAGCTAACACAGAGATTAAAAGATTTCTGAAGCACGAAGGATGTTATATGGTACGCATAATTTTGTTTCCATGGTCAGAGGAGTGAGGGATCTAATTATTAATGGCATTTTATGTTGATAAAACAGATCTGCTACAGGCTGGGTTACAAACGTTTTAGTTGAGTCCAGGCTATTTTACATTGATGAAGCAATATAAACTTGCTAAGTCTTTCTGTTAGAGAAAAAAGATTCTGCCTTATTATGGCAACATTTTTTTTCATTCTTTGAATGTGTTGAGGAGGTTACATTACAAGAGAGGAACTCTGGGTAAACCTGAGCATATTTTATACACAAGGAATATTAAGTGGCCTCTTGAGGAGGTCAAGTGATGCCAGCTAAAGATGAAGGGAACTAGAAGTACTTTGTCTGCTTCTGACAGAGGTCTCTGCATGTCTTGTGGCAGAGCAGGTCTTTTCTAGGCAGGCTGTGTGGGATAATTGAATTAAGAGAGCCTGTGATCAGCTGTGCTTCTGTTTTTAAGTTCCAACACTCATAAGTACAATATTTTTCTTGTTTCTCACCACATGCACACTAACAAGGCTGGGAGACCTTGTGACTCTAATGACAGCACAGTTTAAGAGGCATTTGTATTTGGAAAGACATGCTAATTCCTTATCCTGTGAACTTCCTCAGGAGATTGTTTAGGAATAATGAACCAGAGCAAAACCAACTCAGAAAGGTATTTAACAGAAAAACATTGCCCAGTAGGACATAATGAACTGGACAAAGGAGTTTGAAATTCAACTTGAACATTTAGCTTAAAGATATTTACCTAGTTACAAGGTTTTGTAATGTTTTCACTCCAAGGTTAATCTGTAATGTAAATATTATCCATGTATTTGGGAAATAGCAGACCTGATTGAGAATTCTGTATCCAATAGTGAGTACAGTGTACTAAGCCTCCTCTATTTACTCTGCTTTAGTCAGCAGTAATTGTCAAGTAAGTAATTTTTTTCTGAGGTAACATTTTTTTCTTCTACAAAGGCCCATAATTTTTAGCTGGTTTGGAAATTCTTGTACTGTATCATGAAGAATTTTGTAATTTTGACTTGTAGAATCACAGTTCAGCATTAGTGCTACAACCTGAAGTTGTTGTGGGCAGACGTGCCCACACGATTTAATTCTATGTAGTATTCAGTAGAACATTGGTTTGAAGGGTGGCACTTTATTATTTTAATCTACTAACTTGTCAGTGCAGACTCAGGTTTGGAATGGGCTATAAACCTACAATTTGGGCTGGCAGATAGATGTGATTTCTATTCTATTCCAGACAGGCAAGGATTTCTTCTCCTGAAAGTTTCAATAGAAAGGAAAAGGGATGAAGACATTTGAAGACTGAACTCTTCCTGTCTCCCCACAGCCCCTCAATGTGCTTCTTACAACAGGGTTTGGCTGACAGGTAGCTCTCAGTGAGTCATGAGAAAATTCTGCCCAGTTCTAGCCAGGCTGCCTCACTTACAGAATCATAAAATCACTAGATGGTTTGGGTTGGAAGGGACGTTACAGCCCATCCAGTCCCATCCCCTGCCATGGGCAGGGGCACCTCCCACTATCCTAGCTTGCTCCAAGCCCTGTCCAGCCTGGCCTGTGACACTTCCAGGGATCCAGGGGCAGCCACAGCTTCTCTGGGCACCCTGTGCCAGGACCTGCCCACCCTCACAGGGAACAATTCCTTCCCGGTATCCCATTATATCTGCCCTCTGGCAGTGGGAAGCCATTCCCTGTGTCCTGTCCCTCCATCCCTTGTCCCAGGTCCCTGTCCAGCTCTCCTGGAGGCCCTTTATACTCTGGAAGGGGCTCCAGGGGTTCCTGGAGTCTTCTTCAGGTGAACTCCCCCAGCTGTCCCAGCCTGGCTCCAGAGCAGAGGAGCTCCAGCCCTGGGATCAACTTTGTGGCCTCCTTTGGGCTCATTCCAAAGGGTCTACATCCTTCTTGTGTTGGGATCAGACTTCAGGGGTTACAGCAAGGACAACATGAGTGGGACTTCAGCTGGTGCCTGTGGAAAAGTAGAAGTGCAGTGGAGATTATATTTTGAAGAGGAAGGAATCTGTTGTAGGAGGTTATTTAAGAAAACAAAGCATAAATTATAACACCTACTTGCATGGTAAGGGAGAAATGTATTCACTCATGCTATCATGGGTAAACAAAGCAAGGAGGTGAAAATAGTTGGAGTGTCTGGCTGACTAATGGGACCAGCTAGACTGTTCAGGAACAATGAAGAGATGTTTCAGAGCTGTTTATTTTCCCTTCCAATACCCAACATGCAGAGAGTGCAAATAATAATAATGGGAAATACCAACTGTGCTGCAAGATCTGTTCTTCATTTTTGTTCTGTTTCATGTTTCCCAGGGAAGGGAATATCTTGAACTTTCCTGGGTGCCTCAGCTTCAGTTTCTGTGACAGCTTTTTAATTTGCCTTCTTAAAAAAGCAGTAACATCTAGGTAAATTAAGGTGAGCAACACATAGGAGCATTTAAATGAAAACACCAGAGCTGAAGAACAGTATAATTATCCCATTTAAGAAGGATTTCTAGGCAGTCAGTGTGAGAGTAATAAAGGAGGATGCAAGTGTCACTGTATCAGATCTGACCCCTCCCACCCCACCTCCCCCTGGATTTCCATCTGCTTCAGATGTCTGGCTCTTCAGGCTTTCTGTGCAGGCTCTCACCTGCTGTGAACATGGAGAGCTGATGGCCAGCATAGCTCTTGTAAATATCATTGCATGACTGTCTGCATTTAGGGAAAATCAAGGCTTAAAAAAAAGAGCCCTAAATCCCCCTTAGAAACAGCAAAGAAGGGAGCAGCATAAACAAGCTGCTGAGTTAGAATACAAGACCCAATCCCCCCTCCCCTCTGGCTTCATCCAAGGATTTTGTCTGCTTTGTTCTATAGCTCTGGCATATCTAGGGCAGCAGTTACTAATTACCAGGAAATGGAAACCAGTTGCTGAAAAGTGTTAAAGGAAAATTCTCACATTTAAAGCCCATGTTGATTTAACAGCAGAAAAAAGAGGAGCTTTAAGAAACAAAAAAAACACCACTGCATTACTGGATAATTGGAGCTCAAGCTGGGTGCATTATATAATAGCACTTTCCAATGCAGCTGCCTTTCACCCCTTTACTCATTCCTCCAAGCACAAGACACACAAATAGTTACCACAACTTAGAACCTGTCTGGACCACACCTTTCTTAGAAGCCTTAAAAAGGTGTGGTCTGTTGTTGTCAGAATTACATCAGGTCTTGAACTTGAATCCACAAGTACTTAGAACCTGCCAGTAACTACAGCAGAGAGAAAAAAGTTCAGAAGTATAAGAAAAACTGCTGAATGCTTACCTAAATAATAAATTTTGCTTTCTTTTTTTCATATACTTATTTAGGCTGGAATACACCTCTAAGGTCCTTTGCAGGCTACTAAAAAAAGATTTGCATAAATGTTTGTTTGGAGAACTGGAAATAGGTGAGGAGAAGGGGGATTGGCATACCATCAGCTACTAACAGTTTACAGAATGTGTGTCTAAAAGGAAGAATTCCTACTGCTTCAGGCAAAGCCATAAAGGACAGGAAGGTGTTTGGGAGCTGGCAGGGTGCATGTGACTGGCAGTGGAATGCAGCCTCCCACCAGGTCAGATCTGAGTAGGCAGGGTCAGACATTACCACTGCCACCAGAGCTGGAATTCACCTGGCCACAACACTGTTAGATGGACATTTGATAAGTTAAGGCATATATTTAATTTCACCTGCTCTAGTGGAAGGTGTGATAAAAGGGGTGGAATGAGATTACCTTCAAGGTCCCTTCCAAGCTGACAGAGGCAGCCCAAAGACAGGAGTTAGCACTGTTTGGTTCAAGTCTGCTTTCTGAGGTGCTTGTCAAATTAGGAAATGCACTGAAATAAAGTTGTCTTCCTAAAGCAACTTACTAAAAGGTTTAAAAGGAAAAAATACTAGTACATTCAAATTTTCTAAAGAGGAAAAAATCCCCAAGTAGTCTGCATAAGTTACTGTAGTGCTAGTTTGATCAGTAGATTTGCAATAAATCCATAGGCGTTTATATAGAAACAGAACTGTGTTAGCATTCTGTGAGGAAAAGGCTATTTTAGTCTGAGGAGATAAAGCAGACTGTTATGTCAGCCTTGACAGCAACTCAGTTTTCCTGGATATGTTGAAAAAAAGAGTTTTATATCTATTCCCCATATGGAGGTAGAACATGTGATGCAGCCTAAAGCTATTTCCTTTGAAAGCAGAGCTCTGAATTCCTGCAATAAAGCCAGGGATAGAAAGTCCTGTTGTTAACTTGACAGAACAAGGAATCTGGCACAGTTTAATCACAGCACATTTCACCAGATTAAATTTGCAGGTCTCCAGCAGTACCTGCAGTGGCATATAGAATACCCATACATTTTAATTTACCTGGGATTTTTTTTTTTTTTGTTGGGGAGCTCTAAAAAGGGCTCTAGGTAGTTGTCATGGCTGGTTAGTCTGTTTGCCAGCCCAAACAGACCCTGGGGCTGTGAGACTTTGAAACCTTATGGGGTGAGATCTGGGGAGGAGTTTGAATCAAACAGTATTGGCTGAGTCCACTGGAGTTCTTTGAGCAGAAGGGGATGGTGTGCTGGGCTGCCCTGGAGCTCTGCCAGCTATTCCAGGCACAGGGATTTTCCAGACAGGGGCTTGCAATATCAAGTGCAGAATTCCTGTTTCCTTCCTGCTAGCATCCATTACATCGATATGTAAAGGTCAGGCAGGTGGGTTTAGTGGAGAAGACATCAGCTGTCCCTCATCTTCTCCAGAACTTCCATTTACAAGGTCCAGCTGAGAGGAACAGGCTTTAAGTCCCCTCAGTGCAAGAATAGCTCTGCTGCTGCTTTTTCTTTATCCCTGCCCTCTCTGCAGGGGAGGGAGCTGCTCTGTGAAGCCTTTCCTGCTCCTTTCTGTCAGAGGCTGCTTGATGGGGAGGCTGCAGCACGGGGGAATAGCTTTTCTTGTGGAACAACCCTGCTGTGTGCTCCTTTGTCCCTGTCCTTGCCTCTCCATGGAGGACAGGCAGTGTGCAGACCACGTGCACCCACTGGGCCAGGGCAACTCAACTGCTGAGCAGAGGGGAAAATATTCATCAAAGAAACATTAAACCAGACCGGTGGAAAGAATGGCGATCATTGCAGGTCACAACACGAGCAAGAAACTTAGTTGCTACATGTTCTGCTCAGAGCTTTGTGGTGGGTTAGAGTAGTAGACATTCATATTTAAATTGAGAGAGACAATAACCAGAGGTATTTAGCACAAGCAGGTGTACATGTCAGGGCTTAAAATCACTGAAGGATGTGATTAAAACAATTGCTGCCTCCCTTTTTTTTGACTGGGAGTACTGTCTTACTAATTGTGGGGCACAGGTTTGCACAAGATCTTGTCCTGAGTAAGAGCAGAGGTAATCACTGACATCATGCAAAATGATGCTGCCATGAATGGCTTTTTTTTATAATTAACTGTCTTTAGGGGATAAGAATAATGGCCATAATTTTAAAAGCAAGTAAAGGTATTACCCATAATCAAAATAAATCTGCTCAACCTCTGGAGGACAGTAGAGAGGAACAAGGATCAGGAACTCAGCCTGAGGAGATAGGTCAATTTTTAGAGAGGGATAATCCTCCTAAAGGGGAGGTCTTCCCATAAGCACTTTGGAGAAATCCTAAATATTGGATGTCCATAAATCAATCAGTAGTTCAACACTTTTATCAGACACAACTATTGCTACCAAGCCTTGAGCTGGCTTTCTGCAGTGGGATATAGTATAACCACACATTTTAATTTACCTGTGACATTTTTGTCTGGCTGAGGACCTCTAAAAAGGATTTCATGTAGAAATGATAACTTTTGGAGCACCAATTCTTGTGATTATTTACAATGTGATTATTTGCTACTGTTCAATTTTATTTAGAGTCTTACAGTATTTAATGGACACAGGGAATTCAGTGGTAGGACATACAGTGAGTATCTGTGAAACTCACATTCCCACATGGCCCTGTGTCTTTGTCCAAGCAGAATGTCAGTGTTTTTAAACTGATCCAAAGTGGGAATCCTTTGCCTGGCTGCCCTGACACGCGGGACAGGATTCCCTTTTTGGGATCAGTTTGCAGTAGCTTGAGTCAAACCAAGTTTCTTGCTGCAGGTAGGTGAGGACAGGCACTGCTGCAGTGCCACTGCTGTCCCCAGAACAGTGGGGACTCTGTGTGTGTCCAAACTGGAAGGCAGACTGAAACCCCAATTTTCCCTTTAATGTGTCAATTTATACTTTGAGTTTAGGAACCAGGGATCAGTAAGATGAGAGGAGGTGACTCATGATTTCTGTGCCTCATGCAGACACCGCAGACGTCCCACAGTGCTGTGGATCAGTTTAAACTGGGCCTTCTGAGACACTAACATCAGTCATCAGTCCTGCTTTGCTGTGCTGGGACCCTTGCACTTTTGTAGATATCTGCATATATTACAACATGTATTTAATAATATACATAATTATATATTATGGTGGGACACTGGTGCAGGGTGCCCAGAGAAGCTGTGGCTGCCCCTGGATCCCTGGAAGTGTCCAAGGTCAGGTTGGACAGAGCTTGGAGCAGCCTGGGATAGTGGAAAGTGTCCCTGCCCATGGCAGGGGGGTGGAAAGAGCTAAGTTGTAAGGCCTCTTCGAGGCCAAACATTTCTATAATTCCATGTTTCTATCATTATGTGGAACAGAGAAACAGGAAAAAAAGTCAGTCAGTTATAAGTACACAAGCAGCTTTGGTGTAGTGTGAAAATGGATAATAAAAACTGTCCCAGCACACTAAACCTTCCCCCCCTTTTAATTGCATTTTACATATTTTATCTTCCAGTATCCCTGTTCAAGAGTTTGCTTAAAAATAACATGAGGTATAAATTCTGGAACCATGATTCACAGAAGTGGATTGAGAAGCTGTGTTTGTTCATCTTCTTCTCTGTGGAAGGACTGAGAGGCCAGAGCCCAGATGTGCACTGGGGAAGAAAAGTGGTCCAGATAAAGTTTGGCATATGGAAAAAAAAGGGAATGCACAAAGTGTATAAACATGTGGAGGGGTAGGGAAGCACTTTGGAAATTGTATACACAGACAAATATAAATATAACCCAAACTCTAACAGTGGAGGCTGCTCATGCCGGCTGTAGCCTTGCTAATATTTCCATTATACCTACATGACTCCACCTGCTTAAATTTTGGGTAGAGCTCCTGCCCACCCTGTTGCTGCTTGAAGAATAAGCTTAGAAAACCTGAGGAAAAATTCCTTTGCTGCTTCTTGAAAGCACTGCAGAAAAGCAGAATAAAACAGAATAAGTATACACTTCTATTGTAAAAACACTTTGGTTATGCTCCTTAAAATGCTAATGCAAAAAGTAGAAAACCAGCTGACAGAAAAGATAAAATTGGAACTATGAATGGCCCCTTTGGAATCCCAGCCTAACCAGAGAAGGCTTATATTTTCTTTTGAAATTGTTCACTACCTGGAAATGTTTATTTAAAACCTTTTCCCTGCAAATGTCTAAAGGTATTAATTTTATACTTGTGAATGCTTATTAAGCTCAATGGATGTGAGATCATGGTCTAAGTTCTCCTGAATTACTTCATGTTTAGTTTACTGAATGTGCATGTCTAGGGCTGTCTGGGTGCTGCTGAGACAATTTATAAGCCTCTCAAAAGTATTTTTCAAAAATATTCAAATACAGCTGCTTTCAAATCTGGGGATGGCAGGTTGACTGTTTTGTCACAATTAGACCTGGTGCTTTGTAGTTTCAAATCACTCCTCTAGTAAATGGTTTCTGATGTAGTAGTCCAAATAATTCCTTTGTTATATGTAGCTTTCCTGCAAGGACAGTGGGAACAGTGCCCCCTGAATAACCACCCAGCTTTCAATGATGCTTCCCAGAGTGCTGTCTGTAGCCCTGCAGAAGGGCTCACATGTTTTCTGGAGGCAAGGTTTGCCATAGAGGAGCTCCATCAGTAGCAAAAAACTTCTTAAATTCTAATTGAATTAGTTTCTCCCCTGAATATTTGTTTCTGTTGCTAACCAAGTGGCAACCGTTACCATCTCTTCCAGAGTGGTAAATGCCTGCCAGGTGATCCCTGCACCCCCTGGGAACACCCAGTAATCCACGATTTCCTGAGGGACCGTGGGAAGGGGAAGGTGGGAGTGTGTCACTGGTGCAGCTGGGTGAAAAGGTCAGTGTGAATCGGGTGTGCTCATAATAATGAGTTTGTGGAGATTAGTGATATGCTAATGACCCAAATTCCAAGAGGTGTTCCTAATGCACACAGAGGGCATGCAGGTGTGCTGGGTTCAGGAGCTCAGCAGTACAACAGGAAATATGGACTCTAGAAGGAAATCCCCCCTGCCAGGGTGAAAGCTACTTTGTGTCAGATTCTACTTTTCAGAAAATAGGGAATACATTAAAGCAGAAAAATTTTTAAAAATTCGCTGTGTGGAAAACACAAAATACCCCAGGTAAGCTAAAAAGTGACAACCCAAATCTTACATGTGTACATGTGCTCCTGCTTCACATATGATCACTGAAATTACTGAGTTTTCATGCAGTAATAGGAGCTCCTTGGCAGTTGTTTATGTCCCTTATGAATGTCCTGGGATGGATTATCCAGGTGAGTGCCTGTAACCTTGTCACTGAACTGGAGCACGGGGCTGTTCTGTCAGCTCAGCATCCCCAGTGCCCTCCTTCCTTCCTCCTTTGGACAGGCAGGGTGGGGGCACAGGGGAAAGAAATCCCTGAGGATTAAAGCAGTGTCAGAGCATTAACACTTAGTCGATGACAACTGTAAGGATTAATTCAAGCTGGTTAAATCCCTCTTAGCTAGAATAGGAACCAGCAAACCATCTGGTGGAAAGAGCAGTATGACAGGGCTAAAGGGAAATACTGTCTGAGCAGGCAAAGTAAAAATAAACTTTTCCATAGACTTTTGGGAATTGCTGTGTTTCCTAAGTCTCTGACAGCAAGCAACAGTTTTGAATAAAGAGGGTGGGGAAATACTGTATTTTCAGCTCAGGAAAAAATCAGATTTAAGCTTTTAAGTTTCTATAATAGCACAGCATTTGCTAAAAAAAAAAGAAAAGAAAAAAAAGGCTAGTCATGCTTTCTGTGAAAAAAAATCTCAAGCCATCCAATGTATTCTCCTGCTAAGGCCTGTTCTGTTGCCAGCCTATGTTGTTCTCTAGTTTCAATGCTGAGAAGCTGAGCACTGAGCTTCACAGAGGCTCCTCAGCTCCTCCCTCCTGTGAGAGAGCCGCTGCGGGGCTGCTGTGTGCGGAGTCACCGAGGCCAGCCAGGAGTGACCCAAATGCCCAGCTAAGGTCAGTGTCACAACTCCCGGGCTGGCAGAGCTGGCCTGGCCCACAGAGGCAAGCTGATCAGCCTGGGAACCTGCTCCCAGGTTACCCCTGCAGGAACTCAGAGCGTTTGTGTCTGGAGCAGATCAGACAATGCAAATTGGATTGGAGGTGAAGTCTCTCCTCCGTGATGTCACTCGTGATGCTTATACTCAAAATAAGGTCTGGGTGCTGATGGGTTTAAGGGTTGGTTCAGTTCTTGTAGTGTCCTTGTGAATAAAGGGATCTATGAAGCCTTGTAAGGTTTTATTTACTCCTTTTCTTTATTTTCTGAGGTGCTGCTGTTGCCTGGTTCATAGAGGCACCTGGCTGGCTGTGTGTGAATGCTGGTGGCTGTGCCTGCAGGCTCACAGACAGGGAACTTCCAAAGGGCAGGCAGCAAATGCATTTTTCATTCACTTTGATCTGTTAGTTGTTCCCTTTTTAAATCTAGGAATTCTCTTTTGTTTGTCAGTCATGAAATGTAGAAGTGTTATGCAGCTTATGCTGCTGTTCCTCAACAGGGTTTACTTACTTCCTGATTACACAGAGCTTGTTTGTCTACTGAAAGTTTTCTTCCTGCTGCTCCCCAAGTATTGCCAGGCAAAGGAATTTATAAATGCAGCATGTTGGCCTGTAATCTGATGTAGCAAATGGCTTTGCAAATATAAGCACTGATTTCTTTTATTTGTGTTCCTGCTAGAAAAACACCAAAGCACTGGCTCATGCTTCTCTTTTGAAGGTGGATATTTTTGGTGTGTAAATAGCAGAGTAAATGTGGACAGGGGAGCCTCAAGGCTTGCCTGATGCTTGAAGTGAAACTTTTCTGTACAGGGAAGGGGGTAAAAAATGTTAATAAGCTTTGAGCCTGTAGTGATACCACAGAGAACCACCTCTTCTTTAGAAACAGTAATCCTGTTCTTGAGCCCAGCCTTAACCTCAGAATGCTGCTGGGATTGAAAAATGTTTTCAAAACACAGAGTTTCATCACTACTCAGGAGTTTAATGGGTTTTAAAGGATTGTTTTCTCTCTCAGGAGCCTAAAATAAAGATAAATTGGGAATTTTTGGATCCAGATTTCAAATAAGAGGATCAAAGGACTCAAAATACCAACAAAGATAAAAGAGTTTGTTCGCCAATGTCTGCTGATACTGAGGGCTCTGCTGAACCCTACAGTATCAAGCAGGAAGCATCTGTGTGTGCTTACCAGCTTTTTATAACACAAAATCACAGGTTTCTGGCATCTGCCCTATCAAAGATAAGGAGTAAGATGTTTTCACAACATCTGTGTGTCAGAATATTGGACATACTCCAAAATCTGCAGTGACTTGTTTGTGTCTTTAGCTCAGTTTATGGGCATTTTGTGTGACAGCATTAACACTATGTGAGAGGTTGAAGCCATCCATCCCCTCTGGTTTTGGTTGTGATGAGAATCCATCAGCCTGGGCACTTGTTCTCACAAACCAGCTGTGCCCTTAGCATGGAGAATAAATAACAGCACTGAGTCATGGCACGGAACCTGCAGGAGTCCTGAAGGAAACCATTATCCTCACATCTGAGTCATGAGAATGCATCTTCACTAAACATCTTGATAAACAATAAACTCTGCAGCAAGATTCACAGTAAGGGTTCACCAATTACTACTAATTAATTCCTAGCTAATGGTGCTATAAAAATAACAGCTCAAGGCAGAACAACAAATACTGTTTAGTTTTTTATTGGATACAAGACTAATTAAATTATTTTGTTTTTTAAATTTACTCTGATTTTAGCCAACATAGGAACACATAGGCTGACTGGGACCAAGCTGGCCACTGCTTTGACTCTTACCCAAGTGGCCAGAAGGAGATGAATGCCAAGAAAAAAGTAAAGATAGGATGTGTATCACACCTTTCCTGCTCCTTTTATTCTCTCTGACTAATCCCATGTGATCTCCCAGCCATATTTTTAGGCAGGGCTGATGGGATTTGTCACTTTTATTACTCCAACTACAGCCCTTGCTAAGCATTTGTCCAGTTGCTTTGGGAGCTTTCTGCTTATTAAAAATGGAAAAGGGCAGCAAATGGAAAGGACAACAAAGGTGCAGAATAACATCCATGTGAGGTTTGATTGGGCAGAACTCCACGGCTAAAACACAAAGGGAGACATTGTTGTAGCTTGTCGTAGACTTGTAGAACTCTTTGCCAAAGGATGTTGTAGATGCACAAAATTTACAGTACTTTGAAAGAGCTGAACAAGTGCTTTGGAAAGACCAACAGCCTTGGTTTGTTCAGAACCTGACTTCTTTTAACTTCCCTTCCTCTTCCAGCACAAGAACTGGAGGGACAGTTGATTTTTACTCACCTCCTCCAGGCTATTCAAGAATACATAACCTTCTAACATATCCCCTGTAAGTCAAACCTTTCCTGTGCTGCAGGGTTTCTGCTCAGTCAATCCCCATATGGAAGTTGTCCCATACATTTCATCATTGTCTTTGCTCTCTTTTGACCCTTTTCCACTTTGCATGTTTTGTGTTTCACCAAAGCTTCCCAGAATACTCAGTATGAAAGACCCACAGAGGGATATAATGGTATGATCTTACCTGTTTCATGCTGTACTGCTTTTGTAACCACTCCTGAAACTTTACTTTTTGACAGCTGCCAACCACTGACTCGATGATTTTATGTAAGTCATCATCTAAGCTCAGTTCTTGCTGTGCCTGCTTTCCTGAAGCTGTTCAAAATGTTGATTTAATAATTCCCAAACTAATGAACACTGTTTTCATTACAACTATTTACAAGATCATACTTGTATATGCATGCTGAATTTAATTTGCTTTAATTATTTGAGTGATTTCAATCTGCATCTTTAGGCATCTGAATATCTTTTTTGCATTTGGCCTGAAATGAGGGTTAAATGTCTTGTTGTGGCAGTTTGGGGTCACTCCAATCATAGCTGTGTAACACAATATGTGAAACAGAGCTGTGCCATCTGCACTTCCACATGCTTTGTAATGGATGATCAACAAGTATGATCAAGTACCTTCAAGTGCCGAAAACATCTTCACACACTTACAACCAATCATCAAAATCTGCAGTTGAAAAGTAATATTGGCATTTCTCTTTTTTTTGCCATTCTTTCACTATAGAATTGACCATAATTCCTTTACTTCAGCCTCACTAACCCAAGGTCTGGGTCCCTTTTTCCCGTAGCAAAATCTTCCTTAGGGAAGGGGTTTTTGCCTTTGGCAAGGCCTTCAGTCAGGGAAGTTGTTCAGTTTTCAGTGTTTGAAATGTGCCTTGCAAGAATGAGATGGAGGTGGGCCAATGCCAGCAGTCCCCAGCTGAGTGGTGGGAGTTATCAGGGATATGGAAAATAAGGTGTCTGAGGCATCAGGAAATCATTAAGGGTGGAAAAGACCTTTAAAGATCACTAAGTCCAACCATCAGCCCAGCACCAGCACCATGTCCACCACTAAACCCTGTCCTCAGGTGTCACATCCACCTGGTTTTTGAACACTGCCAGAGATGGGCACTGCACCACTGCTCTGGGCAGCCTGTGCTCATGTTTTTCAACCCTTTCTGTGAAGAAAAGGATGAGAATGGAAAAGGAGACTGAAGAAGAACCTAAGTTTTTGAGGACAAAAAACTTGTAAGGGCAAAGATACTACCTTGTTTTCCCTGTCTATGAAATCTGTAGTGCATTTCATGATGAAATGAGTTTGCAGCAATTTTCTGGGCAACTGCCATGTCTTCACCATAGAGGTCTGGAAAGAAAGGTCTGTTATTCCTGTGATGAGGGCAGGCAGCAGCTGGAGAGTCAGGAGTGCAGTAAGAACCTCAGCACACCTGGAATTCCCACGTCTCTCAGAAATGGAACCAACACCCTGTTGATCCTTGCAGTGGCAATGGTGGCTCCAAAACTGCTGCTGCTGCTCCAGGAGAAGCTCTCACTGTCAAAGAGTTTTGATATGCTCTTCCTAGTGAAAAAGGAACAAGTTTAAAATGTATTTGATATTGGGGCACCCTTCTGCAGGCTTTCAAATAGCAAATGCTGTGTGAAGATTCTTACATACTTTCCCAGCCCTACCTGTAGCTGGCAAAAGTAGTCAAATAATACTTTCCAAAGGTATTTTGTAGAGAAGAAACCCAATTAGATGTCTGGACTTACTGTGTAGAAAGAACATCACTCTTTTTTTCCACTTTATTCTTTGAATATAAAGGAATTATAATTCCTTTATTTCAAAAAGATCTAATTCCATGAACTTTTATTCTACATACAATTTACAGATTGTTCTACAAATCTTGTGGTACTTTGTTCTTTACCAGCTTGATATTGTTAAACCCAGTAGCAAAATCTCTTGAGGAGCTGGAAAAAAATTTAGGGCAAGCCAGCTTGAATTAATTTCACTGTCTGGAGCAGAGTATTCTTAGGGATGTAAATAATCTAATGCTTAGAATATCTTTGAAATCTTCACAGTTTGTCAGCCCCTGTTAGAATACTCTCATGGACAAGTTCCCAAGAATTTAATAAGGATGAAACAATTGAGCTTCTGTGAGAATCAAGGAGTTTAATGGAAAGTGATGTGCTTTTAAATGGGCTCTTAATGAACCCCTTTAATGCCATGGCAGAGACACACAGCAGAAAACGTGTGGAGCAAGTCTCCCTTCCTGTTTGGCTGTAACAATGCACAAGCTCATGCACAGCTTAATTTAGTGTCTTGAGGCACTGAATGTAAAAATAGAAATGTAGAAATCTTACTACAACCTTTTCTAAAATGCACACTGAGAAAAGGAAAATTCTGTAAGAATCTCTGGAAGTTCCACTGAGTTCTTCCTGGGATCCTTCTGGGGTTTGTGCAGGTGGGGTAGACATTTCCCAATGTGTAAGCAGGTGCATAGTGACCACAGCACTTGTGAGGAACCCCCTCTTTTTTTATACTTCTTTTGCCTTTTAGTTTCTGTTGTTGCTTTTATTTGGGAAAGCCAACTCTTCCAGAGTTAGATGATCACAAATATCCAATACTGGATTCCCTTTTCCCATCCCAGTTTTGCTTTTTGAGGTTTTACCTTTCTTTCTCTATAAGAATCAGCACCTGAGATTCAGTGGCAATAACTATATGTTTTTTTTTCCTGATAATAGGATCTAAACCTAAAAAAATGGTGAATTTTCCTACTCCTGCTGGCCTAAACTTGTCTGAATTTGTCAGCTGAGGGCACAGTTAAAATTGCTGGTTTGCAGAGGGTGGGACTGAACTGTGCCTTGTCTGTGGTGCTTCAGCTGGGATAAACTTTGGTTCTAGTGCTGCATTTGTTTTCTACATTTGTAATATATGATGGACAATGCTCCTACTGCTTACAGGATGATGGTATTTGTTATCTAATGTGTATGCCAAGCACTTTGGAGAGCCAAAACATCACCTGCCTGCTACTTGTAAGTGATATTCTTATGGCTGGTCATGAAATTGATTTAAATTCTGACCTTGTCCTTTGTGTGGGTCATTTTCAGTTCTTCAGCATATTGCCAGGGTATTTTTTATTGGTACAACATCAGAATCAGGCTCTAGAATTGCTTCCTATATAGTGTAAGTCTGTGTTTGATTTCCAAATACCTATTAGTGTAATTACCTGGAAATTCTAATATTGCCAAGAAATCAGTGCTTCAGGCTTAAAGTATCTCAGTTAAGATGATTAAGGAATTAGAATTGGCCAGCTTTTTTCTGAGGCAAAGTTCTGATAGTGCTGTAGCTCCATTAAAGGCCAGTTGGCATGATTAACACACTCAGAACAGTGAGGTGTGTTTACTGAAGATGTTTATTTTCCATAGCCATGTGGCCAAAATCTATCTGTGTTTGTTTTAAAACTTTGTTTCAAAGAGAATTCCTTGCCAGGCTGGAAAAAGAGGTGCCCTTTAAAATGCACATTAGGTATGGCTGTTTCTCCTTGGGAAAGGCTGCAGCACACTTGACATACCTCACCTTAGGCTTTGTGCCTGAGCTGAAACGTGGCAAGTGCTGTAATTGTCAGGGGTGGATGAGTCAGAATGGACGTCAGCAGAAAGGCACTTCCTACCAGCAGGGTGAAAACACTATGAAATAGGAGGGGAAGGTCAGGAAAAGAATGCTTCAAAAAATTAAAAAGCAAAATTCAGCTTCCTCAAAGAACTTGTGGAGAAGATGAAGGGTGCTGCTCTCTCCAGGTATGGAACAGAAGGTCTGTAAGGCAGTGGCACTGACTCTTCCCAGCTCTACTTGCTGGCCTCCATGTCAAGATTTATTGTTTAATATCTGTTACAGACACTATTTAGAACAGTAAATATCATCACCCCTTCACCTCTTGGCTTTCCACTAACACCTGGCCAGATGAGGGTCTCAGTGACAGTTTGGCATGAATTTTCACCAATGAACATTGCCTTGCTAGATAAAATTAACCGATGGTGTGTCTGTGCTGGTTGTGAAGTTTGTTCCTCAGATAATAAGTTTAGCATCCAATCACTGTTTGCATCTCCTCTTGGACTGTTTTTAATTAGAAGTGTTTTAATTAGCAGCCTTCCAGTACCTAGAGGGGCTTCAGGAGAGCTGGAAAGGAACTTGGGACAGGTTGGAAAGGAACAGAGGGCCAGGACAAGGGGAAATGGCTTCCCACTGCCAAAAGGCAGGGTCAGATGGGATATGGGGAAGGAATTCTTCCCTGTGAGGGTGGGCAGGCCCTGGCACAGGGTGCCCAGAGCAGCTGTGGCTGCCCCTGGATCCCTGGAAGTGCCCAAGGCCAGGCTGGATGGGCTTGGAACACCCTGGGCTAGTGGAAGGTGTCCCATGGAAGGGGGTGGAATGAGATGGCTCCTTCCAATCCAAACCATTCCATAATTACAGGATTCTATGTTTCTATGAATGTCAGCCTCTTCTTGGTGCCTTTTTAAACCTTTTTTTTTTTTTTGCAAATTTCTTCTAAAAGAAAGTACCTCCTATAGCACACAGAACTGCTTAGAAATGCCATCTTTATTGTCAGAATTGGTAGCGGACTCTCACTGTGGCAAGCATAGTAAGGGAACACATGGTAAAAATAGAATGTGCATTTAAAAATACTGGTGGAACTGATGAAAGCTTTTCTCCAGAAATTTGTGAGTGTGCAGTTGTTATTTTTCCCCAGAAGTTGCTCAGGCCTGTGGCCAGACTATTACTCAGCTACTTTCTGAGCTGCTCTGTGTGCAAATGTGTTAAGGCTGCTCCGTGCTGTGCTCCACACGTAGTTAGGATGGAATATCCTTGGATATTGGTAAACAACTGAAGGGAAAAATGCATCCAGACCTCTGCACTGAGGCTGCTGTCTGGCCTGTTTATGCAACAGGGTCAATAAAAGCTAATTGAGATTGGCCTTTTGTTGCCCCACTTCCTTTTTTCCAATGTGTCCCCTGCCAGATGTAAGTTACATTTATCTCCAGCTGTCAATACTGGTTTGCCACTGCTGACTCTAAATCAATAAAAATATGCTGGTATTTTCTGTGTCCCCATTCCTTGGGCTGTTGTGGGGCTTGGAGATCCTGTCACGTCAGGAACTATATTGGGAGCTGGTACAGGGCACGGGGCCTGTTCAGGAGATGAACAATGACCTGGAGGAGATTAATTCTCAAAGGACCTAATACCATTCCTAAAAAACTCCCTTGGATGCTTGAAGTCCTATTTGCCCAAAATGCAGCACTGTTTCTTTGTGTGCCATTACAGTTAAACATCAGTCACCAGTAAATGAATATCACATTAATATAAGGATTTTATAATCACAGACTCACAGAATATCCTGAAGGGACCAACAAAAATCATAGAGTTTGATATGTTGTAAAAATCACAGAATCATTAATTCCATTTAATAATCACATTGATTCACTTAATAATCACATTGATTCCATTTAATAGTCACAACAATTTTCAGTCTTTTATTTTTTGATAAATTAGTATTTCTTAGTGACAGATTAAACATCCCAGTTGCCTTGCTTCCCTTACAGTCCCTGCTTAAAGTCTCTTAAGATCCAAGACTGGTGAGCAATGAGTGAACTTGTAGGTATCTATAGCACTGTTATTTCCTGATAAATTGACAGTGGTTCCATCAGAAATGATTAACATGGGTAAACCTTTCCTTGGAATACTGTCTCTTATTGCTGTTTAATGTTGGATGGTTAAAAATAGCAAACTGACTTAGAACTTCCTGAGCTCCACTGATGGGCTTAGACCTGCATTGTACAAGATTACAGGACTAGATTTGCAGTGGGGCTTGTTTGTTTGCCTTGCTTCTCTTCATTCTTGCAGGTGTCCCTGATCAGCCATAGGGTGCCCACAGGTCTTGGTGTAAATGCTCATCTATACATTACTCCCCCTAAATCAGAAGCAAAGCTTTTGTATTTTGATTCCATGCACCCCATGTGTTCTGTGGCCCCTTAGGGCTAAATCTGTCATTTTCCTGGAGCTTTTTTTCCTCTTTAGTCCCCAGTACTTACTGTGAGCATACAATGAACAGATTTGGTGATTCTTTGCTGCAAGCCCTATGAAACTAAAGATGTGATCTTTGGGAAACATTCAGTGTAAATTTTTGGTTAACTCTGCTTCCTTGAGTGTGCTAAGGCTGAGGAGGAACAAATGCTGATGTTGTTCAGATGTTTTATGTAGATGCTAATCTAATTCACAGGGGTTTTCCTCTGCAGCCCTCACTTATTTTGTTTTTATACAAATAAACATATATGCATGTAGTTTTTATACAACTTCAAATGAATGTATTTGCAAATCCTGGTCAGTTAGTAGAAATAACAAAAGCTGCTAGAAATGTTGCCATTTCAGTGGAGCTCCTGTAAACATTTCACCACTTCCTGATCTGTACAGATAATCTCCTGATTTTTGTTTGTTTGATTTTAACCTTTGGTTTGTTTTCAACCTTTCCTAGAATATTTTTAGTAATTTTAATGACTGTTCCTAGACTAAAATCACCTTCTGTCCCCATTTTCCTTAAATAAATTATTTCTGTTCCAAAAGAGCATCACAAAATAGATGAAAACAGGATCCAGTGCTTAAAGACTTAAGGAGAAGTGAAAGATTTGGCAAGGAGGTTGCTATAAAACTGCTTCTCAATTTGTGTTTTCTGACTCCTCTCCCAACTCTCCCTTAGTTTTCTATGAGATGCTCTGTGAGCCAATGCCCCTGACTTTTTCAGGTGAAACAAAGCTGCAGAATTGTCCTGGCTCGATTTTTACAGGCTCTATTTATTGTCTGATTTCTTATAATGAAGACGAAGATAAGACCAATAGTGCTTCTTGGTGTCTGCTGTTGATTTCAGATTGTGTAACCCAACCTGAGCAATGGCAGTGCTGCAGGATTTGGAAGGTTCCAAGCAAAAACTTCAAACTTTTATTGTGTCTGATGGAGTAAAATGGAAGGATTTATTATATGTACTCTCTTCTTGGGCATTGCAGTTTGGGGCTGAGGGTCCCTTAAAAATCTGCAGAAGAATGGATGAAGTGCTCCTTTCACTCTCCTGTGTAGCTTTGTATGATAAAACAACTGTTTGAAAGTGAACTGGATTGTCTTATGGGTCTTATATTCATATATCTGACTTTCTGAATATTCTATTTCTTGCATTTTTCCTTGCCTTCCCTCTACTTTTTTTTTTTGTTTGTTTGTTTTGGATGAGGCTTGCAGGATGATGTTTAGATCTCTTACATATTTTCCTTTGCATGTTTTCCTTTTGATGTCATTATTTTTACAGAAAGTATTGGACAGACAGTTGGGCAAGGACTTTTTGGGAAAAGAGAGGGAAATGAAAAAGTGGCAAACTGACATTTTTATTATCTTTGGGGGCAAGAAAAGATTTAAATAGAACATTTGCTAACATCTTATTTGATGCAAAACTTGATGTATTTCTCAGTGTGTGGAATCCTGCTTTTGTGGTAGAAAGCTTCCAGCTGAAGCAGCTCTTTGTGTCTTTTACATCACATATTTTCTCTCCACTTTGGCAGCTGGACACAGTTCCCATCCATAGGTGCTTCAGCACAATTTCCATCTCCTCAGCCATCAGTGACTGAGCGTGACAGATGTCAGCCAGCAGAGCTCACTGGGGATTACTGGGAGTGACTGATCCCAGCCTTCCTTCTCCAGCAGGATTGGCACTGCCTTTAGTGCTCTCCCTGACAAAAACCCTTCCAGCCGACAGGGGCTGACTTCCCTCTCTACCTGTCACCATAGCAGGGCAATGAGGAAAAGCTTTTGTTCCTCCATGTCACCTTTCCATGGAGCCTTGCATGGTCATGCTTCCCAAGTGTCTTTAATAATGGATATGAATTTTAAACTGGAATAGTGGTGGGTGACACTGTGGCTTGGAGGTAGGGGAGGGCTGTTGGGCTATTTTGCCTGCTTATTTATTTCCAATTAAATAGAAATCCCATCTGTAATGGGATTATGGTATTTGCTGAGAGTGCCTGTGGGCTTTTAAAGCATTGACTTTCTGACATCACTGAAAATGGGAAATGGGATGCTGGCTTGCTGTGCTGAAAGGAGAATATCTGAATAACTGAGTCTTTAATGGGCTGGGCTTAGGATTGTTATCTGTAGCTGGGATGTATGCTAGGAATGGGCAGGGTGTATAGGAAGGAACATCCTGTGAGGATGGGCAGGCCACAGGGTCCCAGAGAAGCTGTGGCTGCCCCTGGATCCCTGGATGTGTGCAAGGCCAGGTTGGACAGGGTTTGGAACAAGCTGGGATAGTGGAAGGTGTCCCTGCCCATGGCAGGGGGTGGGATGAGATTATCTTTAAGGTTCCTTCCAACCCAAACCATTCTATTATTCTGTGTATAGGAAGGAAGAGAGAAAGAGGAAGAAAGTGAAAGAGATGAGTAGAGTGGGGAAAGAAAAAAGGAAGTACAGGAAAGGAAGACAAAGTCGGGAGAATTATCTTGTGCATTCCCTTGTTTGCTCAGGGCCTGGCAGCAGTGCAGTGCTTGAAAAGGAGCCTCCCAAACAATGCTCTGGGAAACAACAGCAAAGGAACAGATCTGAAGGTTCAGGTCACCTCAGCTGACCCAGTGACGCAGCTGGTTTGCCAGAGCTCAGGGATCAAAGGAGGCACTGCCTGCACAAAGGTCTCCCTGCAGGACCCCCGGGGACAGGCCAGGGACTGCAGCCAGGTGACATGCTGGGATTGAATCGAGCTCCTTGGGAAGCAGGGTGTCACTTGTCGCTTTGATTCCAACAGGATCAGGATCACATTTGTGCAGGTGCTAGAAAGAAATGTCATGCTCAAGAAGGTGCTGGGAGGGGGCATCTTGCTGGTCTTGCACTGTCTGCATTTTGGGAAATCAACTCCATGTCACAGTGATGGATCCATGTGTGTAAAACAGAAAACTTCTTCTGCCTGCTGGCATCCAAACCCCAACAGTATTTGCCAATCATTAAAACAAATTGTGCTGCCAACCATGCTCGTAACTTCGCTGTCATTTGGCCTTTCCTTGGAAAAATGGAGACATGGATACCTGGCTTTGGAGCTCTCAGCTTCTGGTTTCATTCTAAGAGGTTTAATTTGACCCTGTGCCCCAAGGCACCTGTTCTACAGAGAAGGAATTGAGGGGGAGTCTAAAAGCCAATCAATCAAGTGCTGATTAATGATGCTTTGCTGGGGTTGAGAAGGTAAATATGTGAGGGTGTGCAAGAAGGAGCATTATTTGAAAAAGTGTAATGTGTCTGCTCTAGTCAGCATTAGTAGGACCTGGTCCAGCTTTGGATGCTACATTTCAGGAGAGACATGCTGGAGAGCACTGGGAGGGGGGAAGCACTGAAGGTGCTCAGAGATCTAAGAAATACAGTTCTCAGGGCAAGGTTAAAACAGCCCCTATTCTCTCACTTTAAAAGTAATTGAAAGGAGAGTGGGACATAAATCTAAAAGCCTTAAAAGCTGCTGCAAAAAGAAAGGAAACAGTATGTCTTCTATGTCCAGAAGCAGACAAGACAAAAAAGACTAATTACATTAAGGGAGATTTGGGTTGATTTTGGAAAAGCATAAATGTACTTACACCTTGGAAACAAACCCAAAACACAGAGGGGACGCATGGAATACCACAAGAGGATTTTAAGAGTAAGCTTGACAAGTTACTGGAAGCAACTGTATTGACAGAACTGATCCTATGGTCAGAGGCTAGATAAGATAGTCTCTTGAGGGTCCTGTTTCTTTGCTTCTTGACCTAATTTTAATTTTGTCAAGACAACTTTGAGTTTTGATCCTGGCTTCCAGAGCACGTGCAATTGCTTTGCACATTTTGTAAATGAAATTTCTCTGTTCTCACTGCAGTCACTGCATTAAGATGTAACTTTTAGGCTCACCCTAAATGATACAATCCTACTTGTAACACCCTTAGGGTCACACAGTGGATCTTCTGATGGCTACATTTGGAGAAAAACTCACATTTTTTCAGTGAGTTGCATATCTGTGGTTTGGTAGCTACACTCCAGGTGATAGTTCCCTCCCAGAATGTCCTGTGGCAATGTGCCTAGGGAAGGGAAGGGAAGGGACGGGACCTCTGTGGCTTCCCCTCCTGCCCCTGGACCACTCACTGCACCAAGAACCTGTGTGGCTTTGACATAACTTGCTGCCTTCTTGTCTCATATTTGTTTGTGCATGAGTTTCCAAGGGATTAAAGGCTGACTGAGGGATACATTACCTCAGATTTCCTTCAACCTTTTCTTTTTGAAGACAGTGGTGTATTTCCTCAACACTCTGCAGGTCAAATCCTGTTTCATCAAGCTTAGGTAAACAGCCCATATCCCTGAAGGGACACAGCACATGCTGAACTGGGTTGGACTGGAGAGGGCACGTTGAGTGAGCTGGGTGAAATAAAGAAATGGTTCAGAAAGGTCCTGGATGGGAAGGAGCCGAGTCCAAGACTGCACTAATGTTGTAACTGCACAGTGGTTGTGCACACTTTTGAGGCAAAGGCAGTAAAACTCGTGTTTTCTGTTCTGCTTTAAGTATTTAAAAGAAAATATGAGTGTTTATATATGCTGGGAGTGCGTCTGATTCAGACTGAAAAAAAAATCATGAGGAGGAAGGGTAGTGTTTGGGTGTCCTCCTGTCCTTCAGATTTCTGCCTGTCCAGTGTCCCCCTTGGTACTGGGTGTCTGCTCAGCTCTGTGTCAACAAGACACAGCCACTTCTCCCTGGAAACCTGCCAGTGAGACAGAAATTCCTGTTTGTGGATTCCTACCTTCTGGGTCCAAGCAGTTTCTTCTGAACTTGCTGATTTTGTGGCCAGGTTGACATTGGGATGTGGGTCATTCAAACAAATCAATTTCAGGTGGTTAAAAACATCAACAACAATATTAGCACAAGGAGTAGGTGAAGTGTGAGGCCCTGCCCAATCTGAGCCTTTGCAGAGAGTAGATGGAGACAAAGTCCCAGTGGTACATGTCAGAGGTTTGTTAGGGAAGACTGTGTGGATCAATTCTGCCTCGAGTACAGACAAACCCATTCGTGGGGTTGTCTTTGCTCAGGGACCAGGTTGCACGTGGTGGATAATGCAAAAAGATGGAAGAACACGATGTGTACCTCAGGGAGACCTGATTGTTGGATAAAACCTGTATAAATATCACTGTTTCCTGAATGTTATTACCATTGTCTGTGTATAGTTGTATAATGGATGTATCATGTATGTACTTGTAGAGTTAGAATTTATATTAGTTTTAGTAGTAAGCAGACGATATGGGGATAAGGGGTGGAATGTCCTGGGTTGACTATATGATGCTTTTATCCCCAATCGTCTCATTCTGTTTATGTTGAATAATAATAAGTTTACCAAAAAATGTCATGGTTTGAGCCTGGCACAGAGCCAGTGCCCCCATGAAAATGCCTCACCCTGGTGTCTGCTGTGAGATGTGACCAGGAATAAGCAAAACAGGCTCCAACTTAAACATAAATAACACTTTATTACCTAAAACTACAGGGAAAAAATAGGAAAGACTATAAGGAAAAGAAAAAAAAATTGAAAACCTTACAAAAACCACTTTTCCTCCTCCCCACTCCCTAACTTTCCCAATCCAATACATTCTCTCAAAAATACCAACTGCTCAGCCTTGGCCCCACACGTTAGTATACTCAAACTGCAGTTCATGGAGAGGAAAAGGAGTCCTTCTTGTTCCATAGGCTTTTCCTGGAAACAGTGAAATCCCGGATGCTTCTTTGTCACTTTGGCACCGCCCGGAAAGTCCATTTGCCGCTTGTGACATGTTCCTTCCATGCTCAGTGCTCTCACCACTGAGACATGGCCAGAGCTGCTTTTAGGGTGGTCTTTCAAGGATGCCTTGTCTCACTCCAAAAAGGCACAGTCTCTGCTTTTGGGACAACTGTCCCCCCCATATATTTCCAACCCCCTGGGGCCGGGGGGTCCTCACAAATGAACCCTCCTGGTTTTGAGGCACTGCCTCCCCCTAAATGCAGTCTGTGTCACAGGAACAACTGAGTCCATGGCTACAAGAAAACGTCCAGCCCAAAGGCCACTCCAAATCATCTCTCCCCATCCAATCATCTCCACAAACTCCGGGCCAAGGTCCTTATCTCATATCATCTCTCATCTCCCTTCTTATTCAGCTTCGAGGAGGATTAGCATTTTCGCAAGGCCCCAATCATGCAGGAAAGGGTTAAAAGTTTTCAGTCTCTGTCTGTCCTGGGAGGAGATGATACTCCCACACGTGCTGCTGCTGCGGCCGGCCGCTCTCTCTCTCTCTCCCCCCTTCTCCTCCTGGCTGGCTGCCATCACATTCGGTGCCGCCGGCTCTCTCTCTCCGGGGGGGGGGGGGGAAGGGGAGCTGGCTGCTCTCCTGGGGGGGGGGGGAAGGGGAGCTGGCTGCCCGATGTCTCTTGGGGCTCCCCCACCCTTCCATCCTTGGAGCCCCCCCCCCGAAGCCCCCTCAAGCCCATCACTGTCCAGGCCCAGGCCTCACCGCATGGCTGGCCCCTCCCCCGCCCAGCAGCAGCGGGCCGGGCGAGGGAGAGAGGTCTGAACTCCTCGGCCGCGATGTCCAAAAAGAGGAAATGCCAGGGCAGTGCCCTGCTTTTAACCCCTGTGTATTCTCGGAGGTGTGTCCAAACCCCACTGGCCACACCGGACGCCAGTCTCAAACCCAAAACCTTCATTGGTTTGACCACAGCTTCCCAAAATTCCCAACTTCTTCCTGGTCAAACCATGACAATATGCTGGGAGTGCGTCTGATTCAGACTGAAAAAAAAATCATGAGGAGGAAGGGTAGTGTTTGGGTGTCCTCCTGTCCTTCAGATTTCTGCCTGTCCAGTGTCCCCCTTGGTACTGGGTGTCTGCTCAGCTCTGTGTCAACAAGACACAGCCACTTCTCCCTGGAAACCTGCCAGTGAGACAGAAATTCCTGTTTGTGGATTCCTACCTTCTGGGTCCAAGCAGTTTCTTCTGAACTTGCTGATTTTGTGGCCAGGTTGACATTGGGATGTGGGTCATTCAAACAAATCAATTTCAGGTGGTTAAAAACATCAACAACAATATTAGCACAAGGAGTAGGTGAAGTGTGAGGCTGAGGGAACACTCTGTGCAGCCTTGAGAAGGGTCACAGAAACAAGCCCTTACTAACACCCCCAAACTCTTGGTACTATTTATCTATTATACGCAAAACAAGTGGTACTAGGTAGCACAGGGTAACCGGCATTGAAGCAGGTCCAATTTTATTTAGTAATCCATATTTTCCCATTCATCAGATATTCAGAACACTTTGCAAGTAGCTAACAACAAACTGCCTAAAACAATGGAAATGCAAGATTTCCATCCATCTCTCTAACTAGCTGGAGAGCTGCTTTATATAAACTTCTAGAAAATAAAATAAACTGGCTAGTGATTTGGGGAAATTCTTCCATTAAGCAGAAGAAACCATATTTCTGCTCAGTCTGCGTTCAACACAGAAGTATTTCAGCAGGGATAATCTATTTGTTCAGAAAGAGAAAATTTCTGATTTCCTCTGAGGACTCTGTGCTCATATTTCCCCTTGTCTCTGTGTAGACCTGTTGATGCTTACTCACTTGATTTAATAGCACTGCTTGCTATAATATGTAGGTGTTTTTATGGGCTTTATTATGTGCTTTTTGTATGTGTGACTTCTTCTCCATTTCTTCCCAGAGTACAGCTGCCTAAGGAAAACCATGCAGCCCTTCCCTACTGAGGGCTGTGGTGTGTCCTTAGGGCCACTCAGTTCTGGCATCCAGGCTGCCAAAAAGAAACAATTTCCAACTATCCTGGAAATCTCCTGCTGCTCTGGGCTGGGAAATGGTGCTGTATGTGTCACTGGAATGTGCTCTGCCTGTCCTCCTTCCCTTCAATCCTACAGCCTGACTGCCTTTCCTTGGTGTTTCCCACATCCTGGGATGGCAGGAGGTGAGGCAGCCTCTCCACCAACATTTTCACTTGTATCTCATGTACATCAGTAAATCCACTGGGATCAAATATCCCACCTGCTGCCAGATGCCTGAAGAGCTCAGTAGCATTTTCATGTCTTTTACTGTACAGTGGAGGTGTTTTAGCCCCTGTTTTTAATGCATAGAACACTCCTGGACAAGAGGCCTGTGTAGGTACAGAGTTTGTGGTAATTGGAGCCTCATCCCCAGTGGGTGCAGCTGTGAGCAGCAGGTGAGCAGCACTGACAGCAACGAGCCAGGGAGTGCCCAGGGGCACTGAGCAGCCACCAAAGGGAACAGAGGGCACACAGGGGCAGGGCACCAACAGGAGGGGATAAAAGCTTGGGCTGAACAACAACAAGGGTGGCTGCTTGAAGCCTTCTGAAGTGGTAAGGTGTTGCTCTGTATGGGTTGAAGCTTTCTGAAATTGTATGGGGATATTCCGTCTACCATGGCTGTCTCAACTGTGACAGGTCTGTGCTTAGGCATGCCTGAAAATCCTCTGAGGAGGAGCAGGGACTGGAGTCAGCCTGCATACAGAGAAAATCATGTGGGGCAGAGCTGGCTCTGCCTGCACCAGAGAGGTCTGTGCCAGGTTCTGCCAGGACAGGGAGATGTTACTGGGTGTGCTTTAGTGTGACCAACTGCTGGCAGCATAGTTCATGTGGAAACACCTCCATGGCTCACTGATCATGTTCTGGAGTGGCTATCAATATGTAAACCAAGCCTGACTTGTACTTTGAATTGCTCCAAAGGAGGTCACCAAGACTGCAGTGGATTAAAAATTTACTCTTGTAAAAGTATGACACATTATATAGGCCACGTGTACAAGTCCAATAAGGCTGGCAGACAAAATACATGAGACTTTCAGTCTGATGAAATACAGCAATATTTGTTGTGTTAAAGAAAAGCAACTCAGAAAACTTTTCCTTTTTCTGAGGGGAAGTGAACTGTTGCAAAAATAGAAATGTAATTAGTTATATAAAGATATTCCTTTTATACATAAGTACAAATCTAAAGTACTCTAAGCCTTACAGAGGAAATCCCTTAATTGGCAGATAGAGCCTTTACCACGGTGTTGGGTTTAGCTGTTATGGAAATACATTGATAGTAAATCTCCATTGATAGTAAATCAATATTAACAACACCAATGGAAAATTTTCTTCACTGTTCCTCTGAGATGCAGGTGGGTATGAGTTCAAACCCATGGCAGTGGGCACCAATAGATAGAAAAGCCCTACAGATGGAAAGTGGCACACAGCAGTGACACACAGCCTTGGTGTGTGTTTCCTTAGGGTTTGTAAGGCAGGATGGCCTAAAAGCCTTGGGACCTGTTGCCAAGACTCATTCTCAGTAAAAGCTATTCCCTGTTTACTGGATCTAAACCTGCAGAGATGCTGGAGATTACCCCTGGGCTGGGGCTGGAGTGAGGATCAGGCAGACCCTTGTTGGGAACTCACTTTGAGTTAAGGCACTGACAATTCCAGTGGGCTTCTCCTGCAGACCAAGTGCTTAGATGGAAATGGCCACACTGGAAATGAATCCTCACAAAACACAAGGGAAGTGTTTCGGGGCCCACTCCTGCATTCCTGAGCCTGAAAATTCAGTCTAAGCCTGGCAGCAGTGTCCCTGAAATGGCACAATGAGACATTTGTGCATCTACTTTGAGCAGAGGCAGATGAAAATCGCATTTTAAAAGCCTGCACTTTTATAAAAAGGGTAGAAGAGACTTGGAAGTCAGTATCTCTTTCATGTGTTTGATCTGAAGTCAGTAAGTCATGGACTTAAATCCTGTGTGCAGCCTTATCTTAGCTTTTTGGGATTTTTGTCTGTCCCTAAGGAGCTTGATAAAGTGAGGGATGCCAGCACAGGGCACTCCTGCTCAGACCTTTTCTACTTTTAAAGGATAAATAGAAAGAAATAGAGGTATGTGTGGGAGTTTTAGATCTTACAGCACTAATGTCCTCAGAGGAAGAACAAACAGAGCTCAGGCAAATGTTTGCAGATTTATTTTAGTGACCTAAATGAAACTAGAATTCCAAGCAACTGGCCCTGATTTATTATGTTCATAATATAGTGAAGGCTTTTTCTCACAGTAAATGTTTTCTTTGTTGTATTGATATAAATGACTGTTTTGGTCCCAGAAGGAAAGTGTTTTCAGAGGCTGATGGTTTCTCTAAGAACAGTGCATTTCAGTCTCTCAAAGGGTTATTCTGCTGATAAGCCAGCCTGGCTTTGGGGACCAATTGTTAGTGCAGTTACAGCACAGGTCCAGAAAAATTGTCCATGAACAATTTCTCTGAAGTGATGTTAGTGGAATTTAAACACTGTTATTGAAGGAGGAAGGCAAAGAACATTGTGATTCATTGTCTATCAGTTACTTAGAGCTGGGAGGATACACTCAGCACAGATTTGGGGGAGATTTGTTGTCCTTCTCTTCCTGCAGTAGGAGTTTGCAGTTTCCAGAGAAGCTCCAACTTTAAAGATGCTGGCTAGAGAGTGGGCTGCTGCTGATCTTCTGTGGGAGAGCTTTCCATTTGGGATTGCATTTTCCTAACTAGAGATACAAGCAACTCAAAATAGAAAGAAATAAATAACTTAATGTTTAGAGCCTGGGGCTTTTTAAAATGATTGTTTTTGTCCTGGTAAGACCTTTCTTTTCTGCTGTTGATGATTTATATTATTATGGATTGCAGTGTTAATAATTTGCAAGATTACCTGGCAAATGGAATAGATAGTTCAATTTAACATTTTAGGAAAATATCAAAACAAATCAACATTACAGACTTTGACACACAGGGTCACTGATTCCTCTGCTAAAACTGACAACAAACAAATGACTCATGCTAAAATGCAACAGCTCAATTATTTGGCCAGCTGCTCCAGCAGTGTTACAGAATGGATGTCAGTGTCCCTAAACCTGTGGTGATATTTTTCCCCCTCTCATCCACGTGTAGAGTGTTGTGATCTGGGTGAGAATTACAGCTTTTAGTATTTTAAAAACCAAGACAAAACCCAAACCCCACATAAGGCCCAGCACAGGCTGCCCAGGGCAGTGGTGGAGTGCCCATCCCTGGAGGTGTTCAAGAACCATGTGCATGTTGGACATGGTGGTGGTACTGCTGGCAGTTGGACTTGGTGATCTTAAAGGTATTTTTCAACCTTAACAATTCTATAATTCTATGATTCCCAAAAAAATGAGATCAAATCCCACTAGGATTGGAAGTGATACTCTGAATTTTGGCTTCTTTGCAGGCTTATTCTGTGACATTGATCAGATTTCCCAAAGGGCTGTGTTCCCTTTAGGGTTCACAGTGGTTTGTGTAAATGTGAGTCATGGCTTATGGTCTTCTCACTAAAATCCACCTTTGGAGAAGAGGGGACTGACAGGAATCCAAGAGGAAAAAGCACTTCCTGGCAAGCAGGTGCCTCTGGATGCTTCAGCAGGTGTGCAGCTCTCACTTCAACCCCCTTTCTCAGGGGAAGTCCATCAGGGGAAAGTGGCAGCATTGGCACTTTGCTGTTCTCAGGAGAAATATCTCCTGTAGCAGAGTGACTGGGCTGGGAGAGGTGCTGGTTGGGCAGGACTCTGCGCCTGCTCCTCATCCTCTGCCCATGAATTGTGCCACGATCCTTCATGATGCATTCTGGGCAAGATGCAATTTCTTTTGCCCCTCTAAACCATAAAAAAGCCTACATTTTCAGGGGCATCTTCCTTACTTGGACATCTATACCTTAGTTTCACTACTAAGGCCAGTGTTTCACCAGTCACAAATGGAAATGCTGTGGGTACGTGAAACTCTGTTATAGAGTCTAATCATTGTTTAGAAAGTGAATCTCTTTGAAAAAAATCTTTAGGCTCAGGATCTGAGCATCACAACACAATGGTAACTGGCTGTTGCATCAAGCTATGGATCCCATCTGGTTTAAGGACATCAAGTAAACCTGCAACTGCACAGGGAATCCAGCTGAGATGGGTATGGACTCTGAATTGAGAAGGGTTTTCCTGTGGCTTGTGCTGAGGCTATCATCCAGTGTTGCCATGGTGGATACTTGTCATTTATAAGCTTGTTGTAGTAGTGATGAGGATTTGTGCCAGATGAATTCCTTCTATATTCAAGTTCCTCAGAAAAAAAAATGATGTTACATGCCTTGTTACTCATCCTTTTTTGCCCTTGGGTAGGACTGTGCAGCATCAACTGGTTTTTTAGTCCTTGTGGGAATGATTGATGGGCCATTGAATCAAATTATGGATCAAAATCATGGATCAAATTATGTCCCTTTGAAATGGACACCACAAAATTCTGGAGGCTGAGCTCTCCTCAGTAGAATACCCCCACAACAGCAGGATTTTCCTGAACCTCTGTGTGCATGCTGAATCTAGAAACAGCATTAGGTATGGCCCAAATAACCAAGATTACCTCCAGCTGCAAATCTGGGCTTCAAATCTATCCCACAGATTGGTCTGAGTTTCTCTTTTGCAACCCTCAATTGTATCAGTCCTGCTGTTGGTGCTGTTCTGGAAATCAGGCAGGGTTGTGTTTATCCTGAACTTGATCCAGTTTTTGTGTGGCCCTGGGGGATAATGGACAGCAGATGATGAGTTAATTGGTAAGGCATGCCAGAGCACACTTCTGTATCAAAGCCAAACCAAAATGGCCCTTAAAGGCCACCTTCTGCTACCTTCTCTATTTTGAGGCCGCATGAGGTGTGTTCTAAAGATCCACTGACAAGAACTTCCTCTTTCCATGCCTTCAAGCTGGCTCTGGGAGCACTTCACACTTCTGCTCTCTCACAGGGCAGGAGCTCCTGTTTTCTCTTCATCTTAAATCCAGCAGTGGGGAACTCTATTGAGTGCTGGGACTACAGCAGGAGGCAGAAAAACTGAAAATTGCCACATTTTCCAGGAAAACTTGTGCATCTGGGCACTCAGCACAGGGTACAAATGTGCTCATCCCTGTATTCCATGTCCAGATGGGAACACAGAGACATGGCCAGCTCCATGTACTGCTTAAGAGAAGGGATTCAAAGTGCCACAAGAGGAACAATATCATTCACTACCTAACAATATTCTGGTACATGAGTATTTTGATACACTTAAATTTAAGGGGCAGTTCAATTCAGTAAGTGTCAAAGAATACGGCTTCTGAACTAGAAACTCTTTTGTTGTCTCCTTTTCATGATGCATAATAAAAACCATAGACACTATTGAGCTTAGATTGAGGCAGTGATCTTCCAAATATACTACTATATAACTCAATAAAAGAGTGTTATATTGGAGCAAGGCTAAAAATTCACTAGAACAAGGATGAATCTGATATGTGACTTTATTATGGTGATACATTACTGATATGTACTACAATTTAGACCATCTTTTTTCCTGTGGAGTCACACAATTGAAAAGAAATGGAAAAAGGTGATTTTTTTGTCACTTGTATAGTAAAAGCTTTAAAGCTTTGTGCCAGCCAGCTTTCTGCATTGATGATGAGATAATTTGACACTGGAATCTTGTATCAAGCAGTTCAAGGGAAACAGTGATGTACTGGCATTGCTTGAACTCAGTGAAAGACTGGGTATGTATCAGTATCTACTATATTTATATATCAGTGTTTGAACTCTGATTCTTCACAGTGATGAGCTAAAACCAGACTTTATACCAGAAGCCCAGCCTAAGCTATTCCTGCAACAGCATTACCTTACAATTCCAAATTCAGCTTTAGGTCAATGTTCTAGTCCCTGTGATTGCAGGAAAACAACTAAAACCCAACCCAGAAGTAAGAGAAAGCCCAGAGAAGAAATTGAACTTATTAGAGGGAATTTCAGTTCAATGGCTGCTTTACAGAGGGCAGAATAATGAAGATAAAGTTGGAGACCTCTGAGGACTCTTTCTGGAATAGTGTTCAGACTTAATCTTGCAAGCCCTGGGACAAGTAAATAATCCTGCCTCACATACAGAGCGTCACCTGACGTCAGTGAATGATTTGCAGGGGAAAGGATTACTCACAGGACTAAGGGTTTGTACATTTACTTTAATTAGTCTCTCTCTGGTTTTTATTGTTGTTTGTTGGTGGAGTTTTTTTGGTTTTTGTTTTTTAATTGTTTTCAAGTATTAAGAATAACTTTCCCTGTATTTCTGCTTCCACACCCATTTTGGTCAACATAGCAGGTGAAATACATATAGTGGCACACAAATTTATGGTGCATTTAAATTCTGTGTAATTATAACAGCTGTTAAAACCATTCCATAAAAGCACACAGTCTCAAGGGCAATGGCCCCAAGCGCTCTCAACATCCTGGATGAAGCAAAACTGAACTTCTGTTAAACAAGTTTATACCCTTTTTTCCCCATCTCAAAACTAACTGCAGTGCATCCATATGAAATCAAGAGAAATCCAGGTTACTAGACAGCATAAATGAGAGTGATATCTAAGATCTTGATATCTAAGATCTACTAATAAGGAGGAGAAAATTACAAAGGGACCTTTGTGGACCAGTTTTGGTGTGAATTTTAAACCAGAGACCAGAGAAGGCCTTGCTAAAGTAGATCAGTCTGTTGTGCAGGAGTCTGAGCCTCTGTCAGCCTAGGGGTACATCTGCATTTGCAACATAACTATTGAGTGGCCTTGGTCCCAGGAATGCCTTATCCCTGTGGGACACTGTCTGAGGCTGTGCTGGTAACATTCAGATGGATACTTTCACTGGAACAGTGTGAGCTGATTTTGGATGTTTCTCTGGGTGATTACAGTCACCCTGGCTGGAAGAAAGGGCAGAATAAGACCCCATGCTTTCTTATAACTTGTGGGAAACAGATTCCAACCAGGATAAATTGGAGGTGAAATATAGTGGTTTTTTAAGGGTATTTAGTTGCTCTACACATCACAAATCATGAAGAACTAGTTCTGAATAAAGTTCTGAGGCAGAATGCATGCTTAATTCTTGAAAGAAGGGAAAAAACCCACAACCATATATATTCAGAAGTAACTGGAGAAACAGGAACCCTCTGAATGGCTCTGGTATGTGGTCACCTTAAAGTCGCCAAAATCAAACATTGAAGTAGCACTGCCAGGATGAGTGAAAGGAGAAGAAGAAATTGCTCTTTATTTCAGAGACCAGCAAGCTACTCAGAGCAATTTAAGCCTCTGTCATATCAAGACTGTACTGTAAAACTGTGGTAGAGGAGAGCAACCCTTGGAAAATAACCCCAAACTTATCTGTTCCAATCCAGTCATCCATGCTGGAGGGGAACCATAAGAGCAGTGTGGGAAACTTGTGCCTTACACTGACTTCTAACAGACTTCAGGTCCTCTGGATGGATGACCAAAATCCTTCAGAATCTGCCCCCAGGCTGTGGATGAACATGACCCTTGTGTCATGTCACAGTTCATTTTTGTCTTTATCAATAACTGCTTCTTTGCCCTTTAAAAATTGTTTTTCAAAACCTTTCTTGTGGCCTGCTTTAATATTTTATTTTCAATTTGTGTTTTGCATTTAACCTGCCAGGGTGTGCAGCTTCCTGTTGTCTTCATTTGACCCAATATTTGTGATCTTTCTAAACATGTGGGATGGCAATTGTGCAAATGATGTGAATTTCTGTTGGTTTTCTTTCTTCCCTGTCCTGGCTTAACCTCTCTGTGTAGTGCTTATTTGGAGACTATAAAGGGAAAAAAAAGGTACATTGAAATTTTGTTTTCAAACAACCTGTAGGACATCAGATATGCTGTTAAACTCCTTGAAAACATGAAGTTTATTAAACAACTTTGAAAACAACAGGTACAGACTGTCAGTGTTAATGTTTTCTTGCTGGTTAAAGTCAGGGGCTCAGAACTTCTAGATACTTCCTTATCTTTGACTACTCTGCCAGCATCATGCATTTGTATCTAAAAAATAAATAAAATTCCTACGGTAGCAGGAAATGAGTTTTCTTATCAGATCAGGCAGGTGAATAGCCCTGCTTTTAGCATGGTTATGCAAATCCCTGCAAAAACTCAAGGAGTAAAGAAACTAAAGGAGGCCAGAATTGCAGTGTTGTACAGAACAATTTTACAAGTATTTGTGGAAGGTATTGTTGTACCTTGTGAAGGAAGACACCCTTTGGGCTCAGCAGAAGGAAAGAAGCCTCTAAGTTCATGCTTTGGGTAACTCAGAAGGCTGGAACGATTATACAGAGAGCTTCAGCTCCTGTGTTAAGATAAGAATGGCCAGTTTGTCCAACAAGATGTTCTGTGGGTTTTTGTTCTTCCTATACTGCAGTCCAGAAACGCGATCAATAAATAGGGATTTGTTTTCTTGTAATTTTTCTACTCCTGTAGAAAAGCTTGCACTGGATTCTACCATGGCATAGATTTTTATGTTTGGGGTGTTTTTTCCAGCTTATCTCAACCACTAAGTAAAATAAAAATAACAACTGTTTCTTTTTCAAAACAGGTTCAGCTGCTAGAAAACCAACCAATCAATCCTTGGGGCAGGGCATGAAAGGAACAATGTACCCTCATGGTTGGAAGAAACCAAAGTCAGGTGAGGGTGATCCATTGCACTCTTTTCCACTCAGGTTAATTTCCACTCTCCATGACTGTTCTTATTGATCCTGGTTGTTCACTGATGTCATTTGCTGCTATTCCTTCCTTTGTTCCAATATTTATACATGTAAATAAGGGAGGATTAGATCTTTTCCAGCCCTTGTTGGTGGCCAGGCTTTGAACTCCCAGCCCAGCCAAGGGCTGAGCCACTGCTGGAGCTCCAGCACTGATGGCTGCTGTCGATGGCTCTGCTCAGTGTTTGAACACAAATCATTAAGTGCTTTATTAGCCCTTTGCACCCTGCTAAACAAAAGCTGGTGTGTTTGCCAAGCCTTGCAGTGCAAGTTGTTGTGTGTGCCCAGTCATCCTTATGCTGGAAAAGCCTTGGGAGTTTTGTGGAAAGAAGGCAGAATGCCCATTGTACCAGCAAGCAGAATGGCTGCAGTCTGGTTCCTAAAGGGCACCTTGGAGGCTCTCACAGCCCCTGCCTTGGGCCTGCTAAAGAACATGAGCACACATTGGCATCTATCTCCTGCTCTCCAGGTGTCCATGGACATCCTTCTGGTTCCTGCAGGGCCTGGGCTGTTAAATTACCCCAGTGTGCTGTTCAGTCCCTCACCTCTTGGTGCTCACCTGTGTCACCTGTGACCATTGCCCTGCAACCCTGGCAGCCAGAGCACCTTCAGGTGGGATGCAGCCAGCATCCCTCCCAGGGCACATGGAGTGGGGGACAGGGGAAGCCATTGCTGTTGGGATGGGAGAGAGCTTCAAGCCCCTCCAGTGCAGCCCCTGCCATGGGCAGGGACACCTTCCACTGAACCAGGGTGCTCCCAATGCTGTCTAGCCTGGCCTCCCGCACTGAGGACATTACAGGAGGTGCCTCTGCTGTGCTGCTGCCCAGACTGTGCCTTCCTCAGGCTGCCTTTGCTCCTCACACAGTCAGGGATCAGGCAAATCTGGGCTGCACTTGGACCTTAACCTCTTCAGGGCTTGATAACAGAGCTGAACCACTGTTAAGAAACTGCAAGTTAATGCCAATTACTTTCTCAGGTATTTACCTTGCTGGAGATAACCTGAGGTTATTACCTGAACTTGCTATTTTGACTTTTCTGCAGCAAGATGGTGCAAGTTGAGCAAGATAAAGCAGTGTATTATTGTACTGATAATTCAAAGTACAGCAGTGCATTTCTTTTTATCCCACTTAGGATTGCATAATAATGCAGCACAGGCAGGAAGTTCCTTTCCTTTTTTTTCTTTTTGAAATCTTTCTCACTGCATTGCAATGGAAGTTATTTGCTTTCAAAACTGTAATAGCAACATGTATTTATCAGTTGACCTTGAACTTCATTTTTAATGAATAACAAAAGTCAACAGAATACTGGCTCTTGATAATCTGTAAGAGACATCAAAAAAAGAGAAAGGTTAGGTAAGGAAGGCACATAAAATCAGGTAATAATCATTAAAGAATCATGTTATTGCTGTTTACACTGTTACTGGGAGCTAAACAGAGTTAATATTGCCTTTCAAACCTTCCAGAGCTAAGTCTTATGGGGTTTTTCTTAACTAGAGTGAAGGACAAAGATAAGCAAAGTAGAAAAAAGTCAAACTAAGGTCAGCAATTTAGGCCAATATAAAAGAAGGCAATTCAGCAGGAGAACAGCTGAACAGCACGTGCTGGGGGAGGAAGAGGATGTGCCAGTGAAGAAAGGAGAAAAACATGGAAACGTTATCAGAATTGTTTGCTTTATAAACTTGCTGCCCATTTCTTGCTTCCTTTTCATAATGTAAGTCTGGCTGGTTGATCACTGCACATGGTGGTTGCCTGTGGCTCTGTTCCTGTACTTGACTGCATTTTTAATTGTCAAGGGCACCTACAGCAGTCTTCAGGCACTGTTTTGGGCTGTTGCTGCAAACCCAGATAAACACGAGTGGAAGTTCCACTTGGAAAAACTCTGTTGCTCACAGAAAGGGAATTTTTAAACTTCACTCTTGACTAAGGCTGAGAAATTATCTCCGAGTTTGCATTCGGCAACATTGCCTACAAGTTACTTATCAAATCAGGGAGCAAGGGACTTGGAACAAAACGTACTTAATTAACTTTGACTACAGAGCTGATATGTAAAGCAAGCTTATCAAAGAGCAAAAATACACTTCTTATACAACCCCCAGGAAAAACCTCAAGCAGACACCATGTCCAGGAGAAGCAGTATGTGCAGATGAGCTGTGGCAGGACATTTGCAGAGCCCCTGTGCTGGGCAGTGAGGACACAGCACAGCAGCCCCTGGTGACCCTGTGTGCATGCTGTGCACTCCCTCTTCTGGATAGCTTGGAGTGCTTGTGCTGGTGGAATTTCCTCCCTTTGCTAAAAGCTCGGCAGGGCTGAAGTTACAGTGCTGCTCCTGGATTGTGGTGAGGAGCAGAGAGGCACAGCAAGCAATAGGGGCTCTGGGAGCTCCTGGGGGTCCTGGTACAGCCACAAGCATGTGGGTTGTTATCAGTTGTGTGGAGGCTATGGCAACACAAAGGGCACCTGACCAAGCCTGAGCAGGTGCTTTCAGAACCAGCATTTCAGTGCTGACCACATCAAAACCAGAAAATCTGGATCTGACTGCTGTGGGCAGCCTCTTCCAGTGCCACGAGTCACACTGCAATAATGGCCTGAATGCCCTACATGCCAGGCATCCAAACCTTTGATCACAATTTGAGCTCTGCAGCTCAGACTCATCACTATGGAAATCTGATTTTTGTTTAGGAAAGCAGCTGTGACCTTGCAGTTGGGTCACCTAAAAAATATGGGGCATGGCCTCGTCCCCACCTGTGCCCCTAGCTGACCCTAGGCATGTCATCTGCTCTTTGCTTCTGTAAAACAAGGCTGACAACATTTCTGATGTCGTGGGAGGAAAATGAAACCTCATAAAATCACAGAATCATGGAATAGTTTGGGTTGGGAGTGACCTTAAAGCCCCTCCCATTCCATCCCCTGCCATGGGCAGGAACACCTTCCCTTATCCCAGGTTGCTCTGAGCCCTGTCCAACCTGGCCTTGGACACTTCCAGAGATGGGGCAGCATGGCTGGGGTAATTGGGTATCTGGCATTAGGAGCCTTTAACAGCTTTGTCAGACGGAGAACCTAAACTTCCATATGAAATATTCATTACCTTTATTTATTTTGCTTGCTCTGGTCAGGGAGGGTTCACAGTATCTCTTCTTGTAACCTCTGTGCTGTCCTCTCACCTCTCCAACCTCCACTAAGCAAAAAACCCCAACTCTCCATCCTTGCACTGCTTCTTCCCTGGAGCAGACTGGTAAGGATTGCCTAATTAATTCCTTAGGGCTGGAAAATATACCCACCAATTCCTTTCCCATCCAGATAGTTTGGACCCTTCCACCCCCAAAACCTTTAGCTTCCTCCACTCTCAGACCTCCAGAAATCTTCAGTCTTAACTGAAGAAAACAGAATTTTGGGATAATCTGTTTGGTCCCTTCCTTCCCACACCCTTTATGAGTGGGTTTATAGCTATATTAAGGCTTATGAATCTTATATGCCCCCCAAACAGGGAACCCATTGGTAGCACTCTATTTTCCAAGTGTAATTAAATCCTCAGTGTCCAATTGGAGCCATGGAATTTCATTGCTAAGCATTGTGCTGCTGACAGAAGAGAATGCTTCAATTTGAAGCCCATGAGATTTACAGGAATAAAGTAAAGCTTTGCTCTAGGTTTTCAAAAGCCCAAACTCTGCCTGTGCATCCATTATACATGAAAGAATGATTAAACTACCAAAAAAAAAATCAGATATCCAATCTTTTGTATTTTGGCTGCAGGCAGTTCAGCTCTGTCTGGTTGAGTGCACGTTGTGTGTTCTTCCTTTGGATACACAAAGAGCTCTAGGTTGGGGATGAAAGGGGCAGGGGGCTGGAATCACATCAGGCTGTTTTCCCTCTGTGTTTGGACAATGCAAGAACAGGCTCTGCACACACAGGAATCTCTGGGGATCATCAGTTGCTTAGGCAAACTCAGTCCCCCATTGTTCTGATGCAAAATTGGAAATATTGGTTCATAATGTGTTGAAAGGTTTCTGTGCATCCTGAAAAAGTATGGAATCATCTAACACGTGAGCTTGGTTTTTATTGGGGTATATATATCCATCCTCTGCAGCTGGCTGTCAGGCCTACCTAAGCCCATACAGCTTCCCAGCTCAAGAAATCCATGATTTGGTGAGGGTTACTTTGGTGAAATCAAACTGTTGCTCACCTGCTGCTGATTAATTTACCTGCAGTGTATCTGTATAAGCAGAAGCATTCAGTATTTTTAGCATGGTAAGAATTTCTACAAGCAGTGAAAGCACCAGGCTCTGAAGAATCAGTGAAATGTTTCTACCCAGATCAGTGCACCTACACTGGTGTTTGCAATGCTTCATGCCCTACAGCTAGAACTGATCCAGTGGAGGGTACCTGAGTGGCACAGCTTGGGGTCCTGCACATCAGCTGATGTGTCTGGAGAGATTTGTGATGAAATCACATACTATGGACCAGCAAGTCTTATATATTTTGTATTCTTGTACTATGCACTAGCAAGGCTGCATCCAGGTATATAAAGATCCCATATTCCAGAGTGCACAAGGGTCATTTCCTTGGCTTGTTTGTTCTTTCAGCTGGTCTTACTGATCCATAACTCACTGTTCAGCCCCTTGTTCAGGTCACACTGCAGGCAGTGCTGTGGTTGTGTAAGGCTGCAGTTCCTCATTCCCAAAGCTCCTCTTCCCCAGCCCCTTCCCTCTGTCACGTACATCCCAGCCTTGACACAGCAGGAATGTCACATGGTTCTGGATGTGCACACCTGTATCCCTGTCCAACCAAGCTCATCCCCAGGCTCACATTCCCAAACAGACTCACAGAGGCCTGCAGGGCTTTCTGACATTTATTTCCCCCAGCTACTCCTGCACAAGTGTTTATGGGTGTCTTGCACCAATGCTAAGACAAGTGTTACACGTGCCAGCCTTGAAAGGGTTTGGAATCTTTTCCAACAGACAGCTGGGTTTGTTCCAGATTTACCACTACATCTTGCTTATGGTGTTGCCTTTTATTAAACTGTTTTGAAATATTTTTTAGTTTTGCTCCTGAGCTGGATTTACTATGTGCACAGGTAACAAAAGGCAAGGAGAAAAACAACCACAGCTCCTGTCAGTCAGACATGGGGTCTGTGCTCCCAGTCACACAGGCCATGGTCACAGCTGCACATATCATACACTGGACTTAATTCTCCTGTACACTCTGTGACTTGAAATTATTTCTCCCCTTCCTGCTCACCCCCAAGGATTTCTGTTTTCTTCACTCAGCTCTGCCCATGGCTCTGCCCCCCTTCCTGAGGACAAGGCAGCCTTTAGCCAAACCATCAGTTGTGCAAGAGAAGGCTGGTGTGAATGTGAAACTCTGCTCTGGATCCAGCCTCTCCCCAGTGAAACAGGCTGCAGATTTCTCCTTACACCTTCAGGACCATGTCAAGAGTTCTTCAGGCTCTCAGCACCTATTTTTGTAGTTTGTGAAATTCATCTTGAAAACGAGGGAGTTCCCTGCTCCCTAACACAGAGAGGAGCAGTGACTTTCATCACCCTCAGCTGCCTGAGCACTCAAGTGACCTCTCCTAACATCCGAACAGCTGTGAGAGGAAAAACAAAGCCCTCTTGCTGAGGAAGGAGGAGGAAGTTCAGGCTGTTTATGTGTAGTTATGGTTTCCTCTGTTTTTTCCTATTTTGTGTTGTGCCTGTTGGTTTTTTTTTTTTAAGTTGCAGAAAGCAGACTTTGCAGAGCTGGCAATAATACTCACTGAATATGCTGGAAAATGCTGTTATTTGTTTTCTCAGGATTCAGGCTGTTCTAGCATATTTCTGAAATCTGGGCTTCTATAAGGGGTCTGTGAGAGGCCCAGGATATGTTCTAAAATAGAAACAGAACAGAATTGTACAGTGTGTAAAATGTTTTGGTTGCTTGAGTGCTCAGAATTTAAAGTGGCTTAAGCCATTTATAATTATCACACCTATTCTCACTTTCATTCTTTTTAAAGGATCCATAGAAAAATGTCTTCTTGCAGGTGCAATCACTAATTCCCTACATGGAGGAGAAGGACTTCTGCAGCCCATTGCTGCAGTAAGAGCTGGCTGCTGTCAAGATCAGTGTAAGCCCTGCATCTTATGTTCTTGTTTTCAAGCTCAGGTCTTCAACCATGTGGTTTTGGTGTGGTTTTTTTTTTTTTTTTTTTTTTTTTCAATGAAAATAGAGATTCCATGTTCAAAAAGCTGGGAACAAGTGAAAAGCAAGAAAGTGCAGCAGCTGGAAGGTGTAATGATACTGGGGTGTTGTAATACTGTTTGCAGCATGTGTGGGGGAGGATGTTGAGACACTCAAGGGGAAGAGACAGACTTGATCTTGCTGAGAGCAAGAGACAGAGAGGCCTGGTGTGTGCACAGCCAGCACTGCTGAGCAGCCCTGCCAGGGTAAAAACCTCTGCTCTGTGGCTCTCTGTATTCTGGTTGTAGAAAGGATGTTGGATAAAGAGCTCAGCACTCAGGTGAAAAACCAGAATGGTTTTACAAAACTGCAAAACTGCTGCCTGTGGGAAATACAGAAAGCCTTGGGAAATGCCCTTGGGTACTACACCCCCAGAGGCAGTGGCAGAACAGAGGGAGAAATTCCCTCTGTTCTGCCACTGTCTCCTGAGCCAAGAGCTGAGTAAGGATGGCTTGAGGCCATCCTTGAGCTTTGAGTTATGGGTGTTGGCACAATGTCAGTGGGGGGAGTGTAGGGCAAGTTTGCAAACTTGGCTTTCAGATGACCTAAAACCATTCTCCCATCTATGAAATAATCTGTCTCTTGAGTGATTTGCTTGGATATCAGTTAAGGTAAGTAAGATCCCAGTAGTCTAATTCTCTCCTTTTAGTGACTGTTGGAGTTTAGGATTCTTCCTCTTGTTTCTTTCTTTTCTTAGGGAATTTTCTCCCATATGTTGCTAGAAGACAATAACGACCCAGACAAAAATAAGTTGCCCAGCTCAGGGAAGGAGGGCATCTGGCTGCACTTCTCTTATGTGAGGGCTTCTCTAGGTGGAGGGGGGCAGAGATACCCCGAGAACTGGGCTGGGGAAAAGGGGCTTAGGCAGCTGCCAACTTTCTCTTGAGCTCTCAGCACTGCGAGGGGAAGGAGGCTGCGCTCGCTGTGGGAAGAATTCGCCACCACTGCGGGGTTCTGTCCTCTGCTGCCTTCTGCCGTGAACGGAGCTCTGCACATAGAGCAGCTGCTGCACTGGGACCTTGCTGTAAACACCCTACCTCACCAAACAAAGAACCCTTCACCATCTGCCGGGGCGGCTCAGGGGAAATCCCGGTATTCCCGAGCCCCTTTGCCCTCTCTCTGTGCCCTGTCCCAGAGCCGGGCTGTTGCTACCCAGCACACCCGGAGTTATTCACGCCATTGCAGCCATGCAACCCCTCCCTGCCGGATGGCTCCAGCTACAGCTGCAAAGTTTCTGGTCCATCCCATCTACCACCCTGGGATTTTGCTCATTCCTGTTGTGTAATTAAATCTCCTCTATCCCAGCCCGCCATTTCCCGTGTGCTCGCCAAGGGGCGCCCCCTGCAGGCCGGGGGAGCCAGCGCAGGCCGTGCCCGGCGGGAGCAGCAGCGCCCCTGTCGGCTGTGCCCGGAACTGCAGCACAGGGACATTGCCTGCAGAGCGGGAAGAGACTTCTTTGGGGTTCCTGCTTTACCCTTGATTTCTTCTCTTTCTTGTTGTTGTTTGTTTGACTCGTTGTGCATGTACATTCTACTAAAGAACTGTTATTCCTTTTTCCATATCTTTGCCTGAAAGCCCCTTAATTCCAAAGTTATGATAATTCAGAGAGAGGGAGGTCGTGTTCTCCATTCCAAGGGAGGTCCCCACCTTCCTTGGCAGACCAAACCAAAACAGTGACCTAGTAACAAATTAGGAGATCTTTTGAGATCATGCAAAAGGATTTTATTACCCCAGTGGTCATAATAAAGCCTTTTAGCAGAAATGGAAGGAGGCGACCTAAGTCAGAGCTGTCCCAGGGTCCCTGAGCTCCATGTCTCTCAAGGTTACATCTGCAGTGTTAATAAAATCACAGGATCAGAGAGTGCTCTGAGCTGTGAAGACCCTAAAGATCATCACATTCCAGCCCTCTGTCATGGGCAGGGACACCTTCCCCCAGAGAGGTGTATGTTTCCTGCACAGGGTAAATGAGTCCCATTTTCCATATTTTAGGGTATTATTTTCTTGAGGTGGATACCTGGAGATGTACTTTTGGGAGATCTTGGCTATTTAGTGCATCCTCTCATGACAATGTGTATCTCTTTGTCTTAGAAGAGAACTGAAACCAGGGTTCACCCTGTGTTGGTTTTGTGCTTGCAGTTGGTTTTGTGCTTGTACTTTCCTTCTCAGGGAGTGTTGGGGAGATGTTTACCACAGCTGTGGAGTTAAAACACAACCCATCTTTGGATACAAAGCCAGTGACCTGGAGCATTACTGTACTCTTGAAAATGAATCTGCAGGCTCTGAGGACTGGTTCTGTAGTACTGATTGTCCTCCTTGTATTACATGTACATGCTCTCAAACAGCATCTGCCTCTGGTGTTGGAGCTCCAAATCAATCTCTGATCTCTTTGAGGGGTGAAGTGCACCTGGAGGGTTGTGGAATTGTACTAGTGTTGGTGTAAGCCAGGGATTAAAGCACTGGCAGGAGTAAGGCTGTAATTCTTAAAGCTGCAATGGCCAGACTATTATTTTTCCCTGAGGATAATCTGAAAGAAAATAACTGTTTATGCTGGCTTTGGAATGTTTCAGTCCAGTCCCAAACCACTGACCTCCTAAAAACAAAATATGTCAACACTTCCCTGAAAAAGGCCATTCTCCAGGCATCTGCTAATACCAGCCAGTTTGCCTGAATGTGCACAAATAATAAACAAAAAGAGCCACAGGTCTGGTTGAATCACAGAGCAATTAGGAACCTTGAATGAAGGCTTGCAGATGCTACCTTTGCAATTTATGGTTTGCACATTCCTGTTCCTGCACTTCATAAGGACTAAATGAGAGGATGAGGGCTGTCAGCATATCCTGCTGGCAATAATATTCAAATATCCTTACTTTTAAGAGCTCTATTTTGAGTAACTGTTTAAATAGTGAAAGAGAGGAATTTCATGCCTTCTTGTTGAATCAGCAAAGCCTTGAAATCTCCTGTTGCTTTTCTCTTCAGTTATTTATAGCTTGGGTAGTCTCCTCCCCAGCACTTCACTCCTGGATCCTGTAAATCCAGCTAAGAATCATGCAAGACAGAAGAATTCATGATGGTATGAATTATGAAAGCTCTTGAACTCAAAGATTTAGACTTGCATTGCCTGTGTCACTTTGTTGCTTCCTCTGGCTCCTGTAGCCTCAGTTCTCTCTCCAGCCTGACCCAAGAGGTTTCCTCTTTCCCTTCATCCTTTCAGGTGTGCTCCTGCTGCTCTGTCCTGCTGCAGCTCCTGGCAGCTTCTCCTGCAAGCCTCCTTGTTTAGAGAAACAAACAGCCATGGATTCTGCTCTGCCCTAGGTAAGTGGGCAGAGAGAATATTAGTTGGAGTATTTAAATGTTAGTTGCAGTATTGACAGCTTCAACATATTGGAAAGGAATAGATGTGCAAATGGAGAGGTGCCCTCTGAACTGTGCTTGCTCTTAATCCTGGTGCTATGGAACTGAGGATATTTGCTGTCCATGGCATGTGGTGGCTGCCAGAGTGCTGAGGAAGGGCTCAGATTGGTTGCCTTCCTCCTGAAGGCTGCAGGAGATGTCAAACCAAAGAAAATGGAACATAACACAGTCCTCAGAACTGTATGGCTTTTGTCTCCCCGCAGAAACCATCACTGGGAAAGCACTCCATGGTTTAAGGCAGCAGCAGGATTGCTGTGCCCTTGCTGGGTTATTTTGCTGCTGCAGTGGAAGGAAAGGAGTGGAGTGTGTAGGGCAGGATCTGCCTCTGTTTTCATAACTATTCCTGGCAGCTGGAATTGCAGTCCAGGTCTAAGCATTTCCTTTTGGTTTTCCATACCACCTCCCTCTTCCCACCTCAGGGTGGAAAAGGAGGCATTCCTCAGCCACTGAATACCAAAGTCCAGTTTTCTATTAAGCTTCTGTGGTGGAATAAAAGCTTCCAGGAAGGAAGCACAAAGAACCCCCATGAGGAACTGAGGCAAATCTGGCAGTATGGCTCCAAGGCTTGGAGGGATGGGCATTACACAGAGCTCTGCTCCTGGAGATCAGGAGTCAGCACTTCAGTTTGGGCTGGATTTGCATGTGCAAATTATTCACTAGCACTTTATTTTGCAGATTCTCACATGGTACTTCTAACAAAACACAGAGCAGCTCCTCTGTGGGTGTAGGAGCTTTGTTTGTGTCTCTCTGATCTCTTGGTACATACCTGCAAATAGAGGTTTAGTTCCAGATTTTGTGTTTCCTTGGCTACTCACAGCACTGTTCCCTAACCCAGTGTTTCACATGCTTTCAGGGTGATACAGCAATAGGCAAATATTTTACCTTAATCTACTAAACTACTAATTTAGAAGTAGAAAAACACCAGCTTCTGGGGTTTAGTCACTGCAATTTTCCATCTGTTGTCAATGGTAATTGCAGGGCACAGAACGCTTGATTGGCAGGGGCAAAAAAGCTGCTCATTCCATTTCTTATTTATCAGAAATTAAAAGCCAGCTTGCCTTAGTGTATGACATTTGTGAAGGCACAACTCTGGGGCAGCACCAAGCTCTGAGTCCCCCAGCTGGCACAGAGCCCTCTCAAGGAGCTCTGGTGATGCAGCTGATGGAATCCTCGCCTTGCAATAGCTGTGCCCCAAACTAGCTGTGCAGCTATTCACATACTCCTACAGATGGGTCTTTTTTCTTGTTTTAAAATGCAAATACATCTCCATTTAAACAGGACAGAGCCCAAGTGTTTCTCCAGAACTTGGAAACCCCGGGACTTGGAAACCCCAGTACTTCCCAGTCTGGGAAACAATATTTACTGAATTAGAAACTGTGGGTTTAAGGATGAGATGGCTGGTACCTAACTTAGGTACTAAAGATTGTTAATTTGATTTAGGAAGGGAAACAGCTCTTCACAGAGTGCACCAGGAACTTGTACAACACCCCAGTTCTGCTCCTTTGCAAGTGAGCTGCATTATTCATATTTCTTACAGTGTTACATCAAATGTGTTGGGATAAGCCCTGCTGTATTTGTCTCACAGAAGGTATTCCTAAGGGAGCAGGGAAAGGAAAGGGGCATTTCCCTGTGCACAGTGTGTGCCCAGGGCTGTGTCTGAGGGAAAGGGGCATTTCCCAAGTATTTTTACCTTGGAAGTGCTGTGTACATCTCTCATATTGCACTTCCCACTCTGCACTGCACTAAACATTTCTCTCATATGGCTGACACATAGCTTAACAAATCATTCTGTGGTATCTGGGGAAAAGCAGGTCAGTGGAATTGCAGAGATTGAGGATCATTTCCATAATCTTCATTAATCCTTTCCTTTGAAGTAAAAATATTCCAAATGGCAGTAAATGTCCTTACAGGATTTTGGCACCAGCAGCCAGCCTTGGGTGTCTTTGCAGTCATTGCTGCATAGGAATAGATAGAGGTGAATAATCTGGAGCAGTGGGTTATAGTTCCACAGGGACAACAAATAAGAAAGCAAAACAATGTGTTTCATGAGAGCCTGTCAGGACCCTCTTGGGAATTTTCTGTAAATAGTGCCTTATTTCTCTCAATCATCTCTACAAAAATACAAAATCCAGTAGGGCTGGTGTATAAAATCCTGACTAGTGAGAATTATAAATGCTGATGATAAATACAGATGCTCTGAGGGCTGGAGCTCCTCTGCTCTGATGCCAGCCTGGGAGAGTTGGGGGTGTTCACCTGGAGAAGAGAAGGCTCTGGGGAGACCTCAGAGCTCTTCCAGTGCCTAAAGGAGCTCCAAGAGAGCTGGAGAGGGACTTAGGATGAGAGATGGAGGGACAGGATGAGGGGGAATGGCTTCCCACTGCCAGAGGGCAGGGTCAGATGGGACCTTGGGAAGGAATCCCTGTGAGGGTGGGCAGGCCCCGGCACAGGGTGCCCAGAGAAGCTGTGGCTGCCCCTGGATCCCTGGCAGTGCCCAAGGCCGGGTTGGACAGGGCTTGGAGCAACCTGGGACAGTGGAAGATGTCCCTGCCCAGGCAGGGATGGAACAAGATGGGCTTTCAGGTCTCTTCCAACCCAAGCCTGTCTGGGATTCTATAATAAATGCTGTTTCTTTCTAGGAATGGGCATAATCAGTAATTAGGATCATTTAGGGTCTGTGGGATGAGAGGTGCTGTGTTGTGATGGACAGTTGTGCATGTTTTGAATAACTGTGAGAACCCCAGCAGGAGGAAAGGGAGCACCAGCCCTTTGGCCATTGCTGTCTGTGTTCATGATTTAGCTGCAGCTGCCTGCCAGGAAAAGCAAGCAGGGTGTGAAGGGAGGGTCAGTATCCTCTGGGACACCAATTACTGCAACTGGTGATTGATAGCCGAAGGGTTGGTCAGCCAGGCCCTTCTGGAGGTGTGATGAGGCAATTCTCCTCATGGCTTTTTGCTCCTTAAAGACAGTAACTGGCAAGAGGTGCTCCAGACTGAGCAGTTTTGATTCAGATTGGACAATTTACACCTGCAAACAATACCTGGGAGATGCAAAAGGCCTGCAAAAGGCCAGGGAACAAGGGGGAATGAGTTCATGTGTTGCTGTGTCTGTGGGTGATTGTGCATCAGGGGTAGGAGCTGCTGCTGGGGAGCTGGAAGGGAAGAGCAGCTACTCAGACACCCTGTGAATCCCTTGCTAACAGAGTCAGCCTGAGGGACACTGGAGTTTGTGCCTGTCCAGACTTTTGCCCACTAAAGATAATACCCATGTGTGTGGAAATTGGCTGTTGGGACTCAATGGATTTTTTCCCTTTTCTTTAAGAATCTGGAGACAGTGAATTTTCATGCTGTTATTGCAAATCATAATTAATAATTAATTGGGGGTTGGTCCCCTTTTCACCCAGACCATCCTAAGAGTCTATGAACTAGTCCATTTGTGTGTAACCACAACTGAATTCTCAGGCTGCCTGCAGAAATCCTTGAGCCAGGTGTGTTTACCAACCAGCTCTGAAAATACCTGTCCTTTTTATTCTCCTGAGTAATTTAATCAAACTGACAGGGTTTTTCCAATGCAGCCTGACAGGTCTTTTAAAGCACTATGCTGAGCAGATTTCACAATGAAGATGTTATGAAACAAATAGAGAAAGATCAGGTAAATGCAAAGCCTCCTTTCTTTTGCTGATTAATATTGTTGAGATTTAGGACTCATGTTTAGTTCCTTTGCAGGAACGCTCAAGCAATAATTTAAATTAACTAAAACCACTAACATGTGATTTTAACATGTATTAGTCAAACTGTATTAAACCTTTGGGTGGTTAATTGTAATCAGAATTAATCTGGCCCTAATTTGATAGAGCTGACTTAATTTCCAAGGTCAAATTAAAGTTACTAGACTCCTGAATTTCTATGAGGAGGTGCTCAAAATGTTTTCTCCCATCTTGAAGATCCTGCTTTTCTAGGACAGTGAATAATTACTGCTATTCTTACTCTGAAAATATTTATAGTCTCTCATGCTGGTTTTGGCCAGGGCAGAGTTAATTTTCTTCCCAGTGGCTGGTATGGGGCTGTGCTTTGGACAAGTCTGATTTATTTCTCCTGGGCCACTTGGCAATGTCTGCAGCATCCCTTGGCTCCCAGCTTCCTCCCAACGTGATTTAATTAACGCTGCTGCACTTGGCTTCCGCCAAACAGCCTTATCAGGGCTGGCCTCAAGGTGCAGGATGCGCCCAAGGTACTGCTGACGGGTGAACCTCACAGCTTCCACATTCCCAAAGAGTTTGGATAATCATCACAAGGGCTGGATGTTTATCTGAAACATATTCAAGCCATTCCAGCCCTCTTGGGTCTGCAGGTTTAGGTTAGAAATCTTTGACGTAAGACTTGTGGTATTTCCTGCTCCTGACAGAGCCAGATATGCTCAAGTGTCCCTTTGAGGTGACATTTGTCTCCTGTTTTCACTGCTGCTCTGGGGTTATCAGGGCAGCCATTCTTGGATTTGGGTGCAGGAAGAGACTTAAACATGTTCTTGGTCTCAAGTATAAAGCACAACAACAAAGCCTAGAAAATGGGCTTTAAAGGGATGAGAGGGACAATGGGAAAATTTGTAAGAGACAGGGAGGGATTGTGGCAGCAGGGGTGCAGGGGCTGTTGTGGGAGGAGAGACATCTGCAGATCATGGGCCTTTGACTGCTTTGTGGGACAAAAGGAAAGTTGATTGTGAAAGATAAGATAAATGAAAAGATTAATTAAGAACATAAATGAACAGGAGAAAGTGCCATCATGTTCAATTTAAGGTTACAATAAGCTTTGCCAATACAGAAGGAATACAAATAATGTATACAAAGGAGTGTAAATGATAAAAAAATCAATCCAGCTGTGTTGGAGATCAGGAGGGAAGAAATCCCAACTTACAGCACAAAACATAGGAGCTCTAGGGTTATTGCCCTCTTTTTGTCTCAAAGAGCCTGTCACTTAATCAGGCCTCAGTATTTAGGCTTGAGGGCACTGGGAATATGTTTTGTGCAATTTCTGAAATCACAGACCTACAGCTTAGGGCAGGATTTATGTAGGAATCACCTTAGGATCAAAGTACTGAGGAGCCACAAGGTCAGGCATGTCTAATTATCCCCCAGGATTTAGGAAGCACCTTGGGTGAGGACATTCAGGAATTCCTAGTGCAACCATCCTCCCTGAGGCTTGGGGAAAGAAAGATGCAGTTGTAGGGCAAAATATTAATCTCAGCCCAACTGACAACAACAAGGAAAGACATTTCCCTTGTAAATCTAATAAAAATGTTTAAAACCAAGCTAACTATTGAAGAAGCAGATGAAATTTGCCTTTGAACTAAAACAGCTTTCATGTAAATGCAACTTAAGTCTTCTGTGTGATAAAGTAAATAACTTTTAACCAAATACATATTATTTTAATCTAGTCCTTGAAGTTAAAAAGTTAACTTTCTCTGTGATTTCCCCATTTGTGACAGCCCCTGGCTGTATTTTTACTGTCGTAGCAGCTTCTGGCAGACTGCATGTCTCTCACATTCACTACAAAGTAAACAGGATTTTTTTTCCAAGGGCAGCTGGCTGGGCTCCAGTGGAAGAATTCAAGTTATTCATAAGTTCTGGTAGGCTCATTTCTGCTTAATATGGTCTGTTTTTATTGTAGATTTTATGAAGAAAAAGAAAAAAAAGCTGTGATTTTTTTAAATCCCCTGGGATTGTTTTCTTCAAATGTGTGGGAAATGGCCTCCACCCCAAGCCCCAGCACAGAGTTATGTTGCTGTTTGTCCCGATAATGTTCACCTTTTCTCACCTGAGGCCCTAGAGGCTGCCAGGAGGTTCCTAAGATGCAGACAGCACATGCTGTGCTATTTGGAGGACAGAATTGCTGCTGCAGACAGAGCCCCATCAGTGTTGTGTGAAGGGCTGCAGAGTGCGGCCAGCGTGGGCCACCCTGCACACCCTCCATCCCAGCAACAGGCAGGGCAGCAGCAAGGGCCTTCCTTCTGCCTGGGTAACCCTGGCAGGAAAGGCAGAAAAGGCCTTTAGGGGTTCAGGCAGCTTCAATACTGAGGAGACACAGCAGGGCCACGTGAATTTTGCTCAGTGCCCATCCACAGAACTGGGCTTTCCCTGCTCTTGCCTGGCCTGGTCTCTGGGTTTCCTTTGTGGTTCTTTCAGCTGGAGCAGGGACCTGTAGGAGTACATAGGATCACTCCTGTCTAAGGAGAGAGCTGGGAGCCTGTGCCAGCAGGGGAAAAGCTGGGAAGCTGGAGGTGAGGCTGTCAAAAGGACAAAAGGATATGAATTGTCCAAGCATAAGCTGGAAACTGCATGGAGGCTTCCAAGCAGTAATGAGGTTCTTAGAAGATTTCCTGGGAGGAGGAGGGAACTTGATGCATTAAGAAAGGGATTATATCATAATGATACAGAAACACTGATTGTGCCAACTGGAAAGAGAATTTGATGAACAGGGAGGTCCATTTCCAGCTTAATTTCCTCTTAATTTCCTTCCATAGTTGCAGGAGCACAGCTATGGAAGCAGAGTGTAACTGAGGACGAGCAGAGCTTCATTGACTCTGTGAAATGGGTGGGTTGTTAAGCCAAGTGAAAGTGTTATCATGCCTCTAACCTCCATCCTGGATAAATCAGCTGTTGTAATTGGAAACAGCACCACACTCAATGTGGTTTGCATGTTAATGTGTGAAAATTCACGGCAATTAAACCAAGTAACAAATTGAATATTTTACTTTAAATTTGATAATGTTTCTGTAATACCTTTTAATTCAACATTTCAGGCTGCTTTACCATCCAAACTGTCTTAAATATTGCAGAGCTCAGAATATAAATTGTATTTTTTCTGGGGAGTGCAGAAAAGAGGGTGATTTCTCCCAGGTCAGTCCAGGACAGCTGTGTAAGGATGAGCCACAGAACCTTGTGACACTGCATTTTTAGGTGAGAGACACCCTATGGAAGTTGCATGCAGGGAATGAAGGACATTGGATGTGGCATGTGGCTGGTGAGGGCCTGCTGGGGAGCCTCTTGGGATGTTTGTGGCTCATCAGCTGGGCAGAAAATGGTTTTCTTTATCTGCCCTGTGGTTAGAGTCAAGCAGACAGGTTAACTCAGCCCGATTTGTTCCAATCCCTCTCTCCCCAGTCTTTGTTTTTCCTTTGGCTGTTCCGTGCCCGCCTTTTGTTTCCACTCTGCTCAGAGAGGACACTTTAATTTCACATGAAAGAGCAGATTGATGTGTGGTGCCAGGGATTTACCCAGCATTGCTGGCATACTCAGCCCTACATTTTGGCTGCCTGTATGTATTTGGAAATTAGAGTATTAAAAAAAAAGGAGAGACTACTCCTCATAAAGCTGAGCTTTATGTGGCTGTTCTACATGTTCAGAGCACTGTCTAGACATCATCTAAATCATCTTGTGATCTTTCCAGGGAATGGAAATGTAAACAGAGTTATCTCTTTCCCTCACACTGAAGTAAACTGCTCAAGGCCAGCAGTGGGAAAGGCTGCCCTTCCCTTCCCATTGCCTTCCTTCTGAAATCCTGGGTATAATTCCCTCTCTTTGGGTTTGGGGATGGATGAGAAAGGAAGTGATGCTTGGGGAGAGGCAGGAGGCAGCAGCTCAGAGATGAGAGTTGCCTGTGGGTCTGTGTATGAGATTGAACATTTTAATGCAGATCAAACTCTGCTAATTCATGCCAAGCAAGCCTCATTTTGATGCCTGCCTTAATCAGGAAGTGAGTTTGTAAGGAAATCCCTTTCCCTTTCCCTGGAAGAGTTGAGGACATGAGTAGATGTGGCATTTCATGATATGGTTTAGTGGGCACTGTGGGATTTGAAGGATGGACTTGATGGTCCTGGGGAGTCCTTTCCAACCTCTGTGATTCTGTAAAACCAAGGCATTATTTTCCAATACTACTGCAGCTGCTGTATCCCACAGAACTGAGAGGATTCCTCCTACCAGCAGGCTTTGAGAAGGCTGTACTTATTGACTTTTCCTGTTTGCCCCTCAGTTTAACATCTGTGTGTGGAAATGTATTGTACCTGGAGTGCAGAATTTGTCCATGAGGAGGGTCCTGAGCCTGCCTTGGAAGTCACACTGCATTTCTGCCCCTAGGGCACTGACTAATCAGCTCCTGCACCAGGGAACAGTGGAAATCCTGCCTTTGGCACCATGATTTTTGTGCCAGAAAGCTTTATCCAAAGGTGGTCACAGGTCAGGCAATTTTTTTTATTCCTCTCCTTCACTTTACAAAGAACAGCAGGTCGGCAGAACTACTCCTACATGAAGATGTTCCTTTTATAATACTCTTAAAAACAAAATTATTTTTGAGGCAGGATATACCAAAGATGTTTTAATTATGAATGGAGTAGATTTCTTTCCTTCTTGTTAAAATGGAGATTTCTGATACTTTGTCTTGGTAAAAGCCATTTCAAATAAATTCAGTAATGGGTCACAATGTGGTAAGTGTGTGCCACCTGCTGAGAGCACAACTCAAGTAGCTTGGCTAGTAGAAATGCATTTTTCAACCTATGCATTTGATGCAGAATCAGCTGTTGAGTTCCCCTAGGTATGAATTTTCAGGTGAATTTGGCCTGGAGGTCCTGAAGCAGTTGGCTGGGAAGCTCACCAAGCATTCCAGACAGCCCCACTGTCATGGGCTGCTTTTGGCCCTTTCCCTTTTGTGTGCCCCAGCCAGGACTCTTTGCTGATCCTGGCTTGTCTGTAAGCCTTAGGAGGTGTTGGTTCAGTGCTATGGTTTCTCCATGGTGCTCTCTGAAAGGTTTGTACAGGTTTTTTTCATTTTCTTTTGGCTTATTTGCCTTTATCTCTTTCAGAGCAGTTCACTTTTTCCCTCCTACTAAAGCTGACCTACTAGTCCAATACAAGATATATTTAAGCCTTCTTACTGCTTGGATAGAGGCCATTTCATTTTTCTTTGAGAAAGATTAAAAATTAATTTTAATTATTCAAAAAGTCACTGGATTGACTCTCTTTAAAGCTACACCACTCTCCCTTTCTCTGCTTCTCTTCTTCCCCCCATGATTTTCTTCTCAAAGCACAATAGATTCCTTTCCTTGTTCTGGGTGTTCTCATCCTCCTGTAAAATTCACTAATGAATCCTCTGTGTAACTATTAGCCTGGTCTTTCAAGCAATAAATGGGAACAGAAAAAACTGACAAAGCCGGAGTTCAGGGTTCTGTATTTCATATGAAAATGAAATAGCATCCTCTTTAGCAAGGCTTTTCTGCAGCTGCTTTGCCATTCCTTTAGGTGTTGCCTTGAGCTCTTCAAAACCCCAGCCTTGCATTACGCTGTTGGCAGAGGCGGCTTTCTCCAGAGAGAGGAGAAATGTAATAAAAAATGAAGTAATGGCTCATTTTTAACCATTAAACTATCTCAAAACCTTAGTGGATGCTGATGGTCTGGTCATTTGGGCAGGGAAATTTCCAGCTCTTCTGCTGCCTTGTGTCTCTCCCCTTCACAGCACCCAGGGTAAATATATAGCCCACTCATGAGAATTTTAAACTGTAAGATTTGATGAAGTAATCCTTTCCTTACCAGATGGGTAATCTAACAGGGTCCTGTTATACAGATGGCACACTGCTGTCATAGCTACAGAATTTCTAGTTACAGCAAGAATTAAAGTAAGATTTTTAAAAGGTGGGTCCTTCCAAAAACCTCCAAAAGAGGCTCACACTCATCACACTGGCCATTCTCTCAAGACCTGGCACTTGTTCAGTTTCTTCTTTCTTGATCAATTTTATAACAAAACAATAACCATGGAACCCACTTTTCCTTTAGGAAGTTTTTTAAAAAGAAATTACTTATTTTCATCCCTAGAAAGCACATTTTTCCTGTGTGAGGTAGGGGAAGTGGAGTTCCTCCTAAATAAAAACATCATCGGTGTGTTTGATGTTTTGGTGTAAATGTTTGAGAAGGGGAGGCCCTCCAGTGCCTGAGGGGAACCTACAGGAACATGGTGAGGGACTTTGGACAAGGGACTGGAGGGACAGGACAAGGGGAATGGCCATGGGCTGCCAGAGGCAGGGCTAGGTGGGATATTGGAAGGGAATTCTTCCCTCCCTTCTCTGGCACAGGTTGCCCAGAGAAGCTGTGGCTGCCCAGAGCTTGTTGAATCCAGTCACTGTGGGCCTCCAACAATTATCCAAAGCAAATTACTAACATTTCATGTGGCCTTGAATTGCGTTAGAGTTTGCAATGACACAAAATGACACAACTCAAAACCCCCCTTGAGAGCAGCATAAACACACTTGCAGAGTTTCTCAGTGTGATCTTCCCCAAAAGATAAACACAATAGAAGACAGTGGTGTTTGTTTTCCAACAGTTTTTGCACAGTTGTTGAATATTTCATTCCCTTTTTCCCTGGGTATGCCATGAGGGAGCAGTTCCCAGAGAGAGTTGAGTTCCTGTTTGGCCTCTGTTTCATTAATATTTGTGTACACAAACACACTGACACACCAGACAATGCTCTCCCTGCAGAGCACTCACACACATCCCTGCTGCCAGAGCATTGTTTTCTACATGGCAGGAAACTATTCCAGAAGTTACTTTGCAGTTATCTGGCAAGAAGTGAAGAGTTATAGATTCCTCTGCTTCCAGCCTCATCCTTAGGTGGAGTCAGGGAGATATTTCTGCCCTGCTTAATTGGACAAATTCATCACTGGGCATGGGGATGGGGGGTTGGACTCTGGTGCCAGGTTCCCCTCTGGCTTCCTCCCAGTGGTGGAAGGACAGCTTTCCATGGGCCGGTAAACGGAATTAAAGGTCCTACCTTTTAGCAGGAGCTCTGGAGTCATTAAAGCAGGGCAAAGAAATGTCACTAAATTTTGAGTCCATCTCCCTAGAAGACTAAGCTAAATTATTCAAATATCATCAAACCTCAGGCAAAATGACTCCAACAGAAGAGGGAGTCTGATAGGAAGGAGAGGCACAAACAGAAAGTGGAGAGAGGAAATTTCTCTGTTAATCCCCAAAAATTTTGTGCTCAGTGTTTCTTTTCTCACATTTTAATGATTTGGCACAAGTGGGGAGAAAAAAAAAAAAGTGAGGCATGTTGATGCTCACAGAAAGCAAGTCTGTGTCCTCTCTATATACAGAGCTCATGATAGAGATATGAATGAGAAATTTATCTCTTTCTGGAATGCAAAGGATTTAGTGGACTTTGGTAACTTTCCCAGTTCTTTCTCTTCCTTAATACTCATAATGCAGCTTTGAATATAGACATGCAGATAATCTGTATTAGCTGCTGGTGATGGGTTCTTTGTTTTCAAAATAATTTGAATTTCATTGAGCTTCTCTTTGTTTGATCAATAACTATTTGCTACTTCACAACATTTTCTGATGTGCAACGTTTTTCAGTGGACAGAAAACGCTTTCCTGCTGGAAAGAGATAGCAAGGAAGTTTTGACCTTAGCAGTTTGAGTGTGTAGGCAGGCTGGGAAGGGAACATCCCCAGGGATGGTTTGGGGAAACATTCTGCCTGCAGATGAGCAGAGATGGCAGGAACACTTCTAATGAAACAAAGCAGGAGCAAAGCTGCTCCACTACTGGAAGAACATCAACATTTCCTGAAGAGCTGCAGGACTCTCTGTGCCCTGGGAGGGTTTGCTCCTATCCCCCTTCCTGCCCTCCACAGCCACAGCCATCCCAAAGTTGAGGCAGGTGCCTGTAAAAGAGGAGGAGTGGGCTGAGGAGAAGGGAATTGGGTGCACAGGTTCTGTTCTAACAATGAACTGCAAATTGTGACTCCTGCAAGCTCTTTGGCTGCATTTTTTATTCAGTATCTTCATGAAAAAAAAAATAGATCCCTCAATGAAAAACATTCCATCATAGATGAAAGTTCTGAAAAGAGAGAGACAATGGAGACTGTTTCAATGTAAAAGTATCATCTGAAAGCTGGGAAACAATAAATTAAATGACCAGTGCACCTTAATCTGAGCCAATTAACAAACCTATCTTCTACTTAATGAAGTGCCTATTGTACATTATTATTTTCATTATTATTTTCAGCGTTTGAAAGGTAAACAATTAGCCTGAATGGTTCTGTTTTCTTTTCCTCTGCATTACTTGTTACTTTGCTTACAAGCGTGGGAGTATACCTGTGAGTTTGTATTCCTGGGTAGTCATATGGAGATTGCTTGCTGGCATCACTAATGGACAGTGATAGAACAGGCCTGTGTTTCCTTTAGCCAATATTTTAAGTGGTTGATTTTTTTTTTGTCTTTTAATTCACAATCTTTCATTTTCACTTCACTCACAAAGTGTGACTCAACCTTTGTATTCACTGACCTTCATTGAAGGTCAGTGAATACAAAGCTGACTTATAAGGATAAATATTTTGTATTGGAAAACACTTAAAACTAGATAAACACAAGGCATAAATCCAGACTAGTTTCTGTAAGGAGCTGAGTAACTGCTTCATTCATATCTTCTTATCAGAATATTCAGCATTACAGAAAGGTTTGTGTCTCTAAATGACACAAGAGATTTTCTCTCAATATTTCTAATACTATAATAGTAGGGCAACACTTTAAATATTAAATTGAAGTCTCAAAACTGCTCTTCATCAGCATATTTGTATTGACTAAAAAAATGGACATTCCAGCCTTTGACTTACCTGCTCAGGAAATCAAAGGCAGTGAGAGGAAATGAACTTTCTCTATTGCCCTCTGCTGCAAGTGCCTTCAGGAGGAGCTGGAAGGACTGTCTCTGAGATGTGGCTGCATTTGGATCCCATGATTTATCAGTTGGAAGTACACAGGAAACAAGTAAGTTATGAATATGTTACAACTATTTTAAAATTGCTTTTTTGCATTTTTTTCTTTTCTGTTGGCCTGGCTTTTTTGGAAGCATATGAATGCTCTCAAGGTAGGAGGTCTTTACAATCTGGACTCTTTTTTATTTATCAAAGTTTTTATTGTTATGTGATCAATTAAATCTGAGATGTGGAGCCAGTTATAAAACATAAAGAGTTTGCTCAGCCATTGCCAGGGGGGTTAAATAGAAGCAGATGGTAGTGGGGGTTAGGAGGAACAGTAGGTTATTCCCAAAAGAATGGGGGGCATGGAGATTGGCTTTATGGATGTAACGACTCTGAAGAAGTCACAGCAGGATTTCTGGGGATTGTAGCATAAATAATAATCTCTTGTGCATTACACATACCATATATTTCATAGCCTTTGGAGGAGTTGTCTATTTTGTTTGCCAATTTGTCAACCACTTATATTGAAAGAGATTATTCCTCCTGAAGGAGACTTTCTGTGTTTAATCAGATGATGGCACAAAAATCTTTAGTTCTTTCCAGCATTTGGGAAAAAATACTATTTCCCACTACATTTATATACTTAATTCTTGAGTCTGCATTAGATCCATGGCCTGTTATTTCCTATATATAGCCTATTTATAATCCCAGTTAGAGATATTACAGCTGTTTCAATGCCAAAGCAAAAAAAAAAAAAATCAAACACAAGAGTATTAAATCTAATTTTCTGCCCTTCATGTAAGACAAAAATACAATGTTATTCAAGCTAAGGCAAAAATGTGGGGGAAGTTTAAACCATCCAGGCTGGCTCAGCTGTTTCTAATTTAACCAATAACCTTCTGAAATTCCTCAGAACTGTAGGTTTTGCCATTTTAAATGGGGAAAACACCAATGGTTTGGAGGTCTGCCATATATTTGAAATGTTTGAAAGGATAAGCAGGTGACCCAGAATGTTTGTGGGCTGTTTGCTCAGTGTCAGTTCTGGTAAGAGTCCCAGGGCAAGGGAGGGCAGAGCATCAGCGAAGCACTACAGGCTAAAGATGGAGCTGATGCAGTCAGGGGGTTTTGTGGAGCTCAGGCTTTGGTAATGGCTTTGAGATGAAGCAGGGCAGGTCTAAACTGGCTATTAGGAAACAGTTCTTGGCTGGTGAGGATAGTGGGACACTGGCACAGGGTGCCCAGAGAAACTGTGGCTGCCCCATCCCTGGAAGTGTCCAAAGCAAGGTTGGACAGGCTCAGGACAAGCTGGGCTAGTGGAAGGTGGCAGGGGATGGCACTGGATGGGCTTTAAGATCCCTTCCAACCCAAACTATTTTGTCATTCTATGCCTTCAAAAGCAAAGCTTTCAGTCCTAAGACATTAATCCCTGGCTAAGAATCTCTGTCACAAAAGTGTAAATGTGTCCAGCCACACAGCTGTGTTTGTGAGCACAGGGCGCTGTTCTGCCCTGCCCGTGCCACGGCTCTGGCACTGCCCCTGACGGAGGGCACTGCCCCTGACCGGGGGCATTATCCCTGACCAGGGGCATTGACTGTGACCGGAGGGCACTGACCCTGACCGGGGACACTGACCCGGCCCTGTGGGTCACGGTGTCCCCGCTGTGCCACCCCCCGTGTGCTGTGTACTCCCCGGGGAGCCGGGCCGTGTCCCTCTCACACCGCCAGGCGAGCCCGGGGCTCTTCGGGCAGGTAAAAAGGGATTTTTGGGGTAATTGCTGTAATTACACTAAGCGTTGTAAAGGCCTCCACCTCGTGGCTGTGCTGTGCAAGGAGCCGGCAGCACCAGGCACGGCTGGAATTTAACTTACCGGTCATGCTAGGCGCTTCGCACGTTTTGCTTACTTCCCTAATGAGCCTTTTGGGAATTCTAAAACCGTGTGAGAGGAACGTGAGGGATGGTGTTAAAGCAGCGGTGTCCTGGGCTGTCCTTTGACCCGGTCACAGAGCCACAGAATATCCTGAGTGAGAAGGGACGCACAGGGATCATGGAGTCTGACCCCTGCCCTGCCCAGACACCCCAACAGTCCCACCCTGTGCATCCCTGGGAGCTTTGTCCAAACCGTCCTGGAGCTCTGGCAGCCTTGGGGCTGTGCCCATTCCCTGGGGAGCCTGGGCAGTGCCAGCACCCTCTGGGGAAGAACCTTTCCTGATATTCAGCCTGACCCTGCCCTGGCACAGCTCCAGCTGTTCCCTGGGTCCTGTCCCTGGGCACAGAGAACAGAGATTGGAGCTGTCCTTTGGGAAGAGCTGCAGCCAGCCCCTGGTGTGCCCTGCCCTCAGTATCCTCCAGCTGAACAAGCTGAACAGTAGCTTCTTGTATGCCCCCTCCAGACCCTTCACCATCTTCATGTCCCTCCTCTGGATTTTTCTCAAGGAAGTTGACAAGATTAAGAGGAGGGTGCTGTATTCCTTTGCATGTTGAGCGCACTTTGTTTAACCTCTAGCGGACCCTCAGCAGACTCGAGAGATGCCATTCTGGCCTGGCCATGCCCAGGTGCTGTGTGATCCTGTCTCTGTACCCCATAAGACACCCCATAATGCAGATCAGGACTGCATCAGGCTGTGGGACAGGTGGCTTTGTGGTCGGGCAAGGGGTAAAGCAGCTGAGATACCTCAGATGGCAGCAAAGAGCTCAGATACGGGCTGGTTTTGTAAATGGCTGTTGGCTGAAAGGAGACACTGAAAACTGCTTGTAGAAACCTTTTGACTAGATATGGCTGGCCAAGTTTAGAAGTTTTAGAATATAATAGAGTATTGCAGTTGGAATGGACCACAAGAATCATCAACCCAACTGCCTGAGCACTTCAGCGCCCACCAGAAATTACAGCGTGTTGTTAAGGGCATTGCCCAAATGTCTCAAACACTGACAAGCCTGGGGCATGCACCACTTTTTTGGGAAGCCTGTTCCAATGTTTGACTACCTGCTCAGTACAGAAATGCTTCCTAATATCCAGTCTTAAGTGCCCCTGGCACAGCTTTGAACCATTCCCACCCATCTTGACCTTGGATCCCATGGAGAAGAGCTCAGCACCTCTCTCTGCGCATTCCCTCCTCAGGCTGCTCCTCAACCGCCTTCTCTTCAAGCTAGAAAAGCCCAGAGCTGCCTCTCCCAGGACCTGCCTTCAGCCCTGTCATTCTCCTTTGAATGCATCCAAAGACCTCCACATCCTTCCCCAGTTTTAGGGCCAGCCCTGCACATGGAGCTCCGGGTGAGCCTAGCAGGACCATGCTGTTTCTGGATCAGGGCTGTGTGTGATGCCCCCAGAATGGGATTTTCCCTCTGCTCCCTTCTCCCCAGTACTTCAGTGAGATTCTGGCACCTCATGTGATAGAGAGAGAGCAGGCTGAGGCAGAGGGTGGTTGAATTCCCACTTCCTTTCCCAGCCCTGCTCAGCCCAACCTTCTGAGGCAGTGATGTTGGTCCCAAAGGTGCTGTTCCCAGGAGGACAAACACAATGGTGCTGCACTAGGCTACCCCTTGTAAGCAGAACTTGCCTTTTCTTTCTCACATCCTCCATCTTTGGCCCCTGCCCCCAAGGAAATATGAGCTGCTTCTCCAGGACTGCACACAGCTGTGGTTTAAACAATGCTGTTTGATCCTGAAGGTTGGTATTCCACAGAGATCAGAGATTTCTATTTGATCGTGAGAGCTGGGGTTCTGCTGAGGTTTGTACTAATCCTCATTTCCCACTTAATAAGGTCTTTGAATATATTCTGAAAAGAGAGTTTTGTTTAAAAAGTAAAATAAAATTGATCTTTGAAAGTCCCAAGCTACCCATGTCACATGAATATTCTCCACTTGTATGCTTCTTCCTGCTGTCTAAAAGAAAAACCACAAGCTTCATCAAGACACTAAGTGGATTTAAGTAGATGAAATCCAAACAGATCCTCTTTTTTTGCCAGGTTAGTTTTAAAAGAATGTGACAAATCTAAATACTGTAATTACTAATGATAATTGAAAATAAACCGTGGACCACTTCTTGATTTTATCCATCCTTCAGCAGGTCAAAGTATTTGTTTCAAAATTACCTTTCTGCCAAATCCAGTGAGAATGTAAACAACTTAGATATTGAACTAATTTTCTTTTTTTGTACAGATAACTATTTTTTCTTCCCAATTTCTTTCTCAATTCACTGACAAAATCGCCCTAGTCTGAAGACAGTCAAAGCCCATTCTTAACCCACTATTCCCATTTCAGTGCTCAGGAGAAGAATTCCCAGTGGTTTAATAACTGAGTTGTGCCTTTGGGTTTATGCACACGCTCCTTTGTTCTGGCCCAGGAGCTCCAGGAAATGTCTCTGCCCAAGATAGCAAATCTAATCTCTGCCTTTGTTACCATGGCCTGCCACTGGGAGATAAGCTTTCATTGAAAGCAAAGCTGTCACTGTGCTATGGGAGCAATATTTGGTGCAGCAGCTTCTGCTTGATTAATAAAAATGAATAATTTAGAGAGTCAGTAATCATTACAGCTGTGTCACTTTGAAATCAGAATAGAGGGTAACAGGTGATTCTGAGCCCAAAAGGGTAACCAGGGGAGGTGGGATGGGGCCCTGGGCAAACTGATCCAGTAAGTGGCATCCCTGCCACAACAGGGAGAAGAAATAGATGGTCTTTAAGGTCCCTTCCAATCCAAACCATTCTGGAATACTATGAAATAACACAAATGCTTGTGAAGAGGGCAGTTGTTTTACCTGAGAGCTCTGTACATCCAAACTCCATTCAATATACAGAGAAACCAGCTCTAAGCACTAACCCAAAAGTTATAGTGGTATCACTGCAGTTTCTATCTGATGTCTTACCCTGAAAGCAAAATCTTACTGCATGCCTTTTTCTGAAGGCTGTCTTGGTAGTTAAATAGCCAAAAATAATACAGTCCCAGAATGGTTTGGGTTGGAAGGGACCTTACAGCCCATCCAGTCCCACCCCTGCCATGGGCAGGGACACCTTCCACTGTCCCAGATTGTCCACTGCCCCCATCCAGCCTGGCCTTGGACACTGCCAGGGATCCAGGGGCAGCCACAGCTGCTCTGGGCACCCTGTGCCAGGGCAGCCCATCCTCATAGGGAAGAGTTTCTTCTGAACACCCCATCTAAATCTACTCTCTTTCAGCTTAAAGCCATGTCCTCTTGTCCTGTCACTCCATGCCCTTGTAGAAAATCTTTCCCCAGCTTTCTTGCAGGTCCCTTCTACAGAACAATGGTGGCATCAGTGAGATAAAACTCCTATGCTTAAAACCAATTACCGAAACCTTAGAATATTTTATTTTACAAGATACTGTAAACCTTCTGCTTCCAGGTTTTTTTTTAATTGAAGACCCTCAAGAACAGTCCCTTGATGAGGCCATCTACAGTAGAGCTTCTGAAATACATTTAGGACACTGCCTACTAGTACTTATTTATCTGCAAAGAAGGTCCACCTTCTGCTTCTTTGGTTCCTGACCCTTTGCTGGGAAAGTCACACTGAGCATCATAGAGTGGCACTACCAGGAAAGGTTATTTGGATGCTGAATATTGCAGTTCAGCTGTGTGTCCTCTCTGTTTGTTCTGGTTTTGAGGAGTGGATTTAGAAGTACTTTAACCAGAAGAAAAAATACAACAATAAAAACTCTGTAACTGCAAGCAACAGGAACTAAATGACTGTAACAGGCATTCCAAGAAGTCTGCAGAAATGCTTTGATCACAAGAACATTCCCAAACCTTGCAATACTGGCACTGGTGTTATTAAGCAAGAATACATTTTATCTTGGCATTCAAGGAGTGTAACAGAAAAAATATGACGCATTACCTTCCTGTAAATTATTTTATTGTACACAAAGAAGTTTATATTTTAAGTTATTAAAGTGTGAGTATCTTAAAAATCTTCACAGCAGCTCAGGAAGGCTGGGAAAAGACAATATGTGTTTTTGAGATGTTCTGTGGCTGGCATACATGGAAAGGGCACTTCCCCTCACCTTCAGCTCATCTACAAGCCATAGAAAGGATAGATTTCTCTGTATTATACTGACTGGATTCTAAAACTCATGAAAATTAGTTTATTACTGTTGTTACATGTTAATTACTGGGCACAGACAGGGACAGAAGGGAGTCATGCAGGTCTTTGCCAGCAGACCTATGGGCTTCAGCAGCAGTCCTGCTAATCTAGGCCCTGCATTTTTGGAATCATTATACATGCCAATATACTTGGCACCCTAATCAGTGGATTCAGAAAATCTCCCAATGGAAATTAATACACAGGCAGGAGAAATGGGAAAGTTGATCAGGCTGCTTTAGTCTGGAGTGTGGCCTCTCATACTGAAGGAGCAGCTTATTCTGGGTCTGAACACATTGCCTGATTAAACAGGGATGGGCTGACCCAGAGATGGCTGGAAAGGAAGTGAAGGAGCCTGTTCACCTCTTCAGGCCAGGAATGTGTTATTGTTTGTATTTAACTGGAATCAACATTATTTCTGACACCTTTCAGCATAACAGACAATGTTTTTCTTTCAGACTCTCAGACCCAGGAGCCTGAAGGCAGGAGGTAAATCTACACAGGACTGGAGCATTGAAATAGTAATTTGTCTTTTTAAGCACAGCTGTGATAATTCCTTACAGGAGCTGTCCCTGTGCATAGGCCAGATGCTGCAGTTGCAGAAACAATTCATTTTCCCAGCTTATGTAATTTACTCATGATGTGAATTTACCAAGATTCACTGTGGTGCTTCAGAAAGGGTTTGGCATTGATTTACATGAAGTGAATCTGCTGCTCACTCTTTTGGAGCAGAGACAAACCACAGGCAGTGACCAGAGCATCACTTGATGCTCCACTGCGCTGGAGCAGAATGGGCTTGCTTGTCTCACATGCTGCTGTGGCTTGGCTCCAAACCAAATTTCTCTCTTGCAAGTCAGGCTTTGTAAGAGAAGTTCAGCCTGTCACAGGGCACTGGCAAAGCTCACTTAAGACTGAGGTATTAGAGTAGTGACAGGAACCACTGCTGTGCTCAGACTGGGACTGAGGGATTTGGTGACCACAGGGGAATGACCTCTGGTGCTTACAACTGGCCTTAGCCCCACATTGCTGCTGCACCAACCTCCTGAGGTCCATTCAAGACCTCATTTGACACCCACTGGAGCTGCAGACCAGCAGGTTGGCTTTGGTACATGTATCAGGTAAAGCTGAACAGCCTGCCAGGGCTGTGCAGACCAGCTGCAGCTATAGCTGTGGGTATTTGTGCAAACAATTAGATGTTCTCAAGTCTCAGAAAATGAGCTTGAAATCCTGGCAGCATAAACCTGTGGCTCCTGGTCTCCAGTTTGCAGAGCTGCAAGCCTGGCTGTTGCCAGCAGCACCAGGCTCAGAGCATCAGCACCTCAGCCAGCCCCATCTCAGAGCCCTCTCTGTGCTGGGTTCACTGTCTGTGACCAAAGAGCCACCAAATCGAAATTGTGTCGGTTTACCTGTGCTGACTCAGGAGCCTGATCCCAAGTCCTGCCGGGGGACATTGGATTGGATAGTAGGAAAAATTTGTAAAGAGTGGTGAAGCACTGTCACAGGCTGCCTAGGGCAGTGCTGGAGTCACCATTCCTGCAGATGTTCAAAAACTGAGCATCTGTGGCACTTCATGATATGCTTTGCTTGGCATGGTGGGATTTGGTCAAAAGTTGGACTTGATGGTCTTGGATGTCTTTTCCAATCTTCATGATTCTGTGACTCCTTCCATCTTTGATGCAGAGCTCCTGATACTGCTGATTCCTACTTTGGGCACCATTTGTCTCCCTGACTGTGCTTTGCAGAGAAGGGTACAGATGGTCTTGTCTGGGCCAGTGAGTGCTCTTGGAAATGCCTGAGTTCTTTCAGTGGAAAGCCAACAAAATCACCTCAGAGCAGACTTTTATCTGGAAAATTTCAAACCAGACCATGAATCTAACAAAACAATAAAGCTCTGAAAGCAGGTTTGGAATGGAAACTGCCAGGTAGGTAACCTGATGCCAAATGATGAATTAGCCATTTCTGTCTGTCGTGTGTGTGTGCATTAGCAACTATGTTTTATAAGAGGAAACCTTTTTTATCACCCTTTCCTATGAAAGGCTTTTTATTCTTATTATGAATAAAGGCTCAAGTCCACTCTTACTTAACTCATCCCTTTAATCCTAGAAAATGCTATGCCTGACAGAAGGCTCACATTTCACAGCAGAAAGAGAAACAGACAATAATGAAAGAATTTATATGCAAAACATTCCAAGTTTTAAGAATACCTCTGTTATGCCAAGAAGAGTGTGACTGTGGAGAATACAGTCCATATTGGTAGTAAAACTAGCTCTCCACTACCTAGAGGTCTTGGAAAGTTATCCCTGTTAACTACTGGGGAGGTGCTAACTTACAGTCTGGCAGGATTTTAAAGGATGCTTTGGTCTTTATGAGCTTAAATGTAAAAAATGAGACTGCAGACTAAGAAAAAATGACTCAAAAGTTATGAACTCATAAATTGGGTGAACTTGGTTTCTTCAAATGCTGGGAAAACACATATCACATGCCTGAAGATATTTAGTGCTCTGTGGCTGAAGAAATCTAAAGCAGGATTTTTAATAATGTGAGAAAAACTTAAATTAGCCAGGTTGACACATACACAAAAATATAATATTGAGATTGGAACTGTGAGCTAACACTTTCATGCCAATGAGGATAGGTGGGGAGAGAAGTGCCAAGCAATTTTCATCAGTCTCAGCCTGTACAGACAGGTGCCTGGAACCTGGACTTAGGTTTGGTTTAAAACAAAATACTTTTCTGACAGGCTTAAAAGGAGCAAAACTACAACTCTGGAGAACTGAATATTTATTTTCTTCTTTACTATGCAAATGGCACAAGCACCAAACTCATTCCCATTCCTGGTAGGGTTCAAGGCCAGGCTGGACAGGGCTTGGAGCAACCTGGGCTAGTGGAAGGTGTCCCTGCCCATGGCAGGGGGTGAAATGGAATGGGCTTTAAGGTCTCTTTCAACCCAAACCTTTCTAGGATTCTATGGTTTGTCGTTCCATGAAGTAGTTTTATTTCATTATTTATGATCAAGGATGCCTGGATCTCTTTCACTTCAACTTTATCAGAACACACCCAGAGAACAGCTCTATCTAATTTCTGTCATGGGGTGTTGATTTGATGCTGAACCCTAACTCACTCCTCCTGAGAAGTTAAAACTAGAAGAGTTCATTCCAAGGCATGAGGTGCAGTAATTAAGCTCATCTGTCAACTGCATTCCAGAGGATAGCTCCAACTATGAGAGGAATGGGATGCTTTGTGATTTTATCTATGGTTTGAGTGTCTTTCATTGATTCCAAAACAAGTTTTTGTCTGTAGAGCCAAAATGGCAAAGCAGCTGCCCTTTGTAACAGGATTATGATACTTGAAGTAATTTCCTCTTCTTTCAGAACCTATTCTGGGTGTCAGCCAGGAAATATTGCTGCTTGCCTGACAGATAAGGGATTGCAGAGCTATGCTCTGCACTAATTCTGTTAGCACTGCCTCAAACATCTAACCTCAGTTCCCTCTGCAGTGTTTAGGACTTGCTTTAGTAATAAAAAAGTAAGTCCTATACACTGAGAATAGTCCTATAATTGAGAATAGTTCTGCATATCCAAAGTTGCTGTTACATGTTATAGACTGTCATGTGATGGAACTTTTGTAGATTTTTCTGAATATCAAAGTTCATTTTAAGTAATTCAGAACTATTAAGGAGACAACAGAAAGGTATTGAATTTACATTTTCTCTGGTCAAATTATGAAAAAAAATATCTATCATTGGACCAGTTATGAAAAAAATATACTCCAAGTAAATACACCTTTTCCCCAATATAAAAAGTACTCTTGGTTTTTGAATTCTCCTATCACTAGAATCTCTCTGTGCAACTTAATTTACTTTCCAGAAAACCTTCCTATAAAAAAGACTTATGTAGATATTAAGTACAAAACTTTTGGGCATAGGGAGGATCTGTGTGTGTCTGTGGTGTTTGCTGCTATTTTAAGGTTGCTTTCAAGCTCACGTGTGAAAAGTAATTTCATCTTATATTCTCTAAGTTTATTTTTAATAAGGCTAAAAATCCATCCTTTCTCTAATCCCTTCCCATAACATTTCGTTGTGATGTACCAGCAGAGGGAGATCATGTTCTTGTTCTTCCTCCTGCTTTCCTAACACAGCCTAGTTGCCTAATTGTAAATGTATTGATAACCCTGACATGGCTAATACACTATGTTGAAATTCTCCAAAATACAATCCTTGCCAAGGAAAAAAATTTAGAACACCTTTAAAAATTATTTTTCAAAAAATTCCTATATGCAACAGGCAATTACTCCAGTGGTGAAAGCAGTAACTGTGTAGTAGTTTTATCTGTTTTCATAGAATCATGGAATTGTTTAGGGTGGAAAAGCCATCCAAGACCATTGAGTCCAGCCATCCCCACTGCCCCAAGTGCCACATCCTCACATTATTTGAACACCTCCAGGGATGGAGACTCCACCAGTGCTCTGGGCAATCTGTTCCAATGCCTGAACACTCTTTCCATGAAGAAATGTTCCCCAGAAACCTCCAATCTAAATCTCCCCTCTTGAGGCCATTTCCTCTCATCCTTGTTTTTTTTACATCTATACATCTAGTTCTCTATAAATATAATTTGATGTAAAGTTCATGTGTGCAATTTAATGCATATACATGGGGATTTCTGGAGAAATCAAATGGGAGGTCTCCATGGGCTGGAAAAGGAGGTCCAGGTGTTTAGGGTGGATGTGGACACCCATGGTCAGTGGTGATTCTGATGTTTTAGGGGCAATGAACCCCAGACTGCCTCATGCACTGTATTTAATACACAACTACAAGTAAGGTTTGTATGATGACATGGCTTTGGGTAAAAATAGTTTGGAATAATGGATAATTAGCATGAATTCCCTATGTGCAGAATAAAAAAAATTAATTACATGATGGAGCTGAACTTGAAAAATGATCTTTATTGCATGGTTCTTCTTTTGCTTTCAGTGTGTGAGAATGTTCCCAGTGTTTTAATAAAGAAATACATTACTTTTCTCATTAAATACTTAATATATTGAAATCTCCATCTGTCAGTTTATCTTCTCTTTTGTTTTTCCAAGTAAGCAGCAGAGCAGGTCCTAACTTGGTCCTGGTCTTGCTCCATAATTGTATTAATGAAGGCAGCAACTCTGCTTCTGAGCCATAAACAAAACTTTTGACCCCTGACTTCTATGTCATGATCACAGGATGGACTGTTTTATAAAACAAATGTTTTATAACCAAAAGCAAAGTGATTTCATCTTGCAGATGAGAGATGATTCAGTGCTACAGCGGGGTGAAATGGTCTTTTGGCTCAGGCACAGGGTTTGTTAAACAAACTACTCCAGTTGCTACAGCTACTTAGGCCTGTGTCTCACTCTTTTTCACTGGGATGCGAGAGTTTGAAATGTGTTGAACTGTGAATCAAACTGACATTTGTATTTCAGCAAATCTCTGTGGAACAGAAAGAAGATTCAAAATGGCAGAAGTGTCTCTGCAGGACTTCGAGATTCTTCACAATCTAGAGCACACAGCATGATACAATATCCCATTTTTACAACTTTTACATGAAAACCTGCCTGTCATCAGAAATGTTTGTAGGACACAGGGAATTGCTACCATTCACCTGTCTGCTTTGATTCTGCTGGAAAGCATTAATTGGCAAAGCCGTGAAATATTAGAGCAGACTGAGTTTAGAAAGGAAGCAGGAACCATAAAACACAGGAAGGCCACAATTCAGCCAGGCACTATAGGTGTGAACATTTCAAAACAGATTTCAGTTCCCAGCTCATCTCTTTATAGCTGTAGGGTAGGAGCAAGGAACATAGCCTGTAGCATAGTTTCAGATTCAAACCTTTTGGGAAAGTGGAGATCAGAAACTTGCAGTTCTTCAGCACCTGGATTATGTAATAAAAACATTCATTCCTACACAGAAGCTAGAATTCAAGGGTTAGTTTCCTTAACTAGAGCAGGTTGTTTCTAGTCATGTGGATTCTGGGAAAACTTAAAATGTAATACCTTTCTGAAGAGTCAGAAGGCAGAAGTAGAACCAAAGTTACATACATCCCATTTTTATATTAAATCACAGTTTTTATATTGTTGGCAAAGGTGAGGTACCTCACAGGAAGCTGTGAATCCTCTGTGACTGAAAGGTCTTGAGATTGTTCAGTACAGAGGCTCTCTGGTTCTGTCTGCAGCACAGCTTTTACCCTTCTCCAGTGAGATGCCTTGGTCACAGAGCAGAGAGATGAGTACTAAAAACACACTCTTCATGTGTGAGAGCAGCTGCACAGCTGAATCCACAGGGCACAGGCTGGAAAAGGGTCAGGGGTTATTTAGTCCCTTCAGAGTCTGAACACTCATCATATAATGGCATTCACATTTCAAAATCTCCCCCAGAAGCTGGGCAGGTCTTTTCATGGTCTCTGTAGATGAATTTGAAGATTATAACAATATAACCACAGATTAATCTATCAGCCCTTTCTCTTTTCTGCACCTTGCTTATCTTTCCTTGCAGATCTCTAGGCAGCAGCTCCAGTGAGCTTCATTACCTGCTTTCAGGCTCCTGACATACCTGCTAATTCCTGTTGTAGCATTCCTGTCCTGGGATGGCACTTTAACCCTGCCCTTGCCAAAAGCCGCATAGGTTCTGCCTGAATGCAAGAATTTGAGACAAAAAGGTTATTTTTAGTTTTAGAGCAGTGAATTTGCAGCTCTCATATACAGGACTAGAGTGTCTGCATACATAAAATACAAAGACAGGACTAAAGGTTGGCTAAGAAAATACAGTCTGTGAGCTGGAGAGATCTCACTCTACAATACACACACTTCTCACGGGGAGAGCCAAAGCCACCTACCCAAAACAAACAGCACCCATTCCCTTCTTTTCCACAATTAATCAAGTTCAAACAGAAAAAAAAAAAAGGAAAGGAGAGATGGGACTTTTAGGAGAAGTTGGAATAAAAGCTCTAAATGCATAAATGCACAAAAAGCTTTATGGAGTTCCAGAGGAAACAAAAGACTGTCAAATGTCTGTGACAAGGCAGCCCAGAGTATCTGGGATACGTGCAGAACTTGCTGGCCAGGAGAGAGGTGTCGTGAGAAAGAGCTCTGGTGGATGCAGCCTGCTGCGAGTGGTCCATGGGATCCCAGGAGGAGCATCTGTTTTGGGAGCAGCAGTTGCTCTCTAATTAGAGAGCAGCATCAGCTTTAAAAACAATCATTTTGATGTTCTCCTTCAGATGGAAACTTGGGTTTTTGAAGAGGAGTCTTGTTTATTATAAACGAGGATGAAACAGTCAGCTCTTTCCTCATTAGCAGCCACTGGACAGGAACTATTTTTAGCTGCAAATTACAAAATGGAGCAGATTCAGACAGAAACACAAAGGGTGAAAAGTATTTCCTTTCCAGTCTTCTAAGCTAGAGTACAAATTTTATTAATTTTAACTGAGATGAGCTAGAAAAAGGGACTAAACAACTTAATTCTTTACTCCACCTCAGCTAATACTTTACAAGTGTCCAGGATAAATACATAGGGAAAGACTCATGGGCTGTTAGGGTTGGAAGGGACCTCTAAAGGTCAGCTGGCCCACACCTTGCCCACACTCAGTGTGACAGTACAGCAGTGTGGTGGCAGCAGGTTACACTGTTAAGACCACATCTGTTGGATTCTTCCATGCTCCCAAATTGCATGAAGAAAATGCTAAATTCAAGCCCCAAAACAGGCACAAAAAGATGATCAAGGTGAAGCTAGAAATGTTCAGAATTAGGAAGTGTGAATACAACTGAAATATCTGTGCATACAAAGGAGACTCCAGTGGACCTCGTGAGGGTGGCACCTGCAGTGGCAGAGGCAGGGCTGCTCCCTCTGGGGTACCCTGATCCTGGTCCCCTCCATTCCCTGCCCACACCCCCCTACCCTGACAATCCCCAGGTGTTCCTGCCATGGAGCACTCCCACAGTGCCTGGCCTGGCCTCAGAGTGCCTGTGCTTCCCTCTCATTCTGGCATCAAGTCAAAACCTTACTGGAGAGCATGTCAGAATCAAAACAAGGATTTTTTTTTTTCAGTAGATGAATCTTTGGCAAACTATGAGAACCATCTCATTGGAGAAGAAGAAAAAAAGTTGTTCCTCTTGCTACAGGACTTTCTGCAAATTTCAAAGGCCTGCTGTGAATAATAGTGTCAGAGCTTCCAAGCTGCAAGGCCATTTTATAGTGGAAAGTGTGAGGCAACCAAAATAAGAATCAGTTTCCACTGTTACAAAATAAAGGTTTTGCTTTATGTGGTACCTTAAAAGCCATGTTCAGGGATGTGTGTTTTGGGACACAGAAGTAGGTACCCCAGAGGGTTATTTTTTTCATACAGCCATTGGGTTTGTTCTTTCTTGTTCACAGCAAATTGGGAAATAATTTGAGACAGAAAGAACACGATGGCTTTCTTTATGATGCAAAACATAACAGGAATTTGTCCTCCTAAAGGACTGAAGGCAATCCTTAAATCCAAATGCTGCCAGTCCTTGGGATGTTGGAAATACATATTCCTATTTAATGGCGTGAGTGCATCTCTCCTTTCACAATTTGTGAGTATTTTTGACAAACCTGGTCCTAGTTTTCTGCTAGCAGAGTTACAGATGAGACAAGTTTTCCATGGTTTGGGGTTTTATTGCGAATGCTTCGCACAGCTCTGGTTATGTGCTCCCTTCTCATGACATCAGTGCTGAAGGGGAGAAAGAATGTAAACATCTGCTTTTTATAATTCAATTCCAGGCTTATAACTTGATTAGGATAAGCAATGTTTCTACATGATTTATTTTCCAGTCACAACAATGCACAGTTTTAGCAGCAGTTTGAAGATTAGTAAAATAAGGATGGAAACTAATGAGGTAAATCCTGCTTCACGGTCTACCTTTCTGAGCTGCCCTGAATATTGTGCAAAGGCTGGGGATTTCCCTCCCACTTGGTTTTTAAAATGATGCCTCCACGGTGCAGGAGGCAGCCCATGGAAAGGAAGCTTACACAGCAGCACTGAGGTGAGCTGGAGCAAAGGGAATTTGGCTCGTGACTCTCTATGGAGCCCTTCTGTGTGGCATTGGGTCAGGACTGAATTTTCCAATGATGCCTGCTGGGACATTGCTGCATCCCTAACAAATGAGGCTTGAAATATAAAATCTCTAATCTCTTCCATTGCCTGAGCAAAGTTGAAACTCCACTCTAGTCACTTCCCTTCCTTTGTTTTCTAGGCTTTTTCTTGCACCAGAAAACTGACAGTGGCTGGTGCCATTGTCCTGGTCACAGCCTGGAGTCTTTTCTACTCCCTTTAAACTATTAAATTTAGGGATATGCTCATGGGCGCTGAGGAGGGCTTCAGTAGTAGTTGCGGATGTGTAACTGAAGCCAAGGACAGCCAGGGTGGTAGTGCATGTCAGAGTGATTTCAGTCTTGTATCATGTTTCCAATAATAAAACACTAAAAATCACAGAATCTCAGAATGGTCTGGGTGAGAAGAGACCATAGAGCTCATCCAGTCCCATCCTCTGCCATGGGCAGGGACACCTCCTACTATCCCTACTGCTCCAAGCCCTATCCAACCTGGCCTTGGACACTGCCAGGGATCCAGGGGCAGCCACGGCTTCTCTGGGCACCCTGTGCCAGGGCTTGCCCAGCCTCACAGGGAGGAATTCCTTCCCCATATCCCATCTGACCCTGCTCTTCTGGGACGAGCCGGCACCGCCACCCTCACCTGCGGCAGGTGCGGGCCGGGAGGGGCAGGTGCTGCTGGGGCTGTCCGGGGCGGGGCCGGGAGGACCCCAGGTGAGGGAAGGGACCCCAGGTGAGGGAGGGACCCAGGTGAGGGATGGAAGCCCAGAGTGAGGGCAGGACCCCAAGTGAGGGATGGAAGCCCAGTGTGAGAGCAGGACCCCGGAGGTGATGGAGGGACCCCCAATTGAGAGCGGGATCCCGGACTGAGAATGGCGACATCGAGATGCGGGAGGGACCCCAGGTGAGGGAGTGACCCCAAGTAAGGGCGGGACCCCGAGAGGGGGCGAGAGCTCGGCGTAAGGTCGCCGACCCCAGGTGAGGGCAGGGGCCGCAGCGGGCCACGGGAGGCGGGACCGGGATCGGGGCGGGCGCTGCCTCAGTGCGCAGCCGGTGCTCCCAGGGCGGCAGGCGCAGCTCCATCCCCAGCCCGGCTGGCAGCAGCGGCCCCGCGGCACGGCCGGGGCTCAGCCCTGTCCCTCGGGGCGGCGCTGCCCCAGCCCTGCCCGGTAGGGAAGGCGGAGCGGGGCCGCAGCCGCGCGCAGACAAAAGCGGCGGCGCTTCCTGCGCCGCGCCTGAGGGGAGCGGGCGGTGGGCGACGGGGTCCGCTCTCCCCTCTCCCCGCTTGGTCTTTGCCCCCCTCGGTCTGTCTCTGCTCCGTCCCTGTTTATACCCGCGTTCTCCCCGCTCCGTCCCGGTTTATCCCCGCGTTCTCCCCGCTCCGTCCCGGGTCGGTCCCAGCGTTCTCCCGCGTCCGTCCCGGGTCGGTCCCAGCGCTCTCCCCGCTCCGTCCCGGTTTATCCCCGCGTTCTCCCCGCTCCGTCCCGGGTCGGTCCCAGCGCTCTCCCCGCTCCGTCCCGGTTTATCCCCGCGCTCTGCCGGGTCCGTCCCGGATCCACCCGCACGTTCTCCGCGGTGTGTCTACGTTCCCCCGGCCCGAGTGCCCCCGGTGCCTTTCCCGGGGGTGCCGCCGCGATGGCTCTCGGTGGGAGCCCCGGGGCGCCGGGCACGGTGCTGTTGCTGCTGCTGCTGCTGCTCGCCCTGAGCGCCCCCGCCGTGCCCGAGCCCGAGGCGGTGCCCGAGGGAGCCTCCACCCTGGCCTTCGTCTTCGATGTGACCGGCTCCATGTACGACGACTTGGTGCAAGTTATCGAGGGCGCATCCAAGATCCTGGAGACGTCGCTGAAGAGACCCAAGCGGCCGCTGTACAACTTCGCGCTGGTGCCGTTCCACGACCCAGGTAAGGCCGAGCGGGACCTGGCTGGGGCGGGCAGGAGCCGGGAAGGGCAGCAGGGAGCTCCAGAGGGCTGGCAAAGGATTGGGTTTGCTGCGGTTGCAGGGACTGGACCCGAAGTATTCCTGTCTCATCGTAGTCGTTATTGCCGCACGCGTTTCTCTGCCGGGGGCGAGTAACATTTTGTGACCCCTATCTCCCTACAAAACTTCCCAAAGGCTTCTGGAGTGGGCCCTAAATGCGCTTTGTGCACCAAGGAGTAGTTAAGGGATCAAATACTCCCCTTTATTGTCCAGATACGAGCTGAAGTAGCGTCACTGAACTGCACGTGTAGTAGTAACGGTGCTATTGAGTTATTTTCCTATGCCCTTCCATGGGAGCGCACTTAAGAGCATGAATAATGCAGTTGCACTCTTCCTCTTGTTTTATGATCCCATGTTTACATTCAGAAACTTGCAGTGAAATTAACATGGTGTGTTTTTTTGGTTTTTTTTTTTTGGTGTTTTTTTTTTTTTTTTTTTTTTTTTTGGATCTTCTTTCTTTTTTTTCCCCCCTCCTTCTGCTGTACATCGTGTGTTCCTCTCTTTCAGCATCTGTTTTTTGTTCCCTTCCTATCCATTTTCTCTGGCTTTCTTCCTCTTTGCTTGTCAAATTCTTCTGTTGACTTGAAGAGGAAATAGGAACAGGATGCCTCAGGCTGGTGATGTGTGCTGTACTGTGCAATAAAAACTCTCTTAAAAAAAAAGAAAAAAGAATCAGAAAGTGGGAAAAAGCCCTTGAAAATGATCTTTTGGCGTTAGTTCCCATGGAATATCTCAGAATATGCTCAATGCTTAAGAGTTTCATTTTTGCAGGAATGTCAGCAAAAAAAGTGGACATCCTCTCTATTTCCCCCCATTCACAGATACTTCTGCTTACAAGATATATGTTTGCTGTTGGTATAAATACCTTAAACCAAGTGCTTAGGAAATTAGAGGGAATAGCTTGTATAGGTTCTCTTTAGAGTTCTTCATTCTAGTATCAGTGTTCTAGCACAAAAGGGTCCTTACTGTTTCACATTTGGTGTCATTTTCTTTTTGTTTTCCCTCTGTTCCCCTTGTCCCCCTGTTTTTTGTGATTTTATGGAACAAACTTATATGGGACTTAAAAAGCATCATGCCACAGAAATAACAAGGGGAAGATTTGGGTCAAGTGTAGAACCTGGAACTCTTTTATATCCTTCTGGAAAATCAAACTCACCTCTTTGGGGCTCTTTTTCCATGGAATGGCCAGAAAATCAAAGAGGATGGGTTAGAAGTGTTTTGGTTTGATTTTCTCTCAATGATAGCTTATCTTTAGTGAGCAGAAAGGGGTTCAGGATAGGAGTTGATAGTTCTCTTTTTCAGAGTGATTGGGTCCATGCACAAGAGCAAGAAGATCTTGTGTGGTGCACTTTTAATGTGCAGGTTTGTGTGGTGGCCCTTTGCTCTTGTGCATGCTCAGTAGAAAGAAGTCTCATCTTTCTCTCATGGGTAGTCCTGTGCTTAGTTTTCATCACAGACGCTTTCACTTCGTCTGTTTCAATAGCTCCTGTTTTCTTTCTCATCTCATATGTTTTCATTCCATTTTTCTTCTGCACATTTTCACCTTTTCAGCCCTTTTTTGTGCCCTCACTGTCTTTGCTCCCGGTGCCTCTCCAGGTACTCTGCTTGTGTTCCAGACTGACTCCTCTGACCATGATTTGCTGTAACCACCTCTATTTGCTCTGTACAAACCTCACCAGCAACAAATCCACTGCCACCTTCCCCTGCTTGAGTCACATTTTCCCACTCACTGACTCCTTGCCTCCTCCCCCATTCCCTCTCCTTGCACAGGAGATCCCTTTCCTTGGCAACTGTTAGACTTCATTCAGTGGAGTGACTGAAACTTAAACCTGCAGAGAATTGACCTGCAGAGCCCAGAGCTGCTGGCAAACCCTCAGAGTATCCTGTTACACCTCTCTGTGTGGAAGTCCAACTTCCCTGAGGGGGCCTTGCTTCTTAGAGTGATGGATAACTTGTGAGGGCAGGGAGCTCTCTCAAAGTGGAGGATGGACAATTTTCAACTTCATTTTGTCCTGGTTTCTGAAAACTACTTTCTTGGTCTTTCTCAGAGTTGGAAAGACACACCACAGCCCAATGTCTTGAATTTCATGTAAGGTCCAGATGACTGTTGGTCATCTGTACCGTACACCTGATGATGACCATGTTAAGGCACTTGAAAAGAAAATGTAAGAAATGCTGTTGTGACCACTTCAGCCTCTTTTTTTTTTTTTAATCTATAGAGAAGTAACTTTACTCAAAAACCTCATAAAAATATTGACTGGCAACTATTTCACAGCATCCAATTAGTTTACCTAGTGTTGTTCTTTCTGAAGGTTGCTCAACTGAATTAATGAGCATGAAACTATTTTTTTCACAAAGTGTGTTGTTACTTACTCAATTCTTCTTTCAAAGTAAAGACCTTTTATGTAGTTGCCTCACAGGCAAATTTTCTGGATGAGGTGCTGTGGTCCCTGGGGCAGATGGGACTCTACAAGGGGTACAGATACAGTTGGGGCTCAGGTCCAAGGAGCTTCTCTTTGTGTAAAGGTGCCCGGATGCAGATACGCTATTGGTAGGTAATTGCAATTTAAATTGGCTGTGGATTTGGTTTTGAACTCTTTTGTTTTCCTAGTTTGTATTGCAGAGTGCACTTGGCATCCGACAGGGTACAGCTGGATTGTAAGTGATTTGGTATAAATGTAGTCTAGCAGAATATGGGAGGATTTTTAAATAACTCAAAAATGTGGCATTATTAGTGCTGTATTGAGGCACTGGAGCTTGTCCAAGGGAATGGGGCTGGGGAAGGGGCTGGAGCACCAGAAGGGGCTGAGGGAGCTGGGAAGGGGCTCAGCCTGGAGCAAAGGAGGCTCAGGGGGGACCTTGTGGCTCTGCACAGCTCCTGACAGGAGGGGACAGCCGGGGGGTCAGGGTCTGCTCCCAGGGACAGGAGGAGAGGGAGCGGCCTCAGGCTGGGCCAGGGCAGGCCCAGGGTGGACATCAGGGAAAACCTTTTCACAGAAAGGGCTGTAAAGCATTTGCACAGACTGCCCAGGACGGCGGTGGAATCCCCCTCTCTGGAGGTGTTCAAAAACCAAGTGCGTGTGGCACTTGGGGGTAGAGTTTAGTGGTGGTGTTGGCTTGATGGTTGGACTTGATGATGAGAAAAGTCTTTTCCAACCTGAATGGTTCTGTGATCCCATGATGGTGATGTGCCAATGCACCAGGATGTGGGATGGTAGATTTAAATGTTGTGTTTTCCCTAGTGCAGTGGGATTTTGGTGAACAGGAATACAAGTATATTTTTAGCATCAAACCTGAGGCTTTTGGCACAGAATTATGGCTAAAGGAAAAATTTGTCATGGGTTTCACGTTTCTATACCGTGTACCATCTGGTGGGATGCAGAGAGTTCAACTGTGGAAAAACCTTTTGCTTTGGATTCTACTTTGTGAATAACTATGTCCAGTGCTTTAACAGATTACAGGGAATTTTTTAATTGTAGGCTTTCAATGCCTAAATGTGATCACAGAACTTCTGTAGATAGTGAAAAGGGCTGTTGACTAAGAAATTTCTTGCCAGACTTGTGTTCATGGAAAAACTGGCGTGGGGGGTGTAAAATTGTCCCAAATTTAAGAAGAGTTGGCACAGGAAAATTCTGAACTGCAGCTAAAGCTGGAGATCAGCAAATGCTTTTGTAGTTGCGTGTTGTGGGTCCTGATGTCCTACTAACTCCCATTGTATCCTGTGGAAATGGGAATGGACTTGGAATGTCTTTATTTAACATCTGTGGCCAGCTTTGCTATTTTTTCTTTATGCCATTAAGGAATTTTGGAATGGAAAATAAGCCTGAGAGGACTAATTCATCCCTATTATTTTTCTCTAAAGCTAATGGAATTATACCAGTCATAACTCACTCTGTGTGATTTAATCAAGCATTCCTTTAGTGTGAATGGCTATTCTATAGACCAAACTCCAGTAATTAATTGAGACAAAAATGAAAGGAATATGTAACCTCTGGACTTGCTAGGATAGAGAATGGTGTTTGCCTGTTCATACCCTGCAATATCTACAGGACTCTGAGCATCTCCTGACCCTTTTCTTACAAATCAAATAGAAAACACTGTGTGAGGAAAGGGGAAACATTAATAATGCTTAGTTTAGATGGGAAAACAGTATTGAACTTAAGCCACATAGTAAGTGTGTAGGAGAACAAGGAGTATTGTTTTTTCCTTGATCCCACTTCTCTCTTTTGAGACAGTAAAGCTCTTTCCTATCTTGAAGTGAAGTTATGCACATAGTGAAGCATGTAGTTATGTTTAGCTGGAGTCTCCTTTAACAGACTGGCAGGGCTGTGTCTGTAACATGGTTAGGCTGCTGAGCCACATTCTAGCTTGGATCAAATTCAGGAGGTCATATGAAAAGTCTGGGAACTTTGGGTTTTGCAGGTTAGATAGTTTTTTTTAGAAGTTATAATGAAGAAGTAATGTTTTTTCCAGAGGAGGAGTTCTGCGAAATTAAAATCGGGCTATTAATGGAGTTAAGGTTTTTCATACTTCCTGGCAGAAAAAGTGCTGTGGTGTGCAGATGGATAATGAAGGGAGAGGGGAGGGCACTCCCCTGTCCTTGCTGTACCCCCAGCTGGATGGTGTCACAGCTGATGTCACTGCCTCTGCCTCTCACATCCAGCTCTCCTCATAGCCCTTCTCCCGTGTGCTGCCCTGCACTTTTGCATTCTTCTGTCTCTTGAGGTCTTTGATCTTGGGCTTTACTCTCAGATTTATGGATGTCTAAACCTCTCAGGCAGAGGCTACATGTGTGTAAATCAGTTGGAGAAGATGAGGAATGGCCCTTCTGGTATAGCCTGGGAAGAGGGGCATTGTCTTCAGCATTCCCTCCGCTTCCTTTGCGGGGTGGAAGAGGTGCTTCAAGACGTGTTATTGGTTTAAGTAAGGAACAGGAACATGGCTGTGGAGAAGCACTACTGCAGCAGTGGTTTTCAAAGCAGGGAGAACAAGTTTAAGGGAAAAGTGGTGTTCTGTACTGGTATCTGAGTTTGCCCACACCACGGAAGTGGGATGGAAGCAGCATGAGAAAAGATTGGTGTCACAGAAGCTGTGGCTGCCCCTGGATCCCTGGCAGTGTCCAAGGCCAGGCTGGACAGGACTTGGAGCAACCTGGGAGAGTGGAAGGAAGATCTTAGTGGGCTTTAAGACCCCTGCCAACCAAAGCCAGCCTGTGATTTTATAATTTTAATGAAAAGGGAGACAGCTGTAAGAGGGAGAGCAATACAACTCTGTGTTCCTGTCCACATTCTGGAGGCCTCCTTACCTTCCTTAGTAGGTAAAACTGCTTAAAACTGTTTGAAAACTGTCTTCTGTTTGGACTAGACAAATTATTAGGTTGATTAGAAGAAATAAACTGCTTACCAGTCAACTTTCTGTGGGCACATATTTTGTGAAAACTGTGTACTTAGCAAAGTCCCATGGTTTCTATAGGATAATGTATTGGTTTTGCATGATCTGGTTTTTGGTGGCAGGGGTGTCACAAAGATGGCTCCTGTGAAAAGCTCCTGGAATGTCCAGCAGAGCCAATCTCTGATGGCTTTGAAGCTGGACGTGGTGCTAGTCAACACTGGACCAATGAGAGAGGCTGGTAACACCTCTGTGATGATGCATTTAAGAAGAAAATGAAAACAAAGTAATGGGTTTTTGCTCCTAGTCAGAGAAGAGGAGGAGGTGAGAACATGTGAGGGAAACAACATGGAGACCCCAAGGTCAGTGGAGAGGGAGGGGCAGGAGGTGCTCCAGAGGCCAGAGTCAAGATCCCTCTGCAGGCTGTGGTGAGATCAGGGTGAAGCAGCTGTGCCCCTTCATGGAGATCGATGGGGGATGCAGACATCCACCCAGAGCCCCTGGGGGAGGTGCCCATGCCAGAGCAGGTGGATCCCTGCAGGGAGCCCTCTGGCAGGTGGAGAGAGGGGCCCTCTCAAGGGCAGCCTGTCCTTGGAGGACTGCACCCCATGGAAAGAGAGCCCCACGGCGCAGCAGTTTGGCAGGGCTGTGTGCCCGTGGGAGGGACTCACCTTGTGGCAGGTGTGGTTTGGCTGCTGCTCGTGAGCAGCTGGAGAAGTTCGCAGGGAACTGTCTCCCGTGGGAGGGACCCCATGGTCTCACAGGAAAAGGACTCCTCTCCTGAGCAGCAGGACAAAATCTTGGTGATGAACTGAGCAAAACCCCCACACCCTGCCTCCCTGTGCTGTCAGTGGGAAGGAGGGAGGGGCTGAGGGGAAAAAAGTGTTTTAAGGGCTTATTTTACTTCTCATTATCCTCCTCTAATTATGTTAGTAATAAAGTTCACTTTGCAACCTTAGGTTTGCCCTTGAAGTGTTTTCTCCCAGTCTTATCTCAATTCACAAAGACTTTGTTAACTTTTTCTTCCTCTCCTTTGCCCAACTGAGGCAGAGGAGGATGAGCAAGCAGCTCTTGTGGGTGCTTGGCATTGGGCCACTGCCAAACCACAACAGATAGATAGAGAAGAATTGCCTCAATTCTCTTTGAAAAGAGTAAGGTCAGAAGCCAAGAAAATGATACTCTGCACTTAATTCAAGTAGTTGTGTTATTTGAGAGTTGAGTGGCTTTTATATTGCTACCAATGTTGAAAGTGGGAAAAAAAAGTGCTAATTTAGGAAATCTCATCTCCCTCTTCTTCTGATGGATCACAGAATACCAGATTAAAGCTGGTGACAGCTGATCTGTCAGAGCTCTGTGTTTTGGTGGCCTCAAATTTGTGAACATCCCATCTGAAAACTTGAGGATGTGTAAGGATTTGGGGTTTTTTAGAAGCTGGTTTATCTTGGACTTAGATACACAGTGACAGAAATAATGAGTGCATGTCCAAATTCTGTGTTTTTTCCTTGGTGTTTCAGGAGATGCAGTGTAAAGGTACAGCTGTTCAGTGCTGCCTTGGTTGTCTGAGGGTGAATGATAAGCAGACCTGGGTATAATACCTGAGAATACTGCTCTTTTGTGCTAAAACTGATGAAGTATTGCTATTAATATTTCACAAGAGACAATTTCAATGGGAAGTACTGCTTCCCTAGAGCTCAAAAACTGTTCAGGGTTGTTACCACTACCAACTGTTATTGTTGCTGTCATCAGATGAGTGACTGTCACCAGTGGTGTGGAAGTGAAGAGCTCTGGGCTGATAAAGATGAAATCTAAAGCACTTAAAGACATTTTCCATCTCTGAGGCTTCTGGGATAACTGGACTGAGCCTGTGGGAAATGAGTGTGTGAAACCTTATTGTCACCCTTAACGGAGACACTGTGATACCTCTAAAATGAATTCCCTGTGATTGCATGGATGTTTTCTTGTTCCTCTAGAGGGATTTATCTGGGGTCCCTGTAAAAGTAGCTGCTTATATAGATTAGAAATGACAGTAAGTATTGCCAGTGCCAGAAGCTCCAAAATCTGTGAGGCAGCCAAAATGTTGTGACATGATCCAAAAGCCTGTTAGAGCATCACTTACAACTTATTTTTCTGCTGTCTTAACTCTGCATGTCCAGCCCAGAAGGTATGCACAAGGGTGAATATCCCCTCTGATTCTTGAATCCTTCTGGCAAGGGATTATTATCCTGTTTTTATTTGGAGATACAGTAGAGATTCTTTCCTTGGGAAAAAAATGATAAAGCCTCAAATACCTAATTCTTTTCTGCTTTGAATTACAAATTATTTTTCATGTTACATTTGAGATTGTTGCCTACACAACTTAGAAGCTACTTGTTCTATTTTGCTTTGCTCTCTTCTGCTCCAAGTGGTTATAATTCCAAGGGAAGCCCTGCAGCTCAGTAACAATGTATTCCAGTGCTATTCTGTCCCTCTAATTACTCCTGATGTCATTTATCAGGTGAGCCTTGCTGTTTGTTAGCAGTGTGCACCTTTTCCCTAGAGCTTCTGGAATTTGCATAGAGGATACTTCACCTGTTGTGTCCCATGTAAAAGTCACAATGCCCATGTTAACTTTTAGGTACAATTCACAGAGGGATCTCCTCCCAGTTTCTTAAGCACTTTTTAAACAAAGAAATTTCCTCATTCACGTTCCTCTCTTCTTTCCTGCACTCTGAATTTATCTCCCAGGGGTTAGAGCAGCTTGTATTTCACACAATCACACAGAGAAGCCCAATGAATCCTATTCATGGCAGTAATTGTTTAGCCCTGGCTATGGTCTTGATGAGAGCTCTGTGGTATGGAAAGCAAAGAGCAATTTCTGCTGCTGCATGCATCTCCTGGATTGGTTTAAATGCACACAAATCAAATTCCTACTGCTGTATGAAAAGCAGATAGTTGATGCAGATCCTCAAGTACTTTAAAGCTATGAATAAGCTGTCCCTCCCTGAGGCTGATAAGTGTCCCATTTTCATCTGTAGAAAACAACTATTTTCTGAGAATGCACAGTAATGAAGTGAACAAGGAGCCATGAATATTGTATATACCTTCATCTCATTTTAACTGAGGCAACAGTGTTGATTGTAAAGAGAATTGTCACAGAAATATGACAGGAAAGTTGAAAAAGAGGCCAATCAGTATTTCCCTCTTGAAATGCTGAGCTTCCTCTTTTCAAGTGCCAATCCTAGAGGAAAACTAGGAAAAAATGTCTTTGTTGTGGGGAATTAGAATAATAGAATTGTTAAGAGAGGTTAATTGTTGAGAGGTTGGATGAGACCTCTTAAGATCATTGAGTCCAACCACTAACCCAGTGCTGCCATATTCACCACTGAAGCATGTCCCCAGGTGCCATACTGACCTGTCTTTTGGGCACCTGCTGGGATGGTGACTCCTCCACAGCTCTGGGCAGCCTGTTCCAGTGCCTGGTGAAGACATTTTTCCCAATATTCAATCTTAACCTCCCCAGGAGCAATTTGAGGCGTTTTCCTCTCATCCTGTCTCTTGTTACTTGGGTGCAGAGCCTGACCCCCCCCCCCCAGCTGTCCCCTCCTGTCAGGAGCTGTGCAGAGCCAGAAGGTCCCCCCTGAGCCTCCTTTTCTCCAGGCTGAGCCCCTTTCCCAGCTCCCTCAGCCCTTCCTGGTGCTCCAGCCCCTTCCCCAGCTCTGTTCCCTTCCCTGGACATTAATTAATAGTGAATAAATGCCTTTAGGGAAGAGAATGAAGTTGAATTCTCAGGGAAGAACAAAAGAAAAGAACCAGCCAAGACCTGAAAACTGATGAAACTGACACTGTGGTCCTTAATCCTTGCTCTGTGTGCTGCACTGCTGTCCAGCAGTACTGCCTTGATAAGGAGCTGGCATGAAGCCTTGCCCAGGTGCCTTTGAAAGCTCCCTGTTGGGTGATGCAGAGGTGTGCTCTGTGTTACCTGTCCTGCAGAGGGGGCATGGAGTGATGGGGCTCCCTGTGCTGGTACAAGCTGTGTTTGAGCTTTTCTTAACCAATGGGGAGCAAAAGGAGTTTTTATTAGGTTGGTGATTTTTTTCAATGCATCATGCAATGTTCATTCTGCATCCTGCTGGACCAACTTGTTAGAAACCTTAGAGCTGTTTCCCCTGTGCTGTGAAAACAGGGAATGGTCAGGACCCAAAGGCTGCCAGAGCTCCAGGAGCTTTTGGACAATGCTCTCAGGCACGGGATGGGATTGTTGGGGTGTCTTGTGTGGGGCCAGGGGTTGGACTGGATGGTCCTTCTGGGTCCTATGAACTTAGGGTACTTTGTGATTCTATGACTTGAGGTTCTTGTCATCTTTTTTCTTATTTAGGCTTTATCTTTTGTGTATCAGAGGCTGCTTGGAATTCATACTGAGAGTGGATTCTGCTCAGTGGAGGATCTGGCTAAACCAGATTAAGGACTATGGAAAAGGAGCAGATATTTCATTTAGTTAATGTACTTTGAATGTGGCCTAAAGCCTGCCAGGAGGAACCCTTTAGACAGAGAGCCCTCAGATGCCAGTTGGTATATATTTTCCAGTCAATGATTTAATTGTTGGCATATGCTGTGGCTTTGGTTTTGAAGGAGACACATGCATCAGAGGAAATATTGAGAACATATGTTTTTCAGTTTGCAAATGGCAAAACAGTTTCTCTGTTGAAAGAGAGTGATGGTGTTACTTGATCAGCTCACCATGCCTTGGTAATCAGCAGCTTTGTTAGAGGGAGTAGGATGGATTCAATGAAATATGCTCTGGGCTGGCTGCTTTTTGTGCTTCATTACTCCAGCCAGGGAGAATGTTTTACCCCTCACTTACATTGTTGAACATAATGTGTTTTTTATAACTGGTGCTGGTGTTTAGGATTTCCTGTTTGAGGTGTGCTGCTCTGAGATCAGATTTACGAGATCCTTCAGTGATGCTGGCAGTGGATTCATGCCGTGCAGTTGTTGTTGGGTGAACTCTGGGTCCAAGATTTGCATTTTGCAAAGGGATTGTTTGCAGTGTTGCATTTTTAAGGGGGATCAGAATTGTTTAGGTCAGGCATATCCCCTTGTGATCTATGGGTAAGCTTCTTTTGTTGCTCTTTGGTAACTGGTTTTGCCAGAGGAGAAGCACAATGACTTCATGTTTCTGAAGCACTTGGGTGGGATCGTGTTATGTCAAGATACATGAAGCCTGAGTACTGAGGACAGGATTAATCCCATTTCACTTCAGGCACTTCACTGAAGACTCTTAGCTGAGGGGCTGGTGACCCAGAGGCTCTTTCTATAAATCACAAAATGAAACTGGCACCTTAAGGAGCAATTAATCCCCTGAGAATTTTGAAATACTCTTTGGAGATCTCATTTGCTTTCACTGGCTGTAGGGGAAGCAAAGGTTAGTTCAGTCAAAGCCCTGAATTTAGAACACAGGAGGTTAATTGAGAGGTTTTCTGCTTTCTAACATTCTGCACTGGGCTGACTGTCCACATAGTAGTCCCTGAGGTTTGTTTCACACCTAGGTTTTCATCCTACCAATGGATACCAAGGGCTCTTGGGGGCAATAGGTTATTCCCACATGGTGATTCCCTGGCTCCCATCAGCATCTGAAGAAGGCCCCTGGCTGGGCAGCCCAGCACACCCTGAGGGTTCCTGTGAGCCTGCTCTGCTGAGGGCCTTGGTGTGTGTCTGATCACGGGGCTGCTCAGGAGCTCGTGCCCCTCTGCCCTCTCCCCAGATTATTGGCAGGGGTTGAACCTTGGCTGTTCAGAGACCCCGTCTGTGTGAGCTGAAGGAGTGACACTGGCAGCTCCCAGGCTGACAGACAGTGCCATGGGACAACTCCCAAGTGGGAGCTGGGATGCACCTGGTGCTGTGTGCTGCCAGTGTAAACAGGCTGTGTGTGTTCATGCAGTGTTCTGTGTCCCTGTGCTTCTCCATCTTGATTTGCTTTGGCACCTTGGTGCTCCTCTTCACTCTGACCGCTTTGCCAGCTTGTACCCCTTCTCCTACAACATTCCTAGCCTAGATTTCAGTCTGCAGGCATAGATCTGGTAAGATCTATGTATTTTTGGAAATGACATATTCCCAGACAGCGAGCCAGCATGCGTCAAACATTGCAAACGACCAGAAAGGGTTGAATTTACTCTCAGTGATGTGTCCCTGTTAGCAGGCTCATCCATTCTCGCTGGAATCATGGCTTCCTTACCATTTGCTCTTGGGAATAGGCCAGTAAGTGTGTGATATAGGTACAATGAATGATTATTATGCAGCATTAAAAGCCAATTTCATGTAGCCTGATGCATAGTGGAGCCAAATATCAACTTTATGGGATAAATTACAGCCAGCAGAGCTTGCTCAGCAATGAGAGGTAACCAAAGCAGAGCAGTACTCCAGTTCTCAGCCTGGAAAAATGGTGCTGGAGTGAGTGAGGGTGGGTTTGCAGCATGGAATGAAAATGAAGGAATGTCTTGTGTTGCTGTAGTCCCTGCTAAATGTCTGGGCTGTTTGCTCAGGATAGCAGCTCTGAGCTGTGACTGTAGGTTACTGCTGGACTCCTGCCAGCTTGTTTAAATTAGATTCCTAGCCCGGGGGCTGGGGTGGTCAGCAGGAAGCCATTGTAATTTTCATGCCTTGGACACCAGTGTATTTTCATGAGCTGAAGTGAAGTGTCTCTGGGGATGCTGAATATCTCTGAAACATTTCCTGAGTTCTCTTAAGCTCTGCAATGGTATGTCCGAGTCTGTTTTCCAAAGGATGGAGCTTTTTGTTTAGTTAGTGAGGTCTTAGTTCACTTGAGTAGTATGCTTTTGCTGTTGGAACTTAGTGAGGAACAGAAGAAGAGGAGGAAAACTGTGCAGGAAAAATGATGGGCTCTGTCTCAGGACAGCTAGGAGTACTGTAATTTCTTTTATGCCCCCATATTAATTTGTATTTCTGTTTACTAATGTCTTAATGGATTGTGACTTCAAGCTACTGTGTCAGAGCCAGGTTTTTAGGCTGCAAATAGGGGAAATGTTTGGACAAGCACACAATTTTAGGTAAAAGAGCAATAGCTGGAGCACCCAGGCAGAGAACCTGTGATTCTGCCCATTTTTGGGCAGATCTTTTCCCATTTTCTGTTACTTACACCAATACAATAGTGGTGTGATTTTTAATTAGAGACCTTTAGCATCCCTGTGCACAGTAATTGCTGTCATATTCCAGTGCCTGAGTACCAAAAACACAACAAGAACCCAGGGTGATGTCCCTGGTGACGCCCTGGTACTTTGTTGAAATAAGACATGGTGTGCACTGGCTGGGGTAACATTTTGGCTACTCTCCTACAGCATTGGGAGAATATAAAGTGCTTAGGCAATGGTGCTTGCCTAGGATTATTTACTCCTGATTTAACAGCACACCACTTAAACCCCTACATCTTAGTGTCTTAGGATATTTTATCTATGTGGTTGGCTTTTTGCTAGTTTGGTTTTTTTGGCCTTTTTTTGAGTCTTGGGTTTTTTGTTTGTTTCATTTTGGTCATGTCTTTCCCTTTTTAAATTTTACATAAGCTGAATCAAATCACAGGGTATGCATGTGACCTACCCCTGAGTCACAGTTTTCTGTGTTAACCACAAAACCACAAATCACTTTTTTCTCCCTGAAATGTTTATTCCTTCTTTTCATTTCTTTCCTAGTCTGTCTGACTCCTCATCTTTTTATCTTCATTGTCTCTGTATTCAGCCCATCACTTCCTCAAAATTTCCATTGACCCTTTTCCCTCAGAGGTTCAGTGTCCCTTCACAGTACTCCCCTCCATATCTCAAGATTTCTTGACAGTCTGGAGTATTTTTTGCATATACACACTGGATCCTGGTGGTGAAGTGTGCTGGTGCTAAACAGAATATATTCTTGCTCTGAAAGAGGTGCTGTGTTACCCACAAAAAGGTTTGTGCAGGGGAACTCAGAATCGTGGAATGGGTTGGGTTAGAAGGGACTTCAAAGACCATTTAGTTCCAGCTCCCTGTTTTGAGTGGGGACACCCTGCACTAGTTCAGATTGCTCTAAGCAATCCCTTCTTCTGTCACTCCAAGTCCTTGTCCCAAGTCCCTCTCCAGCTCTCCTGGCCCCTTTAGGCACTGGAAAGGGCTGTAATGTCTCCTCTGCCCAGCAGATCCATGTCTCCAAGTATTTCTTGTGCTGAAGATGGAGTCTTACCAGAGCAGAGTCGAGGGGAGAATCCCCCTGTCTCGACCTGCCAGGTGGTGTTTGCCTCAGCCTCAGTGAGGCTGGTAGCTAGGACACATCTCATTCCCACTTCACATGTTGGCCATGGGAGTGAATACTTTTGTGGCTTTTGTTCTGGGTCAAAATTGGACCAACTGACCCTGATATTTTGTTTTCTGAAATTGTGCTGAATCTGTTAAGTTACACTTTCCTAAAGTTGTAACCATAGTGGACAAAACAATTATTGTTCTGCACTGCTTCCTGCTTCCCTCTTCCTTAAGGTCATGGCTTTTTCTGATCCCCAGCCATGAGTGCTGCTTGGCAATCCCAGATTCATTCCCAAACAGTCCAGGTTAGCGGAGGCTGAAGAAGCTCTTCAGCTTGGAAGGTTGGTTAGAGTGCATGAACCACCCTAGGGCTGAGCAGAGGAGGTGATGGCTTGTGTTGGGGTGGTTCTGGCCAGCAGGACTGGCAGTGGGCTTAGCTGGCGGAGCTGCAGCAGGGAGGGAGCATCCCTAGTGTTAATGAACTGGAAGGATTGAGTTACATGGGATCTGTGTGTGAGGGAGAATCTGGACAGTCTCTGTGAATGCTGACAGTGGGGGAAAAATGTGGCTGCTTTGTGTGTCAAGCTTTGTTCTCAATATTCCTGCTGTGGCTTATGCTTAGGGTGTGAAAAGTGGGGATCATGTCATTGCTGTAAAACGTTGGCCCTTTCTCTACTTTCCAAAGTTGATTTGAATGTCATTCTGTTACCCAGATGAGCCATAGTATAGGGAGGTGAAAATAATAACTATTGGTTAAATGGCATTTTGAAGAATTGGCAATTTTACCACATCAAGCAAATCTTTTAATGCCTTGGTGGTTTGTCACAGCCACTGGTATGATGTGTACCTGTGACTGGGACTTTTTTTAGAGGGGAGGCACAGAAATACTCCCCAGTCTAGAGGTGTATGGTACAGTCTGGAGCTGGAGCTGCGCCTTAGCAAATGGTAAGAGTCTGTATTCCTTTCTGGAAAGGACACAAGGGAGGCAACTGAAGAGATGCTGTTGCATTCCTGCTTTGTGGGGATGAGTCTTGGTTCATTTCAAGCTATCCTTTCTACAGTCATTTGAAACAAGCAAATAAGGAAAGCACTGAATAAGTGAAGCATGTTTTGAATTAACTCATTAATTTGCATAAATCTTGCTTGGAGGTAGATTTGAAGTACATAAAACTTTTCGCTCTGTAGAGAATTTTGGCTGTGGGTATTTAGGGGATAACTCAAGTCCATCTCACCTTGTGTTGTTTAATGTTAAGCAATAAACACTTGCTTAGTTACTTGCAATGAAATGTCCCATTCTATAGATATAAAAGATTTTTTTTCCCAGTTTGATATTCTGTCTGTGATGAGGTTTTTATCTCAGTTAACATGGAGTAAATCCAGAGTAATTCCATTACAGTCAGTGATGCTAGTTTGGATTTACACCAGTACAACTGAGCTCAGAGTCTGGCTTTGCTTGTCTGCCATCTTATTTTGCTAAATATTGCATCCTTCCCAAATATCCTTTCTCATCTTGTCTTCAGACCTTGCTGGCTCCTCCTACTTTACCAAATTCCAAGAGTAACAACATAGGTGAAGTTTACTTGATGAAAGATTGTTTGAGCAGGGTCTGGTTTTTATTAGCTCAGCTGGTTTTCATTTTTTCAGCTCTGTTTGAAGTCTGATTGTGCTCAGGCTGGGAAGTGGATCCATCCTGCTTTTCCTGCTTGACTCAGTTTTGTCCATTAGAAGTGCAGTGTTTTAAATTACAGGGTGCTCCCCGACATTATCGTTCAGTAAGAATTATGTTCCTCAGTGATGTTTTAAAGCAGTTTTTAACTCCAAAGATCAGAAAAAAGGAAAAAAGAGTACCTTAAGGCATTACTACTAATTAGCAACATAACATGTTTGGAAGGGCTCAGTAAATGTGAGATGTGACTTCGGAGAATGCAATGAATTAAATTTTTCCTGGTTTTGTTGATATTTCCTTTGTAGAAGTGTACACTGAGCTTTCTTACAGAGTATTTTAATTTATCATGTGTGAAGGACAGCTGGAATTTCATCTAGGCTATTCTGTTAGTTAAATAGGGTTTATTATTCAGGTTTGCAGTTTGGACAGTTTTATCTGTGTTTATATAGTTTAGCTGGACACTGGGGTCTCGGGCCTCGTAATCATTCCAGAATTAATCTATAACATTTGTCTTAACATTTTTACAGTTGGGTTTATGCTGGTATAGTATTGCTACATTCATGTGATGATAAATAATCCTGCCCAGGATATCCAGCCCCAGCTCTAGGGATAAAGAAGGGATAGGAGATGGGAAACGTCACCTCATTTAGTTTGGACACCTCAGGCACAAAGTTAAGCAAAACACTTTGGAATGTTTTTATATATATTCTGTTGATTTTGATACCCTTTTCACATATCCTGAAGTGTTTTCCTGAGTGAGGCCGGAAGATTTTCCTCTGGCTGCAAAGGGGATGTTTGGCAGAGCTGGTGATTTAAACCTGAGCCATCTTGCCGTAATCATTTGGATACCATTTTGTACTGCAGACGCCTGAACAAGATCATTAGGAGAGACTGGATGACTATCCATGTCTGTACCTGAATAACTCCTGAATTCCATGAAATGACAAGTCTTCACTGTGACCATTCCAGTGGGCAGTTGGTACAAAAAAAATGGTGCTTTGAGCCTACCCAAGAAGCAGTTGTTTAAAGAATTAGTGATGCCCTTGCAATCTTTGTTCCTTGGCCTTCAAGGTCAGGAAAATTGCCTTAACTCCCAATGTATGCAGGAATTCCATGTTGGTTTGTGAATGTCTCTAAGACACTGGAGATAGTTTGCAGCTGGAGCGCTGAGCAGCACAGCAGGCAAAGACAGGACCAGTCTCTAAGGGAAGGATTGAAGACAGGCTGGGAGAGCTGTGGGAGTTCACCTAGAGAAGAGAGGTTTCTGGGGAGACCTGAGAGCCCCTTCCAGTGCCTAAAGGGGGTTCCATGAGAGCTGGAGAGAGGCTTAGGACAAGGGCTGGAGGGGGAATGGCTTCCCAAGGCCAGAAGGCAGGGTTAGATGAGATACTGGGAAGAAATTATTCCATGTGAAGGTGGGGAGGTCCTGGCACAGGGTGCCCAGAGAAGCTGGAGCTGCCCCTGGATACTTGGAAGTGTCCAAGGCCAGGTCGGAGAGGCTTGGAATAACCTAGTGGAAGGTGTTCCTGCATATGGCAGGGGGTGAAATGAGATGAACTTCAAGGTCCCTTCCAAATCCAAGCCATTCCATGATTCCATGCCCTTCACTGTTGGCATCCTCAGTGACTATACTTGCTGCAGCAGCTCAGGAATTGGCACTCACCCTTTACTCGTGTTGACTCATGAGGGGAGTCAACTTCTCTCAACCACTTCAAATATCCCGTGTGAGCTGTCAGACTGTATTTGAAAGGACCTGCCAGTTCAGAGAGTGGGTTTTCTTCTAGACACAATGCAGACCCTGAGAAAATATGCTTTAGATTGACCTACACAAACAGTGCAAGTCAGGTGGTAACATTGATTTTTGGAGCTTGATGGCTTTATGGTCACAGATCCAAATTCCCCAGAGAAGATTTCTTTGTGCTCTTTGTTGTATAAACAGGCTGAACTAGTTTAGTGAAAACAATCATCATGGTAAATGCTTCTGTTTTTAAACTGTAATCATTCTTTTAGAGTAAGTTTGGTAATTATTTAGCAATTGATTATTTCATTGCCCTGCGAGAGTTCCATGTTTTTCCAGTAGTCAGCTGAGTACATTCCAGTCTGTTTGGGCTAGGCCAGATGGAGAGTAAAACTGGGAAATACAAGGTTCAAGATGAATGAGTTAGTTTAAATTAATTTCCATTGAAACATAAATAGTGGCATTATTTCAAACAAATTTTACAAGATGAGTGAACAGAAAACGAGGTTTTGCCTAATGTATTCCTGTTTAGCTGATTAGGGCAAAAAAGTTAATGTTCTCATCCTCCTCTCTGTTCACATCTGCTTTTTGAGTTTGGAGCATGCTTGCATTTTTACACCAGGAAAACTCAGTGGAATTTTACAACCCACAGTTAATATTTAATTTTTCCCTCTCTTCCACAGCTTCCTAGAAACTACTGAGCACTGAAACCTGCATCAAGAGCAGAAATATTCTGATGCCTTTTTTTTTCTTCTTCCAAAGCCCTGAAACAGCTTTCTTCTAGTGAGGTGTCCCAGCGCTCCCGTGGGCTGTGCTGTGTCTGTGGGTCAGTGCAGGGGCACTGGGCCCATGTGGGGAGGTGATAGAGATCTGCACAGCGGGGATTCTGCTGCTGGGCAGACAAGGCTGGGCAAAGCTGCCCGGATTAGCAGCTCCCCAGTTAAGCTCTCATGGATCCTGCTGTAATGAGCTGCCCACAGTTCTTGCTTGTGTAGAGGAGCTGGCAAAAGGCAGCATGGTTGTAAGGGAGCTTGTTATAAACAACTCAGACCCTGAGTGGGGATGAGTTATAAAAAGTTTTATTGAGAACTAATAAAAATACACAAAGCAAAAGGGACAGTGCTGGGAGCGTGGCTCGATGCCAGGGGGTCATTCACAAAATGGCGGCTATGCCTTTTATGCAACTGGGAAATTGCATCAGCAACATGAATATTTATAAGTGGTCATACATATTTTAATATTTTTCTTCTATGTGCTTGGCCCCTCCCAAAGTCTGCCAGTCTCCATCATCCATTGGTGGAGTCCTCACAGCTTGATTGGAGGTGAGGTGCCATGCCAAGTTCCAACACGGACAAGTGTCCCCCATCCTTAGCTGTCCCATGCAAGGGGCATAGCCTGGCCTTGGATGCTTCCAGGAATGGAGCAGCCACGGCCTCTCAGGGCAAGTCCTTCAGCTTGCTGGGGCAGCTCATCTGCTTTGAAAACTTCTCATAGCCTTGAGGGCTTGGGTAGACTCTGAAGGATGATGAAGAAGGGATGTGATGAGCTTTTAGAGTTCTGTGTCCTGCATGGATCCAGGTCACACTGAGACAGTGACATGCTTTGAGTTCTTGGCTGAACTGCTGGTGATGAACCCTCAGAGCTGCTGTTTCAGAGCTGGAGAAGCAAGCTGAAATTCTTCCTGAAGAAGTGCATGGCTCTTCTTGGGCTTCTTTCTGGTCTTTGCTCAGTTGACATTTATAACTATATTGTTATATAAGACAGGAGGAAATAGCTTTAAGTTGCTCTGGGGGAGCTTTAAATTGATATTAAGAAAATTTCTTCCCTCAAAGGGTTGACAAGCATTGGAACAGGTTGGCTGGGGAAATGTCACCATCCCTTGGAGGGATTTAAAAGCTGTGGATGTGTCACTTGTGGATGTGGTTGGTGGTGGCCTTGGCAGTGCTGGGTCAATGGTTTGACTCGATGATCTTAGAGAATCACACTCGATTCTGTGATTCTCTATTATAAGGTGCTTTGCTTTCTGACTGAGATGTCAATTTTATATGACAAATGACTGTGGGCAGAAATGATGCTTAGGCATGGATTGGGGGATTGTTTACATACCACACAGTTTACATAAGTCAGTGAATGTGCAGATTGCCTTTCCAAAGTGACAACTAAAGATGTGTGTCTTGCAGCCAGATCCTCAGCAGCACTGAGTGTGAGACTTCTGTGCAACGGGATTCATTTACCAAATAGTCATTCTCAGGGTTTGTGTGACTACTGTGGGGAGAACTTCTGGTTTTCTGTTCTCCTGGCAGATTAGAAGCATGAAATGAGTGCAGTGCTGCAGAGGGGGGAGAAGAATCTCTGTGCCTCTGTGTAGATGGCTCCCAGCAGCCCAGCTCCAGGGCTGCAGCCTGTCCCAGGGAGCAGGGCTGCCAGGGAGCCCTGTGTGTGCTGCTGGGCCAGACTCAGAGCTGGGAAGAACCAGAGGCAAGGCATTCTGACTGCTGTGGCCCACGGACAGCGAGGAGACACGTGAGACCACGATCACCACTGAGCTATTCTGGCAGTGTGGAGGCTCTGCTCAGCCTGGCACGACTCCTTTCCCCTTCCCCTTCCCCTGGGTTGTGGTGAGCGTTCCAGTTTCTCAGCCTTGGTTCTCTAGACTTCCGCAAGAAGTTTATCCCTTACTTGAATGGTTTCTGCTTAAAAATGTTTTTCTTGGTGCCATTTAGAAAATGACACAATTACAAATGATACAGGCAAAAGTGAAGGGATGGGAGAGAGCCGCTTCCAGCTGACTCTCCAGTTACCAAAGTAAACAGTGCTGTAATGAAGCTTTTGAGAGCTCATCTGGCCATGAAAAACTTGCTATATCTTTCTTTTTAAATCGGCATTTCAATCCAAACCACATATTTTTAAAAATAGAATGAAAATGTTTCAGTATCCTCTTTTTCCTGGGTTGGCTCTGTCAGATAAGTTATTTTGCAGTCTTATTTTCTGCTTCTTTTTCCCACTGCTTTCTTGTACAATAGAGTCCTGCAAAAGCCCAGGTTAGAAGGCACTTTGAAAAAACCATCTGATCCAACTTCCCAAACAGAGCCTCACCAGGAGTAAGAAATGTGTCTGATAGGTAGAAATAGAAAATTAATTGTTTAGAGTCGTCACTGTTTAAGTTAGTAATAGCTTTTTAAAAAGAACAAAATGTCCATGTTAACCTGGAACACCAGTAACAGCCCTTCTTTGAACGTCCTTAAATGAGTGTTTTAATTTCAACAAATTGATGCTTCTTTATTCACAGCAGTATTTGAGGCAACACTGGACCCTTGTTAGAGCCCTAGAGATAATATTCCCAATTGGATATTGTCAGAGTGAATAATTGGTGTACATGGACAGTGTTATCTGCTTTAACATTCCATGTTCTGTCAGCTGCACATGGATTAGTTCTGTGAAGTGGAGACTTAGCTGGAATGATACAGAGATTTGAATTTACAGTTGTAATGCCTGAAAGGACAGGGTTGGGGTTTCTAATGGTTTTACACTGGTAATCCTTTAGCTATTCACTTTATAGTGGAATACTTGGGCAGCAGCTAGGGTCTGTTCTGACTGAAATCAATAAAAACTCTGTCAGTTACTTGGAAAGAAGACAGATGCATTTCTAGTAGTAAAAAGGAAAAAAAGAATATTTTAGGTATAGAGTAACCTCATGCAGAATATCTGAATTTTGTACTGAATGTGACACTTCCTCCTCCCAGCAGTTGGCGTCAGATTACGTGATTTTTGTTATGTTTGGAAATCTGCATTCTCTAAGGATGGCAGCTGGATATATCCTAAAGCCTTTTTTTAGTATCTAAATGATGACGTTCATGCACGTACATGAATATGTGTGCAGGCAGACACGGGTCATCTCCTAGAACCTTGGTTTTATTCTCCTAGAATTTTGAAAATTGAACTTTTTTCTTTATTCCTTGTGTTCTATTGAGAAACTGGTAGCTTGGTATGAAAACTGAGGGGCTCTGTTTAGTAGTGCTTGAATTATTCAGGTGGGTAGGTCTGTGTTTAGTGTCTATCTTTTCCCTTTGTTTAGGACTAATTGTGTAATTATGTGGTTTGCTGATACTTTGCTGAGCAAAGTTTAATTAGTGTTTCAAGGATTGTGTCTGGCATCTAAAGGAATTCTAGCTCAGTCTTTACTTTTTTTGTGTTACTTTTAGGGACAAAAGCCTAGAACTTACCACACGGTGTTTGAGCTTCATATCCAATGGTGGTGTTTTTGACTCAGGCCATGTAACTCCCTCCAGCCAGAGAAACCTCCAGAGACCCATTTAAACCTAACAGACTATAGTGCATCCATGATCAGATGGAGAGCCACCACGGGGATCAGGGGGATGGAGCCCCTCTGCTATGGGGAAAGACTGAGAGCATTGGGATTGGTCAGCCTGGAGATGAGAAGCTCTGTGGTGACCTCACTGTGGCCTTCCAGTGCCTGAGGGGGGCCTGCAGGAAACATGGAGAGAGACTTTTCACAAGGGGTGGAGGGACAGGACAAGGGGGAATGGCTTCCCACTGCCAGAGGGTAGCATTGATTCAGTGTTGGGAAGGAATTGTTCCCTGTGAGGGTGAGGAGGCCTTGGCACAGGGTGCCCAGAGAAACTGTAGCTACCCCACCCCTGGAAGTGTCCAAGGCCAGGTTGGGCAGGACTTGGAGCAACCTGGGATAGTGGAATGTCCCTGCCCAAGGAATGGAACTAGATGAGCTTTAAGATCCCTTCCTACCTAAGCCTATGGTTCTATGATGATTTAAAATAAAATGGACTTTTACAATGTGAAAGCAACCCCAAACATAAGCTTGTTAAAGAGCAGGATAGGGTTAATATGGAAACATACACTGGGAGGTCCTTGTGTTCCCATGGTCTTCTGGCACTTTTAAGGACTCATGGATTAGTGCCATGGTCTCCATAAAGCTTGTTAGGAGAATGGCTTAGTGAAGAAAACACTGACTGCTGCTTTATTAATAACTGGGGGGTAATTACCCCTGTTAAGTACCATTCCTGCCTTGGGACTTTGCTTTGTGCTACATGATGGGGATGTAGAATGTTTCCCCTCATCCCAGACTGAGCAGGACTGGGTTGTCCTGCTCCCAGGATGCTCAGGTTGCTGATGGTGACTTTATTTGCTTGCAGGGTCTGCTTTTGTGTAGCTGTGGGTTCTGAATGCATTAGTAATTCCCTATCCTTTGGGAAAGCAATGCAGCTGCACTTTCAGCAGAAAAGAGCCAGTTGCTTTTCAGTTTGCTGATGTCTCGAGATCAAAAAGCTGACTTGGCTTCAGTAAGGTAGCTCTCTCCAAGGATCTTCCAAATCTCTTTGAAGGAAGTAATCTGGGAATATAATCTTCCAAGCAGAAGAAGCTTTTAATTAGCTATTGTAATTGCATTAATCTATCCTGCAAATAAAAGAAGCAGTCACTTCTTTTGCCAGTCGGCCACTGGACCCCTCTTACGGTGAGGTACATTTGGGGACATGATGGGAGCCTGAGTTCCATGAAGAAGGAGAAGGAGCTTTATGGATGAGGCTGTGCTACCTTGCAGTGCCAGGAGGCTCCCGATGGTGGAGCTCGGATATTCCTGGCTGACAGTGGTGTGGACAGCAGCTCAAAATCAATCATGCCAGATGTCACAGTAAATAAGTTCATTTTGTAATGCAATATTAAGTATAAATTGTAAATTAAAAGTTGTGTTTTAAATCCTCCTTGATTTGACCTCAGCACGGTAAGGTAACTAATCACAAAGCAGCACTGTGAAATGGGTAGTTGCATTTGTTCCTGCCCGATTCCTCAGTGCACATTCTTTATCCAGTGCCATTACAAGTGTAGAAGGAGCAGTGCCAAAATACACAGACCCAAAGATGAGACAGAAATAGACCTGGACTGAACTGGAGTTCAGTCTGGAGAAAAAATTTAAAGAGCATTATGAACTGAGTTTCACTCTGCTCAGCCTGTTGTTAACAAGGGGAAATAAACACAAACAGAAAGTGAGCTGATGACCTTCTCAGATGTTCAGTGGGAGTTGGGAGCACGGGCCAGCCCTGGGATCTAGCATTGCTCCCAGGCTGGACAGTAAGGAAGCTGTGTCTGCAGTCCTTATCAGCTGTTTGTCCTTTACTGTAGGCTGAGTAAAGCAAATTGCTCAAAGCTTTTTCCCCTTGCGTCTGCTCGTGCCTTTTGTTGTTGGAAAAGCAAAGCAGCCCCATGGATGCCTGCAGTAGTGGCAGTGCTGGACAGGCAAGCACAAACCCCAAAGCTCTGGGCACACAGGAGATGCAGGAGAGCACAGGCTGCAGTCCTGGACATGCTCAGTGCTGGGGTGGAGTTCAAGCTCAAGGCTTGCATGTCAGGGACCACCTAGTTGTAAGAGCTTCCCATAATCTCCGTGGCTCACTCAGCCCTTGGCCTCTCTCAGGGCCTGTCAGCCGAGCTGCCAGCCGTGGCTGGGCTGGGAGCTGGGCAGCCATCCATGGAGGGCTGGCCAGAGGCAGCAGAGCCAGCTCAGACACAGCACTGTGGCCCCGCTGGGAACGGACCTCCAGGCTGTGCTGAAGGCTGTGGCAGGGAGGAGGAAGGTGGGGCTGCTCCAGATTTCAGCATTCAGTATGTTTGCTTGTCCCCAGAAAGGAAAAAACCTTGCTTTGTGTCCTTTTGTTTTGGGACATTTATTAGCCACTAAAGTCGTTACTTTAAATCTGAACCATATGGACTCAAGTTTTCTGGTCTCTTTGCCCATAGTTGTGCACCAGCAATAGACAAAAACTTCTGGCTTCTCAGTGGAGCTAGAGGAGATGCTCAGATGGATTGCTTCCTCAGAACAATAATCAACCTGTGTTTCTACTGCATTGAAGCTATCTTTTTTGTCATTTCCAGCCCAAGGGAGTAGTTTATTTAATTAAGATTGCTTGGTTAATGTGATGTGCCACTCATGCAAAGGGTTTGAGAAGTTCCAAGACTGTTTAGTGCATCACCTATTTAAGAAAGCGTTTGTAGCAAATCTGGATTTATTTTAACCATCTCTGGGTAGAGGAGGTTACTCTCCACACCCTGTGGTTTGTGACTGTAGTTCTGAGAAGGTGGAGTTAACAGTGTGCTGGGCAAATCTGTCCCTGATTTTTATTGTTTCTTACTGCATGTGGCTAATAACTTTTAGGCAACTACACTTGAGGCTCATAAGCTAAACTTAGTGCTTGTTGCAATAGACAAAAGATGAGAATAATAGATTTTACCCACTGTGGGTCTCCAAGTGAGCTTTCTTTTCCAAGAAATGAAGCATGTATAATACTTTTTTTTTTGTCATTGTTATTTTTATTTAAAAAAAAAAGTCATGAGCTCATAACTATTAAAACAATGGGAAATAACATCACAAACGTGGCACTTGCTAAGGCACATTGCTAGTAAAGCTTGTGTTAGATCTTTGGTCACTGAGTTTCAGCCAGGCTCTGGCCACTGTCCTGAGGTGGGAGTTTGATGCATGAGGATGGTGGCCCTTGCCATCCATGGGGATGGAGCTTCATCAGTTTCACTGGTGCTGGGTTGGACTGCCTAGCAGGCCTCTGCAGTTTCCAGGATAATCTATCTGGTTTGTCTGTGAACAGCCAACTCATGAAAAACTGGGTGAAAAACTCTGAGCAGTCTGACTCCTTCCTGTCTGCTCTTACACTTAGTAGTCATAAGTCATGAGGCTGAAAACTGATTTAAGAAATAAAAAAGTGAGTGTGTTAAGGCAATGTGAGCTTCCTGGGCTGGTTTGGCTCATTTCTCTCTGGTTAAGAATCTGGTAAAAGTTGCTTGCTGTACTGGCTCTTCAAAAATTCATTATAGCCAGGTTAGAATCTGAAAGCAGCTGAGTCATGAGGAAATATCATTTAGGAGGAAACTTTAAATACCCTGTTACAGGTTCTAGTGCTGAGCATCTTGGCTTACTCGGTGCTCACTGAATCCATTGGGATGGTCATTCCCATGGCATGTGTGTTAGCCATGGGGGGCTCATGGCTGTAGGCAGCATCTCCAGTGCTGCCTTGTGCTGCTGGAAAAATTCATCAAGGTTTCTATCCACACAGCTCCCATCATCTGAATGGCAGTTGGGGGTGTCCTTCAATTCAGAGCATGAAGCACAAGGCTTTAAGTTAGGTCTGTTTTACTCCATGGTGGAGTCTACAACAGAAATTTGCAATCAGTTCAAATGGAGCAGCATTTTTTGATGCATTAAAACATAATGCTATGAAACAGCTTCTGATCCTGTGTGCATGTACTTGTCAGCTGTGTGAGGAACAAAACTGCTCATTACTATATGAGATATCAGTTACAAATGGTTTTCTTCTATGTGGTTTAACCTGTGTGATGCCTCTCTCCTTAAGGGGAAGGAGAGCCCTGTGAAGCACTTCCAGTGGCAGCTCATGAGGGATCTGTAGAGGGAAGAGCCTGCAGGACCCAATTTGCTGTTGGAAAATTGCAGGTTTCTGCTTCTCTGCCCTCAGGATGGACAGCTGGCTAGAGCCTGGCTGGAGTAGCTCTACCATTGTTCTTATTCTCTGAATTGTTGGCAGTGGCTGCTCCTAAAGGTCTGCAGAGGCATTGTAAGCAGAGCTTTGCAATGGATTGGATACAGTTCTCTTCTTTCTCTGAAAAGAACATTAAATCAGATAAACCTCTGTGCTCAGCACCCTCAGGAAATGGCTCTTAAGGAATAATTGCACACCAGCTTCTTTTGGCAGGAATCTTGGTTTAGGCATTTCAGCAGTCTAATCTGATTACTCCTAATCCTTGAGCATTGCTTCATTTGTGTTAAAAATTATTTGATAGACATGTACTCATACGCACACATATATCAGTGTGAAGGTAAGGATTTGTATATATGGGTATGTGAAACCCATATTCGTCCTCTGATCTCAAAAACTTGTCAGAATTGCCCAGTGCTAGACTTGTGAGTCCAGTTCAAAAATAAAAAAGAATGTGGAAGATAATTGTCACACAGGTTTTTTCTGTGTAAACTGTGTTATGAAGAGATAACTGAATACAATAACTATAGAGATAACTAAATATACTATTAGTTTTTATTAGTATATAATTTAGTTATATAATGTAACAGTGTAATTATTTTGGTATTATTATATATAATATAATATTAATATTGTTATAGGACTATCAGGGATTTGTTGCTACTCTGAGGTAGGCTTTGGGGTTTTGGTTTTTTCTATTTTACCTTTCCATTTGTAGTATCATTGCTTTGAAATTTTTATTTCTTTGGAAGTATTCAAAGGTGTGGAGGCTTTTTGGGGGGATATCTTTGCTTTATTTATTTAGTTAGTTTTAATTCTGGATATGGCTTTGCATCAGGAAAACATCCTTGCTGTGAATTAGAAGAAGGAATTCTGTGGGTGAGAGCACTCCACAAGGTTTAGCATCTCTGCCAAAATTCCTTCAGCTACCATGTATCGCTTAGAGCTTTCTTATTCCTTCTGGAATAAACAAATCCAGTGTTCTGAGTTGATGAGAGGTAGGCAAAAGACTTCCATATTCCTTTGCTAGATCTCCTAAAGCACCCAGCTGTCCAAAGCAGACATTTGGTGCAGATGTGTTCTGTGGTCAGGACTAGGGGAGTGCCAATTTTGCAATCACCGTCAGTGCTAATTATGTGTGATTGTGTGTCATGGGGAAATTCGTGGTTTTCCCAACATGCTTGCTGCTCAGCTTGCACATAAACATGTGGCCATTTGAGGTGTGGCAGAAAGCCATGGAAAAACAGCAGGGCCTTTTGGAATGGCCAGTTTCTCAGGTTGCTGCAGGCTTTTCTCCTTATTTACCAGTGAGATGGTTTTTACAAGACTTTCCCCAGAAAGGAAGCATCAAAATCCTTGATTTTTGTGTTACTCAGTCATGTGTTGTCATGGTTTTATTGCTTAGGTACAAGCTTAGATGCCACAGTGGCTGCATTCACTGTTGTGATTTCAGTTTTGGAAGTCCAGGCTTTGCTCAGGGATGTGCAGCCATTCCTTGAAAACATTTCCTTTTGGCTGGCACCAGTCTGTGTGTGTGCAGATCTTACTGTTGATTCCCAAGTCTGGAAGAGCTGACATTTACACTGTACTTGTTTTACTGTACTTGGGAGGCCAGAGGATTGGGTTGGTGCCTCAAAAAGACTTGCTGCTATTCTGGGGCTGTGTCAGCTTTTTTACCTTTGCACAGCTCCCTCTGGGTGACAGTGAAAGTTTTGGAGTAGTGAGCAATGGAGAGACCCCCACAACAAACCAGTCCCAATTATTCCTATATCAGACCCTAAAATTTGATTCAGATTGCAGCATGAGAATGGAAAACCATACCTCCCCATCACTAGAAATGTCCAAGGCCATGTTGGACAGAGCTTGGAGCAACCTGGGCTAGTGGAAGGTGTCCCTGCCTGTGGCAGAGGGTGGGGCTGGATGGGCTTTAAGGTCCCTTCCAACCCAAACCATTCTGTGATTCTGTATTCTGTTAGAGTATTCCATGTGTCAAGCTTCACCTAAAGAGCTAATGAAATTAAAAAGTTTATTATTTTCTTCTGCTTGGTGTGTTTACAAACAGGGTGTAGTTTCTGAGTGAATATTCTGTTTAAACTATGCTTGTTATGTACATTTAAATCACTTCTCATAATGCTCTTTCTTTTTTATATTCTGACACTTTGAAGGCCTATGTTCACCTGTGTTGGTGAAATAGCCTTATTTGGGCTGTACTTGGAGGTCACCAGATGAGGATGAAAGAAACTGAAGCTGGTGAAGGCTATTAAAGCTCTTCTGGCAGGCAGGTGGCATAAGCTGGTGGCACAGCAGTATGTGAAGGACAGCTGCTGTGTTTTTTGGGACAAGCTGGTGAGTGTTGAGGTGGTGAGGAGGAGCACCATCACCATTCAGACATGGCCTTGGCTGTGGAATCAGCTGAGGACATCTGCCTTGCACGGCTCCTGTGGGGCTCTCTGCTCTGTCCTGCCCACAGCACTCGATGCTGACTGAGCCTGCCTGGCTCCTGTGGCCTGGGTGCCATTTCCCAGCTGAGCTCTTGGCAGAGGGCAGCTGGAGCCCTGATCCTGCAGGAAGCTGGCCAGGCTCTGCTTGGCACTGGAGCTGCTGGAGCCAGCACGTGCTGCCTGTGGGGGAGTAAGGCCAAGTTCTCAGCCCAACTGATCTGATGGGCTGTTTTAGCTTAGCTGAAGGACTCCTGCCTTTCAGATCTTTATTTTATAGGGTAAGAAAGCCTTTCCAAAGGATTTACTGCTCTAGACTGAAACACTGAATCCCTCAAGGATGGGAATAATGAAGCTAGTGGGGTTACTGTATGGATAAACTCCAGTCAGTGATGTGCTTTAGATAAGTGCTTGGCAAGGGGGAGACTGGAAGCAAAACAATTTGGAGGTAGCTTTATTGCAGGTGTTTGCTCTAAAGGATTCCCAAAGGAGAATAGTGCCAGGGGGAGCAGGAGCACAGCAGGATGAGGTATGTGAAGGAACAGAGTCCTTATAATGGCTCTTTTAATGGTAGTGAAGCATTTTAGTACATTGAATTCACAGATAAATGACTCACAGCCATACAAAAAATCCCCAAGGACAGTTTAATATTCTAGGAAAGGTTTTGTGTGATCTCGTGGGTGACTTTGAAAGAAATTAAACCAGAAGATATCCATAAATAGAGCTTGCCCAGCAAATACTGGTGTGATTAGAGTAGAACTTAGTGATGGCAGTTGTTGTAACTCCAGTGAAATAAAACTTTGGATTGTTTAAAAAAGAAAAATGTCTGTATTATATGGAAGATAAGTGCATATTAACTTTTATAGAGCTTGGAAAGTGTTGTGAGGTCTGCTGAGGCAGCACTTCCCTGTAAGCTGCAGCTGTATTAAATTGGCACCGTTGCAGTTTCATGCTTGGCTTTTACCCTGACAGCAGAATTGTGCCCCATTTGCTCTGTCGGGACTCAGCTGATCTCTTTGAGTGCTTTGGAGCACTCAGCTGGCAGAAATCTCTCCATTTGTGTGTGTGTGTTTATTTATTGATTTTTGGCATAGCACCCTGACTGCGCTCGCTGAGCTGGGCGAGTGCCCATGGCCCGGGCAGCAGTGCCTGCCCGGGCCAGGCAGAGAATGAGGGCACTGGTGCCAAGGCAGATTGAGGTGAACAGGCAGGAAATCACGGCATAGGAGCCAGCTGGCTGGAATCACATTGGTACCAGTCAGGAAGGCAGCTGTGTGAGGGGCAGAGGGACAGCTCCATGGCGTTGGGAAATGCTCACATGTGTGCTGCTGTTACACACACCAGGCAACTTCACTTGGATGTGCTGCCCTTCCTCAGTAGCCAGACATGGCAAATGCCATGAATGAAGTTGTTTCTGCTTTAGTTCTTTCTGATAGCTTCTGCTAGATGTGCTGGATTTCGGATAGGGCTCACACTGCGATTTTTCCAGAGGTAGATTTTTTTTTTCAGGGAGGAGATGCAGCACATGTGGTTTTTTTCTATATTTTTTTTTTTTTTAGGGGTGTAAAATTGCAAAGCCAAGTGTGTGTTCTGTCCAAAGAGATCTCTTCGTGTTTACCTACAGTCACATAGTTGTGGAATGGTTTGGGTTGGAAGGAACCTTAAATTCATCTCGTTTCACCCTCTGCCATGGGCAGGGATACTTTCCACTATCCCAGGTTACTCCATGCCCCATCCAGCCTGGTCTTGGATGCTTCCAGGGATCCAGGGGCAGCCACAGCTTCTCTGAGCACTCTGTGGCAGGGCCTCCCCTCCCTCACAGGGAAGAGCTGCTTCCCCAGTATCTGATATCTTCTAAGTTTGAAGCCATTTCCCCTTGTCCTGTCCCCCCAGGCCCTCTTTGTCAAAAGTCCCTCTCCAGCTCTCCTTGAGCACCTTTAGGCACTGGAAGGCTGCTATAACCTTTTCCCAAAGCCTCGTTTTTTTCCAGTCTGAAGAGGCTCTTTCTAGAAAAATACATTATTTCTTGGTCCAGCAACATTTGTTCTGGGAATTTTTGTTCCCTTTTTGTTACTAAGAAGAATTAAATGTTTGATCAAAATCAAAGGTGAAAGGCTTTATGTGCCTGTGAATGTTTAAGGCACATAGAGGTTGGTGATACTGGAAGATTGAAGTTACCAGATTTGAAATCACAGGTTTCAGTACTGGGGATATCATTCTCTACTATTTTGAATGCTTTTAATTTCAAGTTTTTGTACTACCTTATGTCTTTGGATAATTCTGTTTTTTTTTTTTTTTGTATTTCATTCTAGAAATTGGTCCAGTGACAATAACCACAGATCCCAAGAAATTTCAATTTGAACTTAGGGAACTTTATGTTCAGGTGAGTAACTTGTTTCCTATGTGGCTCTAGCAAAGACTGTTTCCTCATGCCATCTTTCCTCTTGTGCTGTTATTCCTGCTGCAGGAATTCATGAAGATGTAGATCACTTTTCTCTGTCATTTTGCCTGCACAAACTGTCAGCGTCCTGCTCATCCTAATTTCGGGTTATGATTCATTCCTTTGTCTTAGTTTACATCATTGTGTGGAGACTTGGTTCAATAACACAAGAAGGAATAGTTAGATAATGCTAACATTTAGTTGGCATTTCCATTAGGCCTGCCACTTGTCCACAGAGACATTTATGGATTATTTGCTTTTACTGTATTATGGATACTACATTCCATGAACACCATTCAAGCAAGAGGACTGTCAGACCCATCAGGTTTTCCATAGGTGCTGTCTTCCCTGCTGTGCATTACTTGTCCCTTAATGATTCAAAGGCTTCTGAGAATCACAGAATATCCTGAGTGGGAAGGGACTCACAGGACCAACCCCTGTTCCTGCCCAGATACCCCAACAATCCCACCCTGTGCATCCCTGAGAGTGTTGCCCAGATGCTCCTGGAGCTCTGGCAGCCTCAGGGCCATGCCCATTCCTGAGGAGCCTGGGCAGTGCCCACCACTCTTTGGGGGAGGAGCCTTTTCCTGAGATCCAACCTGACTCTTCCCTTCCACTGCTCCAGCTGTTCCTTCAGCTGATAGAAAAAAAGGAGGAAGTACTGGAGTGGAGTTATCCTTACTGACAGAACATATGCTCCTATTGTCCTGTCTTTAACCAAGGAAAATGCTTCTGACCTGTGGTGAACCTTGCTGGAGTCAGTAGTGCCAGACAGGCTCTCCCTCAGAAACTGGCACATGATATAATCCCTGTAAGAGCAGATTGCTTGAAGATTACTTTAAAAGTTGGCAGGAGGTTTGAAATCCAGAGAAAACAATAGCTATTGCAGTTTTCTCCTTCATGGGGAAATGTAAGGTTTAAAACACCACCCAGTTGTCATGTTTTGTTTCCTGTCCAGTAGTTGTACTGGACAGTAATTGCAGCTGTTTCTAAAAGGTGGATGTATTAGGTAAAGCTTTGGGGAATTTCAAACTCTTAATTTCTAATCAAATTGTTTAAAAGTTTCTGTCTACTTAATTTAAAATTTCATTCTTTAATGCTGGTTGATCACATATTTCATAATTACTTTCAAAATATGCGCATTCTGCTGTATGAAGGCTCTCACTGACTTGTATTCATCCACTGTAGTGGTGAAGGGCCAAAACAGAAATAAAAAAAATATTAGAACAGGACTGATAGGTCATACTGCAGTAGAGAAAACAAACATTTTCTACAGGTTTGTTACCAGTGCTTTTCCAAAACAACTGATAAAAGATGTAAGAGTGAGTATTGTGGAGGTAGAGGAAATTTCAAGCTGGGTTCATTTTGAGAAAGGGCATGGATCAAACATTCTCATTAGTGAACAAAGCTAAAATTAAATTGAAGATAAATATTTCAAGGCATCTTGTGTATAAAACATATTATATCAAAATATGCTCAACTTGTCCTCCCTGAACATCAGGGTAACCCCAGCTCTTGTTTTCCATTCATCTGTCACAGAATAGTTGGAGGGTCTTTTGGCGGACATTTGACATCAGGTAAAAGTTGGGCTGTGTGCATTTCACTGCAGAAACTGGGCCCTGTTCCTTTTACATTCAGTGTGATAAAAGACATGTGCCATGGATACAGGATCAGCTTAGGAGGTATCATCTGTATTTCATCTGTAATTATCTTTGAATCATTCTTACAGACAGTGTGATAAGAACATGGACTTGGGCAGCTATGACTCCTTAGTGTTAGTGTTGTTTTTGATTTTTTGATGTTTTGGGGTTTTTTAGTTTGCTTTTGTTTGGTTTGTGTTTTTTTTTTTTTTGTTTTGTTTTGGTTAAGGAGATTTTTTGTGTATTTCTGTGGGCCTGTTAAAACTGAAGGGAAAATAAAGCTTCCTGAGCTTCACTCACCTCAGCTTTTCCAGAAAGTTTCATGAGGTAGTTGTATTTAATTTCAATTTGGAGAGAAAGGCAGGAAATACTGAATGTACTGAATGGAATTTTTTCTACTTTTTAAAGTTTAAGTAAAGATAATACTAATGTTAAATGTTAGGAAGTAATTCTGCCTGTGCAGGGGGGAAGGCCCTGGCACAGGGTGCTCAGGGAAACTGTGGCTGCCCCTGGATCCCTGGCAGTGTCCCAAACCAGGGGGCGTGGAACAAGTTGGGACAGTGGGAGGTGTCCCTGCCCATGGCAGGGGTGACACTGGATGGGCTTTAAGGTCCTTCCAATCCAAACCATTCCATGATGATGATGTTTTGTTGCTTTACCAGCTGACTTTTAACAGTATTATTCTACATTATAGGAATAAAAAAGTCCATGCTTGTTCTCAGAACAGCCATTTAGCTCAGTTGTACTTTTGGTGTTCTATGTAGAAAACAGATGCTGCCATACAGAATATTATGAGATGATAATCAAGTAGACTTGAAGTGGGATAGAAATTTTCCTGTTCCAAGAAGATGTCGGCATAAATTAGCTATTATTTTGACTTTGCCCACAAATTAAAGCTTTGTGTGGAAGAGTCTTCTGCTGAAAGAATTTGGAAATACTGATGTGTCCCATTGGACTGTATAGGCATTGCCAAGATAAAGTTCTGACATGTGTCAAAAATCTTGGAGTTCTCTCTTGAATTTCAGGCTGTCTGGAGTCTACCACTTGCTTTTCCTATAAAATTATGGCTACATTTAGGAGAACTGACGTTGAAAAAGAGCAGTGGTTCTTATATGACTTACAGAAAAAGTGACCACATGCTTATTCTTTAGCATAGATGATAAACTTATTAATATTCTTGCTTTGAAATTGGATTAAGGATACTGATAGGTTAAACTTGTTCCCGACATGAACATTTCACTAAGGACAAACAAAATTCTTAGATATGAAGGACTGCTCTCTTTTTGCCTTCTTTCCCAGCATGTGTAGATTTGTACATATGTTTGTGTGAAGGCACGTTGATGGTAAAAATAAAAGAAATCAATTTTATTTTTAATACTTAATATGCAGAGATCTATTGTAGATGACAGGGCAATTTTTACAGTTTGCATCAGCTCTTTGGAAAGTTCTGTCTTCAATATGCCAAGTTAATTTTTATGTAAGTTAGCTTTTATTTAAACAGTATTTTTCCCATATTCTTAATTCAGTGAGAAAAATTAATCCTTTCCTATAAAGTCATACTTGGAAGCATTTTGATTGAACACATGATCTGAAAAACCTCCAGCTCTGCAGCTGCTGCAGTGCAGAGCTGTGGGAGGACAACACCTGTGCCCTCTGCTGAGCTCTCTGTCCCAGGATGGAGTCCCGGGCAGGTTCTGGCTGCTCTGGTGTCCAGAGGTGCTCCTGGAGCTCTGCCCTGCCTGCCTGGGACCATTTCCCATCTGTCTGTGCCCCTGGCCTTCTGTGGCTGCTGTGTGCTGCCAGAGCAGGGGAGATGTCAGCCAGGAAGGGAGCATGTGAGTGTGGGCGGATAGAATAAATATAAAGGTAGTATAGAAAGTAATTGTACCCCTTAAAGAGTTGCAGCTGGGTTAATGATTAAAGTTTAGGAGCAGGTCTGATGTTAACAGGCCACAGCAGTAGCCAATAAGAAGAGTGTTATAAAAGAGTGGATTGGTTGGCTGAGGGAAGAACTGGAGTCAGTGGCTGCTGTGAGGACAAGGAAGAGGCAGTGCCTGGAGGAGCTGCCTATGAGAAACATCAAGGAGGTACAAAACTCTAACAATGTGGAACCCTTGCAATGTAATGATAATAGAACTCTTACACTACAATGGCAACAAATGGTGACCTTGATGTGATTTGAGAAATAGAACTCTTGCTATATATGACAACGTGTGAGTGTGGGAAATGGGGCTGTCACTAAAGCTGGAGCTGAGCAGGACGTGGATAGGAGTGACTGTGACACCAGCCAACATCAGGGCTCTTCCTTTGACTTTATTTCCCCTTTGGAATTGTTGCAGTTGCTGCTTGTGAGTGTGTTACAGCACTCTGCACAAACCATAAAATCCTTAGGGTAGAAAAGGTGAATAAAATATTAGAGGCTGGGGAAGTATCTGTCTTGAATGTCCGAAAATAAAGTAACTTATTTGGTATGGTTTTTTTTCTTAAAAAAAAAAAAGTTATGTTTTATTTGTGCTTGTGAACAGGGTGGTGGAGACTGTCCAGAGATGAGCATTGGGGCAATAAAGATTGCTCTAGAAATTTCCCTGCCTGGCTCTTTCATCTATGTCTTTACTGATGCCCGATCCAAGGATTACAGACTGACCCATGAAGTGCTTCAACTCATCCAACAGAAACAGTCACAGGTACTCAGGGGATTTGCATTCCCAGCTGGGTTGTGTGTTTAATGCTCTGTTTTCTCAGTGACTAAGGGTAGAATTCTCCTGTGTGAAACTTGGTGAAATCTTTTTACAGAAGGGACCATAATACTGCATTCTAAGTATTTAATTTTTTTAATAGAGTTAACTGATCTGGGTAAGGAAAAACTTAGTGGAATATTCTTTTATTATTGTGTATTAAATAATGTAACTGAATCTTCTACCAGTATATGTGGTTTTGGCAGCTTATCACTTATGTGGGGTTTTTTTTTGTTGTTGTTGTTCTAAAAGAGGTATTATGTGAATGGCAGGGCTGATTGATTTTTAAAGGGATTTTTGTCTATTCCTTCTGCATTGCTTTTTCCATCATTACTGAGTGCAATGCCTCTGTTCATGTAGAGTAACAAACCCATCTCAAGTGACATATTCTTCTGTTGTCTTGCCTTAATGCTGCTGTGGCAGTGTTTTCCTCACCTGTGTACCATGTGTCCAATGAGTCACTGCTTTTTTGTTTTATAAATCCAGGTGGTGTTTGTGCTGACTGGAGACTGTGATGACAGGGATCATATTGGTTACAAGGTCTATGAAGAAATTGCTTCAACAAGTTCTGGTCAAATTTTTCACTTGGACAAAAAACAAGTTAATGAGGTAACTTTGCTTGAGTTTTGCAATCAATAAAGAAAATGAGGCAAGAGTTACAATGTAAATCTTTAAGAGACACTGTGGTGGGTTGGGGGGCAGAGGGGGAACTTCTAAATGTTCTGGTCTTAGTATGTGGACTCTCTTCCACCTTTCCTTTCTTTCTCCATCTTCTATATCAGGATGCAATTCTGTGACTTTTGTTGACAGCAGGGAAGTATGAAGTGACATATCATGCTAGAACCTCCCCAATTTCCCTCTGCCTGTGCCAGAAGGCTTCCAGGAGAAGAGCCTTTAAAAAAGGAGGGGTTCTGGGCTCTGCGTAATGTAGTGGTGTTTCTGCTCAAAACAAGAGTGCACATTTAGCTTTAAATGAGCATTTTGTGAACAAGCAAAGGACTGCTATTTAGTCTGGGCAAAAATGTTCCCCATATAGGATAGATAATGGGAACTCTCAGGTTTCCATTGTTCACAGAGTCATGGAAATAACTTCAAGTGAGGTTATCACCACCTCTGCTGCCCTCCTGCTAACTGTGGTTCCTGACCCACAGCCATGAAAGACTATTTGCTTTGGGAACTTCGGTGAGTCTCAGACAGGAATGAAACTTCAGAAGTCGTGAGAAAACAGTTTGGAGAGAGGTGAAATCACATGGTATTTATCTGGAGAGCTGGAATTGTTTATAAATGTTGTAAACATTCCCCTTTGAATTCCCGGTGTAGGCAATAACTAGCTGAAGTTTTTTAATAAAAATTTACCCTGGTTTGTTCCTTCTTCTTTATGTTCTAAAATTTTGACAATGATAAATGTTGGAGATGAATTGCATTTTTCTACAGCTGTTGCCTAGAAAAACTGAAGTTCTTGCTGGGAATGATAGAAGCTATTAGCAGTGATGTGAGGGTGATCAAAACGAGAAACTTCCCAGAAGATTGATCCTCCAAAAATTGGGTTAAAATTTGGAATAAAAGAAATTACCTGTTTGGTCTGCTTCTGGCCTGCATTTTGCTATTTTGTATAAAGGGTAAAACTTCTCTGTGATGCTCCATGAAATCCCTTTCTACAGAAGGGATTGTCATGGAACAAAATAGTCTTTAAGGGCCCTTCCAACCCAACCAATTCTGTGACCCCGTGATATTGCCAGTGGGGAATGCTCTTTGCCAGGACTGTAGTTTTAGGATAAAGGTTAGGTTAGATTGCTGTGGTTTTGTTTTCTTCTGCTTTTGAGAGGTAGAAGTGAGCAGATAAAGCCATTTGTAGATGCTAGACAGCACCCTGTTCTGGAGTGGAGCTGGCATGAGCTCCTTTCCTGGGTGCGTGGTGCTGCTTTCTGAACTTGGCACTTCCCTGTTTATCAGAACACCAGCTTCTGCCTGTAAGGATAGACTGCCTTGGAGTTTTGGGTAAAGTTTTAAGCAGGGAATTTCACCCCCTTCCAGCTTCATCGCAACATTTCTTTTGAGTAAATAATCATGGAATTGTAAAGTTTTAAAATGTCCTGTGTTGCAAGATGTCTTGAAGATCATCTCATTTCACCCCCTGTCATGGGCACGAACATCTTCCACTGTCCCAGGTTGCTCCAAGCCCCATCCAGCCTGGCCTTGGGCACTGTCAAGGATCCAGGGACAGCCACAGCTTCTCTCGGCACCCTGTGCCAGGGCCTTCCCACCTCTGCACAAGAGCAGAGGGTAAAATTAGTAGATGAAATTTTTGCAGTGTTTTCTTGAGAGAAAGGGAAAAATATGGCCTATGGCCACTGGGAAGAAGAGATGCTTAAACAGTGTAAGAGATTGCCTAAGGTGCAAAAAAAGCAAACCCTAAATAACTTTCAGAAGTCTTCCACAATAACTGTTGAACAATTTGTGTTAAAGCCAAACCCAAAAGACTCTGCCATTTTAGTGATTGTTGACCTTACATAAATCTGTGTCTGGGCCAAGTGACTGTAAAAATGAGTTGGCCACATTGCTGCCATCCCCAGTAAAACCTTCTCTGTGGTTTCAGTTCTGGATCAGCATTGATTCCAAGAAGCACATCCACCAGTGGGTGGATGCAAACAAACAGGACATCTTGCAGAGATCTGATCAGCTGTTTGTGGGATACCCCTCAGGCAGGATTCAGCTCCAATCAAGCAATCACGCTTGCCCTCCTTTTTCTCTGAGGAGTTGATGATGTGTAAAGAATGCAGTTTATAAATGCTGAAGCACACTCACCGTTGTGGGCAGAGACAGCCAGTGCTGGACTGGGGATTAGGGAATAGCTACAAAGTCCGTGCTGAGTGCCCTGCCAAACCAACGACTTGTTTTGTTAAAACATTTTGATTATTCTACCCCCCAAAAGCTCAAACAAAGCTATTTTTAGTATATAAAGTTTCAAACCATTCCTCTTGTTCTTGCCCTTTGAGCATTAAGTGCAGAATGAAGCAATGTTCTAAGCTAGATACAAGGAAACACAGCAAAACAGTACTTGATACACATCCAATGCTTGTGTACTGAGAAGATTATGAAAACTTAGTGCCTTTTTTACTTCTGAAAAACATGTTCTAATTTCAAATACTACAGTGAACTGGGGCAAAATTATTAGTGATTGATAAAGTTGTGTTGGGTTCAGTCCAGCAAAGCATGAAATACGTATGTATCTCCATTACCTGCTGAAGGTAGCTCATCTAAGAGTCTGGGATGAAGGTCCTATTTCTACAAACTCACTGTGATTCTGTGCATTAGATAAATGAGAGTATTTATCTAGTTATAGTATCAAGATCCTATCCCTGGGAGTGTTCAAGGCCCATGTTGGGGCTCTGAAAAACCTGGCCTATTGGAAGGTGTCCCTGCCTATGGCAGGGGGCTGAGACAAGGTGGGCTTTACTGTCCTTTCCAACACAAACCATTATAGGATCATAGTATTCTGAAATGTTGTCCCCAGCGTCTTGGAAAGCCTTTATCAAAGTGCATTATCAAAGCATTGAAGTCCTGGTTTTGAAAAGTGTTTCTTTAGGTGAGATTTCTCTGCTTGCTTTTGTAGACTCAAGGCTTAATTTACAATAATTGCTTGAAATTTAAATGAATCACAGAATATCCTGAGCTGGAGAGGATCCTTGCAAGGATCCCTGCAAGGATTGAGTCCAGCCCCTGTGCCTGCCCAGACACCCCAACAATGCCACCCTGTGCATCCCTGGGAGCTTTGTCCAAACCCTCCTGGAGCTCTGGCAGCCTTGGGGCTGTGCCCATTCCCTGGGGAGCCTGGGCAGTGCCAGCACCCTCTGGGGAAGAACCTTTCCTGATATCCAGCCTGACCCTGCCCTGGCACAGCCCCAGCTGTTCCCTCAGGTTTTGTTCTCATGGCATTGAGAAGATCTATCCAGCATGGGTTAAATTCCCTGTTAGGAGTAGATTCTCTATTTTCATAACAGTGTCCAGTTTCCAAAAGGTACTAATTTTGACTTGAAATGAAGTTACATTCCACCACACCTAATTATCCTTCTGTAAGGAAATTCCTGTAAATGGTTGTGATGCCCAAGGGTTTGTAATGATGCCAGAGGGGGTGTTGAGATGAACTGTGATGATCAGCAGAGTGTGAATATGGTGCTGTGGAAAATAGTGGAGGTTTATTAGTCATTGGCAGTTCAGGTCACGTCTCCAGGTCGTTTTGATTGTTTGTGGCAAAACTGAGTCATTCCTACGTCTGATGAACTGGATTGATCAGTGTAGAGCTAGGAGTTCACAAGGACTGAGCTGATGAGTGGTTTTTTTCCATTTCTTTTAGTGTTGAAGCACTTGATTTTTCTTACTTCTAACCTTTCTGTAAGAAGGGAAGAATTCCTGTCCTTAAACTGCCTAAAAATACATATTTCTTCCTGATTTTTAAAATAAGTAAAAATGCATCTTCCATATATAGAATATTGATGGGAGGAGAACTGAGCATGACACGGAGGCACAGCTTGGACTTTGATGGAAGAAAGGGGGTGTTGTTGAGTGACTTGAAAGCTGGATGAACCTATATGGAGAAAAAAAGAGAGTTTGGAATTGGATGAGAAGCCTGTGAATGAAAGGAGTGCTGTGGATGAGATGAGATTGAGGGGGGACTGAAGACAGGACTGGTGACAGAACATTTACAAAAGATGAGGCAAAAGGGGTTGTTATTGTGGGGAAAGTATCATCTGTAAGATCACAGGGAATGGGGTCTGGTGGTGTTCACTCACAAGTGATCTGCTGTAGATAGAGGTCCCTAAACCCACTGGGGAACATCCCATTTCTGCTGGCTCTTACTCCTCCCAGGGGATGGCAACACAAGGGTTACACCAACATAGCTGGGGTTGGTGTTACAGGTTCCTGCTGTGCATGACCAGTGTGTGTTTGGATCATGCTGCAGAGGAAGCAGTTTCCAATCTTGTTTCACTCAGTTTAAGGTGTAAAAGGCCCCTCCACTACTTTTCAAGGGTGCAACACAGGTGACAAAGTCAAAAGTTCAAAATTACATTATAGAATGAAAGCTTCTTGCATACCTCTGTTTCTTGCCTTTTCTTCTCCCTGGTCCCAAACAGGCATTATCCATTTTCATAGAAAAAGGAGGAAAAAGGTTTCATGGGAGAAGCAGCTGAATGCTTCTATTCTGAAGATACATAATGTACAGTGAATGCCAAACAAAGTAAGGAAAAACAAATAGTTACAGCTGGTCTTTCTCTGTTTATTTATGGAATTTGGAGTCTATGGAAAAAATAAACCATGGTCATGTACCTAAGGCTTTTTGTCGTAAAGCAACTGCAGAAGGGCTTTTGAAAGCGGACAGGCTTAGTTCTTGTGGTTCCTAACTTTGAAGAGCTTGAGATCCCACACTAAAACTTTTCAGTAGTCTGGTTTTCATACATGTTATATATATATAATTAATGGTTTATTTTTACAGTATTGTTCTCTCATGCACTGTCTCAGTTATATTTTTTTATGTGCATTTGAAAACATTATTAGAACATTTTTCCTCTTTGGCTGTAAGTATGAACCTAAATTTACTTCAGCAATGAAACAGTTAATCTGAAATCCTGTTGCTTTGACTGCTTGAGAAATATTCTTGAGTCCCAGAATAAACAAATGGGAATAGAGGCCATGCTCTACAGATTTTCCAGGTTTCACTATGCATTCCAAGAAATGACCTGACAGCAGGGCAGGTTGCAAGAGCAAATTTTCTGGGGAAAAGTTATAAATCATTGCTCTATTTGCCCTTCCCCCTCTAATAAAATTCATCACGTCACATTTTGGCAGAACAACAAAAGCTGCTGTTCTTTTGGGGGCTTTCTGTAAAGGTCTCAGAGGAGAAAAAACCTACTTCTAAACCAGTGTTACAGCATTATTGCAAAGCTCTTTGGAATGACAGGGTTGGGAAATGGATCTCCCAGAATTGCCTATTGAACGTACAAAGCAAGCTGCTGCCAGACTGCAGACAGCTGGGTTGTTCTGTTGCCTTCTATTTTCAGTTTTGATCTTGAAAAACTCTCAGAAACTGAAGTTTGTATGGGTTCATTTAATTTTACAATCCATTTAAAAACTTACCTGTGGAGATGATATCCTGGAATTAAATGGGAACTTTTCCATATACCTCATACAAAAAAGTGTCGTGTTCATCTCACTGGGAGTAGAGCATTGAAATTTCTCTGGAAGCATTTTTGGGCCCAGATGTATAATTTCTAAAGTAGAACTTAAATGAGCTGGATCTTTTTGAGGCCTTGTGATTCCTGTTCCAGGCTTGTCTAAAGCAAACAAAAGTTGCTCCCTAGCTGGTGTCACCAGCTGTTGTACAAACCCCAATTCTCTCTTGGGCCACGTTGCTGCAGGGCTTTGAGCAGCCCAGGCAGTTTTACTGTGATTTTTTGGTATGTTGTTTTGCAGACATGCCCAAGCAGCTCGCTTGTGCACACCCTTGGTGAGGGGGCACCTGGTCAGTGCTGTCTCAGCCTGTGCTGGGAGCACTCAGCACAGCTCAGGAGGGACATTCCTAAGAGTGGAAGGGCAATGATTGATGAAAACCTGCCCCCACCATTTCAAATGTGTTTTCAATGACATTTATTTAAACTTACTTCATCCTTCCACAAAGGTTGCTGGGCATTCATATTGTTACTTATGAGAACAAGTACATTTCTGCAGGAGGCTGGAATCTAGTTTCTATCCCAAAGTCATCTCACACACAAACCTATGGCATATTTCTATTTCTTAAATGATAAAGTAGGCAAGTAATGCAGAATAAACCAGGGGAATGAGGTTCTTTTGGGCAATGTGTTGAATTGGGTCCTAGGTTGAAGGACTTGCCCTGGAGACCGCCAGTACTGACAGGTAACACTTGAGCTTAGTTTCTTGCTGGTTTCAAAGTCTTGAACTGACATAACCAAAGACAGCTCTCCTTTACAAAATGTTTCCCAAGCCATCATGGTCAACTGCAGCTTTAAACCATGGTTCAGTATTACTGTGAGTCACATGCACATTGCTACACAAACCCAATATTACTTCAGTGGGATTTTAAAAATATGCTGCAGCTCTATGATGTACAGAGGTGATGCATAATCATATAGTTTGACAAACCAGGTGTGTTTCTGGGGAGGCTGGGTTGGTTGTGGTGGGTTCCCTTGGCTGGTTGTCAGGCATTCTCTCAGCCACTCACTCATCCCTTGCAAAGGAGGAATGGGTTGAGGAAGCTTGAGATAAAGGCAGGGAAGTCACCAGTTGTTGTTGAGGACAAGACAAAGTTGGCTTAAGGAAAATTAATTTGTTGCCAATTAAAATAGATATTCAATTACTCCTTCAGGCAGTGGGAAGCAAAGACAGGTCCACTTTGCCTCCACTTGCCCAACTCAACTCTTCCCCTGATTCCTTCTCCCTCCCCCAGTGCCATCAGGAATGGGGTTGTGGTCAGTACATACAGGTTTCTCTTGGCTGCTCTGCCTCTTCACACCCTTCCTTTCCTTCACTGTGGGCTCTCCCATGGGCTGCTGTCCTGTCCCTGGTGTGGGAGCCTCTGTGCCCTGCAGGGCTGTACTATCCAAAGCTGTGTTCCCTTTCAATCCCACCTCTGTGTTGTGCCTAACAGTAACTTGTATTAGGTGTTTTAGGGGAAAAAAACCTGGAGAAGTCCAGAGACAACAATTACTCAGTATATCTGGATAAGAATATTTTCCTTGTTGCTTCATGCAGATAATAATTGATGAACAGAAATGTCCACAGGTTTGTATCCCTAATTCCTTTTAAAATTTACCTCTGGTTGTTGTGTAAAGATATATCCAGATGTGCTAGTGTACTCCTTTAAACACCATGCTGACCATGGCTTTGCTAGTATCTTCTATTAAAGTTGCATTTCCTTTAAATATTCACATTTTAAAAAATAAATCAATATGGAATCTCTACAAGATAGTAGAGAGAGGCATTTCAGCAGAAAAGATTTCAACAGCCAGTACTGCTGACAGTGTAGTAACAACTGTTCTTTTCTCTTCTAGGTGTTAAAATGGGTTGAAGAAGCAGTTCAAGCCTCCAAAGTGCATCTCTTGTCTACAGACCATCTGTCCATGGCTGTAAATACTTGGCAGATCCCTTTTGATCCCAGTCTGAAGGAAGTTACAGTGTCCTTGAGCGGTCCTTCGCCAGCAATGGAGATTCATAATCCTCTAGGTGAAGTACTTTTTACTTTCTTTTGTGATAGTGCAAAAAGGGAAGGAAATATCTCTTCTGGTATTTTTTTTTCCAATATTCCATTTTTTTTTTCACTTTGAGGAAACTGGAAAACTTCCTTATTCTGTCCACTTCATCTCACTTCCATCTTCTTTGTTATTGTTTGTCCTTTCATTCTAGATTACTGGACACTTGAGTCTTTCATCTGTTTTTGTATTCCCTGAACCATCATTTAAGGCTGTACATGCTGGTTGGGTTTTATGTGAGGAAAGTTCAGCCATGGTCTAGCTTTTTTGAACTGAGAACATTCAGAACCAAACCTGTCTCATCTCCAGCTGAGCAGTATGTGATGGGGAATGCAATGACAGACTTGGAGCTAATCTGTAATTGAAGCTATTTTGAACAAATCTGTTGTTTATTATTAAGTTGATGCCCTAGGAACTTGGAACAGCACTCCAGAAATAAATTTGGATCATATTTTGTATTCTCTGAATGACTTTTGCCTAAGGATATTGCTTGAGTAGCTGGGAAATATTTTATGCCCAGGATGGGATCCCTGCAATGTGGTCTGGTCTGTCCTGCACGGAGGCATTCTTGTTTACAGGAAAGAGATTTGCTCAATGTCTGTGTTCAAGCCCTGACAACACACAGTCCTGGGTGCAAGTGTCAGGCTTCCCTGAAGCGGTGACCCCACCTCTTTTTGGCGTTTTTCATAAATCAGCTCCATGCATCTAAATCCACTGGGTTCACTGAAATTACTCAAGGCAAATCTTGTAGGTTTTGAAGATGGGCACTGGGACATCCCAGTCTCCACTTCTTCTTTCCCTTAAGTGCTGTGAAAGAGTCAGATGAGTTTTAGGGCTGATGATTCTTCAGGGTCAGCCTTTAGGGAGCAAAATCCCTCTCTAGAGAGCCAGTTCCTGCACACAACCACCCACATGTAAATGAACATTTTCAGTATTCTGTCAGAGAATTATAGGGAATTTTGACTGTTTTAAATGTCATTGATTGCTAAGTAGTAAGTCAAGTATCAGAAATACATTGGTCCGAAACAAAAATATTGTATTTACTCTTTGTATTTTAAAAGCAATACTGTGTTTACTCCATCCTGTATTTAGTTCTTGTTTCTGTTTTTTCAGGCAAGCAGCTCAGTAAGGCATCAGGACTGAATGAATTGCTAAATATCCAAAACTCTGCAAAGGTAGTAAATGTCAAAGATCCAGAGCCTGGAACATGGACAATTAAGGTAAAGTTATTGCAGAACTTCTGTATGATTGTCCTGTAGCATATAAGGGGGTTGTATAATGATTTGCTATGTTATTTATCATAGATACTTACAGCTGAGTCTGTGTTACAGTAAATGTCCTGTGATCTTGTATTTAATATTGTTGTATACCTCTTTATGTAGGTAAAGCTGCATGATCCCAGCTTTCCTAAATAGATGTGGAAACAATCCTACTGGCGTAGATCCTTTCTGACTGAACTATTCCATTGTAGCAGTGTAAATACTCTGTAACAGTCATTTTTGGAGGGGAAGGCACCCGGGTGAGGCACTTTATAGGCATTGCTGAATGGATCCTGCTGTGCATTGTCCCTGCCCTAAGCACAGAGGTGCTTTGAAAAGGACCATTAATTCACACACAGCCCTGGGGGAAGCTGTTGATCCTGCTGCAGAACTGCAGCTACAAAAGCATGTTGAGCTCAGCAGCTCTGGGGAGAATTGTTTGAATGTCTGTCTAGGACTGGGGGCTTATCAAAAAAGGGACAGGGACTTTTTATATGGGCAGATATATGGGACAAGGGGGAAAGGTTTTTAACTGCCAGAGGGGAGGGCTGGATGGGATATTGGGAAGGAATTGCTCCCTGTGGGGGTGGGCAGGCCCTGGCACAGGGTGCCCAGAGAAGCTGTGGCTGCCCCTGGATCCCTGGAGTCCAGGCCAGGCTGGACAGGGCTTGGAGCACCTTGGGATAGTGGAAGGTGTCCCTGCCCATGGCAGGGGATGGCACTGGGTGACTTTTTAAGGTCATTTCCAATTCCACAGTTCTATGACCAAAAGTGCTGAAAACCAGTACAGAGACAACCTGGTGGGCTATTAAAAGTGAAAAAGATTTGGATCCTGCTGGACATGGTAATGTGATCCACATTGAGTCCTGAGACCTTTTCCTACAAGTTGGTGCTTTAGGATTCACTTCTGTCACTTGCTGGAGACTTACAGGGCGAGGGCAATTTTTTGATGCTGTTTGCAAGACAGGAAAGCATATTTCACAAATATGTATTTGCACTTTTGATTATACTCATCCAGCCTGGTAGGGGAAACACTAATGGACAGTCTCTGTAATCCATGTTCAGCTACAAATGATGAGAAGAGACCTAAAGATAATAATTGGACAGCAGTCCTGTGTGATAAAACTAATTCCTTGTGTTTGCCTAAACACCTCCAGCTCCTAGACATGACAGTGAGAGATGTGTTTATTGTTATTAGGAAATGGTAAAATTTTTTAAGGTTATTCTGGCCTTAAAAGTTGCAAATAACCAAAGGTCTGAGTAATTCATAAAGAGAAATGATTTCCCAGTGTATTTTTCTGTGGATTGTTTACTTGGCTTTAGTCACTGGCTTGGTTTATTTACACAAACATTTTAAGACTTAAGCTTTGTGAAAATTTTATTCACGCCATAAACTCCTTATACAGATGCACCAAGCTATAAAACCAGAATTTTATCACTGAATTTATCTAATGAAAATTTAACTGGCAATTAACGCTTGATGCCTTGAGTTGTTTGGCACAATTAAAGATTTCTTTATATTGTTAACAGCTGGCTTATATAAAAAAGGTTTTAGTGGTTCTATTTCTGAGGTGAAAGGCTAACTAAATAGAAGGAAATATGTTTTAATCACATAGATATTGATTTGTCATGGTGTCTAATGCCTGTCCAAAGGCTGTTAGTTAGAAGAAACAACTGTTTAATTTGGTACTCACATGCAGCAGTGGCAGAGGGGGTTACTCTGGAGTAACCTCTCCCAGAGAGCTACAGGAATTTGAGAATGGATCGGGTAAAACTCCAGGGAAAGCTCAGTGGAAGCTTCCGGACATGTGAAGGGTGTAGAAATAGGTGAGGAGGAAAAGCCAGGGGTTCCTGTGCACCTTTGGCAAGTAGCACCTGACCTTTCTTTCTCTGCATAGAATCATAGGAACTAACTTATAATTACTTTGATTTGTCTTCTTTAAGATGAAAGATGTGCATCAAAGCGGCTGTACTCTTCAGAACACGAAGCTCAGGCTGTTCAAGGGTGATGGATGGGTGGGGGTTGTTCTGATTTGCTTTTTGCTGATTGAAGCAGAATGACCGGTTGAGGGTACAAGGGTACAGAACAGAGCTACCTGTGCATCCTCTGTTCCCCCTTGGCCTGGGAAGAGAAGCACCTTTAATGCATAGATTTTTCTGTTGAGTTCTGATTCACTCACCATTTTCTAGTGGAGTTTGTAATGGTCAGGTCCTAACTCCCAGACCAGTGTCATTGCAGGCAAGGAGTTGTGGATTTGTTGGTGTGATTTCCTTCCAAGACAAACTGGCTGTCTTTGCTGACACCATAACTGTAGGGCTGGGTGAAAGCAAAGCTTTTTTCAAGGTGCTTTTCCTTACCACTTGAGCCATGAGGCTCCTGTCTGTGCTGCTGTGAGCCATGCTGGAGCCAGTCCCTGAGCTCAGGGCTGGCTCAGCTCTGTGCAGGGCCTGCAGTGCTGGTTCCATGTGCTGCCTGTTTTGCAGACCTCGAGCAGCGGGCGGCACTCTGTGCGCATCACGGGGCTCAGCACCATCGACTTCAGAGCTGGCTTCTCCAGAAAGCCCACCCTGGACTTCAAGAAAACATCCAGCAGGCCAGTGCAAGGTTTGTTTCCACTTCAATCCATGCTAAATACCTTCAGGCCCCCGATATCGAGTACAGCTCTATGATGAGCTTTGTGATAATTCTGGGGATGCTGTGGGTTGGTTCCTGGGAAGGGGCTTTGTGTGACATAAATACAGATATTCTTAACTATGCCTCAGAATCCAGTGCTGTTTCTGTTATTTTTGGAGCTTCTGAAAAAGGCTTTGACCTAGAGGCATGGTGAGGAGTTAATAAAGAAGTTGCTTGTTTCAGAAGCACCTGTTGGAAATCAGTAATTTAAACTCTCCCCAGCTGTGTCTCCTCATGGCTAATAAGCAGAGCTCAGCTGAGCACAATTTAGTCTTTTCCTACTCAGTAGGTAAAGGCTGGAGCTGAATGCTGCATTCATGGGGTAGTGAGCCATGCAGATGGAATTTAATCTTTCATGTTTTAATTATCTGTTTTCTTTAGCACTTAAAATAGAGTGTTTCTGTTTTTCTAGGGATTCCTACCTTCATGCTGCTGAATACCACAGGGATCCTGCTTCCAGCTAGAGTAGACCGTCTGGAACTTCTGAGTATTACAGGGGAGCTCCTTAAGACCTTGCCTGTGAGATACTATCCTGACAGAAAGCCCTATGGACTATGGAATATTTCTGACTTCATTCCACCAGATGAAGCTTTTTTTGTTAAAATTACGGGCTATGACAAGGATGGTTATCTTTTTCAGAGAGTTTCAAGTGTTTTGTTTTCTAGTATTATTCCTGGTAAGTGACTTTAACTTGAATTGACTGTTCATTTGTCTCATCTGTGTCAGTTGAAATTGAGGTCTTGTATGCTTTTATAACTTAGGCAAGTACTTTCTGTGCTGTTTCCTTCCAAAGTTGTGTCTCTAGTTCATAATGGTCAATACCCACTAAGTGGAGAGTTATCAGAAATTGAGCTTCCTTTTAACAAAAGGAAAGGATGGGATGTGTGTGAGTAGCTGTTAATATACTTTCTGGGGAATGTTTTCTTTCTTCAGATGCCCCCAAAGTTACAATGCCCATGAAGACTCCAGGATATTATTTACAGCCAGGCTCTGTTCCTTGCCATGTTGACAGCCTTATACCTTTTACTCAGAGATTTACTAAAAATGGAGTCAAACTGGGAGTGGATCAGTTCTTCAAGTACGTAGTGACCTTTTTTCACAATGCTGCTTCATTTCCTATTTATAGCTTATGAATTCTGTTATTTTTTACTGCTATGTGCTGTCTACATCCTGCTGCTTCTAGTCTATTATTTTTGGTGCTCTTCATCAGGAAAGCTGTATTTTATGGAGATATTGATAATATTTATATACAGAGACATATATCTATATATGATGTATAGAGGAGGATGTACACTCTGCATGTGATGGGATTTATAAGGTTCTGGCCTAAATTCCCCTCAAATGTGTGCTCTGAAGTTATGATAAACTGGATCTAAAAGTCTAGAAGGCAAATTGTTTTAATTTATATTTTTAAATATTATGCAAAATTGGTAACTAGCTTTGTTTATTAAACACACCCCTCACTCTGGCCCCAGTGATATGTAGATCACTGGGCATACATTAATTTGTTTGATTTTTAATGCCTTTCATGGAGGCCCTAGAAGTATGTCCTATGACTTGCCCTAGAAACCTTCATCTTCAGAAAATCTCTCAAAATAGCAAAATTTATGTGGGATATACCAGAAGGCTCGTCAGATTTCTGTATAGAAAAAGAATTGTTTGCTCTTTCTTTGTAGGGTGAGAGAATAAAGAAAAGGTTAATTAGTTAAAATACTCATAAAGTGTCACTTTTGATTCTGCTTGTTAAAACCAAAAGGGATGTGTGCCCTAGCAAACAGTGTCAGCAGCCTCCTGTGCAGCCCAAAGCACCTCAGGAGCAGACTGTAGGCTAAACTCTGCATTCCCCAGCAGGTACAGCATACCCAAGTGAGCACATCCTGCAGCTCCCTTGTGCACTGCTGGCAGTGGGAAATGCTGCAGCTTGGTGTAGTTTGGGTTTTAATGAGGTGCCACTGACACACAGTCAGCCCCAGCACAGCACATACTTGGGCTGCTGTGTAATGTTTTCCATTCCTTAGGTATCAAACCCCACACTTCTCCTTGTTCTTCACACATCCAGCACCGCTGATTCGGCCGCGTTTTTCTTTTTTCTGTTACAGAGCGGATGAATGAACACATCATCCAATTTAATTTAACAAAACATGTCTCAAGCCAGATATTGTTAGTCATAGTTAAATAGGATCTAATTCAGCTTGGCTTGTTTGCTTCTTATTTGTAGTGAAGTTCCAGGCAGGGTTTGTCCAGCTTAGTAGTTCAGTGCAGATTTGAACTGTGGTATTCCTCTGCATTGAATGAGTTTTGTTTTGGTGTTGAGATGTCTTCACTCAACTGTTTTAATATTTATTTTAAAACCTAAATGATTTATGAGTTGAATATTGTATTTCTATTGTGACAGTTGTCTGTGTGAAAATACCCTTAGAATGACTACAGGCTCAAGGTTCATGAGGAGAACAGACTTTGAAATCTGAATTTTTTTTTTTACTTTATTTCCAGAGGTACTATCAGCTCCAATAATAATTCCTAATTTTAAATTAAGAATATAAGTTAGGAAGAAGAAATTTTTGTCAAGTTCTAACAGTTTTGTCTTTCTACATTTCTGCATCCTGTGGTACCATAGTAAGAAAATTTGTGTTTTGCTTAATATCCCAGTGAACTTTTTACCAGTTACCTCCTGATAAAGGAGGTCAAGAGCAGTAGTTGAGCACCTCATTCCAGTGGACAGTGGGAGCTGAGCAGTCCATTCTGAATTAGAAATGGCAGATCCCACCAATCCTGCAGAGATTAGAACCAGCAAAAATAAGACATTTAATTCTGACAAGGAAGGCAATTCATGTAGTTAATCAAAATAACAATCATGATAATTAAAAATTTCACTGATAATCAACTGCTATTTGTGGTTCCTGTTCGAGTGTAGTAAACTATGCAGAATATATCCCTCCAAACCATGTGCTAGGAAGTGAAATTACAGATTTCATTTCTGCCTGTGAGCTCCCAGCTGGGTCTGGAGCAGCATGGTAGGGATGTCCAGGAGGTGAGGTCTGACACAACCCAAGCACCATCATGCTCTCTGCGTGACTGAGAGCCAGGGGTTCATCTGGGCTGGGGAGTATGAGTGTTTGTAGTTGCCCAGCTGCCCACACAAACAGCCCAGTCAGCAGATTACATGTACAGTAAAATGAATTTGGTAGGTAGAAGTGGTGCTGGAAGGTGCTGAATTATCCCATGACATGTGCTGTGATTTGTGTGCAGTTACAGCTCCTCACCCAGTGCCTGTGTGTGGAGCAAATGCCCTGAGCTATGTTAGTCCTTGCTGCCAGCGTTGGTTTGATTTCTAAATTTTTCTTTAATAGTTCACCACAGGTCTTTGTTTTGCCAAGCTGTTCCATGCCCCTGGGCACATTTCCCTTTGTGCTTCTGTTCTCAAGGCTTCCATGTTTGACATCTGGCATGTAGCACAAGTCAGGAAGGAAGCAGAACAGGATTGCCTAACCTCACTTTTAACATACTTTCCATGAAATAAAGGAGTTTCTCACTCATTATTTGGAAGAAACACCACCTTATTCTTTAGTGCTGGCAGTTGCTGCCATGTCCATGTGCCAGCATTGCAGTGGGAAATGTCATAGATTTGAAGTATGATATATTAGGCTATCTAGAAAAAGTATGAAGTAAGAGAGAACAAGTAGAAAGCCATTTAAGGTCACTGTAGGCTTTTTTCATTTGTGGTGTGGTTGGATTGTCTGTCTCATGGTGCTACAGCATTGACCTTCCATGCATATTCCAAGTCTCTTGTTCCTTCTGTATCCTTTAAGGGCTGATAAATCAATCTATTCAGACAAACAAAGGGGTCATTAATGTAGTGTTTTCCTGTAATGTGGCAATTACTTGCCAAAGCTCTCACAGATATTTTGGTGCTTATCAGTTTTGTTTGTGTGCCATAGCAACAGGCCATGGGGAGCGCTGGGATACTGCAGAACCACTGGTTTGCTCATTTATGTTGTCCTCTGTGTGTCTGCAGCACCAGAAGTTTATAAAATGTGGTTTTTTATCGTGAGAGACTAAGAATGTTTGTTTTGAAGCACATGTAAGCAGCCTACGTGGCTACAGTTTTATTCCCTTCTTGCTTTCACATTGTGTGTGATACCAACATGGTGTTACTGCCCAGCAGCCTTGGCCGTGCTGGGATCTAGATAATACCTGCAGTGGTTCTCTGGATTGCTGTACCTGTGAGTTTGGGAAGCTCAGGTGGGAGGATGTTGCCTTTGCTGGTAAGAGGCATGGGTTTGGTACCACACACTGGCTCTGCACAGAAACTTGCTGGTTTCAGGGAATGTGTCATCTCAGGTGGTAGATACAGCAGAGCACAAGCAGCTGAGGGAATGCCAGCAAATACACTGCATTTGGGTATTGTGTGACAACTGTTGACTTGTTAAAGGTTTAGTTTTTGATGTGCAAGTGGGACATTCTGCAAAATCTTAGGAGAAAATACCATCCATAAAGTGACATCCAGTTTGATTCATCAGAAGGTCTGTCATGCCTCTTGGTGATTGTGAAACTCTCTTATGCCTGCAGTCAGGAAACCAAGCTGGTGTAACTCTTGGTTCCTTGAGGGATTCAGTGGGTGCCCTTTTCTCCTGCAGAGAATCATCCAGCATGAGCTGGGACATTGCCCAGGTGTCCGTGTCCGACGAGGGTTTCTATGAGTGCGTGGCCAGCAGCACTGCGGGGACAGGACGCGCGCAGACGTTCCTTGACGTGTCAGGTGCGTCCCAGCCACCCTTCTGGGGTGGGTGACTTGGCTACAACACCTGAGAAAGGCACATGGGGCTGATATAATACATTCCCAGTTTTAAATGTATTTTAATTACTGTGTTTTTTCCTTACCTGTGTCCACAGGTGAGCTGAGGTTTATTCAACAAACCTGTTTTAAATATTAAATTTGGTTTTGTTTTAGTTCCTTCTATCGGTTGGACTTGCAGAATAGATCTGACCTGTAGAATCCAAAACCTAAATCTTAGATTTCAACTGTTCTTGTTCTTATTTCACTTTGTAGCAATTATATGTTGACTTGGTTGTATGTATGTATGATTGTATGTATTAAATCTTTAAAATGTCAATGTATGTATCTGTTATCTGATAGACAAGGAAGTAAGAAACTTCTGTTCCAATTTCTGCTTTTTTACAATACAAAATTTGGTAAATTGTTGGAAATCTCATCTATTATCTTGAATTTCTTACAAGTGGTAATAAATGTGAGGAAGTAAAATGAACGAGGTAAAAAGTAGGGCTTATCACAAAGATAATTTTGAATAAACAGTATGTTTATTTCTGTCTGTGGGTGGATGGATGAGACCCCTGCCCATACTATAGCAAATTTTGTCACTTAATTTTTCAGTTGCAGTGTAGACTGAGAGGAAAAAATAATTTCTGATTTGTAGTAAAAATCAATTCTATACAGCCTTGTGTTGGTGTTGATCAGATATGAGTCTTGGAGCAAGTGAAAACTGTTGCTGGTGAGCTGGAAAAACACTGGAGGAGATAATCTGTGACAGGGAGGAATGGGAGAACTCAGAACAACATTTTCAACTCAGGGTTTCATTTAATGGCTTGAAATTCAAGTTGTCTTGCATCGTATCTCTTGCAGTAGCTACTCCAGGTAGCCACTGCAGGTGGATTATGAATCACAGAATCACAAAACAATTCAGGCTGGAGGCACCTTTAGAAGTCATCTAGTCCAATTCACAGCTCAAAGGGAATTAGCTTCCAGGCTTGATTATGTTTTTCAGGAACTTGTCCAATCAATCTTTGAATGTCCCCAAGGGTGGAGATTTCACAAGTTTGTGGGCAGCCTTCAGTGCTTAACTACCCCCACTAGGAAAATATTTTGTATGTCTGGTTGGAATTTCCCCTGCTGCATGTTATGAACAAGGACTATCATCTTTTTTTTCCCCTCTCCTGTGCCCTGAGAACACTCTAATTGTGTATTCCCTAAAACAACCCTCTCAGTAGCTGAAGAGGGTGGCTCCATAACCCTTCACCTTCCCTTTTCCAGGCAAAGGTGTTCCTTTCATTGTACTATGAGCAAATTCTAAGAAACGAGTGTGATAGCATTGATTTTATGCAAGGCAAAGTTTGGAGAGAAAGAGTCCTCTTAGATCAAAGGATGCATTTGAGGAGAGGAACATCCTTTTATTCACATGAAGTAGTGAGTAGAAGGGAAGAGTAGCATCTGTCCTAACCCAAGTCCTGGTTCTAGAGCACTAGTTTATATTTTAGCCACAAAAATCAAGCAGAAAGGATATTCCCAGATGTTATTTCAAACCATGGCTTAGAGGGCAAGCAGTTGTGGGCATAAAGATTCTCAGTCTGGAAGCTGCAACTATTCTCTTCATCAAAAAGAAACGTGATGGAGAATCCTGACCTTTTTCTTGTGATGTTGGTAGCACTTGAAAACCAAGAGTAATAAGGGGGAAAATCCCATATCCCCTCGTTTACAAAGTACAAGAGATGGCCTGGAACTGAGTCACTCTGTAAACATGACAGTTTGTTCTGTTCAGAGCCCTGCAGAGGATTAATGGGAGGGAGATGCTTTGAAATCCTTGTGTACAAATATTTGCAAGAAAATTACTTGAAATTTCTTCTTGAAGCAAAGTAAACAATCTTTTCAAGTGTTCTTGGTTTACCCAGCTGACAGACAGTATAGCACAGATAATCCATTCTGGCAACTGTTGTGTGAAAGGTATTGGAGATGTGCCAACATTTTCTAATTTCACAGAAAGCAAGCACTTGAGTTTGACTCTTATTAAATCTTTAAAATGTCAAATGGCTCGTTAGCCTGTGCAGCACCCTAACTGAAGGGCCAAGAAGTGCTGGGGGATGGCTCAGTGTGAGCACTGCTGTGAGCAGTGCTTGGGGTAGTCCAAAACTTGTGTTGTCCCTCTAGACTGGCACTCAAAAGATGAGGATTCTGGTCCTGTACTGGCCTCATCTTTCTCTCCTGAGTTTAGGTAACATATTTGATGATAAGCCTGTGGAAAGCAGAAGATTTATTGTTTCTCCCAAGCCCACAAGTACAGGGGAGAAACTCCATTCAGTAAGCAAGTATAGCTTTCCCTGACTGTCCTCTGCAAGGGTTAAAGTCTATGGATTTGGCAATGGGGTGATTGCTGTCAGGACTTTGTTTGTAGGGAGGCAGAGCTGCACACCCAGCACGCAGTGCTGTGCAGGGATCCAGCACTGAGCTTGTGAACCTCATCTGAGACCCCCCTGGAGACCTTGAGGAGGAGGATTTATTGCTGGTTCAGGGCTTAGGAGTAACTTTAACCCTTAATAAATACAGATTTATTTTTTAAATTTGTTGTTATCCTTGCTTTTTTAGGATAGTTGTGTTTTAGTATGTACTGATAAAGATTTGGTCTTACTCTTACAGCTGTCTCATTTCTGCACAAGCATCCCTCTCAAAGTATTATTTATTAGAGTTTTCTTTGTTCAAGAACCAGTCTGGGGAAAACCAAATGGAATACATGTGATATTTTTAATGGGAATGCATAAAGTAATAAATAATTTATTTTCTTTCTTGAAATGTTGCCTCCTTGATCAGTAATATCTCGAGGGGCAGAATGACTGCTGCTATTTTAACCATTTGTGATTTCAAAGTTCAATTTCAGTGGAGTATTTGTGCATCTGCAGTTGTTCATCAGGAATGTGCAAATGCTGAAAGGTCACTCGTATTTGCTGGGAATGCCACGACGAAGGCAGGAATGATGCCCCTGACTTCATGTTCTCAGAAGGCTAATTTATTACTTTATAATACTATATTATATTAAAGAACAGTAGACTATACTAAAGAATACTGAAAGGATACTTACTCAATGCTAAAAAGATAATAATGAAAACTCATGACTCTTTCCAGGGTCTCAACACAGCTTGGCTGTAATTGGCCAATGCGTCAAAACAACTCACACCAGAGCCCAATTATCAATTCCCTTCAGGTAGACAATCTCCTACAATGCGTTCCACTTGTGAGCAACACAGGCACAGCAAATGAGATAAGAATTGTTTTCCTTTTTCTCTGAGGCCTCTCAGCTTCCCAGGAGAAAAATCCTGGGCGAAGGGATTTTTTCAGAGCATGTGAGTGCCCCAGTCGCTGAAATGTCTCTAACCCCGTTGCTCTCGTTCCCGCAGAGCCCCCGCCCGTGCTGCAGGTGCCCGCCAACGTGACGGTGCTGCCCGGGGCCGGGGCGGTGCTGAGCTGCCTGGTGCTGAGCGCAGGCCGCTACAACCTCACCTGGCAGCGGCACGGGCGCGATGCGCGCCTGCAGGACCCGCTGCGCCTCCGCGTCCTGGCCAACCTGTCCCTGGAGCTGAGGCCGGCCCGGCTCTCGGACGCGGGCAGCTACAGCTGCACTGCTGCCAACGAGGGCGGATCTGCCACGGCGTCTGTCTTCCTCACCGTGCAAGGTAAGGATGGGATACCACGCACGTGGCTCACTTGGCCGGGCTCCCTTTGGAACAGACTGCACACAGCCTTGGACAGGCCCATCCCTGCAAGTGTCCAAGGCCAGATGGAACTCAGAGCGACCTGGGATGGTCAAACGTGTCCTAGCCCATGGCAGGGGGTGGAATGAGAGGGGCTTTAATATCCCTTCCAACCAAAACCATTGTGTGATTTCATAAAAAATCAGTCAGAACTAAAAAAGGCAGCATGAGCGAGACCAAACAAATCTAGGTCTGAGCTTTTGCTGTATACCAGGAACAAATATGTATAACTGCAATAATTGGTATTGGACCAAATATTTTTAAGACTTTGAAGCACTGCAGGATTTTTTTTTCTATTTGCCTTGATTGCGTGGAGATTTGAACCTTGGTTCTTTGGTGCCTGTCTATGGGTGAGGAGTGACAGAACTCAAAATCTTACTGTCACTTTTAGGTGGTTCCAACAGATTTCTGCTTGCGATGCTGCTGGGCCGTGTTCTGTGCGGAGGGGGTACCATCATTAATTAACTTTTCTGCTCTAATTGTAGTAATTTGTTAGCTAATGGAAAACTTAGAATTATGTAAAAAAAAAGTTTTGAATGGAATAGCTTGACCTGCGGTGCTCCAAAACAGAGGCTGAAGGTGGAGTTGTAAAAGTTATTAAAGGGATGTTGTTTTTCCTGTATTGGTTCCTGAGGTAGAATACCTTGTGTAGGTACCTAGTAGAACCACTTGGGTAGGGCCTAGTACAAAATACAGCAGAATGAAGTGTGGTTTTTCAATATCTGTTTAAATTACCCTTAGATTGCTACAGCAGAGTTTTAACCTAATTTCTAACTAACTTAGATTTCTCTAACCTAAATCTTTAACCAAGCTGAAAGGAAAATAGTAATGAAAAAACCTCAACCCCCATGCATTTGGAAAACCTAGTTTTGAATTGTACGGTATTTTTCCATCAAGACACTCATTCAAGCATGTCAGAGGCATCAAGAGAAATGCTTCTCCCTCATTCTTCTCTTCCTGGGATTTAGGTTTTCCTCTCTAACATCTGTAGATCAGCTGGGAGCTTTAATACATTGACCAAATTGCTTCTGGTGTTTTTTTTCTAGTAAATCTAAGAGAGTTTTACTGCTGTCACAACAGAATATCAAGTTTCAAATCCTTTATATATGTGGAATGTTTGTATCAAATGGTTGGGAATTACATTTTGGCTGGTCCTGGTAGTGCTAACAGCTTTCAAGCATGTTTGAGAGAACCCTCTTGGGCAGCTCAGACAGCCTTAGCTGAGAGTCGGAGTGGAGTTTTCCCTGTTTTTCGTAAAGGATGCTTAGACCAGAATAAATACATAGGAAACACCAAGCTGCAGCTGAATTCAGCTTTCTGCAGTAGTGCCTGCCTCTTTTGTTGGGAAAAAGTAATCTACTGCCAGCTTTCCCAATGGCTGCATACAGAAACTGAATGGTATCTGAAGGGCTTGCAAGTACTGTTACTTGCGATCATTTTAATTTGCCTGGAAAAAATTATTTCCATCAAGCTGCAACATAGTCCTCTAGGCACCTGAAAAAGTAAGGAATCCCCTCATAAATTCATTTATGTTTCCATACAAGACCAATCTGATGGGAGGACTGGAGCAACTCACACTACATAGCCACTCTTGCACAACTCCAAATTTGAGCACATACTTGGTAGTCCTAGCACTCCATGGGCTTTATCAAACTGCATTCCAGGACCTTCCAGAGTGCTCTGGGCAGCACCCCCAGCCTACAGAGAGGCCCAAGTTTCACACAGGGCTGTGCCCTACCTGTGTTCTGGTCGTGGGGAGCAGTGAGAGATGGGGACAGTGTGTTCTCCTGAGCACAGCACACAACTGGGGCACAAAGTCAGCCCTGTGAAGGCTCCAGGCTGTACTTGCATAGATGCTGGCACAGGAGGCACATCAACATTCCATTTCAGAAACAGCAACATCAAACCCAACACTTTCAAAACAAGGGTTTACTACAACCCCCTTCAGCAGGAAAAGCAGATGCTGGGTTATTTTTAGAAGCACCAGTATTTGTTCTCTGCCTTAAATCACCCCAGAGAGAAAATGGGGATGAAAGCAGTGTTTATTCTCCTATGATCCGAAATTCAGAGATCTACATGGAGCTGGTCCAACAATAATAAAGGGCTTCAGGATGAATTTAATTTGACATTCTGAATTATTTACAACTACACAGAGCACGGACCCATCTCCATCAATTAACAAGGCTTCAAATTTCCCTCTTTGGCATGTTAATAATGACAAGCCCATAAAGCTGTAGCTCTTACATCTGGCCACCCTTTACTCTTTACTGCCAAATAAAAACTGTTTTTTGAAAACTACTCCAGGCCCTAACAAGCACTGCAAGCTGTACATCACAATCACACACTGAGTACCCCCAGAAATCTGATGGAAATAATTTTTTCCAGGCAAATTAAAATGATCGCAAGTGACAGTACTTGCAAACCCTTCAGATGCCATTCAGCTTCTGTATGCAGCCATTGGGAAAGCTGGCAGTAGATTGCGTTTTCCCAATGGAAAATTTTTCTGCTCCTTTCTCTGAAAAGATACAATACAGAAATAAACATCCTGGTCTTTCAGATCTCTCTCTAACTGATACTTAGGTCTGTGGATGCACACTGTGTTAATGGGCAGAGAGGAACTGGTTATAGCACTCTGAGATTTTTAAACACTCTGAAAATGGGCCTCCCCACCCTCACAGGGAACAATTCCTTCCCAGTATCTCATCTGACCTTGCTTCTGACAGTGGGAAGCCATTCCTTGTCTCTGTCCCTCCAGGCTCTTGTCCCAAGTCCCTCTCCAGCTCTCCTGGAGCCTCTTTAGGCACTGGAAGGGGCTCAAGGTCTCCCTGGAGGCTTGCCTTCTTCAGGTGAGCACCCCCAGTTCTCTCAGGCTGGCTTCAGAGCAGAGGGTTCCAGCCCTGGGAGCATCTCCCCGGCCTCCTCTGGAGCTGCTCCATCAGCTCCTTGTCCTGCTGGCGTTGGAGGCCCAGAGCTGGAGGCAGCTCTGTAGGTGGGTGGGGTCTCTTGAGAAGCTTCACACATGATCTGTGTTGTTCAAAAGGTTTCATTGTGCAGCCTTGAATGAGATGGGCACTGTAATGAGCTTGTGCTTCTCCTTTTATCTACAAATCTTCACCTCTGAGATACAGAGAACAAAGCAAAGGAAATTAAATGTACCTGACATACAAGAAAGCCCTTCTGTCTGCCTGCCTGATCCCTGGCATTTGGGCAAGACAAGATGGTCAAATGGTGACAATTGGGGCCTCAATGATCTTAGTCAATATCTTGATTATTACAGCTGTTTATATTGACTGTTTTCTAATAATTTTATTACAAATATAATACAAGTTAAACTTTATTTCCTGCTCTGCTTAATACCATGTGATATACCTGTTAATACCATGTGAAAATACTGGCATGGACAGTGGTGTGTTGCCAAAGCCTGGTGTGTAATTGCCATCAGAGCCAGTTTCCTAATCCCAACAGGAGAGGAGACCTTCCTGTGACCAGAGCATGCAGAATACCCCCAGCATCTCTTGGCAGGATGTCAAACCAAATAAAAATAGCTGAGCAAGCTGTGCACATCATGAGTCACTGGGGGACAGTTCTGTAACATGGAACCATTTCTGGCCCCTTCCTGCCCACTCGTGCTGTGTGCTTGCTCTTGCACACACTGCTCCTTAGCAGCCACTGAAATGTGTCAAGTGTCCCCATGGCCAGTGGGATGGGGTAATTCCCACTGGAACAAAGAAAGAAGGGCTGTGCAGAGCAGCCCTGCATGTGAGGTACCTCTGGGTTCCATGTGTTCAGCCTCTTGGACTCTCACAAATGGACCTGGACTTAGGCTTTTGTCCTGTGGTTTGTCCAGGAATTCATAAATACAGAGAGCTGAGCAAAAGACAAAGCTCCAAAGATGAAGAATGGTAGTACTTATTTTGTAACAGCCACTTTCACTGGTCTCAACTAACTTCATCCACGGGTGTGGATCTTCTTGCAACTGTGAGACAAAGTCATACCTACCATAGAAAGTGTCTGTTGCCCAAGTGAACTGCTTTGGTGGTCATTTTTTACTGAGGAAACCTGTCTAAGGATTATGGAATCACAGAATGATTTGTGTTGGGGACACCTTAAAGCCCATTCAGTGCCACCCTCTGCCATGGGCAGGGGCTCTTTGTCCTATTCCAGGTTGCTCCAAGCCCTGTCCAAGCTGGTCTTGGACACTTCCAGGGGTGAGGAGTCCACAACCTCTCTGGGTTAAAAATGAATGAATTCTGTTGAGTTCTCCAATTGGTTTTCTAGTGAAAACACCCTTGAAATCCATAACATCCTTTACAGTTGTTAACACTGCAGTTTCACTTCTCTTCCACTTGTGTGTCTGCACATATATTGTGACTTTGATTCTTATCCCTCAGGTTGCATTCTGACAATTGACCCACCGGAAGGTTTGTGGGTTTTAGTATCCGGTATTCTGAATAAATTTCATAGAATCAAAGAATGGTGTGTGTTGGAAGGGATCTTAAAGCTCATTTTGTTCTGACCCCTGCCATGGGCAGGGACACCATCCATGTTGCTCATTGTCTGGTGTTTGTCGAAGTTGACTCTTTTGCTGCCTTTTTAACCCTATCTCAGGAAGGCCAATGCCTGAATTCTGACCTAATGCCCCTTTATAAAGCTGTTTTAGTCTGAGACTTGGACTGTGCTAGTGGAAACAAGTGGTTGCTTTCTCACCATGTGGCTATTTGAAAGTGGCAATGAAGTTCTTATCATAACCTGTGCTTTCTAACAAGACATTTTTAAATGCTGTTTTTAATTTCTTTTGGTAGAACCTCCGAGGCTTGTAATTTCACCCAAGAACCAGACTTTTACAGAAGGTTCTGAAGTGTCCATCAGGTGTTCTGCCACAGGTTACCCAAAGCCAACAGTTGTGTGGACACTCAATGATATGTTTATCATTGGCTCCAGCAGGTGGGACTTGAAGTTGTCTCCATTTTTGTTTTAATATCATATGTGAGAAAGAAGGTTTAATAGTGCCAATATATTCTACTACTTCAACAGGAGTCTGTCAGTTTTGGAAACAGTACCTCAGTCTTTGCTTCGATAACTCTTTAATTGTATTACCTCATCTCTAACAGAGAAACACTTTAGTTCTATTTTCCAGGTTTTTTTACAAGATTAATTTGTGTACTTTTCACAAAATGTAGTACTAGATATAATAGTACTAATAGTGTTTATCATGGGGAAATAAACCCCAGAAACACCTGTTTATAAACCATCTGCTCATTCTGCTGTGGCTGCTTGGAATGTGGATATAATCATTGTTCTTTCTAATCATTTTGCTTGGTCCCTTGTGTGTTCCCAGGTACAGAATGACCCCTGAAGGCACCTTAATCATAAGAAAGGCAACTCTCAGAGATGCAGGAATTTATGGTTGTTTGGCAAGTAACTCAGCTGGGACAGAGAAACAGACATCCATCCTCACATACATCGGTAAGTGAGAAAGTGAGGAAAACTATGTATTAAAATTAAAAAAATAAACTAATTCATCATCAGGGAGGGGGAGCTGTTAAAATGAGTAGAACCCTGCAGAACATTCTGGTAGAAATTTCAAAAACCTCAGAAGGTATGTTGAACAGCTCACAAATGTCTCTTTTGCTTTTGGTTCAAACCCGAGTAGTATTGTAAGGTAGTATTTGGAGCTCTTTTCTTTCTAAAAAGAAAACTTTTTAGGGAAAAAAAAACCCTAAAAGAAAACTTTTTAGATTAAAAAAACCCTAAAATAGGGTCTTACTATGAGATAGACTGGGAACCCTGAGTCCTTTAGAAAAGAAATTTTGATTCTGTATCAAAATACTGTGTTAAAATATTGATAGCAGAGTATTAAACTATTTTATGACCTGCATCTAGCTGGAGGAGGAAAATGATTTCATGTTACTACTTTCTACACGATGAAGCTTTTCTGATCTTGTCCTTATATTTCATGTACATTTTGCATATGATTCAGGTGCTCTGGACCAGACTTTACTTTTCCTTGTTTCCCAGTGTTTATCTTCCACTTTAAGGTCTGTTTGACTTTTAATGCAAACATTCTTCCATATAACAAGAGAAAATTAGAGTCTTTCATGCTTTATATCTTAAAAATTGCCTGCACTTTGGGTGCAGAGCTTATTTTTTTCTGTCTCGTTTCTTTTTAGAGGGCCCAACCTTGACCGTAGTCCAGAGTGAAATTCTGGTTGGTCTTGGAGACACGACTGTTATGGAGTGTAAAACAACTGGAATCCCACCCCCTCAAGTGAAATGGTTTAAAGGTGTGCTCATTGCTTGGTGATTGAGTAATTTATTTAGCAGCAATATTTTAAACAATGATCAGGAAGTGACTTCATTTCTCTCAAGAGCATTATGTTGTATTCAACCAGTGACAGACCTGTGAAATTCTCTAAATCTAGAAGAAATGGCATTGACCTCTAGGGCATAAATTCTTACTTCTATTTAAATATGCTGAATTAACACACTGTAGCATAACTAATAATAATAGTAAAACAAAGCTGAGCCTCCTGCCTGCTTACATGAGGTTTGTTCTTTCAAAAAACATTTAGCTTTATGGTACAAAAATCACAAAATATTTTTCTCTAGCCCTTATTGTTGTGTTTTCATGTAGCCTCTAATTAGGGAAGAAGTACAGCCTGACACACTGTCCTAATGCTGATCTCTGTCCAGAGATACTTGGATTTGTCTTTGCCTTGTGGAACCAATAAATTTAAAAAAGATGTATTTAGTGTAGTAATGAACGTGTCCTCTCAATTGAGTGGGAGTCAGAGTTCTCCTCTCCTGAGTTCGTACAGCTGCTATGTTGTGAGCTAACTCAAACTTGGACACTGTTTTGTGGGGATAATTTTGATAAATATAGGTATATATTTGATGTAAACAGTTATATTGCTGTTTTTCTATCTGGACTTAGGTGACTTAGAGTTGAGGGCATCAGCATTTCTCATTATTGATGCTCACCGGGGTCTTCTGAAGATCCAGGAAACACAAGACCTGGATGCTGGTGACTACATGTGCGTGGCCACCAATGAGGCAGGGAGAGCTGCTGGCAAGATAACTCTGGACGTTGGGTGTAAGTAGTTAAAACCTGCATGGGGCACACTCAGGTTGCTGAGTTGCTGTACTGGTCAGGGAGTGGTGCCTTGGCTCCCCAGTTCTTTCTAACAGATCTGTGTGTGTGCTGGGAACACCTTTTGGTGGTGTGGGTTAAGCAGCTTCCTTGTCCCATTTGGACTCCAGCTTGGAATCATTGAATAGTTTGTGTTGGAAGGGGCCTTAAAACCCATCTGTTTCCAGCCCAGTCTTACTTCTTTTGCAAAGTAAAGAAGTTATGGGGAGGAAGAGAGGCACAGGAGGAGGAAGCTGTTAAAACCTCAACCTAACAAAATTCTCAAACAGAATTAATTACAAAAACTTGAGTTACTCTGTGAGGTTATAGTAATTTAGCCCTTCCTCTCCTCCTTTCCTAATTCTTTCCATCTGCCTGTGGCCTGACACATTGCATCCTGTTAAATGTTCCTGTCAGGCACATCTGCTTTCTGAATGCATGGCACTGCTTGCAGAAGACAAGGAATTTAGTAACGCTGATACTTAAAGTGTTTCTAGAGTTGGGAATGTTAGAAGAAAACCTGTGCACAGTGGGGCATAAATTGAGGTCATCAGTGGTGCTAGAGAATGGGATGGCTGTGTTACAGTGTTCACTTTCAGTGTGTGCTCTCTCCCCAGCTCCCCCCGTTTTCACGCAGGAGCCGGGTGACGAATCCGCGGATCTGGGCTCCAACGTGACGCTGCCGTGCTACGTGCAGGGCTACCCTGAGCCCAGGGTCTCGTGGAGGAGGCTGGATGGGGCTCCCCTCTTCTCCCGGCCCTTCGCACTCAGCTCCAGCAGCCAGCTCAGGACGGGCGCTCTGGCCATCCAGAGTAGGTAGACTCAATGTTAAAAGAGCAGACTCCATGAGGAACTAAGACATTAGCAAGGCATTTAACTTTTACTGTATGACTACATTAAGTTAGCTGTGTAAAGAGACTGGATTTCTATCACAGATTGTGTTTGTGATAGTGACATCAGTGCTGTTGACATGCAGTTCATTTTGCTATGAGTTGTGTTTAGTCATTGGCTTCACTCTTCAAGCAAGATTATTATTAATCTTTGTTGAAATACACATAGGCTATAGTCTCTGATCCTGAGGAGCCACAAATTTTCATTTTTGGTGGATTTTGTTTTGTTTTGGTGTGGTTGGTTTCTTTAGTGTTGTGGGGTTTTTTTTGGATTTTTTTTGGTAGAGAACTGGTTCCAAACTCAGTGTTTTAGATCTGTCCTAATTTGGGTAATAATAAAAACTTTGCAAGTGGCTTTGTAATTTTGATTATTTTGCAGCATTTCAGTGACTCTTACGCTGAGCAATATTATTCTGTTTTCTTAATTAGCTTTTAATTCCTTTCTGTATTTTCATTGCTTTGGTACTTGGTGTCTGATGGAAAGGAGTGCTCTGTTTCAAACTGAGTGTTTGAAGGTGGGAGAGACAGGGACACTGTGTCCATGTGGAGCGGGAGGGGCAGTATTATGTCAAATCCTGCAGTCAGCTCTTTTCTCCCCTGTAGATCTGTGGGTCAGTGATGAAGGGACTTACGTGTGTGAAGCTGAGAACCAGTTTGGGAGGATTCAGTCCCGGCCAGCCACGGTCACAGTGACAGGACTGGGTAAGAGCAGTGCATGGCAGTGGAACTGTTGGGGTTTGGGCAGCAGGCAGGATGCCTGGGAATTGCGTCCATACATGCTGACCGATCTGCGTGCTGTATTTAGGTGTAATCCGTACAAACTGAATTAGGAAATATTTACATGGAATATTGTTATTTATTTCAGTGGATTTTGCTTGTTAGAACATTTTTTTGAATGTCTGCACTAACTGGAATTAATTCCACCTGCACTTTTAGCTGGAACCTTAGAGAAGTGATTTATCCTGTGTATTTTTTCTTATTATGAAGTAAATTTACTAAGGAATGAAAAATCACTATAATGATGGATGCTAATGATGGGATTCCTGCCATTTAATTAATCTTAAAACAAACAAATAAAGGCAGCAATGAATGTAGTTGTGTCAATGTTGAGGTAGGTGGGAAGGAATCTTGGTGATCCAAGAAGACAATAAATATCTGGCCTTCACCACAGAATCCCACAATGTGGTTTGAGTTGAAAGGGACCTTAAAGCCCATCCAGTCCCATCCCCTGCCATGGGCAGGGTCACCTTCCACTATCTCAGGATGCTCCAAGCCCCATCCAACTTGGCCTTGGACACTGCCAGGGATCCAGGGGCAGCCACAGTTGCTCTGGGCACCCTGTGCCAGGGCCTGCCCACCCTCACAGGGTTTCCTTTTGAGTTCCTTCCCAATATCCCATCTAACCCTACTCTCTTGCAAATATCCATGCTGCTAGAGGCTTGGTTGTTATCTGTTTGACATCTGGCAATAAAAAGAAAAATAATGCAATGGAATGTGTGCATTTGCATGAGGATAAGAACAGAGTCTCCCTGCCATCAAAGAAACCATTTGTTAGCTTCAAACTTACTGCAAGAGCCAGTAATACTGGCAGGGTTTGATAGACATGTTTTTACCTGTTTTGAAGTATTATTTAATATCCAGTACTTAATTTAATTTCTCAGCCATGTGCCCAAGTCATGTTTGCTGTTGGCTTTTCACAGAATGTGCAGGTTTTCTGCGGGGCTGTGACCTCTCTTCTGATCCTTCACAATTTTATGCCCAATGGAAATTGCAACTTACTTTTTGTTCTCTCCAAGCCCACTACATCTGTTCTTTGGTATTTTGCCCAAGTAAGGAAAAATGATAAATCATCTTGGTGCCAGAGTTCACAGGGAAACCCTTGATTGGATCCAGTTTCAGCTGAACAGCATCTTCCATTTGCTCCCATTCCTTAGACTAAGGATCACTGTTGGTGGATTTCCCCAGCTTCCCATCTCTCCTGTGCTACCCCTACATTTGTTTCTTTTTTTCTCATGTCTTCAATTTAATACTGATTTAATTTAATATTTCACATGAATATATAAGAAGTCCTAGTAATTTCTTCTTGTTCTTTCTTTTTGTTCAAGTCTCTCCTCTGATTGGAGCAAGCCCAGCCACAGCCAATGTCATTGAGGGCCAGCAGCTCACTTTGCCTTGTGTTTTGCTTGCTGGGAACCCCATTCCAGAGAGGAGGTGGATTAAAAACAATGTGGTGGTAAGACTGCTTTGTTTCCTGTAAGATTTATTGGCAGAAGAAAGCTACAACTGACATCTGAAGGCATGATAACAGCTTGGTTTAATTTGCCAAAGTTAATGTGATCACTGGCTGTGCCAGGAAATTTCTGACCCTGATGTACAGATCAAGGAATAGGAGATGGCAGTGAGGGATGGGGAGGTCTAGAAAAGAACTTTGAACCAAAGTATTTGTGAGTTATTCTTTTATCTTCTATTTTGTTTGCTTTCAATGGAGTTTTATGCATTTTTGTAGCTCATGAACTTCAGCCTTGGACTCTGAATATGGGAATGCTAGTGGCTGGAATGACAAAAGTGGGTTTTTCAAAATAAAGGTACCAGACAATTTCTGTAGATTTAGGATGTTTTAATATCTTGCCTTTTCCTGTTGCTGATGGGCTGAATTAAATACCAGTATCCCTGTTCCATATCCTCCTTTCCTGGTGGTGCTCTACTCAGAGCATGAATGAGTGTGTTTTCTTTCCCCCTTGGGAACATACCATTGCCAGTTTATATCTCCTGCAGACACAGCTAGGTGATCTTTTTAATCCCTTCCCACCCAAATCACTCAGAGATTCTAGAAAGATGCTGTAGACACCGCACCTGGGTTGGTTGTGTGAATGAAACTTCAGTTCTTTAATACTAAAATTTCTGACTTTACCCTATGAAGCTGTTTTTTATCTTTGTTCCTGATTTTTCCCTAAAACCCTTTCTACACAACTGGAATTAAAATACTGTAGCAAAATGCCTAATGTATTGTCACAAAGCAGAACCTGGTGCTACCTGACCCCCGTTCAGGTTTCCAGCTCAGTTTAGGTGTCTCTGGGAATCACTGGCTTTTCCTTAGGCTGTGCAAGGAGCACAGGCTGTAAAGCTCTGTGAGAAATACTGGCAGGATCCTCCTTGTTGAGTTGCTAATTCCTCTCTCTAGTAGTGCTGGTTTCCTGTCATTGTAAACTGCTGGGAAATGCTGTGCTCCAAGGAAAGTGTTGGAGTAAGTTATATTTAGAGAAGAATTCAGCTGCTTCTGAGTGTGACTGGAACAGATTTGCTTTCTAACAACTCTTTATGAGGGAGGGCTGTGCTGCCAAGCTCAGGGTGTTTGATGTTGCTGTAGGATATATAACTCTTCAAGGCTTACTCCTTGGTGAAAGTTACAATTCTCTTGCACAATGGTTTGCTTCAGAGCCAATCTGTTTGATGGGTATGGAAGTTAGAAGGTTTTGATAATTGTAAAGGAAAATAGTCTGCCTGTGGAGGAAGAACAAGTCATTGCACTTATCAATTACTGGAATAATCAATAAAAATACAGTGAAGTAATTGAGCTAAATTTGGGTTTGCTTCATTAAAAGCAGGAGTGGCAGCACAGGATATGCTGTGGCAGAGTGTCTCTTGCAGTTCTTACTCTCACTCCAGCAGTAAATACGAGGTGCTGCTGAAACTCTTAAGTAAAATTAGTTTTGTATTAAAAATGGAAAGTAGGAAAAGCTCTAGTAAAATTCTGCAGGAGCACATAATTTTTAACAATGTGACATAGCCAAGCAGAGCCACACTGTATCCCAGGGTGCATCAGGAGTATTTCCCAGTGAAAGGTTCCGTCTCTCCTTTGGCAGCTGGTTCCCAATCCCTACGTGAGCGTGCGCAGCGACGGCAGCCTGCACCTGGAGCGGGTTCGGCTGCAGGACGGGGGGGATTACACCTGCATGGCCAGCAGCGTGGCGGGCACCAGTAACAGCACCACCACTGTCCACGTCTTCGGTGAGCAGCAGCCTGCCCTTCCAGCCCGGGGCACGAGGGGCAGCGCTGACCACGGCGGCTTTCACTGCTTTGCTGCGCTTACAGCTGCCCACGGTGCCTCTCCTGTCATGATGCTGCTTTGTAAAGGAACACAGGGGGGATTGGGTCCACTGCGCAGGGAGGAGCTCAGTGATCAACACTCTTTTTCAAGTAAAATCAGATAAAACTATTTTGTGTTCACAAAAGATCCTCGTTCAGAGGCTGCGCTGTGCAATCTTCATCTGGTTTAATTAACAGGCAGGTGCAAATGGGAGTTGGCTAGAAAACCATGAGGAGTGCTGTCTGCATGTTTCGTAACTGGTGTAAAGAAGCACAGCTCATGGGAGAATTAGAATGAAAGGAAATTAATTATGAGTTTGGCAAAAGTCATAATTTGTTTGTTTTTGGTGTCATCCCCATTCTCCTCCTGCTTATTTTTTTCTCTTTAATTAAAACATACCAAAAACTGCACTGACAGCAAGACAGAGTGTTAGCATTTTGGCAACTCATCTGTATTTCAGCTGAGCATATTTGTGCTAGCTTTGCGAGGCTACAATCACTTCATAGTTTCTCACATGTTAAATTTTCTCACATGTTAAATTAATCATGGGAGATTTATTTTGAGCTTCACTGAAGATGCTGAAACCTCCTTTTATATAAAGAATGACTATAAATTTTTAGTACAGGCAAATACTCATAAGATCTTCCATGTCAACACTATTTTCTTGGATGTTTCAGAGCTTGAGAACAAGAAGAAATATCTTTGTATGTGTTTATAAATATCTTGGTTTTGGTATTGTACCCTTAAATCTTACCTTATTTTTCTGTTAATTCAAAGGCGGCTCAACTGAGTGAGGGAATTCAGGTTTTTGTTGTCTTCCTGTTACTGATTTTGAGAAGCAAAGCCTAAAATGTTATCAGAGGATAATGTGACAAAGCCTTGCTGAAACAATTTCAGTCAGTGAAATACCTGCAGTTAGTTAAAAACTGTGTATACATAATGCACTGCCTATGGCTGGCAGGCTATGTAGTGAACAGGGATTTATTCTGTCCTGAAAGGCTGGAAAGTGGCTCCTTGTCCCTGTTAGGGTTGGAGAAGAGGCCAAAAGGTCCCAAACCTCCTTGCCAGTAGGAAGTAGTAATTGAATATAAGGATTTTCTCATAAGAGTTGTTCCATGTTGTAATGTGTTCTGCATGTCTTTAATATTTGCCTCTGTTTTAGTCGTGCCTGTCATTCAGCATGGACAGCAGATATTCAGCACCATTGAAGGAATTCCAGTGACACTGCCCTGCAAAGCAAGTGGAGTTCCCAAGCCATCCATTGTCTGGTCCAAGGTAACTCCTCACCTTTGAGCTGATCATGCTGAAAAATGGGCTGAACACATAATTTAGTTGCCATAAAAACTATATTTGAAGAACATGGCCTAAAACTGCACTTGTGAGGGACCTGGAAATCTCTGTTTGTTCAGAGCTGCTTTTGTTTCTTAGAGCAGAACTTTTGGCTGTGGTCCTGCCACAGCTCAATGTTCCATTCTTTGGCAGGGCTTAGGTTATCATTGTATCTTTATGGGGTTTACACTTAGAAATTGTTCTTGTTCCTGTTGTGAGTTGATAATTGGATTTTAGGCAGCCTGCCACAGACTGAGAGTTCATTTTTCTTGTGGAGCTCTGACTTTTTTCTCTGAGGAAAATGTATTTAATTATGGCATTGTGGGGTTATAACCCATGACTTTTCAGTCATGGCCTTGACAAGATGTGCACCAAGGAGGACCTCAGCCTTTGAGGGAATTTGTCTTAAAGCCAGTTTTAGGGTTTTTTTCCTCCTTGAGCAGGATAATTTCTGGTAGTAACAGTTATTTGGGGTATGTTACAGCTCACATGATGTGGTGTGAAGACACTTGTGGATCTCAGAAGTTGTGCAGATGTAACTGATTGGGGCCTTGGGAACAGCTTTGTTTCAAAGAAGGAATAGAACATGGTTAACTGTTAAAAAAACTGTTGGTTTGATAGAGAGGAGAATATGGGAGGATTTCTTTTTCTTTATTTAATCACTTATCCAACTACAGACAAGGAGGAGGCAGCTGACCAAGAACAAGTTTGTGTAACATATACAAGATTCATTTTGACATGAGAAATCAATGTCAGAATTACCTCAGTTGAAGTCTTGATTATTATTCTTGACTACTATTTTTTAAATTTTCATTTAAGACTTTGGGTGTGTAAAATGTAGTAAGTTCTCTGCATAAGAATCCCTGTGCATCTGTTCTTATTGCTTCTTAGAAAATGATACCCAAGGACTGTGCAAAGTTAGTTGTAGTTAATTAGTTTGTGTAAATTGAATTTTAGGGCTAAGTTTCTTAGCTAATATAAAATATTTTGTCCATATCAGCCTTATAAAAATAAAAGCAGCTTTTATTGAATTAAATAATTGTAATTTGGATTACATGATTACAGTTAAATAATTGTAATTTATTTTGGAAAATCCATGCACTGTGGACTTTGATTATTTTTCTTTCCACAGAAAGGAGAGGTAATCCTTCCCAGCAACATGAGGTTCTCGGCAGGGTCAGATGGAAGCCTGTATGTGGTGTCCCCAGGGGGAGAGGAGAGCGGGGAATACGTGTGCACTGCCACCAATGCTGCTGGCTATGCCACCAGGAAGGTGCAGCTGACTGTCTATGGTGGGTGTCACCTCAGCTCAGCTACAGTACCCCTGCCACCCACCCAGTGCATTGGGAGATAGGCACATTCACAGCACATGGGATGGGAACTCTTCTCTAGTTGGTGCTTCTGGATCCCCAAACCAGGCTGTTTTATACATGACTGATCCCAAAAGGCCTGTCCCTCAGCCATTATAATTCCCTTAAAGCCTCCTTATCCCTCTTACCTCAAGTTCACAGACCTTGGGCTGAGCATAATTTCAGCTTTATGGAAGTGGATAGGAAGCATCTGTACAGGAGTAGAATTTCCTGCTGGGAGAGGAATGAAGATCCCTTAATCCCACCAGTCCCAAGCCTTCCTGTCATCATCAATCCAATGTTATTAGAATTGGGTTCAGGTGTAGGTGTGGTTTGCAAGGCTTTTATGGCTTGGAGTTACTGAGGCTGTTGTGTAACAGTTGAGTGAGTGGTTGCAAGCTACCTATGCAGTACAGAGCTCAGCACACTTAGGAATTACAGCCATTTGTTGTATCCATCTTGTTGAATGGCTAGTCAAGGCTGTCTGGTATTTGTGGTGTTCCATGTGGGCATCAGTCTGTGTCTGAGCTGCAGGCACTGTGTATCAGCATGTCAGGGATCTATCTCTCTTGCAGACAGGTCATTAAAACAGGATTGTAATGTTTTATACATGATAAAAAAAGAGATGTTGTATGATGTTACATTTGTACAAATATGTATATTCATTGCAGCTTCTTAACGTGTTCCATGTTGTAGTGAAACCCAGAGTGTCCGGGCCTGGAGACCAGCAAGGAAATGCACATGATAAACCCATAGAGGTCTCAGTAATTGCAGGGGAAGATGTCACACTTCCATGTGAAGTGAGGAGCTTGCCACCCCCCATAATTACCTGGGCCAAAGAAATGCAGCTCATATCTCCATTCTCTCCAAGGTAACAGTGTTTGATATAAAACTAAAGAAAACTGAAATTGCCTCCAAACTGTTGGGATTTTGGAAGGGTGTGTGATTTCTGACTGCCACAGGATTGCTCAGAAGGTGTTACTCTGTTACTTTGTCCTGCCTGACCTCTCGTACTGGATCTTGAAGCTCTTGCCCAAGCCTGCTAAGCCTGTGCATGATTTCACAGCTCCCATTCCAGCTTGTGCTTATATCCAATCTCAGGGGGCCAGGAGGAAAGAGATCCTGGGCATTTGTGCTATGGTGGTGCCCAGAAACCCACATCATCTGTGCATGATTGTAATTGTCTAAAAACTGTGTTTCTTTTCTTACTTCACATTTATGTCAGGGGAACACTGTCTGTGATTTATGTGAAGCCTGGGCTGCCAGTAGGATACAGATGATGATGATGATAAATGTTTGGGTGTGCTGACAAGGGCATGTTGTGTACTGTGTTTTGGATCCAAAAACTAACCAGAGACTCTTGAACATTTGAAAGCACAGTTAAATACTTGTAAAATGTTGAGCTGACAGCCTTAGAGAATGAAGAGCAGGGAACTGTGTTGGACAGTGTGAGAGTTCTCCCTTATTATTTAATGTGGCACAGAACAAGAGGGAGATGAGCTGGTGACTGTTCCCTGGACACTCCCCATTGGAGTGCCAGGTAGTGTCACGAACTGTGCTGCTGCTTTCTGCTCCTCAGGGTCCCTCAGAAGGGCCAGGCACCAGCTGTGTCCATAAAACAGGGAATGACAAGGCTGGCCAGAGGCACACTGTGCTTGCTGGTGTCTCCCAGTGATCCATGGATGGAATCAGCGGGTGTCTGACCTAAGGAGTTGTACTGGAGATCCTCCTGGCCAAACCTGCACCTTGGAGTCATTCCAGGGAGCCTGTGACAGCCTCAGCAGATCTTTTGCCACTGTGTCTGCTGAAGAAGGCTTATGTGCAGGGATTTGGCTTGTTGTCAGTAATCCATGAAGGATTTTCTGCTGTGTCCTGTGAGCATGTTGCATGCACTAATAAATCTGCATTCTTCATCTCTTACTTGTCCTTGTTTTACCTCAGGAGATGCTGATAAATTAGGATACTTGCTCATGGCTGTTGTGGTGAGATCCAAGTTGTCCAGAGGAACAGAAGTCCAGCTCAGCCCATTCCATAAAATTGTTTACAGATGTCAGCAAAAGTTACAGATTAGTCCAAACAGAACTGTTTGAGACCACCCAAAGATCTTGTTAGAAATGTGAACAGTAAACAAAGGGAGAGGGAAATCAGATATGAAGGAACTTTTATCAGAAAGCAAATGTAATTACTGGACAAAGTCAAGGAGGAGAAGGTGCCTCAGAAATTTGTCTTTTGGGCTTATTAAAAAAAGTGCCAAAAAGTTTGGAAATATACAGGCAGAGGAGGAGGAATTTGTAGTATCAGACAGATTTTACACTGGAGAAAATACATTTCACTTTCATTCATCTCTCCAGCCTTGCAATCCCCAAATTCACCATTTATGTCCTTATGATAAAGTTGTTCTAGTAAGTGCCACAGAACGGAAGACAGGTGATCCACCAATTCTGGATGTTACCTTGAGTGCCAGGCTTGAATTTCTTCTCATTAGTCCTTAGCTGTCATTTTTCTTTCCTCCTCACTTATTTTCCCTGTCTCTATTACCTTTGACTCTTTCAGAAGATTTTTGCTTAGCTGGCCCAAGTAGCTTCTGGTGTTAAAGATCTGTGACCAGAACTGTGGGAGAACTTAATGCTGTGTAGTGAATTGTTTACTGGGGAATAATGGCAATTCCTATAAACACCAGAACTAACAGTTTTGAATCAAAATCCTGTCTTCCATCTTGAATCAATGTAATGTCACTTTTTTGCTAGGATGAAGCACTAATAAAAATTTTAACTTTCTGGCCCTCTTGACCTGAGCTGAGCAAAAAATTTTAACAAGAGGGTGAAGAGCTCAAGTTCTCTGCCTCTATCACATTTTAATAAGTCATATAAATAGCTAGAACCTAATTTTGTAATTTGGATCCTAAAGTTTAGATATTTGCTGTGTATTCTGAATATGGGGGCTCCATAAAGAGTTAGAAAGAATAGGAGTAAATATAAGTCATAGTTGTGTTATATGGTAAGAATGGTGTTATTTTAGCTCCTAGCAAACATTAGCAGTGTGCAAGGAGAGGTCATTCACCTTTCCATACATATTTATGCATTTTATCTGCTTCTTCTTTTTCCAGACACACTTTCCTCCCCTCAGGGTCCATGAAGATCAGTGAGACCCAAGTCTCAGACAGTGGAATGTATGTCTGTGTCGCCACAAACATTGCTGGGAACGTGACTCAGTCAGTGAAGCTCAGTGTACATGGTGAGTTGGAGCTCCAGGGTTCATCATCTGCAAGCTTCCACATGGAACTGAGCATCTTTAAGAGGTTTCCAAAGTTTTTTCCTAATTGACATTAAATCCTCTCAGCTGTTGTTCTTTCAGGTTGTATTATCTTCATATGTGAGTTACTGATTTTGTGGAAAGTAAATATTGTATAAACACCCAGAAATACATAGACATGCGTAAAGGTGTCCAGTGGCTCCAGCCAGCACCTGTGTCCCTCTCTCTTTCCTTACCTTTATCTCATATTGCTCCTTTGTCTTTCTCCTGCTCTTCCCACACTGGGGCCCAACCACTGTCTCTTAAACACTCACATAATGTCAAGTCTGAAAAAATGTCACTTGTTATTGTTTCAGGCATTTCTTAAAAAGTCTTTATATTGCCAATGATCCTTAGGAAAAAAAAATATTGTGGCAAAAGACTTAGGATGAATTGATATTATTCTGTAGGACCGGCAGAATCACTTCCAGTTGTATTTTGTCTCCCTTGTCTGAACTTGTGTTTGGAAACATACAAAGATCGGGGATTAGGGAAAGGAAATTAAAATTCCAAAAGGAAAATGTGATTAACTGTATCATAAAAGCTTTTGAATTGTTTTGTGTTATGAAGAGCCAGTACCCACAGCTCTTCCAGTGTGCTCAGAATACAGCAGTGCACATGGGAGTTGTGCAGTGTGGTTTGTTCAAATAAATTCAGCATCAGGGTGTCTCCCGTCCTGTTCTGTGCAGACAACATGCAGGGCTGCTCTTGTAGTCACCTGAGGGCATTTGATTTCAGTAAATAAGGAACATTTTGTAAAATGATAAAAATAGGAAAGAATTTCGTAGGATCATAAAATGATTTGAGTTGAAAGAGACTTTTAAAATGACATCCAGTGTCACCCCTGCCATGAGCAGGGACACCTCCCACTATCCCAGGGTGCCCCAAGCCCTGTCCAGCCTGGCCTTGGACACCTCCAGGGATCCAGGGACAGCCACAGCTTCTCTGGGCACCCTATGCAAATGCCTCACTATCTTCACCATAAAGAAATTATTTCTTATAACTGGTCTGAATCTCTCCTCTCTTAGTTTAAAATTAGAGTTCCTCCTTGTCCTGTCCCTCCATCCCTTGTCCCTAGTCCACCTCTGGCTCTCCTGGAGCCTCCTTAGGCACTGGAAGGTGCTCTATGATCTCCCTGGAACCTTCTCTTCACCTGGCTGAACACTCCCAGCTGTCCCAGCCTGAAGAATGATCCTGTACATTGTTTCTTTAACATTTCTGTGGACTAAACTTGTCTTCCCCAGTTCCTCCAAGGATCCAGCGTGGGCCTCGAGTTCTGAAAGTGCAGGTGGGGCAGCGAGTGGAGCTTCCCTGCAGTGCCCAGGGCGTCCCTGCCCCCTCGGTCTCTTGGTTGAGAGGCACAAGTGCTGTGCCCCCAGACGGGGGGAAGTTCCTGCAGAGCCCAGATGGAGCTCTGACCATCAGCAGTGTCCAGCTCCCTGATGCTGGCATCTACACCTGTGTGGCCGCCAACAGTGCTGGCAGTGACACGGCAGAGGTCACAGTACAAGTGCAAGGTACTCCTTTGGGGCCACGCTCCTGCCCTAGCCCAGACTCGTGTGGGGTTGGGGCCTTGCAGGACAGGGCTTTCTCTCACCCACTGTTACGTGATGCAAAAGCCACATCTGGTTTAGATGTTATGTTCTGATGGTAATTGAGGAGAGTTAGAGTGAGCAACTAGTCTTTGGAGAGGTTGCAGAAATAAAAAAAAAAGAAGTGTGCACACACTCTCTCTATATTTAAATTAAAAAATTATGTTGAAATGGTAAAAGGGTAAGTGGTCAATGTGCCAATTTAAATACGTAGTGCAGCTCCTTACCTGAGGGCTGACAGATGTCAATGGAGCCTGACTGACTTAAGCTAAGCAGGAATTGTTTCCTCTTTGCAAAAGTCTAAAGGCGACGTTCTGATCCCTTTGGATCAGAGATGCTGAGAAACGCTTCCTACAGGCAACAAAGAGCTCTCAGTAACTTTATTCAATTATAAAGAATATGCTTCATATGGTCTCAGTCAGCACAGGAGTTTAAAATGAGACTTGAGAACAAAGGATGGCAGTAGTACTAAAATATGCGGTGTGGGGAAAAAACAGTTAAAATAATATTTTTGAGATAATGCAGAAACATTGCCTTCAAAATAAATTTAGCAAGATTTAAAGAGAACTATTTCCTGTCAAGTTTGAACTCTTTTTGTCCTGCTTACTTCCTAAATATTCCCACTGAAATGGAAACTACTTGTGCAGTACCCATTCCAGTCAATGTAAAGAGGGTTATTGGAATGTGACCTCATGCGAATGAGAGAGACTTAGTGTTATGTATTGTCAAACTGTATTTTTCTGTTTGGAGCAGAGATCAAGCAGGTTTTTGGGTCTGATTTTCTTTCAGAGCCTCCCACTATTGAGGACCTGGACCCTCCATTCAACAGCCCTTTCCAAGAAAGAGTGGCCAACCAGCACATTGCATTCCCATGCCCTGCAAAAGGTGAGTGTCTTGGTGACAAAATAATCTTTATCTGCTGACCATTGCACATTACAACGCTGCTGTAAAAATGTCCAATCCACACAGTATTTTCCATGTATGCTTTATATGGAAAAATTCAAACTAACAGTGATTTAAATCACCACTGTGTGTGGAAGTCATGTGGAAAGTCATTGCTAGCCAACAAGGATTTTACAGTGTTTAGGATGAAGATTTTTAATGTTAAAATCATCCTGTAACAGCTGGAGCTTCCTCTTGGAAGCTCCTGGCCTCCCCGTGTGTTGTCCTTCCAGCAAGCAGCAGGAGTTGTTTGAATCAATCTTGTTCTGAGCTGAGGGAAGCATTTGTGGCCGTTTCCCCTTCTCCTTGCAGGTACTCCCAAGCCTGCCATCAAGTGGCTGCGGAACGGGCGGGAGCTGAGCGGGGCCGAGCCGGGGCTCTCGGTGCTGGAGGATGGGACCCTCCTGGTCATAGCTGCCCTCACACCCTCAGACAGTGGGGACTATGTCTGCGTGGCAGCCAACGAGGCAGGGAGCACACAGAGGAGATACAGCCTGAAAGTCCATGGTAAATAATACATACAGCCCATAGGGAGCTGCCTTGGGGAAAGGATCTTCTGTTTTCTTCTTGCAAATTTCATGGCCCAAATCTGCCCTTGTTGTGTTAAATTATAACATCTGAGTACTTCCTATTTTTCTGAGTTTTTTATACTCTCTATAGTTTTTCTTTTCCCTTGTTTTTTTCTGTTCTCTGTGGCTTTATGCTCAAGCCATACTTGTTTTGCTCAAGGATCTTATTTGATAGAAACTCCAGTTTTACTTGAAAATTTTAATGTGAATAATAAATGAAACTTTGTGCCATAGAAGTTACAGATTGAGGGCTAGATCTGCATTTCAAATGAGAGAAGAGTTATCAGAGTGAACACAGACTAGGAGATTTTCTATTTGCTGATATTCTTCCTCTTCCAGAATCCTAGTTAGTAAATAGAAACCCTACAAACTACTTTTATTCCAGACTTGTTCGCTTCCCATGACAGTAAGTTCTAGAGCCTGAGAAGGGTTATATCCTTGTTTTGAGAAGGGCAGGAGTTCCATCTCCTCAGTGGGGTTGGAACTTTCTAATCCACAATTTAAGGCCATTCTCTCTGCATTCATAGTGGGACAAATGATAGGTGGGGTTCTTGGGCATGACTGGACCAGTGAAGAGGAAGGATGACTCTGGAATAGGTTTCCTTCATATGCAAACAAATAACACTAGATTTCAAAATTAAATTAAAGATTAATTTTAAGATTATTCTCTTAAAACATTGATGGTGCATATATTTGAGTGAATTTCCCTGGGAGTCTGTTATTGAGCAAGAGAAGACTGTTTTTAGCAAAGAGAAGAAAGGATGCAGGACGATATGTCCAGAGCCTAAAGATGAATAGAAATGTTGGGAAGAGAATGAGGAGGGTTAGAGAAATTTTGATTTGTAGTAGTCCTTGACTGAGACGGAAAGGAAGAAGGGAGAAAGCACTGTAATAGGAAGACTTAAGTCATAATGTTGAGCTTTCTTGCAGTTCCTCCTGAAATTAGAGATCAAGATAAGGTGGCAAATACATCTGTGGTTGTTCATCATGCTGTAAGTCTCTTCTGTGAAGTAACTGGTAACCCCTCTCCAGTCATCTCGTGGTATAAGGATGATATCCAGGTATGTTGGATTAATCTAACTGTGGACTTTGGAGGGCTTGGTATGAGAATTCATTCAGAATAAATACAGGTAAATGCCTTTATGTAAATTTAGGTGCTCTAAGAACACCCCCACAAAAAGGCAGCTAAATACGACTCATCCATTAATTCTGAAAGTCAAATGTAAACTCTTTATTTTTGATATTCCCTTAGGAATTGACCTTGGCAATCCCCTAGTATTGTAGATTCTAATCCATGCAGAGGGGACCAATATTGCCATTTTTTTCATTCTGTAGCTGGAGAAATAAAAACTTTTGGAGGTGAATTGAATTCCTCAGGATTATCCTTGAGTCCACTGTTTCCACTTGTAGCTGATAAGTTGTAGCTTTAGATGAGGAGAGGTCCCTTTATGCACTCCTGGGACTGCCCATTGCTGCTGTTTGGAGTTTTCCCCTCCCTGTCCTAGGCTGAGCTATAAACCATATTGAATACATTGCAGCAGGGCAGGAGATTAGTGCTGAAACTGAAAGGGGAAACAGATTATCCTTCCACTAAAACTACCATTTTCTTATAAAAATCCAGCTGTGATACTTGGCTGCTGTAGCTTGGATCACATAAGGCTAATGTCTCGGGTTCCTCTAAGGTTGTGGAAAGCAGTGCTCTCCAGATTTTGCACAATGGGAAGATACTGAAGCTCCTGAAAGCCACTACTGAGGACGCAGGACAGTATTCATGCAAAGCCATAAACGTAGCAGGAAGTTCTGAGAAGCTGTTTAACCTCCATATACTTGGTTAGTTCCATGGCTTTGGGGCTGGGTTTTGTTTGGTTTGGGTTTTAGTTGGTGATTGGAAAAACAGTTGATATTTAAGAAGCCAATAAATTTTAACTAATTATAAATAGATTCTTCTACTCACTGCCCATGCATTATTGGCTGCTGACGCACTTAGTGCTTAAACTTTGCCATTCTTGAAGCAACACAGACAAAATATTGCTTTTGATTTCTGGGCTTTGGTGCTTTGTTTTGTATTTGGGATGTGCAGTGTGATGTAGCGGTGTTCCCTGGTACAGTTCACCAGTGCAGGTGTGGAAGTGCTTGTCACAATGGACACGCTGTTGTGATCTGCAGAATTCCCTCTGCAGTGAACACTGAAGGTGTTTCAAGGGATCCAGCTGCAATTCCCTTCAGTCACAGGGCACAGGTTCCCTGGCTAAATACTAGTCCTTCCTTAATGTTTGTCTTTTTAAAGTTCCACCGAGCATTATAGGTGCCGACAGCCCTGGTGAAGTGGCAGTCATCCTCAACCAGGAAATCCGTCTGGAATGCAGAGCCAAAGGCTTCCCTGTTCCTGACATTCACTGGTTCAAGGATGGCAAGTGAGTATATGGCAGCTTTTGTGGTTTGTACCAGGCTCTTCCTCCCCTAGAGCAGAGAGGAAGGAGGTGCAATGTTTAACTACTTCATGTTAACTTAGCATAACAGAATTTGGGATGGTGTGAGGTGGTAAATTCTTTAATCAAAATTAAACATCCTGCTTTCCTTTCTGAACTCACCCATTATTGGCACTTGAAGAGCAGATTTTGGGTTTTTGGAGAGAGATGTTGGTTGAAGCAAGATAAACAGAACCATTTCTTTGAGTTTTTTCTGTGGGTTATTCTACCTGGATTATTTTTCACACATTATTAGTTAAAATGCAGTTGTTTAGCGGAGATGTTTTTTTCAGTGGTAGATAGAACTTAGATGTTTTGCTGGCTAGTGCCTTGTGCAGTTCTGCATATATACATTAAAAGCCTGAAAGGCTATATGTACAGATATATGTATGAAAACATTTATAGCCTGCATACTTTCAATTCTTCATCTCATCTTCCAGAAAAGCACAGCAGAAGAATTCTTAAACATTAGCTTAAAACCCAGCTGGGCTGGGTTTTTTTGGTGGTTAACAATGTGGTTCAGTATAGGCATTGCTCAGGACTCACAGATACTCTGCTGTGACAATTCCTTATCCTTTGCTATGGAGGATATGTTGTTCCTGTGTAGTAGTTGACATTTTGTTATCAGCAAAGGCCTGGCATGACTGAATAAATGAGGAAAAGGAGCTGAGGTCAGGTGTGCAATTCTGGCTCTGGAGCTGGCATCCTGGAGGTCTAAGAAAAGTACTTTTTGTGGTTTGGTTTCTTTTAGAAGTTAGGAGTAGAGTTAATCATAATAGCTTGTCACTGCATGTTGGTTCTTGTGGTTGAAGCTATTAATTTAATGCTAAATGACACTCTGGAATAGCACAATTATTGCAACCAAAGGACCTCTTCTTATTGTCAGTTTAAATCAGTGCTGAAGGGGTGAGGGCAGAATTATGTGAGGCAAAATGGTCTCTGTTTCAGACCTTTGTTTTTGGGTGATCCCAACGTTGAGCTCCTGGACAGGGACCAAGTTCTCCAGATCAAGAGTGCTCGCAGGGTTGACAAGGGTCGCTACCAGTGCAGTGCCACCAACACTGCTGGCAAACAAGTGAAGGAGGTCAGGCTCGTTGTCCATGGTAAGTTTATGGAATGCCTGATCCCAGAAGATCCTCTTGTTCTACTCTTAAGGTTTCTTTTTGAATGGAGATACTCAGGCAAATGCAAATTAAGTCTCACAAAATTTGTGTGTAAATTTAATTTAATCATCATGTGTTCCCAAAACGACCTTTTTAAGTGTTTTTATGTATGAAGTTAAGTATGCATGTAGTCTTTGCATGCTTGGAAAAACACCTTGAAATGTTGCTTATATGCTTCTTTTTCTAATTAGTGAAAGCAAAAAATCCTGAAGCATGTTCTGCTGTTAGTTTCAACTGAATTTTTATTATCACATTGTCTTCATTGTGTTGATCTATCTTAGAGAGGATAAAATTATTAAGATTTTGATTTTAATACACATTTGGTCTTATTTTTCTTAACCTGGTGCCAGGAAACACCCTGTACTTCATGGGACTCAGAAATTCTTGTACCTGGAGTATGAATGGTAGAGATTTGAGTCTGTTAGCTCTCGAGTCCTCCCTTGCTATGGATTTGTTCCTCAGCGTTGTGTGTGATTCTGTGAACTTAATGTGCATTATTTCCCTCATCTGGGACATTTGTGAAGCACAGAGCACCCATAGGCACAGGAATGTGGCTGCACAACAGTCTTGGTGAGACCCTTTTCTATCAGGAACAAAGAGAATGCTGGAAGGACTTGCAGGGGATTATGGCTGAGCTGAGATTAGAGGAATAAAACAGCTTCCCCCACTTCCCCACAGATAAAATCTTTGCAGGTTCTTCAGGAAAGATGAATTTGTGACAGAAGAATGGAACTTGTCTTTACTTTTGTATTTCTCATTAGTTCTGGCTAGACAAACAGAAGCCCACAGAGTAAGTGAGGAACCTCAGTGCTAATTCTTGCTAGTTCTTACTTTGTTTTAGCTGTTTAGCCCTGCTTTTGGCTTTGATATTTTCCCAAAACACCATATTAAAACCATTCCTCATCTCTGATAGAGAAGTGCAGTTGCCTTTGAACTGGATGCGTTTCCGCATATTCAGTGGATTTGGGGTTTTTGATACAAAACATGTTAAATTAGTAAATATTTCATTATGTTTTGGTAATTGCAGGACCTGTCTCAGGTGGGGATCCATCCATTTACAGACACTTTGCATTTCTGCAGTGGTGTTCTCAATGACCACTGTGGAAGTCAGAGGAATCTGTGGATATACTGAGCATGTTTGGCAGCAGAGGAGTCAATGTGTCTGCCAGATGTGTCTGGTCCTTTCAGCAGCCATAAATTTAGTCGTTGCCAATTGCACTGTGTTTTTATTGCTTCTATAGAGATTTACGGACTCTTTATATTGGCTGATTTACACAAGAGCTTGTTTGCTAGAAAAATCCAAGTCCTGCTGCCTAGAGAGCAAGGGAAATGACTATGGGCCAAAAAGCTTCAAAAATAGGAATATAAAGCAAGACTATTAAGCTCATACTTAGTCTCAAAGTAACTGACTTCACCCTCAAAAGTTTGGAGCATGGAACAGTTCCCACTGACGTTGTGGAGGCTCTTGGGTGTGTTTGGTATTTTCAATAGCAGGATCCTTGCTGGGAGGATGCACCTCCCAAGGCATCCAAGGATTGCTCTTTCTTTGTAGATGGGGAAGAGGGCTACCCAAGTGCATTGCAGGAGGCATGGAGACCCAGCTGTCCTAACCTGCCTCATATTGGAGCCTGGTGGCCTTTTTTTTTGTGTTCTCTTCATGCTTTCTACCCTGTGTGCCTTGAAGGACTGTACAGATGATAGATGAGCTCTGCTGGGCAAAGAACCAAACAAAGACAGCAGGAAGCGTTGGAAGGCTGATGAAGATATTTTATTCTTACAGCATTCTAATGTTTTGTTTAAATCTGCACACAGTTTGTACTCTAAGGCTTTAATGTTGTTGTTTTTGTCTTTTGAATTAGTCCCCCCCAGTATTAAGGGAGGAAACATTACCACAGAGGTATCTGTGCTCCTCAACAACCTGATAAATCTGGAATGTGAAACCAAGGGAATCCCTGTGCCCACCATCACCTGGTACAAGGATGGGCAGCGTGTGATTTCCAGCCCACAGGCTCTGTACGTGGACAGAGGGCAGTTCCTGCAGATCCCGCGGGCGCAGGTGTCAGACTCGGCCCAGTACTCGTGTCGCGCCAGCAGCACTGCAGGGGCTGCAGAGAAGCTCTTCCATGTGGATGTCTACGGTGAGGGACAGCTCCTGGGCCGCCTTACTGCTCCCGCACAACGGCTGTGGAAGAGATCTCCAGCCTCTGCTGCCTGGCAGTGCCTGTGATTAAATTCTGGCCTCTGTTGGCAGGGCTGTGTAGAGGGAGATTTAGACCTTCTGCTTTATGGGACTCCCTGACAGCTTTTGACTTCATGGAATCATAAAATGGTGTGGATTGAAAGGGACCTTAAACCCATCCAGTCCCACCCGTGCCATGGGTAGGGACACCTTCCACTATCCCAGATTTGCTCCAAGCCCCATTCACTTTGGCCTTGGATGCTTCCAGGGATCCAGCCACAGCTTCTCTGGGCACCCTGTGCCAGGGCCTCCTCACCCTCACAGGGAACAATTCCTTCCCAATATCCCATCTAACCCTGCTCTCCCTTCACTGGCCTTGGCACCATGCTTTCTTCTACTCAGCTATTTCTCTTTCATGTATTTCCATTCTCTATCTCACATCTGCATGCTAAGCAATACGTAGTTGAAAGAACCATTCTGGATGGGATGTTTACTGTACTCCTTTAAGTCCTTCTTGTCTAGTTCTTCCCTCTCAAAGTACTGCATATTCTCTGTTTTATACAGCTGGTCAATTTTGAGCTGCATCATCTGACTTCTCCACTTTGCCTTGCCCCAGCAGCAAATTTTCACATGAAATTGTGCGTGACGTGATGGCAGATGGAGCCAGAGTGGGTGGAACAAAACCATTTTCTCTTAATACATTTTCTGGCTACAGAATTAATGGCTTGCAATATATTTCTTCTTTTCTGCAGTTCCTCCAGTAATTGAGGGTGATGCTGACACAGCCCAGAGCAGGCAGGTGGTTGCTGGGAATTCCCTGACGTTGGAGTGTAAGGCTGCTGGCAACCCTCCCCCTCTCCTGACCTGGTTAAAAGATGGAGTTCCTGTGAAAGCAAGTGAGAAGCTCCGTGTCCTGGCTGGGGGGAAGCAGCTGGAGATCCTGAACGCCGTTGAGGCTGACCAGGGCCAGTACTGGTGTGTGGCCACAAGCATAGCTGGAGAACAAGAAATCAAGTATGACGTTGAAATCTTAGGTGTGTGAGCTGCAGGTTTATCAGGTTCCCATAAAGCTAAAGTGGAAAAGTTCCATAAAGCCTATGATTTTATTTCTGTTGATACTAATATCTTAAGATGAGTTAGTCATGCTCTCTATCTAGCTGAACTAGCACTGCACAAAGTTTCTCTCCAGGGCTACAGGACAGTTGAAGACTTGTACTTTCAGGTTAGTTCTTGAAGGACTTTTGTGCATGTGGTAGGTAAATATTCTCAGCAACCTGTAAAATTCTTCTTACTTGTCTTCAGAGAAGAAAATCACAGAAATCCATTAGAAATATCATTTAGTAGTTGCCTCTGGGAGAGGACTTTTTCTCTCAATTTCTGTTGTGCAAGCTTTGAACCTTATACTGAAAAAAAAATACTTTTTCTTCTGTATCCCTTGAATCCATTACACAGTCTGTATCTCAGTAGTCCCTTCTGAATGTCTTGAGGTCTTCATCTGACATGGAAGAGAACTGCAAAGAGCTGATTTTTAGGTTTTGCTCACTTGAACATACTACTGAATGCAGATGTAGAGCATTCCTTCTGCAGGTAAATGTCACTGGTCTTGATAGTGGAGGAGCTGTGTGCCAGTGCTTCCTTCCCAGATAGGATGAGACAGGGTGTCTGCGTCTTTGTTTTGCTGACGAAGGGTGCCAAAAGCACCCCCACCCCATCCTTTCACAAGGTTCTTCTGACAGAATCTGGAAAACACAACCAAACAAAAAACAGTAAAAAAGTGAGAGAAGTGATTTGAAGCCACAAAATGTCACTGGGCAGATGTTTCCCTTCAGAAAGGAACAGCGGTTCATAATGAATCAGTGTGTGTTTAACAGTGCTATTTGAGAGAGACTTGTTTGATATTTCTGATGTGTAAATGTTTCTCTTGGTGGATTTTTCTCTCTTACAGTGCCACCATTTGTGGAAGGTGGGGATGAGCTCTTGGGCTACATTGTGATTCTCCATAGCCCTTTGGAGCTGGATTGTTCAGCAAGGGGGACACCCTCACCAACTATCACGTAAGGGCACTGGTATGACAGTAGCAAAATATAAATAAATCTGCTGATTGGTTAGGTGAGCTTAATGAGCCACCTCAGTGTTAATCAGTGATGGTTAATTAGTAGAGGACAAACTCCTGGCTCCATTGATAGCACCATCATTTGGCAACATCAGGATTTCATTTTAGAGTAGTGTGGTTTGTTGTGCCAGTATCCATGTCCTGGAGATGAGGCTAGAAAACAAGACCAGACAAAACTTTAAGTCCTTAGCTAATGCAACTTCATGTCCCCTTTGTACTGCCACCCATAATTGCTTTTGCTTTGAGAATTCCTCTCTGCCTCTGATAGTATCTGCTGTCACCTTTCTGGCACTGTTTTTAGTGGCCATTCCCCAATACTCCCTTCTGATAAACCCTTTAATTTAATGGCACTCAGACAAGGGGAATATAACCTGACACTAGAAATGCAAACAGAGTTACTGAGGCATTCTGTTTAATAGAATTGTACATATTTTAAGATTGTTGTGATCTTACTTTCAATGACAGCTGAAATGGAACTTTCTTTTTGGTAGGTGGTTCAAGGATGGTCAGCCACTTGGCAAGGAGGCTGGACACAAGGTCTTATTAAATGGACAGAAACTTGTCATCTCTCAAGCTCAAGTGTCAGACAGTGGCCATTATAAATGTGTGGCTGCAAACAAGGCAGGAGAACATGAAAAGGAATTTGATGTTACAGTTCACGGTAGGTTACTCAAGGTGGGCAGGAAGCAGCAGGCTGCTTTTGTTTCAAATTGCTGGCAAGAAGGTGCTCAAACTTTTTATAAATGTTTATTTGCATTAGCAGGTTGTAAAACTGGAGAGGAGATTAGATGAAATAGGATCATAGAATGGTTTGAGTTGGACAGCAGCCATGGCAGGGACACCTTCCACTGGATCTGGAAGTAGAAGAAAAGCTGCACTTTGCTCTGGGATACTGCTTCTGTATATATAAATGTACATTTTTAAATGAGGCAATGTTTTTTTTTTTCTGGTGCTTTTTGCAGTTCCTCCAGCCATTAAATCAGCTGGGCCTTCCGAGAGAGCAGTTGTGCTCCACAAGCCTGTGACACTGCAGTGCATAGCCAGTGGCATCCCCAGCCCTTCCATAACCTGGTTAAAAGATGGACAGCCAGTAAACACAGCCAGGGGAAATATCAGAGTAAGCATGATTCTTTTATGGGATCCAAACCATGGAAGATAATTGCTGTAAGTTATACACATTAGTGCTTCTTTTCCTTTCGCTTCTCTCACACTGTAATACAAAAGTGCTCAAGAGCCATCCTGCAGAGTCAGGGACTTTCTGCCTGTTTAGGGTGGTATCTCAGGTAATAGCAGTGTTCAGTCAACTGAATCTCACTAATCACCTCATATCAGGAGAGTCCATGACTGGAAATTCAGAATCTGTCTCCTTCCAGTTGTACTTAGCCTTTCAAGGTCAAATGCTTGTTGCTGATTGTGAGATGCCTCTTAGCCACTCATCCCTATGAGGTGGGATTAGCTGAGCTGTTCTGTGATCGCTGCAGCAGCTACCTGTAATTCCCTTTTCCTGGTGAGATCCTGCCTTTCCACGAAGAGCCCTCCTCAGTGCTTGCATGTTCCGGGGGTGAGTGCTTGCAGTGGCTTTGATTCCCCATGGCTGGAGCAGTTTTTGGTACCTTGCCTGCAGTCTCCTTTGCCTGCCTGCCCCTTGCCAGCCAGGTCTCCTTACACCTGTACAGCTCCTGATGCTGCTGTCCCAGGCACACTGAAATCTCTGACCCGGCAGTCCTTGTTCCATGAGCCGGGGTTGGGAGGGGATGAGCCCGGCCATGTCTGCTGACCCCAAGTGGCTGTGCTGGGGGCAGTGGTGTCTCACAGCTCCTCTCTGTGTTTTGGGAACAGCTGGAGGCCTCGGGCCGTGTCCTGCAGCTTGGCAAGGCCCTGCCCGGAGATGCCGCCCGCTACACCTGCGTGGCCACCAACGCTGCGGGGGAGGCCCAGCAGCACACCCGGCTCCACGTGCACGGTAACGCGCCCAAACCGGGCTGTCCACGCGGCTCTTGCACCTGGGCTCACCTCGCTCTGGCTTTTCTCCTGCCTCTGCACGTCCACCTCTCCGTTCTCTTTCTCTGTCCCACTCCATTAGTAAGGAGTGAGGGCAAAAACTGGCTTTTGTGGAGTCTGACCTCTCTCCTGTAACACCAAAGGACACAGAGATGAATGAATGTCTTTACCAGTACCTCTGCTGCTCAGAGGTATCCCAAAAAGTCAAACACATTCCTACTAACCCACCCCTCAGAAGGGCACTCTGTGTTTCTGAATCAATTTGTGATACACCACCGCTGTTATTACTAATTTCATCCAAGGTTTTTGTGGATATTGGTATTCCCCCGTGACCCTGGGAAATGGGAAATTGTTACAGGAATAACTTCTGAGAAAGGAATATTTTCTTGTGCAGGGATTTTTCACCCTGTTTAAGAGGAATTTTCTTTCGCAGCTAAAAACAATAGAAAAAGAATCATGGAAACTTGAGAAGCTGTCATTTTCATGGGAGTTTAATAAATACTTTCACCATGATTTACATGTAATTGGCTTAGAAGTGGTCACAAAGTGTTGTGCATTGCTAATGTGACCCAGTGCTCAAAGGAGGAGTGGGAATCCTCAGGAGGTGCAGGAATAGACTGTGGCAATATTTTCACAGGGTATGGCTTCGTTGACTTTTATTGCCAAACCTAGCCAGTAACTGGAAGGTGTTAAACTGAAAGAGGAGAGGTTGCAGAGTCTCTGTGGGTGGGACTTAGAAAGAGGAGCCACATTCAGACTGTGATAATTGCATCACAACCAACTTCAGTGTCAGTCCCATGCTCATAAAGCACTCCTTTGCTGTCAGTCTTTATGTTCAAACTCTTTACTATCTGGCATTTCTGTCATTTTTCAGATTTTGGAACTTCAGGAAGGTAAAAGCTGTCTATGCTACTCAGTTTAGTATCACCAGCTGAAGTGGGAGGAGCTTGCCCCAAGAAAGAATTGCTGTTCTGTGTTGTGTACCATTACTTGCAAATCTTTAAGTTCCATTTTTCCTGGAAAAAAATGAAAACTAGCAGAAATAATGCTTTATTCCTCTTACCACTAATGAGATTATATAATTAGAGAGTATTCCTATTTCAGAGATGGACTTTCTGGAGAAATTCCTTGGTCACCCAGCAGCTGAAGCTTGTGCAACTCACTGCCCAAAGTTTCTCCAAGGGTAGATGACTTTGTGATCATATGCTCTGCTAGCTGGGTGGCTGAATTAATGGAAACCTGCTGCTTTTGTCTCTTCCCAGAACCACCCAGTCTGGAAGATGCAGGAAAAATATTAAATGAAACAGTGGTGGTGAATAATCCAATCCATCTTGAATGCAGAGTATCTGGGAACCCTCTGCCAGGTATCCACGTGCACCTTGGGGAACATCTCATCAAGGGTTTCGCCTTCATGTATCTTTGAAAGTAATGGATATGCTGAATGTGGAGCTAATTGTGTGATTTTAAACCAGCTAGAAACTGTGTGATGGGAAATGTCAATGTATGGGCTGACATTGAGGAAGGATTGAGGAATTCAGTGATCCCCACTGATAAATGAGTGAAAACACATCACAAGGATAATCTATTCCCTTGTGATGCCCTGTCCCCAGGCAAGAACACTATTTGATTTCTACTGAATGAGCTTTAAACACATCCACTTTTATCTCCTGTCAATTCAGTATTTGTTAGTGTAAGGCAGACCTGAAATACTTTATGGATTGAGTGTGCCTGTAACGTGTGCTCATGTCTAGGATTTCTTTAATGTGTGGGTTTTGTTACCTGGCAAGATATAAAAAGATATATTATTATGAGTGCAATTTGCTGTATTAATTATTGTAAGGCAAAACAGGGGGAGTTGTTAGTAAGAGTTTATATCTAATATAGCAAATTACTCTCATGCTGATTATAGCAACGTTTTCAGATGAAAGGTGTTATTACATTTCAGATGTGCATCCAGCTTCTCCTTTTCTGCCTTTTTAAAAATTATTCACAGCAAAGTATTATTTTGTAGAATAATTTATACTTACATTAAAAAAGTTAAAATATTGAGGAAGTAAAATGTTATAAAAGCATAAGAATTTTATGTCTATTTTACGCTCCTTTTAATTTTTTTTTCCTTTTTCATCCAAATGTTCAGTTATTTTAGTTATCAACAACTAAAACAATGGATTTCAGATAATTTATGCAATAAGAACAGTTTGGTTTCCCCTAGTGTGATGCAATGGTACATCTTATTGTCAAGATATAACATGAATCAGGAAAGTCAGAGCACAGCAGCCCACTGGAAAAGAGAAAAGCTTTGTGCAAGTCTTTTCTATCAGTGAGGCCAGAGCACTTGGTGGGTGTGACTCTTTCCACAAAACCCCCATGTGTATTACAGATAATCCTTCCAAGAGCAGTAATTTGATGTGAGTAGTGAAGTGGTGCCAGCAAAGCCTCTGGCCAGCAAAGAATGACCCTTTCTCCTGATGCATGGTGCCATCTTTTGGCTGAGATGCAAAACCTGCAGATTTTCTTGGTTGTCAACTTCCTATAACATTTTCTTCTGCAGTAACACCAAGTTTTCTGCTCTTTATGTTCAGTTTTTTGATCTGCCAGTTGCCCTTTGATTTGGTTGCTTATGTTTTGATTCTTTGTCCCAGGTAGTTCAGTTTAATGTAGTGACAATTTAAGGTAAAAGGTAAAAAAAATTGATACATGTTATAGAATCCCTGGATAGATCTTCTATCTATCTATCTCATATTATATATCTCTATAATATCTAGGGATATTGTAGTATCCCTGGATGATTTGGGTTGGAAAGAACCTGAAAGCTCATCTGCTTCCATCCTCCTGCCATGGGCAGGGACACCTTTTATTTTTGTGTGGTTTTAAACAGCTGCTCTTTCCCTTGGTATAGGATAAGTAAATTTCCTATAATTTACTTTATGTTATAATGTCTCAGTTTCAGAACACTTTTCTGTAAATATATGGGGGATATGGATGATGGTGTCAAATTTGCTGTTAATAGTCAGCAAATCTTCCTATTTCCTGATTTTCTGTTCCGTTTTGTTATTCTTAATCACAACTAAAGCTGCCATTGACTGTTAAACGTTGGCGTGTGTGTGAAAGCTGAGGTGGCCAGTGTGACAGTTCTGTGGTGCCACATCTGTCGGGGCTGTCAGTGATTTGTCCCCGTTCTCCCCCGCAGCTGTGTCGTGGTCCAAGGACGGGCGCGCGCTAGGTGACAGGGGACAGGTGCTGCGCATCGAGGGCGCGCAGGTGGCCGACTCCGGCCTCTACAGGTGCCTGGCTGCCAACGCCGCGGGCACGGCCGAGCTACTCTACAGCCTCCAGGTGCATGGTGAGTGCACAACCACGGAACTGGGGCTTGGGGAACACTTCTGAGAGCATTGAGTCCCAGTGAGCACTGATCATTGCCCGGTGTGCCAAGGCCACTGCTGATCCATGTCCCCAAGTGCTCCGTCCATGCGGCTTTTAAATCCCACCACTGCCCTGGGCAGCTTTGCCAGTTGCTGCCTACCCTATCCATGAAGAAACTTGTGCTAATATCTAAATTAACCTCCCTACCCCCAACACAACTCGAGGCTATTTCCTCTTGCCCTGTATTGTGACACTTAGGAAGAATACATGCAGACTCCACCTTTGCTTTCCTCCTTTTCCAGTCTGCTTAACAGACTTGGTATCTTTCATCATGGGATTACAGAATCTCAGGGTGGTTCTGGTTGGAAGGGACCTTACAGCCCATCCAGTGCTACCTCCTGCCATAGGCAGAGACACCTTCCACTAGCCCAGGTTGCTCCAAGTCCTGTCCAACCTGGCCTGAGACACTTCCAGGGATCCAGGGGCAGCCACAGCTTCTCTGGGAATTCCATTCCAGGGCCCTCTCCACCCTCATAGCCAAGATTTCGTTCCCAATATCTAATCTAACCCTGTCCTCTGGCAATGGGAAGTCATTCCTCCTTGTCCTGGCACTCCATGCTCTTCACTCTTCTGTTTTCTAGCTGATATTGGAATAGGTGTTTTGAATGTGGAAAATATGCCAAGGGAAGGCATTCCTAGGAAGAATGAATTTATGTAAGAGGGATTTTGTTTAAGGTATCACTTGAGTAATTTGGAGGCCTGGGCAGTTGCTGGGATTTGTTGTAGGTGACTTTGAAGCTCGCAGTAGAAAAAGGACACAGATCAAATGCTCTTTCATAATCCAAGAGTTTTAAAGAAAAATATGCTGTGTCCAAGAAGATGAAGTGGAAGTGTGTGGGTGTTTGCTGACATGAGACACCTAAGCAAAAGTCCAGCTGGAGCTTTTGCACTGATTTCAGTGGCTTTTTCATGTGGCCATAATCCAAATTCTTACCTTTGATACATCCATGTGCATGTAGCCAGTTTTCTGTGGGAGTCTTCCATGAAAAATGTGGCCCAAATTTGGCACAGTGTCCCCAGCTGACATGCACACACAGTATATAGTTCCTATTAATGTTAATTAATGACTTGGGCAGTGTGTTTCCATGCATTTAATGACCATCATGGGAAAAACTGATGGCACAAGACACAGTCAAAGGCAATTAACCCCACCCAGTGATGAATTCCTGGGAAATCCTTAGAGCTAAGGTCATTATTCTAGTTAAATGGAAAATAACCCTTGAGTACGTGTGTCTTTTTAGGGATGGCAGAATTTCAGCAAACACGTCCAGAGTTTTCTAGGGAAATGAAATTTTCTAAGACACAGAGGTTCCCCTTCTAGAACAGAGTATATGCAGTTACAGCCACAAGTAACGGCATCAAAGGAACTAATTGCATTGAACTGTCCATGAGCCTGCTTCATTCAGCTGGTGTCCTGCCAGGCTGACAGTAGAGAGGTGCTGGAATTCACCATCCACAGGTTCATCCTCCACTGTCCTTAGGGTTTACGAGATTGAGAAGACAAAACTAAAAGGTGTTGCCCTCTTTACCAGTGGAAGCAATGACTCTTTAATGGAGAGCAGGCTCAAATGCCAAGTACTGAAAGTTGTGCTGCATTTATGGAAAGGCTGCTCTAGATTTCCATGGGCATCTGCCTCTGTCAACTACTGGTCTTATTCACCAGTTTCTGTTGCTAATAGTGTTATCAGATCTTTCTGGCATTGAAAAACAATGCTTGATACCTTAGGCTTAACACTGAATGGAATCAGGCAGGCCAACTGAAGGAATCTGGTGGAATGCAAGTTTAGTTAGAATTCATAGGATTTCATTGTTTTAATTTTTTTCACTTCTTTCTCCCCACTATAGCTTTCTCAGGCATTTGAGAACAATGGATGCTGTTGTACTGCAATAGGAGGAACTCTGTGGGGAAAAAATGAAAAAAAATTATAAAATCCTAGGCCCTTTTTCTGCCCTTACTGCTATTGCTGAAATATATATTTCAGAATATATAGAGAATCACAGAATCATGGAGTTGTTTGGGTTGGAAAGGACCTTAAAGCCCATCCAGTTCCACCCCCTGCCATGGGCAGGGACACCTTCCACTATCCCACGTTGCTCCAAGCCCTGTCCAGCATGGCCTTGGACACTTCCAGGGATGGGGCAGCCACAACCTGAGGTACAGGCTCTTAGAAGTTGCTAAATTCATTAATGAATCTTATATTCAGTGCAGAATTTTCATGTTTTCTCCGCTCACACAGAGGGATATGTATGAGTAGCTCACACCATTCTCATCTCTTTGCAGGAGTGACCTTAAACATTAAGTTTTTATCTAATACTGACTTTTAAACTTTATCACTAAGTTATTAGTGGTAGTAGCTAATAGAATAGTTTTGATTCTCCTAGTGCATGAAACATCTTCCTTTTTAAATGATTGTCTCCCTTTCTACCAGAGCCCTACAACATTTGCTAGACTGTGTGCCTAGAGTAAGTGCTTTAGATGTTCCATTGCAATGTTTTGTGTCATCAGAGAGGCAGATGTTTTCCAGTCTAATCTGATAAACATTTCCATATGCTCTGCCAGGGCAGTTCATCACTCTGTGTATGGATTTGCTTTATGTGGTCTATATGGTAAACTCCTTTCTTTAATCCATACCACTCCTCAAGTCTTTCACAAGGTCTAAATGGAATAATAGTAGAAGAGTTTGAGGGAATATTTTCTGGCTTTATGGTGTGGTTCCTGGGTTTCACAGCTGTCCTCTGGGCTGTGGGCCCAGTCCCACATACCTTGCTCACAGTAGTTTCACTGCAGTTATCTGCCTGCTCATGCTAGGGAAGAGCAGGATCTGGCGCAGAACAAAGACATTACAAGAGTTTAGCAGGAGTAACATGAGAAAAGAGAAATAACATCCAAAACTAGGCAGCCTGTTTCATTTCATTGTGATTAATATGCTTATGTAGCTGTTACAGCCCTTTTTCTGTGTATTTTTTTTTTCAGTGCCCCCATCCATCTCTGGCAGCAGTGACATGGTGACAGTAGTGGTCAATAATGCAGTGAGACTGGAGTGTGAAGCCAGAGGCATCCCTGCCCCTATCCTGACATGGCTGAAGGATGGGAGCCCTGTGTCCAGTGTCAGCAACGGCCTCCAGGTACCAGGGACAGATCCTGCTCTGTGGTGTTCCCTCTTGTGGGAGGAGGCTTTTAAGTCAGGGCAGTTTAATGGAAGAGAATAAGATGGATAATTTGGAATAATAATAATATAAGGCCTTTTGCTCTGGAGTGGTTGTGTGAGTTTAGCTCCAGTACTGTGTGAAGTGGAAGATGAAGATACTTTGAAATAAAGTGGTCCTTTCAGATGATGTCATACCGAGTAAATTTACATCAAAAATTTTTCCACTTACTGGGCAGAAGAAGAAATTGGACCAAATTCCTCTGCTGAAGAGATCTGGAGAGCTCTTACATACAACAGTAATTCAGAAAAGAAAACCAACCTCTGATGTAAGGAGATATTTCAGAGGTAGAATGAGATGCCGTGATTGGTTTTTGGAAGTTGATTTTATGGTCTGAAAGGGAAGAGGGGGAATTTGTGTTCTGTGGGGAGTGCTCAGGGCACAGACAAAAGGTGTGATAGCATGTTTGTAGCTGGTGGGATGGACGGGTGTCCAGATGCTGCAAAGTCTTGAGAATGCCATGAATTCCCTAGAGACTGGCATGAAGTTAGGATTTTGCTTTTGCAAGTCTGGATTAGAAGAGAACACTGGAGTGCAGGGAGATGGTGGAAGGCAGTGGCAAAACAAGTGTTCCATTTTGCAAGGAGCCCTAGGAGTTCCCCCTGGCTGTATTTGGCACTGGGGTGTGCCTGAAGGTGCTGTGCTCCCGTTGCAGGTCCTGTCAGGGGGCCGGGTGCTGGCACTGCCCAGTGCCCAGCTCAGTGACACGGGGACATACACATGTGTGGCCGTCAACGCTGCGGGGGAGAGCCAGAGGGACATCGACCTCCGCGTGTATGGTGAGTGACAAACATCTTCCTTTTGGCTCTGAGAGCTGCTCTTCAAGCTTTAATGTAGCACACTGGACCCAGACCCTGAGCAGTGATGAGTAAAAGTAGTCCCAACCTGTAATGGAGGGCCAGGTGAGGAGGAGTGGTTTGTGTATCGAAGTTAAAACATATATGCACATTCACCTTCATTTACTAAAGCATGTAGATGTGTCCTGTGTATCCTTGAAGAAATGTAACTACAGCAGTGAATTTACAGGTCTAATGCATAAAAGCTCATTTACAAATGAGAAAAGAAAACACATGTTTGTGTAAACCAGATGGTTCTGCCAGGTGAGAGATATTCCTGGACCCAGTGCTCTGTTGTCTTTATGGCACCAGAAGGAGGTACTGGGAGTTCCTCATCCAGCTCTGCAGTTCCCATGCCATTCCCAAGCCTTGCTCTGCCTGCCTAAATGGAGGGCACTCTTTTAGTGCTAAATAGTGACACTGTGTTGAGTCCAACCAGTCAGCTCTGTCTCCTTAAAGGAGCAGGAAAGAGGTGTTTTTTAGTTTGTCAGTTTTCCAGATTGTCAGTGAGTTAATTCTGAATTTTTTTGCCTGAACCTGTATAAATTCATCCTCCCTTCTGATTCAGGCAATGGCCTCAGATACCTGGTGGGATTGTTGAGATTATCCTGTGCAGGATTTTGGTGATCCCTGCAGGTCTCTTCCAACTCAGAATATTCTGTGATTCTGTGCTTTCTTGTAACTTGTATGAATTTATTCCTGGATTTTTTGTAACTTGCATCAGATGCCTTTTCATATTCATAGAATGGTTTGGGTTGGAAGGGAGCTTAAAACTCACCCAGTCCTACCCTGTGCCATGGGCAGGGACACCTCCCACTATCCCAGGTTGCTCCAAGAACCATCCACCCTGGCCTTGGACACTTTTAGGGAAGCCACAGCTTCTCTGGGCACCCTGTGCCAGGGCCTCACCACCCTCACAGGGGAGGATTCTTCCCAATATCCCATCTAACCCTGCCCTCTGGAAGGCACTTCTAACTATCCTGTCCCTCCAGGTGCTTGCCCAAAGTCCCTCTCCAGTTCTCTTGGAGCCTCTTCAGGCACTGGAAGGGTCCCTAAGGTCACCCATGTTGTGTTCTCAGAGCCCATGGGTGCTGTGCCAGCAGGGATGCCAGGGAGTGTGACTGTAGCAGGTTTTGTGTTCCCTTGGACATCTCAGAGGATTTGTCCAGCAGTGAAATGAGGATGAACAGTAATCTGATATTTGTTTTAGAAATGTTAGAATTCCACATGTGTAGAGAGGCATTTGGAATTGAGGCACTTTTGGGGTTTTGCTTCTGCTTTCAGTAGGTCAGTGGACTCTGCCAGTCTCCAGCATTATGGCAAACCTTGCAAGAAAAGTTAGGAGTTTGGATGATGAGTTCTAAGAAGGGGGCAGCTGGCCAAGTTATTTGTTCCTGAGTTTGACTTTCAGAATTGTCTCCCTTGTTAGGGTACTTCTGACTGAAGTCCTGGTGACTTTTGCATCTGGAAGGGGCAGTTAGAAACCCAGGGCTCTGCTGTGGCAAGTGAGCCAAAGTTAATATAGGCTGGAATATTTCATGTCCAGAGCAAGGAATGTCACGGTCTCCTTTGGACTTTGAGGACAGGTGTGTATGTCTGTGTAATGTGACATAGGTATATTTATTATTCCTCTTTTATTTTCTGGAACCTCTGTCCATTTTAGCTGGAGGAAATGAAAAGAGTTAGGAGTTGTGTGTATTTAAAATTAATGTTGTATTTGAAGCTGGCCAGGGTTGAGCTCAGCTGCAGGACCAGCTTGAGTGAGGCTGTCACCAAAAAGTAATATTGCTCTTCAGACTTGCCTCATAAGAGCAATCTAATTAAGAAGCCACAGGAGGAAAATTATTTGGAGTAGAGTTGGAGCTGAGTTGGTTGGAAATGTGCACTGAGCCAGGAATTGGAACAAGCTCACTTACAGTTACTATGAGCATAATTAGATTAATTTTAAACCCCCCCCATTCCTTCAGAAATAAGTGCTTTAGTGTCTGTGTCATAAACTCAGATTCCTTTTGAGCACATTTCAATTCATTGAGCTGAGAGGAAAAGTAAATGGTTGAAAAGTCTTTGGAAATAAATTTGCCTTCTGCAGGAATGGATCAGTTTCCAAGTCTCAGTTCCACAACACTCACAAAGAATCTGGACCTTTGTGAGTTCTAGAAAGATAAAAAGATAAACAGTTTTTTTTTTTCACTTACTATATTTCTTATCCACAGGGACCAGGCTTTTCCTTAAATTATTTCCAATCTGTGAAATCAGCAGCTCTGCTCTGTACTTCCTGGGCATGAAACACAAAGCTTGATTGTTCCTGGTCTTTCAGGCCACCTCGACAGCTGCCTTGCTGTCCCCTGAGTGCCACTTTGGGACCTGTTCTGCTCTCCCATGTGTGATTAACTTACTGTGCTTGTTCTCACAGATGGCCCCACTGCCTCCCTTCTCACCCCAAAGTTCTGTGCGCTCAGACCCTCAGTGTCTGGGGTCATGGATCCCAAAACTAAAGGACAAAGGAAATGTCACAATAAAGGTTCTTATATTTGGTCCTGGTCAACTTCTTGGGGGCAGTATTTGGTCTGTGTTCTTTTTGACTCCAGCCATGAACACTTTCCCTGTGGAAAATTTCTGATTTGCTGTGTTCAAGGTTTAGTTCTTAAATGCCTTCTCAGTTACTTTTGTTTTTCTGCTTGTGGAAACACAGAATTAAAAAATAGGGGGGGAAATGTGTTTTCTTAAATCCTGGCACTGTTCAAGAACAGCTAATGGGTTTCAATTGAAGTGTCCAGTGTTCCACTGTTTTTTATTTCTACAAAGAAAACTTTCCTTTCAAAAGGGGATTTTTCTACTGTCTGATTTGGAAATAATAGTGTAATAATGAGGTTATCACTGAACTGCAGGACAAATGTAAATATAGTGCTCAGTGCCAACAACTGCATTAATTGGTAGATACCACAAATGTGATCCATGAGCTAATTGTAGATTATTATTTGTCGATTAAGTCATTAACCTATTGACTTGCTTGCTGACCATGAATTCTGTATATGACTTACTCTGTCAGCTGTATTTGGCCATCTCTGGACAACTTATCTGTGGGTCAGAGTTTTCCTTAAAGCTAAGTATCCTTCTTGGCACTATCTGGAACAGCTTAAGACATTTTTTACTTCTGGGGTTGATTGTTATACTGTGAGCTTTTTCAGTCAGCAGCACTTTTTCTTTCTTGCAGGAATGCATTCCCCCATTTTTATGTACTGGGCATTTTCCTTTCTAGCTACATTTAAGGGGTTTTTTTGCTACTCTTGACTTATCCTTATGATTTCTCTGTAGCTGATACCTCACTAGTGTTATTTTGTGTGAAAGGAAGTCTGTAAATATCAAAAATTATTATTGTCGTTTTTGTGGTATAAAGGAGACTGAACTTGTGTGTAGCTGAAGGCATGTGGTTTTATCTTTGTACAGTGAAGTCCCTTAACTCGACATTATGTATGCTCTGTGAAATCTTCAGTGCCCAAAGGTCCCTTGGTTTTAGCAATAGGACAAGAGCAAATAGCCTCAGGTTGTGCTAGGGGAGGGTCAGGTTGGATATTAGGAAAAATTCTTCACAGGAAGGATGGTCAGGCGCTGGCACATCTGCCCAGGGCAGGGGTGGAGTTGCCATCCCTGAAGGGGTTTAAGACCAGTGGATGTTGCCCGTGCTGGGGAATGGTTGGCCTGGATGGTCTCAGAGGGCTTTTCCAAGGTAACCCATTGTGTGATTGTGTTGGTGCAGTCCCTCCTGACATCGTGGGCGAGGAGCAGAACGTGTCAGTGCTGCTGGGCCAGGCGCTGGAACTGCAGTGCCAGGGCAGCGCCGTGCCCCCGCCCCGCCTCGCCTGGCTCAGGGACGGGCGGCCCTTGCTGGAGAAGCCAGGCCTGAGCATCTCTGCAGATGGCAGCGTGCTGAAGGTAAGCCGGGCAGGCTGGGCTCGCCCTGGGGAGCTGCACCCTCTGTGGAGGTGGGACAGCAGAGTAGTGTGTGAGGAGGGAGGGATGGCAGAGATGTACCACAGCTGTCTGGGTACAGAGCTTGCTGGATTCATGCTGTATTATTAATATTCTGGGAGACATTTGTAAAAATAAAATTGAAACCTTAGCCCCCTCTCCCTGCACATTTCATGAATAATTATGTAGGAAGAAGAAACTCAGGTTTTTCTTTTGTCCCCAGATTGAAGGAGCTCAAGTGCAGGACACTGGACGCTACACTTGTGAAGCGACAAATGTTGCTGGGAAAACTGAGAAGAACTATAATGTCAATATTTGGGGTAAGATTTATTAAGCTTATTCCAGAAATGGGAACAAGGTTCAGAGCTGAATTATGATGTGAGACACTGGAATCCTCTGTAGTTCATCAATGCTGAGCTGCTGAGGCTTGTACAGGGATATATTGTTGTGTTTGCTGTAGTTGAACAGGCCTAAGGCAGTGCACACATTTTTCAAATTGCTTTAATTTAGTTCTAAATTAACACCAGTTACAGGCCTTTGTTGAGCTTGCAGGAACGAGAGTAGTTAGAACTATAACTAGCGAGTGGCATCCCTTCTCATGGCAGGGGCTTGGAACAAGATAATCTTTAAGGTCCCTTCCAGCCTGTACCATTCTGTGAGCATGATTCTACCTGGGTTTGGATCCATAGCTTTTAATCCATTTAAAGTAACATGCCAACTTTCCACTTACTGAAATGTTGAAGCATTGAAAATTCAGATAAATAAAAGCTGCCTTACAAACTTGTTAGTGCTGCATCATAAAAACAGCTTGAATAATTTTTTCTATGGCTCTGTGATGAATATGGCTTAGGACATTATTTTAATAATTGCTTTTGAGGAGATTTTCTGCACCATCATTTTCTTCTCATGCTCAAACTGAAATGTCCCTGTTTTACTATTGTAAATCAATTTCTTACTTTGGAGTCACAAGACTAGAATTACATACGAGGGTTTGTAACACTAAAATGACATTTTTCAGTTCAGATTTCAAGTCTGACATTATTAAAAGATCCATTCATGGCATTTGAGTTAGAGGTGGATGTTGTAGTACCATGCCATTTTCCTATGCTGAAGCAAATACCATTTGCTGTGCAGGTCAGTCTCTGCTTGCTCTTTCTCTCCCAGACTTTTGCACAGGACCTTTGCTGGAGGGATTTAGATTTGTTCCATTGTGCAGTAGGACCTTTCCAGTAGGATTTGAATGGAGGAATAATTCTTTGCTAGTTAGCAGCTTTGATGGGATAAGCTTGATAGAAACCACAGGCTGCCTGTGAAAGCCATCTGTGGATAATTGTTTAGAATTCTAGCTTTCATTTATGCCCGCATCCAAAGTCCTTCTTGCTATATTTTGACATTTTAAATCCAGGAAATGTATCCTTCAGAGGATCTGTGAAAGCTAAGTGTGGATCCAGGAGCCAGCCTGTGAGTTAAATGAAGAGAATAGCACAGGCTTGTCCTGGCTGGAAGCAGGACAAATCAAGGGTAAAGCAGACAGTACCATAAGGCCCTTGTTGTTTCAAACCCCACACTTCTGGTTGCTGCTGGAGAGCTGGAGGTGTCAGAAGGAGAAACTGGATATTGTCACATGCATTAAAACGTGCTGCATAATTATCTCACCTGGGAGGTTTTATTTGCCAGGTTCAACCTACATTCTCCTCTGTTTTTTCTTGGTCTCTACCTACTCTATTTTCATCTGATGAAAATGATTCCCTGGTTCCTAAGAGGTAATTAGCCCTTCCCTAGGGATTGAACCAAAGCTTTTTAAGACTGAGAATCAGAGTAAAACACTGGTCCCTTTTGTCTGCAGCTGGTTTAGAGTCACAGAGCTGTAAAGCAGAGTGATCCTTCTGTTGCAGGAGAGTGATCAGAGGGATGGGATCCGTAGCTTTGGATGTGGCAGCTAGTGTGCTGATGCAGGAAACATTCAAAGGAAAAATGTAGGCTGAATTTTAAAAGTCACTGATGATGATGATGATCTCTGTGAGTTTATTAGCTGAGGCCATGAATGAGGCAGGCTCTTAGAGCTGGAGTCACTTGACAAAGTTCCCCAAATCATCTTTGTTCGGTGAAGTCCATTAAAGGCAGCCCAAATTAAAGCCTGTGCATGCAGCAGCCCTTAGTGCCCAAAAGGATGGATGCAGTCATTCCCAAGTGTATTGTTCCCTACCCAGGGCCTGATTAGCATTGAGGAGACAATCCTTGTCATTACTTCAGAGCTGAATGGGAGAGATTTGCATGAGGGTCATTTGGGGTTTACTGCTGGCCAATAATATATTGTTTCAAAGACTGCACTTATTTGGCTTTTCTTTGCAGTGTCACCAAGTATTTCTGGCTCAGATGACAGCTCTCAGCTGACAGTCAATGAAGGGAGCTTGATTAGCCTCATCTGTGAGTCCAGTGGCATCCCACCACCCAGCCTCACTTGGAAAAAGAATGGTGGGTAACTGCCAGTTGTCTGTTTTATAAAGCAAATGGGATAATTCTGACCTGCTGGGTTTGCTTTTCATCTTGTGTATATTTCGGATGGTGTGTTCTGAGGAGTTCAAATGTACAGATACATCTGCATAATCCTGGCACTGAGTAACGTGAGCTCGAGGAGCAGATTATTCCCTTCTGTCTATCTCACCTCTGCTTGGATTAGGTGTTTCTAAAGGTGCAAGAGAAGTGCAGTGCTGAGATTGCTCAAAAATGAACTGTGGAGCACTTAAAATGTTTATTTACCATGGAGCAACAGGACAGCAGCACAGTGCCCCGTGCCTGGAAGTGTTCCAGACCAGGGTAGAGGTCTTCTGAGCAAGTGGAAGGTGTCTGGACCCATGGCAGAGAGTTGGAATGAGATGATCTTTAAAGTCCCTTCCAACCCAAACCATTCTGGGATTGTAAGACTTGTTTGTGGATCCCAGATATCAGGGCCAGGGTCACTGGGAGTCCCTTGGTGTGAAGTTGAGTTTCTGCCTTGTGATCCACTGCATAAGATAGATTCTCTGAGCTGGTTTTAAATCTGCAGCCATGGCATCCTGCCAAGTGGTGAAGATAGGTGTAGTTGTAGTCATTGCTTTGGGGGTTCACCAAACCCTTTCTCTCCTCCCATCTTGCACACCTTGTGCTTTAGGGGTCAGTTACATTGCCAAACGCCTCTTTAGGAGTTGACAGACAAAGCCAGCTATTTTCAGCACCTTCTTTTAGCACTGCTGGAGAGAGAATACAGGACAAAATAAGATAATTTACTTTTCCAGTGTGGTAATTCTTGTGTTATTAATCAATATTACTTATATTTGTGTTTTTCTAAGCAGAACAATTCAATATGGTATGTATTTGTTTTAATTAATTTTGGCTCATGGAAAGAGCAGGTTTTAATTACAGAACACTTTTTCCAATGCATAACGTTTTCAGAGAACAGGAAGTTCTTTTAAAACCCTGTCTCTTGGAAGTTAGAAAGGCTTTGTATGACATGTAAATGCACTGCAAGGCTAATGTGTGTACACTTAATGGCAGGAAGGATACTTAAACCTGCTAGAAAGTCTAGAAAAGCAGTTAGAAAGGAAGAGTCTCTTTTTCAGCATGTTGACTTTTGGTGCACTTTATAGAGAGGACTGTAAAGGCACAAGAGGGAAACAAAGATTCAGCTTGTTAGAAGTATTCATGGCAGGTGCATTCCTTCTGTCAGGAAGTCTCCCTGCAGTTTAGAAAGATGAAAATGGATAACCTGAGGTCTCCAAGACTGAAGAATCTGCTCAGAGAATGCAGTGGGAGTTTGCTGTCATGTTTCTACTGTGTATTTCCTGAGAAGAAGCCTGTGACACACAGCACATAGTGTGAAACCTAAACTATATATTTCTAAGCACTGGCTGTGCAGGGTGAGACAATTATATGCTGAAAAGTGAGTCACCTTTTACTGAAAGTGCTGGACTTTCTGCTCAGTGGAGGTGTTCCAAACTCTGGATGGATGTGAGTGAGAGTCAGTGTGCTTTAGCTCAGGGTGTGCCATGAAATCAGTGGTTAATACAAAAAGCCCTCAGGATCTGCTTGTGCCAAGTTCCTGCTCTCTGGAAAAACTCTGACAGAGTACATCTAAAATGGGCAAATGTACAACTCAGTCCTTTTGAATGAGCCAGTGGACTTCATACCACATGACTTTGATTTGCTCCTGGCCACTTGTGTGGTTTTATGTGACAGAATGTGTCTTGCAGGCTCTCCTGTGGTGCCGGAGCCATCGGGAAGGGTGCGGGTGCTGTCTGGGGGCAGACAGCTCCAGGTTGCAGTTGCTGACAGATCTGATGCTGCATCTTACACCTGTATTGCTTCCAATGTGGCTGGGAGTGCCACCAAAGAGTACAGCCTGCAAGTGTACAGTAAGTGCCAGGAAAACTCTGATCATGGTTTACCAGTTGGGCATTAATGTTATGGGGGTGTGAGCTGGGCAGTGATGTTGAGCTGCAGGCTCTCCAGAGATGGAGTGCTGGCTGTAGGACTATTTAGAGGTAGTTCAAGGAGAGTGTTATGATTAAAATGTTGGCAATTTGGACCTGTAGCTTGACCAAGACATTGCATATCCCTGTTAAAAGTGCACAATCCACTGATGTAACCCCTTTCTTCTTGTCCCCAAGCTGCAGTAGTGATGACAACTGAATGAACTTAGATTTCTCTTAATTCCCTTAGACTTTACTATATTTTTGTTGGGACTAAAAGGACGTATTTTTAAACAATCCTACAGAGAAGAAAATCTTCCAAAATCTGTAGGGATTGATAGTGTGGGGACAGTCTTTTTGAATTTAATTTTTTCTCATTTGTATTTTAAAAATTGCCTGTAAGTTAACATTTTAAAAACCATTTTTACTTTATGCTGTGGGAGAGGAGGAAAGGAGCTGATTTGTTTTTTACTGACCCTGCTGCTCTGGAAAATTGACTCAGCAGCAAGTGAAGATTCTGAAGTGCAGCTCCCAGTTGACTCCTACGCTGGCTGTGTCCCTTTTTCTTCCGTAGCTCGACCAACTATATCCAACAGTGGTCCCCACCCATCAGAGGTCGTTGTCACCCAGGGAAGCGAAATATCCCTGGAGTGCGAGGCTCAGGGCATTCCTGAGCCAGCAGTGACATGGCTGAAGGACGGGCGGGCGCTGGGCAGTGGCAGTGGCAGGGAGGTGGCAGTGCTGGCCGGGGGCCGTGTCCTGCGGCTGCAGCGCGCCCGCGTGTCCGACACCGGCCGCTACGTCTGCGTGGCCACCAACGCCGCCGGGCTGGCCGACAGGAAATACGACCTCAGTGTCCACGGTGAGTGGGGCCGCCTGGGGCACGTGGAGATTCACCACTGGGTGGCCAGGCAGTGGTGTGCAGCTTAGTGCAGCTCCTGGATCTGCTGCAGGGCATGCAGCTCTAGTTGCACCGTTAGGAAAAGCCCAAAACCTAGTTTATAACTCCTGAATATTTAAAAATGTTAGCCCTCTTTCTGTTAATATCATTTTACCCCAAGTTGCTTCATCTCCCAAGATAACCAGGATATGGTACAATTGTACATTATACTGGAGTGAATGTCATGGGGGGAAATATTTTGTTGTTGGAGAGAGAGAAATTAAGGTTTAACCAAGACTACCCTGCTACTCACTCTCAGGAAACTAATATTTGGGTGACACTAATGTTGTGAGCAAAATGAATTTGTATTTGCTCTGAAGTATGACTTTTCCTTATTCTTTGCTGTAGTTCCCCCAAGTATTGGTGGTTACCTGCAGCTGCCTGAAAACATCAGCACTGTAGAGAAGAATCCCATCTCCCTGGTTTGTGAAGCCTCAGGAATCCCCTTGCCTGCAATCACGTGGCTCAAGAATGGATTGCCCATCACCTTGAACAGCTCAGTGCGAGTCCTCTCAGGTACAAAAGGTGGAGGGCATCTCACTTTGTCATGCCCAGAAATGCACTTCATTATCTCTCCTATTTATTTTTCTCCACCTCTTCCTCTTCACAGTTGTTTTACCATTTAAAGCGGAAAAATCTTTGAAAGAACAAATGACAAAAAACAAAACACATCTCTGATTTCTGTGGGTCTGTATATGAAACCAAAGACAGCCTCAGAAATGAGTGCATGTAAAAGCATTTCTGGCTGTGTTGTTTCTTTGACCTTGGATTTGCCACTGGCAAGTAGAAATCTCATGACAATAACTTTTTATGAAGTTTTATGATAGCCACCATACAAAGCCTGCATCATGAACCTAAGAAAACAATCAGAAGGCAAAGAGGCGGAAGGTGTTTAAGAGCTCAGCTTCATTTGAAGCTGATAAGCTTTAGGGTATTTTAATGAGTGCAACTTTTAATGTCACAGATAGTCCTGTCCTATGCTTTCCCATTTTTGCATATGGTGTGTGGAAAAAGGAGTGGGAGTGTGATTATTTCCCAGTATGAACCTGGCTCTGGGAGCTGCTCTGCATTCCCTTCTGTTTCAAGTTGCAATCAACAAAAATAACATCTTCTGGGCTTGATTGTTTCTGTCCTGTCTGTTGCTTTCTACTCCCACACTAATCTCACCTCCCGGATCGAGAGTGAGGAAGGGAGAGACAAAAAGATGTTTATTGTCTCTGGATGTTGGCTGTGTGGGAGGGGAAACACGCCAGGGCTCAGGGCTTTGTTTTCCTCCAAACTTTGTGCTTCAGAAAGCTACATGTTGTGGTAGTGAACTGTAGCCAGTATGGCACTTGGAGCTTTATTTGTGCTTGTAAAGCTGTAAAAAACAACAACAACAAAAATCCTCCTCTAATTTTGGATTTAAATACTTTGCCAAATCAAGATTTTGGTTCTGTTAACTGAAAACATACTTGGCATTGTGGATAATTTCAGTGTGTGGACACACTGCTGGCCGCTTTTAGTCAGTTAATTCAGATCATGGAATCACAGAATATCTTGAGCTGGAAGGGACCCACAAGGACCATCCAGTCCAACTCCTGGCCCTGGACAGGACACCCCAATGACCCCACCAAGTGCTTGAGAGCATTTTCCAGATACTGATGTTTGCTTTTGATGATCCTTCCTGCATATCTTCTAGGAAAAAGAAAAAAAAATCCACTGTACCTCACCTGCTTCCCATGCAGCCTGTGCCTTAAACATACTTGCAAATCTTCCTTTTAAAGGAATGTGCCTGTGCAAAGGTGACTTGACTACCACAGAGTCAAGAAGAATCTGTTCTTTCAAACCATTGCGTGTAAACCACTGCTATTATCAGCTGTTACTCTTATTATTGATGGCACAATTAGTACAAATGCTGGAAGAGAGAGGTGAAATTTTATTCCTTATCTATGAAAATACCTTAAGGGTATTTATAGAACAAGGTATTTATAGAGATAAGCTTATATTTATGTGTACACACATAATAATCACTGATGAGGCATTATTAATTTTCCTGAATATTCATTTAGAATCTCAGTACAGCAAAGCACTTTTGTGAGTGAAAACCCTGCTGAGGTCCTGTGTGCTATCCCAATTTCCTGCCCAGCACTGTGTGTTACAAGCACAGTGTTCCTGCCATGTCCCAAGTGCCAATCTATGAATCCCGTGCAGTGAAGCAGGATGTGTGTGCCCTGCCCAGCCTGGGATGTAGGATGTGTGTGCCCTGCCCAGCCTGGGATGGTGCTGGGTGGCAGAGCAGGGTGTGTGCCCTGCCCAGCCTGGGGTGGTGCTGGCTGGCAGAGCAGGACTCTGATGCTGTTTTGGCTGTCTCAGGGGGCCGGACACTGCGGCTCAGCCCCGTGGGTGTGGCAGACGAGGGACATTACACCTGTGTGGTGACAAACGCTGCAGGAGAGGCCAGGAAGGACTTCCACCTCTCTGTCCTGGGTGAGTACCTGCTTGGGTTTGGGGCAGCACAAGAGAGGGGTTTGTACAGCAAGGGGGAGGGCATTCTGTATGCTTTGGTATTTTTAAAAATATTAGGCCAAAACACACATCCTTAGGGGGAGAAAAGTGAATTTGATACCACTGACAGAAAATTGGGCTGTAAAGAGAAGCTTTTTCTACATAGAATCATAGAAACCTGGAAGAGTTTAGGTTGGAAGGAACCTTGAAGCACATGTCATTCCAAACCTGCCCCACCCCCTCCCCATGAGCACCACTACCCCAGGTTGCTCCAAGCCCTGCCCAGCCTGGCCTTGGGTACTTTCAGGGATGACAACCTGCACCACAGCCTGCCCACCCTCACAGGGAAAAATTCCTTCCCAATATCCCATCTAACCCTGCCCTCTGGCAGTGGGAATCTATTCCCCCTTGTCCTGTCCCTCCAGGTCCTTGTCCAAAGTCCCTCTCCAGCTCTCCTGGATCTTCTCCAGGGTCAGCAATCCCAGCTCCAGTACAGTGGAAACCTTTAGTCAGCAGAGCCTTTAGTATGACAAAGAATATAAACCAATGTGGTAAGGGGTGATCCTGCTGATGCACTTAGACCAGGAGTTGTCCAGCAGGCTCTTTAGATGCTATTTAGAACCATTAATGTATTGCTTAGTTTTGCAAATCAGTGTTTTCCCCAGAACACACTACTTTTTGGTTTAGTAACTTATTTTTATCAATAACTGTTAGGTCTGGCACAGTGCAAGTTTTCTCTCAGCATTTCTGTGTAGAATTTTGTTCTCTGTTTTTCCTTTCTCTGAGGTGCTGAGTGCCCCTCATCTTCCTTTGCCTCCAGCTGATTTGGGCATATTCAGCCAGTAAATGATAACTCCCATTCAAGTCAGTTCATGTTTATTTGATGAGCTCATGGAAGTGTAAGTGTGGTAGAATGGACGAGAGGGATAAACACTGGAAAGCACTCATTGTCTGACTGTTTTCTTTGGAGGGTTTTAGTAGCAGGGTGTTCTTGAGGGTTCTGGGAATCTCTGTTGCATAGGCTTTGTTTTCCTTGAAGAAAAATGCTCAGTGAAGCTGATTTCAAGTGGAAAATTCCATTATTCCATTGTTCAGTCTTCTCTTCCCTCCCCCCAGTAATTTGTCTTTCTAGAGGAAAGTTACTGGAATGGGTCCTGACAGTGGCACAGAATCCTTACCAGTTACTGTCAGTGGGAGCTGTACATAGACATGCCAGGGTTTTTCTGGGTTACTGTAGGGGGTGCAGCAGTCTGCAGGCAGAGCTTGGTGGAATAAGCACAATATTTATATATTTGAAAAGGGTTTGCCATATTTTTGAAATTAAGATGTGTTGACGACTTACTGTATTATTTTGGAGTCAAAGCAATGAGTTGCTGTCTTTGTTTATGAATAGTAGTAACTTCTGGCCTGACAAAGCTGAACTTTGATTTTAAGTTTTGTTTTCCCCCATCTGTTTCCTTCACTCAAGTTTGAACCTTTCATTAATTATCAGAAATCTGGTGTAACATTCTTGTCTCTGTTGACAATGAATTCTGCATATTTCCATGATTCTTACTTTTATAAAAAGTTTGCTTCCAGCAACAAGCTAGATCACAAACAAGCTGTTAAACATATTAAATATATTTTAATTCCATTCTTCTTAGGTCTTCTATCTAGGCTGAAAGTTTTCACTTTGCAGGATTATTAAAACATAAATCAGGCTCCTTACTCTGACATTTTTGTTACAAAATTTCCTATATCTCCTGGAGACGGAGCTGCTTCCTAATTACTACAGGTCTCCTTTTCAGACTGTTGCACTCCATGCCTACTTTGAATTGTAGTGCCAATTTCTTTTGGCCTGACCTACAAATGCCTCTACCTTGAAAGAAATAATTGATCACAGCTTTTAACCAGTGCAGCTACTCCCCAGCATGCTCATAATCTGCCCTCCACATCCAAAAGCACAAGTTCACCAGGATAATTTGGAAACATGTCAACCACATCAGCCATACAGTAGGAGTTTCCTTGCCTTGGGTTGGCTGTTTGGGGAGGGTGGGATAGGTATTTTAGGGATTTTATCTTTTACTTCCCTAGAAAAATGTAATTTGTACCACAGCAATGTGCCTTAGACCTGTGTAGTGTGTTCATTCCCATATGGAATTAGCTGTATTTGCAGAGAACGCTGATCAGCTGTGGCACAGCATCCACTTGTTGGGAATCTGTTGTATTGCTCTTCTTTTTTTATGGCAGTGATTGTGTAACCAAACACAAACAATGGTAAATTTGTTCTCCTAGTCCCGTGTTCCCACGCTCATCCCTCCTGGCAGCATCCTCAAGCAGCCCGTTGTATTTCGTTGTTGCTGAATACATGCTGATGTTGTGTCCTTGCCTGTTGCAGTGCCTCCAGGGATTGTGGGGGAAAATGCACTTGAAGATGTGAAAGTGAAGGAGAAGCACGGAGTTACCCTGACGTGTGAGGTGACAGGTAAATGAACAGGTTATGATTTACCTTTGCTCATCAAAGCCGTGGTCAGATCACTACTGGTGCTGCACAGCCTGTTTTTAACTGGATTTCAGTTCAGCGGGATTTTTGAATCTTGGATTTAACTGTGGTGCTTAGAGCAGGACTAAGCACTCTTTGTAAAGATTGGATGAGATGAACCCAGAGGGTGTTGCTGTGATATTTCTTCTTCAAAGGCCTGTGGAATTTCAGACAAGGTATATATCACTTCAGGAGGTTCAAAGACTTCAGAATGCATTTTTCAGAACTTCCCTTCTTGAATGTACATGAAAAGCACACCTGAAACTGTATTTTCCTGTTTCTCAGAAATCTTGGTATATCCTAGAGGTTATGCACCAACTCACGTTTGCCATTTTCCCGACTCCATCAAGGGAACCCCGTGCCACAGGTCATGTGGCTGAAGGATGGGCAGGCTCTGGCTGAGGCTGGAGATGCCAGGATCGTGTCCAGAGGGCGATCCCTGCAGATCTCCGAGGCGCAGCTCCTGGACACGGGGCGCTACACCTGCGTGGCATCCAACGCTGCTGGGGACAGGAGCAAAACCTACAGCCTCAACGTGCTTGGTGAGCAGCTGGGCTGCCTCTGCCACAGGAGCCGGCAGCTCAGAAAGAGTCCTGTTGGAATTCTGTAGGGCTTTTTTGGCAGCAGTGCACAGGTTGCCTGTCTGTGATTAGAGTTTTACATCTTAGTAATTGATAGGTGGTAGGGGTTTAATAGAAACACCAGTGCTGTGCTTTAGACAACAGAGCTGGAGCACAGGGAACCTTCACAGGGTGTCACCCCTATGGAATGGGCAGGACAGCACTTTGGCTTATTGTGATTCGAGCAAGAAGCATCTGAAGAGCATTTCAGATTGTGATCTCTTCAGAAAAGATGAAACCATCTGCACTCCTCATTATTTTTTATTTTTTTTTCATGAGGGTTATTGCACAACGAAGTGCAAACAATGGTGAGTTTGTTTTCCACACCCTTGTTCCTAGGCTCATCCCTCCTTCCAGGATCATCAAGCAGCAGCTCTGCTCAAGGAGTGGTGGCTGGCTTCCTGGGGAGCTGTGCTTGACAAAGGCACGGGTGGGAGTGAATTCCACTGGTTTGGGATCACTGCTGACTTCAGGACAAAACATAAAACCTGCTGAGTGTTATCTGGGTCTGGGTTTTGGTGCTTCTTGTAGGACTGCTCCCCAGCTAGCTGAGGCTGCAGCCAGATTTCTGGACTGATCAGGGATCAAGAAAATAGGCTTCTTTCAGAGAGGGGCTTTCCTCCCTGTGGTTACTGATTTTGTTGTTCCCAGTGGCTCCAAGCATTGTGGGAGCAGACAGCCAAGGGAATGCAGAGGATATCACCGTTATCCTCAACAGCCCCACCTCACTGGTCTGTGAAGCTTATTCCTACCCCCCAGCCACCATCACCTGGCTGAAAGATGGGAATCCCTTAGAGTCCAGCAGAAACATCCGCATTCTGCCAGGTAAACCCTGTTCTTATTGAGAAATAACACCTGATCCTTTTATTGCATGTTTTTCTATTACAGACTTCTTTTAAAAAATCAAATTATATATTTCTATTAAGTGCAGTGCACTGGCACAGGTTGTCCAGAGAAGTTGTGGCTGCCCCATCCCTGGAAGTGTCCAAGGCCGGGCTGGATGAGGCTTGGAGCAACCTGGGCTAGTGGAAGGTGCCCCTGCCCATGAATTGGCTTTAAGTTCCTTCCAACCCATTTTAGGATTCTTTGTACTTCTCTAGCACTTCCCATTCCAATATTTTTAAGTACTTCACATTGACTGATTGTTTATTTGTGTTTTATTATGTATTTATTATTTTGTACCGACAAGCAAAATGATGGAAAAATTCATATGAGTTAATGATGAATATAAATGACTTGCAATTAAATGTGGAAATTAGATGGAGAGAGATGCAAATTAATAAAGAGAATGAGGTGGGATTTTTCTAGGTTATTAGTAGTTTGCCATTTTTAGTTAGTAGAATAACTTTTCCCTCGTACCTGTGGAAGTGGAAAATGGGAGCAAGCTTCAGAGGGAAGACTGGAGTACTGTAGATGTACAAGTACCTTACCTTGTTAACTGCAAGTGTTCAGAGAAAGAATGAGTCTTGGCTAAATATCTTCAAGAAATTCCCTGCACAAATTTCTTGACAAAATTTCTTAAGAAATTTCCCAAGAATCCATAAGCAACAGGAGTTGTGATCCATGGCACTGCCATGACTCATGCACTCATTTGTTACACATGGTAGTTAGCATAGTAAGCAGTCAAGTTTTCTGCTCTTCAAGGGGCAGATTTTGGACCAAAGGGTTGGACATATGCTGCATGAATTTAAATAACCGGGAGGCAGGAGTGTGGTGTGAGTGCCATTAAAGGCTGTGTCTTTGGCAGGTGGGCGGACCCTGCAGATCCTGAATGCCCAGCAGGACAGCGCTGGAAGATACACCTGCATTGCCACAAACGAGGCTGGGGAGACGCTGAGGCACTATGAAGTGAAAGTCTACAGTATGGCAATGCTTTCAGTTTTTGAAATTCTAATTTTGCATTCTTCCATTTCCCCATTGCAGTCTTATCTGTCCTGATGAATACAAGATTTCCTATTAATGGCTTTGCTGAGCAGACATCTGTATTATCTCTGGCATTGCTGGTGGAAGGACACCAGAAAAGCTGATTGTTGCATCCTTTGCAATGCTACAGTTGTGCTAAAAACCTTTATGTCACTCAGGGGAGGACATTTAAGAAACACTGAACTCCAGTTTCCTCTGAAATGCTTCTTTTGGAGCTGATTTTCAGGTCAGATGAGTGCAGCACAATGAGAGATGTGAGCAGAGAATCTCCTGAGCACAGAAACCATTTTAGAAAAACAGGAGATGGCCTCTAACATCTAATGGGACGCTTTATTGAGGAAGGCAAAACAGAAGGATACTGTTTTTATATCCTTCCATAAGATCCTATATGCACAAGAGTTTTCCTATTTGAATATTTCTGTCAGCACATTTCCCTTTGAGAATCTCTACCTACTCAATTTTAATGCTCAAACTCTTCATTATGGGCTCAATCAAGCATGATTTTTAACTTTATTTTAAATTTCCCATTCTGATTTGGAATTGGTTTCTCCTTTACAGTACCCATACTGTTATTTAATTACACCAAGTCCTTAATAAGCCCCCTCTGGATTTGGAATAGCGAGAAGGTGACAAATGAGTTCATTACTAATGCATGGCTATGTGGGAATGTAATGCCCTCCATCCCCAAATGCCATTGCAACTGTCAGTTGTCATTAGGATACTGTAAGTATTAGGGGAAAATTTAAAAATTCCCAGTGGAAAAGAAGAGTCAAAAATTCTCTGAAAGCATTTTACATAATTTCAAAAATATTATGAGACCAAGCTGGGGGGCAGCTGAAAAATTTTGAAACATTCTATTTTCCTTCTGCTTCAGAAAGAAACAGGATTTTGCAACACTGGGATTTCAGTGGAAATGTTGAGTTTTGACTAGTTACCCTGAGTGTGGACTTGTGATCAAACATATGGTTCTGGGAATATTAGTTTCCATTAAAATGCTCCTTAACGAGTACAATACCCTGAACTTCATAGAATTGAAGCCAGGCATGTAATAATGAAGTGCTGTAGTTAGGTAGGGCTGTAGTCAGGTTTGCTTGTTTAAAAACCAGCATGTTTAGAAGTGTTGAACCCAATTTTGTATATTTTTGTACATAATAACTGTACTAAAAATAGCTGAAAATACATACATGTATATATATGTAGTAATCATTTGGCTATGGGCCAGAGGCAGTTTGTTGGGGGAATGCACTTGCTTTCCAGGAGGTTATCATCTTAGTTAATGTTGAAATGCTGCAGCAGCCAGTAAGCCATGACAGTCTCTCCCCTGTCTGCCTTTGTCTGTGTGCAGTTCCACCCACCATTGCCAAAGGGGATGTCTTAGGGACAGGGCTGTCCCCCAAGGAGGTGAAGATCAAAGTGAACCACAGCCTGACCCTGGAGTGTGAAGTTCATGCCATTCCTGCTGCTGCCATCAGCTGGTACAAGGATGGACAGGCCAGTCACAAACTCAGTTCCTTCCTCTGAGGAGATGTGGGACAGGGACAGCTGCGTGTTCCCTATCCCTGGAAATAGCATCCATGCAGGGAGAGGAGTCACTCTCACTCCCTGCTGCTGGCAGAAGCACTGCCCAGCAGTTTGGGGTGTTTGCTGGCACCCAGACCTCTGCCAGTCAACATTCTGGCTTTTGCTGGGTGCCTGGCGGTGCCTGGGACACCAGGGCTGGAGTTTCCAGGCCTGGCACTGGCCTGTGCTGGGAGAGGGAGTGCCCTTCTTGGCAGGAGCATCCCATGGTGTGACCGCAGGGCTATGGCTGTTGTGTAAAGCCCCCAAAGGCCTTGTTATTTACAGATGGTTCTCTCAAGTGCTGCCCTTGCAGAAGTTGCAGAGCCTCCCCCTTGGTCCTGGCAGAGCTCACAAAGCCACAAGAGCATCTGGCTGCTCTGGGGGGGTGAGGCACAAGTCCTGCCACACACAGCGCTCCATGGATCTGTCTGGGGAGCTGGGAAGGGCAGGGCCACGGGGACACACTGAAGTAGAGCACAGAGGGTAAATTAAAAAGGAACTGTGCTGCTCTTCTGTAAGAAGGGAGAGTGTAATCCTTTACTTGAGCTGTTCTTGGTAGGGCACTCATTGTGGAACAGCTCTTCCTGGATTTAATGAGCATGTGGGACTAACGTGGATCATCACCCACTGGCTGTTTCAGGTGTCCCCTGCTGTTCTGGGAGTCCTGGCTGTATTGCCAAAGAAAAACTCAATTTGGGGAGTTAAGAGGTTCCCAAAGGCAGTGACCGTGCACACCTGACTGCCACTCGCACAGCAGCTGCTCCTCCTTAGGCTGCCGTGGGCGAAAGGCTCTCAGTCCTGTCCATGGACTGAATGAATTCTTCCCTGCAGGACTGGAGTTCAGTGCTGACTCCCTAATCATGGAAGCATGGGCTCATGGCATGGTTTGGGTTGGAAGGGACCTCAAAGCCCATCCAGTTCCACCCCTTCCTGCCATGGGCAGGGACCACTAGACCAGGCTGCTGATGTAGATGAGCGCATCTAATGAATGTATTCTGGACACACAGGCTGTGTCACTGCAGCCTCTGCTGTCACCTGTGGGCCCCATTTGGGCACAGGAATATCTAATCCTGTGTCTCTCTGTGCTGTTGCTTTGTCCATTCTATGTTCAAACCCTGTCCTTGCTGGCAGTGGATCTGTAGGATGGGTTAGATCCATTTGTTCACCTCACAGAAAGCTGGGAATTTTCCAGGTATTGGAAGCTTGGCCAGTGAGTCAGGGATTGGATCCAATGCCACAAAAACACTGGCCTGATGGGGATGGCCTTGCTCGTCTCAGCAGCATACTAGGGCTAGGAGTGATGGAAAATCACATCCTTGAGGAGACCAGCCACCACGAGTGGAAGGATGAAGATGTAGAGTTTCTGACAACCATGAAAAGAAAATTGTCTCCAGGAACTTGGAGCTTGATTGAGTTTGCTCATATCACTGCCACAAATGTGGCTATTTCTGGTGTGTTCTTTGCTGAGTATTAATTTTCATTTGAATTGGCATTGCAGCCACTGCAGGCAGATGAGCATGTCGTGATCCAGGGCAGTGGCCACACCCTGCACATCAAGGAGGCCCAGGTGTCAGACACGGGGCGCTACACTTGTCTGGCCTCCAACATTGCTGGGGAGGATGAACTGGAATTTGATGTAAATGTACAAGGTAAAAGGGTAATAAAAATCTCCTGTTAGCCTGCTTTTTTAGTGTTCTGGGATGTTGGAATTAATAATTTTAGGTCCTTTACCCTTGCATGGTCAAACCCAATGCTTTTGTGTTTTTAGGGATATTTTGCTAATTGCTGACATGTAGTATTTGATTATTCTTTTTTATGTTGTGTTTGTGAAATCATTGCAAGGACATAGGAACTCTGAATCTTCCTCTAAATGCCATGAAAAATTTTGATTTGTTTTGAACTAAGACATACTTCACTTTTCTGTTTCAAGTAGTATTTAGAGGCCCTAGACATAAGCATCCTATTGGCCTACTGTGTGTAAATACAAGGAAACAATCATGAATAATTTCTGAAAATTTAGACAAAATGAGAGCTTGAGTGAAACCAGATACCACATTGTATTTTTGTTGATGAATACCCTCTGTGTTTGTTACCAGGTCATCTTACACTGTTATTTATTTATTACTCTTCAAAAAATACTTAGTAAATTGCTCAATTGTTTCTTCTAAAAGAACTAGAGTTTTCCTGGGTAACTTAATGTGGGGGAGGGGTTTATTTAATACACTTTATTTTTATTGCTGCTATTGAACATTACAATACCTTCTTATTTCTTTACTTCAAAACGAGCTACTTCTGCTGCAAAATGCTAACATTATTCCTCTTCTTTGTTGTAGTTCCTCCTAGCTTCCAAAAGTCTTACAGGGAATGGGAAGCTGGGAACATGGTGGATGCAGAAAGAGGTGGAGAAAGTAAAGATGTGATTGTCAACAACCCCCTCTCACTGTACTGTGAGACCAACGCTGTTCCTCCCCCTGTGCTCACGTGGTTTAAGGATGGGCACCCCCTGAGCTCCAGTGACAGAGTGCTCATCCTGCCAGGTGAGTGTTCAGCTGGCACTCGCTGGCCCTGCACTGAGCTGATCAGAGGGATGGAGCCCCTCTCCTGTGAGGAAAGGCTGGGAGAGTTGGGATTGTTCAGCCTGGAGAGGAGAAGCTTCAGGCTGACCTCAGTGTGGCATTCCAGTGCCTGAAGGGGCTGACAGGAAAGATGGAGACAGGCTGTTCACAAGGGATGGAGGAACAGGACAAGGGGGTAGGGACTCAAATTAAAAGAGAATGGGTTTAGATGGGATATTGGGGAGCAATTCTTGGCTATGAGGGTGGGGAGACCCTGGCACAGGGTGCCCAGAGAAGCTGTGGCTGCCCCTGGATCCCTGAAAGGCCAGATTGGAGCAAGCTGGGATAGTGGAAGGTGTCCCTGCCTATGGCAGGGGATTGCATTGGATGATCTCTAAGGTCCCTTCCAACCCAAACCATTCTATGATTCTGTGATTAAGAAGTGGCCTTAGTGCTGGTATTTTTGTAGTGATGACACACTTCTCCCCTTCAGAACGCTTCTTTAATGTTTTTTTCAGACTTCATTAGCTGGAAATGTTTCTCTCCAGTCCCTGGCCTTAAGTTGTGTTTCTATAATTTAAGAAGTAGTCCCTAAAATGGTGTGAATGTCACCATTGAACTCACAGTGAATCATGGAATTGCAGAACAGTTTGGTTTGAAGGAATCTTAAGGCTCATCTCATTCCAACCCTCTGCCATGGGCAAGGACACCTTCCACTAGCCCAGGTTGCTCCAAGCCCCATCCAGCCTGGCCTTGGACACTTCAGTGTATTGCAAGATGAAATGCACCAATGATACCTTCTCTCTGATGTGTTCCTGATTTATGTCCTTATTAAATTTGCTTTGACACAATGATAATTGGAGTAGAAAAGCCTCTTAACCAAGGAGTGAGGCATGGAAAGCATGTTTGCAGCAGAGAAATGGCCATAATCCCATAGTTAAGCTTGTGGGGCAGGAAAAGAGCTGCCTACTGTCATGAGTGTTACTATAGCAGAGATGGTTTGGGATGGAGTATTTAAGGAAGGGCAGTGGTAAAAGGGAAGCTCCTGCTTCTTCATCTTGTTCATCTCTTGAGAAAGCATTGACAAATACTCCCAAAGTGTATTCCTAAGAACTCCTCTCCTTCTGAAGATATGTATATGACTGTGCTTTTATGAAGAATAGAATGAAAAGTACCTCTAAGCCTCAGAAGTGAATATCTGTTCAGTTTGGAACAGAATATTCTGTGCTTGTATTTCCTTTTGCCTATTAGTTCTGTGCCATCTTACTGAGAAATATTGCTGTTTTTGATGGAAGAATAATGCCTGGCTACGTATTGCTGTGGCATGATCTTCCTTTATGTGGAATTAATTGCTCTTTTCTAACATTTCAATATGAGCATGGCTGCACTCCAACTATCTGCCTGTAGAAAAAGTAGCCAGGAAATAAAAACCGTCAGCTACTTATAATTCAGACCAAATGCTGACCATTCATAAATTTGCTTGCTCAGGCCTCTGGTGGGATGTGGTGTGGAGATGATGGAGAGTGCTTGATGCTGCCTTGGCCTTTTGTTTGCAGGAGGCCGGGTGCTGCAGATCGCGCGGGCCCGCGCGGCCGATGCTGGCAGATACGCGTGTGTGGCGGTCAACGAGGCCGGGCAGGACTCCATCCACTACAACGTCCGAGTGCTCTGTGAGCTCCCCTTCCCCTCTGAGTGCCCTAAAAAGGGTTCTGTGCAAAATAACCAACCGTTACAGCCCGGGAGTTCCTAGTGTTTTTAATGTGTGTTTGTAAGCAATGACGTTAATGTGTTTAGGGTGCTGGAGCTGTACTGATTTGTGTGAACAGAGTGTTGATGGTTTTAGTTCCATGTGTGTAGGTCATTGTTATAGGAACTCAGTTGTGTTACAGCTCTCACCATTCACCAGAAAGAAAAGCATAGGTAAAAATCCAGGTTTTATCTTTGTATCTCTTGTTCTCTCCTCAGCTTCCCATTTGAGAATTGTGACCAAGACTTTTCTCTTTTTTTTGGCCATCATTTTCTGCAATTCCTGCAGAACTCCCAAAGCCTGAAGGGAACTGAAGATTTAGATTAATGAATGCATGCCACAACCATTTGGATGACCTTTTGTGTCTGTTGATGTGTCAGTGCTTTAGCCTTGGGTAACACTTTGCTTTTATGGCAGTGTTATACCACTGAAAATACTGATTTATTGTTACAAAGGGCTCCTGCCTTGGAAATTATCTTCTATTTTGATGGCAAAGAACACAGTGGAATATTTGGAAGACAGATTTTCACCTCTCTTTCTCTCTGTATGCTGTGAATAAGTGTAGTTCTGCTGCAGTCCTTGGAGGTAGGCTGAGTTGTTCCAGCTGAACTACTCATGGGATGGCTTTATCTGTCACTGGATTCACTGGAGGTTTCATTCTTTTCTCCTCAAACCCAGTCTAATCTCACAACCACCTGAGAGGTGCTGAGTGAGTGTTCTCCTCACTTTTGCTCCCTGCAGCTCCCCCATCCATCAGTGGGGCTGACGGGGACGTGCCTGAGGAGGTGACTGTGCTGGTGAGCAAGGAGGCAGCCATGGAGTGCATTCCCACTGGGAGCCCTTCCCCAAGGATCACCTGGCAGAAGGATGGCCAGCTTCTGGCAGAGGATGACAAACACACATTGCTGTCCAATGGAAGGAGGTTACAGGTAGTGTCATCTTTTTTGTAGTGGAAAAACTGGGGGTTGGCAACAAAAAACTGTCTGGTTTTGCAGAGTAAGAAGTATTCTCGTCTTCCTACGAGTTGCTGCAAATAGCACCTTAGGAGTTTATGTCCTTTGTTCCTGTCCCTCACCTGCTGCTTGTCACTCTCATGTAATTCCTCAGATCCAGCCATTTGTGGGATCATGCTATGAACCACATCAGTTGAAATCACTTGCTTTTAAATATTATTGACTTTAATATAGCAAATAGTGAAAACAGTGTATGCTGAAGAACTTCCCTTCCCATTGATGAATGAAATTGAATAAAACAGTGAAAGCAGAGAGCTGGGCTTAATCCTCTCCACTTGCTTCTTTCTCAGTGAGTTGTCTGTATATTAACTCCAAAGCCATATTTTGTCTTTTTTGCCTTAGATTTTGAATTCCCAAATAACAGATACTGGCAGGTATGTCTGCATTGCAGAAAACATAGCTGGAAGTGCCAAGAAGTATTTTAACCTCAATGTTCACGGTAAGTACTCTCATCCATAACTTTTGTCTTCTGTCAAATGCTGGTTCAGCTTGAGTGTGTTATTTTTAGCAGACTGCTCAGACCCCCTCAGCTTCATTCATGTGAGCCCTACTGGGTGTGATGGAGATTCTGACAGACCAGAACTCAAATATCACTTTAAAGTACCTTGAAAACATTTGGCTTTTGATACCACGTGGCTTTAGGTCCCCATACATGTTCCAGAAAGGTGGGAATTGTAATTGAGGGAGCCTTGTATGGTGGCTGTGTTCACCCAGTTGGAGTTGCTGAGCCCTGGAATCATGAATTACAAGTAGGTTGAATTATAGCCTGTTTTGATATATTCAGAAAATGCATTTTTTCAAAGAAATGAGTGATAGAAAGCATCAAAAAAGGTAGTTAGCTTGTAAAAGCTTGGGGTTTAGAAATGTGCCCTTTGAGGTTGCTTTCTGTTCTCTATTTTTGGTTTTTTTTGGTGGAGTTACAATAGGGTCAAAGTAAATGTTGGCTTTAGGTATCAGAAGTCTAAGAAAAATACAATCAAGGCATTTTTCATAAAACACTACATTTCCACTACGTCCCCTTCCCTCTCCCAATAACTTCAGAAAATCAAGACATCTCTAATTAACATTTCAGAGAAAACCCAGACTTCCCCTTCTATTTCTGCCCACTTTCAGCTTTCCATCCTGAAGAGAGAAGTAGTATCATTCCTACTAATTCTTCTGTACCATTCCATGTTTCAACCCAACAAGGAATACTGGCAGCTACAAGTTTTTCTGCTTTATCTGATAGAAAACAAGGGCTGTACTTTCTCCCATTTAAAGACAGTACCAGCATCCCAATAAAGTGAAGAGTCAGATTATTGCACCCAGAATAATTGAATTTTTTCCTCTGTCACACATGCAGCAAATTTACCTACTACATGGCGCAGATTTATGGCACTGTTTGCTACTCGGTAATGCACTTAGCCAAAAATAGTGTTATCATGGGAAGAATTTGCCCTAGAGTTGTTCTCTGAGAAATTATTTTCTGGTCAGACAGTGCAGTCTGCCCAGATTTCCTGATGTGTGAGTTTTGCATTTAAATCAAAATATTTCACTTTTCCTGACATTCGTGTTTAAATTTAAACTTCTGTCTTAAAAACATCTGGTTTTAGTGACTATGGCTGAATACTATTCTCTTAAAAGAAATATTTGCATGAAGTTTCAATTCTAACTCAACAGTATTAGCAACTTAGGTCTATTTTTCTTAATGCAGTTTCATTTGAAAAATTAGAGTGTAGCTGTTCAGGAAAAGACCACACAGGGTGAAGCACTAAGGAAAATGCATTATCAGTAAGCAGCAGGATCTGTGTTTTGTCAATGTCACAAAAAAGACTGTTTCCCTGCATTTTTGTGTTTCTAATAGAACTGCTCCCATAAATTTAAATAAAATACTGAAGATGATCTGAATAATAGAACAAATATAACGCCTTTTAAAACATAGGAAATAAGCACCCAGATTTAAAATAGTAGGGAATTAATAGGTAATTTTCATGCTGAGTGCTGTATTTGAGCCCCTGACTGTGACTTTATGCACATACAGATACACTTGCATAAGCAGATTACCTGTGGTACATTTGTGGGTGCTTTTTGCTGCAGAAATTGAAATCAACACTGCCACAATTTAAGCAAGTTCCATTAAAGACTGCTGAGATTTGGCCCTGCATTAAATTACCCACTGCCAATAATCACATCTGTGGAAGATGAACTGTAAAAGTAAATAAATATAAATAACTATCAAATGCCGTCACATCAGAATTCTCCACTTGCTCTAGTGAACCATTTTATCCTCTTTTTCAGGGAAATATTCTTCATTTATTCCAAGCTGAAAAATACAGACTGAATTCCCCATTTATATGGAATGCTCTTGTTTGTGCAGTGCCCAGAGGAGCCATAAAGTTGCCTTAATGACTGGTTTGTGTCACTCAAGTGGCAGCAAACAGCTGGAGCATTTCAGGGAGAGATGGGCCAAAATGCTTCAGTGTTTCTGTCTTTGAAGAGGAGGATTTCATGTGTTCTTTGGAATGATTTTTCCACCCAATAAAGCCAAGAACATGCTTTTGCCTTCCTCTTAAGTGTTTTATATATCCCCACAGCAAAAACATGGCAACTGGAGCTTGGGGGTTATTAAAAGGAAAAGATTTACAGTTCTTTCATTCTAAATCGTTCTTGTAGAAAGGTCACATGTCAAACTATTCTTGATTTAAAAATTCTGGGACTTATAAGCTTAAGGAATGCACCCCTTGGAGCAATGCTGCATGCCAGGATTTTCCAGTGCTTAGCTCACTGCTAAGCAACAGGTTTGTCTGGTTGGCAGAACCACTCTGAACTGTGTTGGGAGGAATAAGTTTGGGGTCTCTGTAGGTGGAAAATTGATTGTTCCAGAGAGAACAGGAGCAGCAAGGAATCAGGAAGAAGTGATAGTCATCCTACATATCCTGACAGTGGGAATTTGCTGTATCCTGCCTCACACAGCAAATGTCCATGAGCAGTGTTAGAAAATTGGCAGTGCATTGTCAGGATCTCGTGTAGGTTCACTAGCCCTCCCAAGCGGCCAGCACAGAAGGACTGCAAATGGAGTAATTGACATTGTTGTGAAGTACAGGAGCAGGAATGACCATTAGATTGTTTCAGTCTCATTTGCAGATGCATCCAAAGAGCAGTAGATCCATTCATAGGATGTGAAAGATTTTTGCAACCTGGCTCTTTGGCAAAATGCAGCAATTCAGCTTTAATATAGTAAATCATGATCTTGTGGGAAATCCTTTGCTGATGCAGTAATAGGTGCTATTAATGTATTTCTCTCTCCACAGTTCCTCCAAGTGTTGTTGGGACTAACCCTGAGAATCTGACCGTGGTGGTGAATAATTTCATCTCTCTGACTTGTGAGGTCACAGGCTTTCCACCTCCTGATCTCATCTGGCTCAAGAATGGAAAGCCTATCAGTTCAAATTCCAACACTTTTATTGTGCCTGGTGAGGAATCTCAGCTATTCTGCAGCCTTTGGGCTCAGCTTCTGTCTGGTTTGTCCCGACAGGGCCCATGGCCACTCTTGGTGGAGCACAGTGCCTGTGCTCAGCCTGTTACACCTGCATTCTAAACCAGCCTTTGGGGTTGGCACAGTCAGCACAGAGCAAACCTCCAGTCTTCTCTCCTCGCTCCAGGTGCTCGGACACTGCAGATTCCCCGAGCCAGGCTGTTGGATGGTGGTGAATACACTTGTACTGCCAGGAACCAAGCTGGGGAAAGTCAGAAGAAGAGCTTCCTAACTGTCCTTGGTTTGTGTTTTACTATTTTCTGAAATAGTATTTGTTGCTTGGGAAGTGTGGGGAGGTTTATCTGCGTTATGGGGTTGTTTGAGCACAATGCAGAGCTGACTGTGGGCTCCCTCCCCAGTGCCCCCGAGCATCAAGGCGCAGGGGGGAGCGTCGGTGACGGCGCTGACCGTGCGCGTGGGCACCCCGGTGACCCTGGGCTGCGAGTCCAACGCCATCCCTGCCCCCGTCATCACCTGGTACAAGAACGGCCGCCTCCTCCCCGACTCTGCTGCCCTGGAGGTCCTGGCAGACGGACAGACCCTGCGGATAAAGGCTGCAGAGGTGGGCCAGGCTGGGGGGAGGCTGCATCTGCCGCTGCTCTGCCACTGCCAAGCAATTCTTCCACTCTTTAGTGGTGTGTTTTACTTGCTGTACATGGGACATGTGTTTCCTGGAGGCTTTTCATCCTGTGAGAAGCACTTTGAGTTGGCAGAGGCACAGGTTGTTAATGTCTCTGAACTGTAGCATGAAAATAAGAATCCATAATGATTTCTTTTAAAACTTGTTTTTGTTTCAGGTTTCTGACACAGGACAGTATGTGTGCAAAGCCATAAATATTGCGGGACGAGATGATAAAAATTTCCATCTCAATGTTTATGGTAAGCACCCTCTGCATCATCTACAATAGTTTTTATAATAACACAAACTTAGCAGATTAGGCACTTCCAAATCCATTTACATAACATTCTTACTGCTTCCATTCCATTCTTAGTGCCTCCAAGTATAGAGGGCCCTGAGCAAGAGCTGGTCACTGAATCCATCAGTATACCTGTCACCTTTGTGTGTGATGCTACTGGAATTCCTCCACCCACGTTAGTGTGGCTTAAGAATGGAAAACCTATAGGTAACATTTCTCATGCTTTTCACTCCTCTTCTTCCCCTCTTTGAGGCACCACTTTGCTGTTTGCTTTCTGGTTTGTGTTTCTTCTTTATTTGTCTCTAGACATTTATGAGAACTGATTGGAATCTTTGTTTAGAAACTTTGATGGAACAATTTCTCCCAAAAGAGACATTTGCTCCCTGTAGCTGGTTTGGAATGATGACTTGTTTATGTATTTCAGAAAACTTGGATTCCCTTGAAGTTCATATTTTATCTGCTGGAAGCAAGCTTCAGATCGCTCGCTCTCAGCTCTTGGACAGTGGCACCTACACGTGTATTGCCTCCAATCCAGAGGGGAAAGCTCAGAAATCCTATGTGCTTTCCATCCAAGGTAAGGGATGGCGGAGGATGGAAGGAACACAGCTAATGGAACATCGGGTAAATGTGACACTGTCTGTGCTGGGGACACTGAGATCACATAACCACATAGAAAAGTGGAGAATTTGAACTGTTACTTTTGTAATCAGAGGGGAGAGTGGTTGGAGAATTCAATACTTCTAGTCCAGAATTTGCGTGGAAAAGAATATCCTTAAGCCCTGACTGTGGAACTTGAACAGAGTTCTGCAGTTTGTGTGTGTGTGTCTGCTGCTGGTCACATCCTTCCTCCTGCTGAGCACTGGAGCTGCCTTGGTTGGTTGTGGAGCAGCACACAGAGATGATTCAGGAGCAGTAGTACCTGTTGTGCCATGGCAGGAGTTAGCAAAGACCTACTGCCAGAATTTCCTTAGGAATACTTTCCCCACCCGCATCTCAAATCACAAACCCTTATTTGTTATGGAATTGCCTCCTGCCTTGCTGTGAATCACCCTTAATCTGCAACTGTTGTGTTTTCCTCTGTTCCTAATGACTCATCCCCACTAATTGCACTGGTGTACCCCTGCCTGCCAATTTCTTCCCAAGTTTAGGAATGGAATGTTAAGCTGGTTGTTTGATCAAATGTGTCTGAAATTGCTTGAAATGCTCAGAACTTATTAGTGGAACTGACAGTCTTGACTTCATGGATAGCAGGACTTTCTTCCTTGTTCCTTGGGAATGCAGGCTGGAAATGGCTTTGATTTGGATGGAATTAGGGTGGCTGTTCACAGGGCTATGATGGTGTTGGGTGCAGAATCCAAGACTGGTTTGGGCTAGAAGGGACCTGCCATGAGCTGGGACACCTTCCACTATCCAAACCCCGTCCAGCCTGGCCTTGGACACTTCCATGGGTCCAGGGGCAGCCACAGCTGCTGAGAGCCTGCCCCAGGTGCTGTACTAAGCCCTGGTGCCCATGAGCTACTGCAGTGAGGCTTTTTCTAGTTCAGGTTACATTTCTTGCTGCTGAATCTCATCCTTCTGTGGTGCATTTCCAGTTCCTCCCAGTATTGCTGGCTCTGAGATGCCGAGCGAGGTCAGTGTCCTCCTGGGAGAGAGTGTCCAGCTGCTCTGCAATGCCACTGGAGTGCCCTCCCCGGATGTGCAGTGGCTGAAGGATGGAAAAACAGTTGCCAGCGATGATTTACAGAGGATAAGGCAAGAAAAGCTAGCAGACACTGCATTCTCTTCAATAATTTTAAGGGCCCTAAGGGGAGAATATGAGGAGAGTCTGAACTGGAGCTTAGCCAGGTTAAGAACATCATCTCCCTCCTCAGCTTCTATAAATTAAGTTTAATTTGTTAGTCCTTTGATTTTTAAAAATTTCATTTTCTTAACAGAGATAAGTTCATGATATTTATGTCTTTCTCAGTTAATGAATTCCATAAATATTTATTCGCTTCATGAAAGTTTATTAAGGTCATTTAGTTCCTTTGGAGGGGAAAGGCATGGAGGCATGGAAGTATTTCACTTAAAGCTTATCATTATGGGTCCTTCAGAAGCCTGGCTGGAGTTGAATCTTAAAACCAAGTTAAACAGGACATGTCTAGGAAAAACTTCTTAGCCTGTCTCTAACAGAAATATTTTGCAAAACGCAATGCTTCTCTCATCAAGCTCCCAGGAAGATAGAGGTAGTTACTGAAGTGTCCAGAGCAGATTGTTTATTTGCTAGGTCAGAGGAACAGTAAACAAACTCCCTGTGCTTTGTGATGGTCCTTGTAGAGTGACTCCAGATGGCAGCACATTAAACATCTCCAGAGCTCTCACCTCAGACACCGGAAAATACACTTGTGTGGCTACAAACCCTGCAGGAGAGGAGGACAGGATTTTCAACCTGAATGTGTATGGTGAGTTCTGCCAGATGTGAAACCCAAGCCTGCTCCATAATCCATCCCTGGGAGTGTTCCCAAGGGAGAGCCCAGGGAGGAATGCCTGTCTGCAGTGGAATCCTGCATGCACATGTTTCCAATTGCCTCTGCTGTAGATATTACACAGGATGCTCTGTCAATGACAAAAGGGTTGAAATTGCTGGTAAATGTGTTTTGGGATAAACAGGAATTAATTCTTGGGTGGATTTCATAATAGAGGGATTCTGCTTGTGGTGATTTTTTTATTTCTTGTGGGGAAGATTATAGTTGGGCTGATTTCCTGTGACTCTGCTGTTTTGTTGTATTATCTTCCCTAATTCCAATCAAAGCACATCAGCCATGAGCAGAGTGGTATGAAGGGAGCTGATAGTTAAAGGTCCCGAGAGTTTAAAAATGAGGGAGTGTTGGAGGAAATTGCACAGTTTGACATCCAGTGGCTAGTGAGTGTAATCCTTCAGCAGCATAGAGAGTGGATATTTTAAGTTGTGGAAAATGTGGTCATTAAGTGGAGGGAGGAGAGGAGAGTTCTGCCCAGGCAGGGTTTCTCTGCAGGGTAGGTGTCTGTCCCCCTTACACAGACTCACAGACACGAGCAGGGCAGTAAGAGATGACCTCTGGTATCATAAAAGACAGTGCTGAATGATCACAGCACATCTTTTTGGCACAGAATGGCTCTGCACAACAGCAGGGAGTTTGTGCTCAGTTTGCATTGGCTGAAGTTCAAGCAATAACCAACTTAAAAGTCTTGTTGGTGTCACTGTCACAGTGAGTGATGGGATTCTAACTGAGCCAGTGCCTGGAGCTGCACCTGGCTGGGCTTCTTTACATGGTGAACCCCCCAAGGCTGTGGCTTTCCCCTCTAGCCCCAAAGAGCCCCAAAGCAGCAATTTGTGTCATTATCCAGAATACTTACCTAGGCATTCTGAACTTTCTCCATTCAAGAATGAAATTAGCAGATGCATCCAGACACCAATAAATTAACTTTCCTCCTCTGTGATTTCACTGTATTATAGATTTATTGAAGGCCATGAATTTGAGTGGGCCCTTCTGGATGGGTTCAGCCCATCCCTTCCTGCACTGTCCTTCTCTCCTCAGGAACTTCAGGCCCTGAGCTATGTCTTACTTGCTGCAGGCTGGCAAATCAAAGAGAAGTCTGCTGTCATTATACGGTGCCTCTGATTTGAAATATATAAATGGATGATTTTTGGTGCTCAATATTATTGTCTGAGGATTTACTCTAACAGAAATTGGATCCTCTTACTGAATTGCCAGTGGGGTATTAGGGGCAGGATTTCCTGCAGGGTGAAATGGTTTCAAGAGCCTGTTTTAATACATTCCTTTCCATCATCTACAAAATGCAGTTCCTCCAACAATAGCCAATAGTAAAGATGAAGCAGAGGAGCTCACTGCCCTTTTGGACACCTCCCTAAATATTGAATGTGCTGCTGCTGGCACACCCCCACCACAGCTCCACTGGCTGAAGAATGGCCTTCCTCTGTCTGTCTCCTCCCAGATCAAGATCCTCTCAGCTGGGCAGATCCTCAGGTTGGTTTTCTTTTCTTTTAACTGGCTGACTTTCTGTTCTTTTTTGCGGTACCAGCATAATTCTGCTGTATTTTTGGAAGCAAGAGTAAAATTTGATCCAAACCACCCATAATAAAGGTAATGTGTTCCATGTATTCCATTTATAGCTTGCTTTAATTGATTTTTCCTTAGGCTTACCCGAGTGCAGATATCTGATACTGGAGTGTACACTTGTGTAGCATCTAACAGGGCTGGAGTGCACAACAAACATTACAACCTGCAAGTTTTGGGTGAGTGTCTCTGAAATGTTTTATGTAAATAATCTTAATTCTTGATTTCTTAAACCTACTCTTTAGTTTTCTTTCTCACCAACACCTTATTGGAGACAGCCACAAGTATATCTTAGAAATGATCACTGGGAAAATACTAACTTTTTAAAGTGTTGAGGTTTTCCTAAATGGGAAGTGTTTTAACACTAGAAAATCCTTACTTGAATTGTTACTCATAACCATAAAATCACAGAGTGGTTTGACTTGGAAGGGACCTTAAAGCTCATCTAGTTCCAACTCCCATAATGTGTCACAAGTGTTTTTTAGAAACAGTAATATTCAATTTGTAAGGAAAGTTTAGCACAGCTATGTAAGTGGGGAAGTGCAGAAGGGCAGCTTGTTCCATCTGTTCTGTGCCTGGAATACCCCTGTGCTGGATGTGACAGAGCTCTGTCCCTGTGCTGTGTGTGACTGAGATATATCCCCACAGTGCCTCTCCTGTGTGTGACTGAGCTCTGTCCCCCTGTCCCATGTGTGACTGAGTTCTGTCCCTGTCCCGTGTGTGACTGAGCTCTGTCCCCCTGTCCCTGTCCCATGTGCATCTGAGCTCTGTCCCCTGTCCCTGTCCCGTGTGTGACTGAGCTCTGTCCCCTGTCCCTGTCCCATGTGTGACTGAGTTCTGTCCCTGCAGTGCCCCTCTCCTGTGTGTGACTGAGCTGTGTCCCCACAGTGCCGCCCAGCCTGGACAACGCCGGGGGCTCGGAGGAGGTGCTGGTGCTGCGGGGTGACACGGCCGTGCTGGGCTGTGTGAGCGATGGCTCCCCTGTCCCCAGCGTGTCGTGGCTCAAGGATGGCCTGGCCCTGCCCCCCGGGACCCGCCTGAGCTCCGGCAGGCGCGGGATGGTGCTGCAGGTGCTGGGGGCAGAGCCTGCAGACACGGGCAGATACACCTGTGTGGCCTCCAACACTGCTGGGCACAGCAGCAAGCACTTCGTCCTCAAGGTGCTGGGTGAGTGCTCACCTGTCAGCATGACACTTTAAACACCTCCAGGGATAAGGAGCGTTTCCACAGGCTCACAGAATCACAGAGCGGTTTGGGTTGGGAGGGACCTTAAAGCCCATCCAGTTTCACCCCCTGAATGAGCAGGGACGCCTTCCACTAGCCCAGGTTGCTGCAAGCCCTGTCCAGCCTGGTCATTTTTATAATGATAAATGAGAGGAATAAGGAAATGAAAGATACCTAAAGATGTGTGAATGTGCAATTACACTATGTATTTCCCAAGTACTGAAATGTGCTGTAATTCATATAATTATATGCTATAAATTAGTAACTTTGCTCAGCAGAAATTTGGCTTGATAGGGAGATGCACAGCTGAAAGCACAACAGTTAAAAGGCTGATAAATATATTTGCTGAAAGTATATAATTTTATCTGTATTTTTAAAAATTTTTTCTAAGTAATAAAATATGCAAATTATTAGGCAAAATTAGATAGAAATTACCTGAGTTCCTCAGTAAGTTCATGATACATTCAGAAATAATTCCATGTAGACTAATGTTACAGACTCTACCCACAAGATCAGTCTGTTTTTACAGGTGTTTTGAGTCCATAAAGAACTGGAATGTTTTTCCTTCTGCAGAGCCTCCTCATATCAATGGTTCAGATGAACCAGAAGAGCTCTCTGTCATTGTTAACAACCCACTTGAACTTCTCTGCATCTCCTCTGGCATCCCAGTGCCCAAAATCTCATGGATGAAGGATGGGCGCCCACTGCTGCAGACTGACAATATTCATGTGCTAAGAGAAGCCCTCCGAATAACCAGTGCTCAGGTAGAGTGTTTGTTTCAAAATAGGCTCAGTTCTGCAATCCCTAAAATGGTTCCTACCTTAGGACCATCCTCAGAGGTGTCCTAAAAACCCCTGAAATTCACCCACCTGCATTTGTGGTTAGAGAAGGGCCCAGGTCAAAGAACCTTTAAAAACCTGCATCAATAACCTAAGGCTGGGTCCAGCTGTGGATGCCCAGGTGAATTTCCCCAGAGAGAAGTGAGATAAAGCTTGGGATTGATTGCTGCTTGTTTTGTTTTTGTTTGTAAAAGAAACACTTCTGGGCTGTACAATGAGGAGTTCATAGGAAGGAGAAGATGTTAATGACTGTGTGCGCAAAAGGATTTCCTCAGTACCCAAACCTGAGCCTTCCTTAGGTGGATCCCTGTAGCCAGTTCCATCTTCAGTGCTGGATACACATTATCCAGTGAGATTTTAGGGAGTCCTGCAACTCCTGAGCTATCTCTGAATAACCCCATCAAAGCGAAATAAAGAAGTATTCAACAACTCCATTACTTTCTTTCCAGGTGTTCTGTGTCTCCTGTGCTTGTGTTCTAGTGCTGCCTGTTGTATGTTGTTACTGTGTTTGTATTTCTTGGTTTTGCTGAATTTTTCTCATAATCTGGAGTTTGTGCTGAAATTGTTCCTGTGTTTCCAGGTGGAGGACACAGGAAGATACACATGTTTAGCATCTAGCCCGGCAGGAGATGATGACAAGGAGTATTTAGTACGAGTGCACGGTAAGTTTAATTTAGGAAAAAAAAATTTCCTCAAATTGTAAACTGCAAAGGTACATGTCATCATCTCAGGTAACAAACACATATTCCTAAAGATGAAGTATTCTGTGATATGATCATAATAGTGTTTCTCATTAAAGATGGTTATTCTGAATGTGATACACAGTGTGGTCTTTGTCAGGGTCCCCAGGATGAGGGAAGAGATGAATCTGACTCCATGTCTCAGAAGGCTGATTTATTATGATATGATATGATATGATATTATATTAATGCTATACTAAAACTATGCTAAAGAAAGAGAAAGGATACATCAGAAAGCTTAACAAGAATGATAAAGAAAAATCCATGACTCCTCAGAGCCTCGACACTGAGGCTGAGCTGGACCATGATTGGTCATTAAATTAGAACAATTCACATGGAACCAATCAAACATTCACCTGTTGGTAAACAATGTCAAAGCCACATTTCAAAGCAGCAAACGCAGGAGCAGCAATCAGATAATTCTTGTTTTCATTCCTCTCTGAGGCTTCTCACCTTCCCAGGAGAAAATCCTGGGCAAAGAGGATTTTTCAGAAAATATCATGGTGACAACACAATAAGAAGGGAGGTTCCACCTGATTTGTGTTACAATTCCAAGTCTTATTTTGAATATCCAAGAAGCTCACAGATGTCAGTATTGGCTGGATCAAGTTTACTATGCTCGCTCTACAGACATGTGAAATATACTGCTATATTTAACACAGGTATTGAGAGGAAAAACTAATTAATGATACCACAGCTTTGCATTTATTTTAAACTTGAGATAAACTGGAAAATTTCAATCAGTATTTTTCTTGACAGTTCATATGTGTGGTGTTGATTTTGTTCTCTGTGTTTTGTCCCAGTTCCCCCCAACATCGCCGGTACTGGAGGGCCCCAGGAGCTGGCGGTGCTGCAGAACAGCCAGGCTATTCTGGAGTGCAGGTCGGACGCTGTGCCCCCTCCCACCATCTCCTGGCTGAAGAATGGAGAGCTGCTGGAGGTACTGAGCTGCCAGCCTTGGTGCTGGCCTTCTGCTCGCTGCATTGTCACAGCAGTGCTCCAGGTGTCCTGCTCTGCTCACGCAGCCCTCAGCCCGAGTCACATACCCCCAGCTCAGAGCAGCTGGGTAGCCCCAGTGCCTGCAGTCAGCCCCAATGAGCCCCCAGAGCCAGTGGGTGGAGTGGCCATCCCGCTGTTACTTGTTCTTTTTTCCTTTAGGGGGATCCCTTGCTCCTCCTGGATCCTCTGAGCAATGCTAGAAGCCTTCGGTAAACTCCTGAATGGCTTCCCAGGAAAGGTAGCTGAGACAAGACTGCACTCTATGTTTCCTTTGGCTATATTATGCATCCTCCTACTCTAGTAGCATTTAGAAAGGAATTGAAGTTCTTTAAAAGAAAATGGGTTTTGTACCAAGTGCATCTTTCCCGCTCAGAATTCCATAGTGCCATGGCAAGGCAGAGAGTCTTTGCTGGTTGAGAGACAATTAATAAGGTGAGGATGGTTTATAAGAAAAGAAATTTTTCTTTTCCATCCTTGGGACCACTCACAGAACAGGTCCTTCTTAGCTGAACATTAAGGTTCAGTTATTAATTAAAAATTTTCTCTCAACCTTTGTTCATTAATAAAGAAGAAACAAAATACAGATTATGAATTTTCTCCTTTATCTGTGATCCATCACTAAATCTTCACCCAAGGTTTTGCTTGTTTGCTTTCCTCTGACATATCATTCCTCAGACTCTTTCTCTGTGGTTGATTTAGAAGAATTAAATGTAACTGGAAGAAGGATCTGGTGGGTAAACATGTCTTAAAAAGTGCTGCTAGGGACCATGATGTTAATATAGCCCAGGAACCAACTGGAAACAAATTTAAAAGGACCATTCTACTTCTGGACAGTTAATTCTCTAATTGGGTGGTGAGGTTTTTAAATGAAAACAAAATTGAACAAAGCTTGGAAATTAAATACATGAATGCTTTTTGCCTTGGCCTTCATTGGAAAGCTTGTGTTTGGAAAGCAGTGCTTAGGGAACATAAACCATGAAAAGCAGCTCCTGTTAGAAATATTCACCAGAAAACAAAAGTAGAGGAACATTGTGACAGCCAGAGATGCTCAGATGGTAACCTGGGAATTATCTTTGCACTGTTAGTTCTCCTCCTGCCTCATGAACTCATGTCAGAATGTGAGGGCTGAAGCTTCAAAGCCCATCCAGTCCCACCCACTGCCATGGGCAGGGACACCTTCCCCTATCCCAGGTTTCTCCAAGCCCCATCCAACCTGACCTTGGACACTTCCTGGGGGATCCAGGGACAGCCACAGCTTCTCTGGGCACCCTGTGCCAGGGCCTGCCCACCCATGAGCTCATATGGTAGACATCAGGAGAAATCAATATTCTCCCCAGTGTCCAGTTGCTTTCTCAGCCCCAAAGAAATGTAACAGCTGACTAATCCTGAGCAGCTGGAAATGGGTGTTCCTGGGTGTGGGAGGAAAGGTGAGGAGCTCCTTGGCAGATCATGCTCCTTGCCTGGAGAAGTGGAGGTGTCACAGTGACAGGAGAGGGCTGGAGAAAGGCAGGTTCTCAGCCTGCAGTGTTATTTCAATTCAAATATCACTGGTTGTGTGAAGCAGCTTTGTGGAGGTTGTCATTCCTCCTGCTTTTGTTGTCTTCCACTGGGCAGATTTTGAGGTGAGGCCTGCCCTAGTCCATCTCTGGGTGCTGAGTGATGGAATTGTGCAGCAGAGCTATGGAAAGATCTGGCCTCCACCAGCTTTGAAGTTGTGGCACTCTTGAGGGATTTTGGAAATGCACATTGAGACTTAAGAATAGAAGCCTCCTGGCCTAAACTGGCTTTTTTCAAACACTAAAATACTTTCTGAGTTTGTATTTTTTTTCCCAACATGAGTTTTCTGGCTTACTTTGAGTAGAGCCTAAGGATTAAGTTATAGCTTCATCCTCTGTCTTCTGTTATCTCTAGATTTCTGTGTTTAGAAACAATCCCACAGGTTGTGTTCTCAACAGGAAAGGCCAGTGATAGCCCAGAATCTGCCAGTAACCCACCCTGGTGGTGACTTGTGTCACCTGAGAGCTCCAGCCCTGCACTGCAGCCTTGGAGCTGGTGCCTGGGTTGAGAGCAGAGTACCAGGGTGCTCGTGCAGAGCCAGAGGAGTTTCATCTCTCTGGGGTGCCCTTCTCAGACCCTCTACCCAGAAGAGTAGAAGGAAATGTCAGCTTTAGTTCCAGAGGGTAGGTAGCACATACTGGAAAAGCTGCATTTGTACTCTTTTTCCTGCTGGTTTTTGTCCAGTCAGGTTTCTGAGCACTCGTAGCTGATGTTGCTGCCAGTGATTGATGCAGACACAACCCAGGCTGGGTGTGGTGAAGCTCTCACTGAACTGGCTCCTGGCAGGGGCTGTGGAGTCACTGCAGGGTTGGGAAGAGGGGCAGCCTGTGCCCAGGACTGCTGGCTGGTGAACTCCTGGCTGGTAAACTGAGCTGGCTAAGCCTGTGCTGCCTCCCAGCTGAGCCAGACTGTGATGCTGGAAGTGTAGAGAAACTTTGATTCCTTCTGCCTGTAGTGTGCATAGATAACAAGATAAATGAAATTAATCATGTGCTATTAAGTGCCCCTTTCTATAAAAGCTCCAAAGCCCTTTGGCTCTGTAACAGCTGCCTTCTTCAGGCACAAGCCTCACTAGGGGTTTCAATGGAGAACCAGTAGGCAATGCTAAGATTTAAAAGCTTTCTTCACCCTTTTCTCTTCAGGCATGTAAAGGCAGGAGTGAGCTCAGTCCCTGGTTCATTGGTGCCCTTCTCTGCTGGCTGTTAGTGCTGTGCAGTGCAGATGTTCTGTGCAGAGGGGCCAGCAGTGAAGGACTAAAGCCCTGCCTGTGTCTGTGTGCCCGCAGGGAGGGCCCCGGCTGCGGATCCTGTCCAGCGGGAGGTACCTGCAGATCAACAACGCCGAGCTGGGGGACACTGCCAGATACACCTGTGTGGCCAGGAACGTGGCAGGGGAGACCACCAGGGAGTTCCTGCTGGCAGTGCACGGTAACCTCGGGCAACCTTGGGCTTTGCAGCAGCTCAGGCAGCAGGAACTGAGCATTTGTGGTCACTTTGCAGCCATGTGTTGGCCTCTCAGGCCATGCCCAAACTGTAGGGCCATGTGCATGGCCTCATGTCCCACTGCTGAGCCCACAGCTGGCCCCAGACTAAGTGACCTACTGGGCACTTGCAATGGCTCACTCTCCATCTGTCTGTGCTTCCTGGATGCAGAGGCTGCATCCAGACATCATCCTGACAGGGAGTCAGGATACATCCAGAGTGAACACCCATATCCACTGATATCACATATCAGTGAACACTGTCAAATGCTCTTGAACAAACCCAGAGCAATTCTTTGAAGCATTTGATTGGCACCCTGGGGACAAGGTTTCACAGCTGGCTTGAGAGTTGTGGCAGCTTCTCTGCACCTGCAGAGGACAGGGCTTGAGGGGCCTTATGCTTGATACTTGTCCTGTGCTACCATAGCCCTGAACTCCATTTTAAACCTTTTTATTTTCTCACCTCTAGTCTGATGAGAAGTTATTCTACTCACGTGACTGGAAGGAATTTTTCCCCCTTTTTCTGTTCTGTTTCCAGCCCAGTCACATGGGCCCTGCCTTACCCTGTGCCCCCAGTGACTGGCCTTACCTGGTCCAGCTAAAGTCCTTTTTTCTCCTTAGTGTGTAATCAGGAAGCAAGGATATCCCCACAGCCTTAGCTTGCTGAATTCCATGTGCTGAACTCATGCTGTTTTAGCTCAGTGGTACCCTTTGCAGTAACTTGCAGAGCTCACCTTTGCAATGCATTTCAGCTAAAATTTCTTTCTCCTTTCCTGCTGCACCGTGGCAATTACCATCACCCAGAATGGTAAGAAACTTGTTCCTGTCTTTGCAGTGAGCCCAGACCCACTGCTGCAGCTCTTGTCATGTGCTCAGTTTCAATCACTGCAATGTAGAGTTACTTCTTTGTGTCATCAGCAGTTCTGCCTTGCAGTGGCTCCCACGATCCGGAGCAGCCCCCAGACTGTCATGGTGCACATCAACACCTCTGCCTTGCTGGAGTGTGCTGCAGAAGGAGTTCCAGCCCCCAGGATCACCTGGAGGAAGGATGGGGCTGTTTTTACTGGAAACAATTCCAGGTATTGTTCAGAATTTTAGCATAAATATTCTTCATTGCTACTTAAGAATGTATTTATTACAGAAAATTAAATTGTTCTAGAGAAAAGTAGCAGCACCTAAGATTGCACCTTTTTGTTGTTAAGAAAGATAAAAAAAGCCTTTGGCAACCAAATATAATTATTCTGACATTAGAGACTTTGAAGAGTGTGGAGATGTGGAAGATCTTTAGATTTTTATACATACACAGAGTTTTGGGATGAAGCCGAGCAATTTAATGCTGACCAAAAGCTATTCCGTATTTTCTAATACAGGAAGATTTTTATACATGTTTTAGTACCAACTGTTATTATAGTGAATGGTTTCTGTCTCCTGACTGTTTTAGAAGGAATAAGTTTGGCATTTTCTAGAACTGAGCAAACACTAAGCAATTCTGTTGTATTGCAAAGAAAAAGTACAGGCATTAAGATTTTTAAGGTTAAATGAGAAACCAAAACAAAAGGGGATTGGCTGTTTTCTGTAAATCCAGTATCACTTATGTGACATCACCATGTCAGCCAGATTTCATCATTTCTTTGGGAAATGCATGTTCTGGGAAAGAATGAAATCAGTGAGAAAACTGTGCCCAAATTAATGCATGTTTGATTTGGGCCCTTGGTTGTGTGCCCTGAGTCATCTCTTGTGTGCTCTGGCAGGGTGTCCTGTGGATGGCTGGTGGGCAGCCCCATTTGCTGTGTTGCAGGTATTTGGTGCTGGAGGATGGCTCCCTGCACATCCCCTGGGCTCAGGTGGCTGACACGGGCAGATTCGTGTGCATGGCCACCAACGCCGCGGGCAGCGAGCGCCAGCGCCTCGACCTGCATGTCCTCGGTAGGGCAGCCAGTCCACAGGCTGCAGGCTGCTGCTGACACAGGCAGTCTCACTTAGCTGCTCTGGTTAAAGAAAAAGGGGAGAAATAGTTGGAAAGTCCCAGCTTTACAGGGGTGGGGCAACTGAGAGGTATTTTAAAAGGTGTTATTCCACTATCAGGCTCATTGAAGGGTGAGACATAAAAGATGTAAAACTTAACACCATTCTATCAGAAGCCAACCTATTTCCATTCCTATTTCCTATAAGGTTACAATACCTTATAAATGTTTTTCAGCCAGTTACCTTTAGCACACAGGGCTGCTGATACTTCTAACACCAATCACCTATTATTTTACCCCACATGGTCTTCCTACAATGCATCTTTCACAGCTCTAATTCTCTAAAATATCTGGTCTTTTTGCAAGGCCATTTTTTGAAACTTGTTTCTAGTTCAGTCTCTCAACAATATCATCTCTGTTTCATGGCCTCTCTAAGTCAGCACACCCTATCTCAGAGTTTGCATACAAATGTACAAGACCATGTAAACTTTCAGTCAGGTTTTTGAGAATCCTTTACAAATCCATTTCTCACAAGAAATGTGTGTATATATATATATATATACATACACACACGCATATACATGTTCTAAATAATTATGCTTTGTTTCTTCTTAGTTCCTCCAACTATTGCTCCTGGGCAGACGAATATCACAGTTACTGTAAATGTGCAAACCACTTTGCCTTGTGAAGCCACTGGAATTCCCAGACCAGCAATTAGCTGGAAAAAGAATGGACATCCACTTAGTGTTGATCAGAACCAGAATACATACAGGTGAGAGGCGTTTTCTTTTTCATTGTGGGTTTCAAGTTTTCAGGGATGATTTTGGGACTTGAAAAATCTATCTGTGCTTAAATGCTACATTGCCAAGCCAGCAAATGCAATGTGCTGATTACCTGAGAAGGAAAGAAGTATTTCAATGGCTTTTACTTTCTTTTTCCTTTATTCAGACTTCTGTCTTCAGGTTCCTTAGTAATCATTTCTCCCACTGTGGATGACACTGCTGTCTATGAGTGCTTTGTGTCAAATGATGCAGGAGAAGATCAAAGGACGATTGATCTCACTGTTCAAGGTAGAGAGGATATTGCTGTTACGTGTGTGTGGCACCCAGAACTTCTTTGGGGTGTTCTGGTGTTGAGATGAGATTTTTATTTCATTCCTCTTTGATGCTCGTATCCATAACTCTCTGGTATTTCAGGAATTTGTAACAAATGAATGTGGGTGAATAACCTTTGCCCTGCTCTTGGTTTTCAGTGCCCCCATCCATAGCTGATGAAGCCACAGAGCTCCTGGTGACAAAGCTCTCTCCAGTTGTGGTTTCCTGCACCGCCTCTGGTGTTCCCATCCCCTCAGTTCATTGGACCAAAAATGGCATCAAGTTGCTTCCCAGAGGAGATGGCTACAGAATTCTCTCTTCAGGTAATGTGCTACAGGAAACCAGTGCAATCAAGCACATCCATAAGTAATGAATTACAGAAATGCTAACAATCCCCCAGAGATTCCCTCTCTGATGGCTTGGAATGAAATGAGGGATGCTGTAAGGGAGCACCCGTGCCTGGAGGATGCTCTGCATGTTGTGGTGCTCTCTCTGCCCCAGGAGCTGTGGAGATCCCCTCTGCCCAGCTGGCCCATGGGGGCAGGTACACCTGCGTGGCCCGGAACGCCGCGGGCTCTGCCCACAGGCACGTCACTCTGCACGTGCAGGGTAAGCTGGGGGCTGATGAGCAAGGCTGTTCTGGCAGCCAGCATTGCTACTTCAGCCTGCTCAGGTTGTGCAGTTTTAGTGCTCTTCTGTATTGTCCTAGCCTTGAATGTTTGCTTTTCCCTTTTTCTTTCATTCCACAGAGCCACCCGTGATCCAGGCCCAGCCGGGGGTGTTGGATGTCATTGTGAACAATCCCATTGTGCTGCCCTGTGAGGCCACGGGCACACCTCAGCCCGTGATCACGTGGCAGAAGGAGGGCATCAACATCATCACCACAGGTATCCTCCCAAAGCTTGGGACCCTGCCTGCTCCTGTGACACAGACACCCATTTTCTTTTCTCGAACTTGGGTTTCTCCTCTCCTCTGGTTCACCAAACCAGAAGTGTCATACTTCAATTATGTCTGTTTTAGGGAACAGTTACATGGTCCAGCCAAGTGGCAGTTTGCAGATTACCAGAGCAGCTGTGGAAGATGCTGGTACTTATATGTGTGTTGCTCAGAATCCAGCAGGCACTGCTCTGGGGAAGATCAAGCTGAAAGTTCAAGGTAAATCACCTTTTAAACTCCTCCTCTTGGTCCAGATACAATTCTGAATGATAGAAAGGGACCTGGTGCTTTCCTTGATGTGATGCTGAACAAAGCTCAGGAGGTTTATTCCCTTTAGTTCGATGTCTGCTTTAGGGTATGCTTTTACATTTATTTTCACCAATAACAAAAGAGTTCCTTGCTTCTTACAGCATCTAACTCTTTCAATAATTGTCATTGTTCCTTTCAGTTCCTCCTGTTATCAAGTCCCATGTGGAGGAATATGTTGTTGCTGTTGATCAGTCTGTCACTCTGCAGTGTGAGGCTGAAGGCTACCCTGGGCCAGAGATCAGCTGGCACAAGGATGGGCAGCAGATAACAGAGTCCATGAGAAGGAGAATGCTGAGCACAGGAGCTCTGCAGATCCTGTTTGTGCAGCCCGGGGACAGCGGCCGCTACACCTGCACAGCAATGAATCCTGCTGGATCCAGCACCTCCAGCACAGAGCTGGCTGTGCACGGTAAGGAGCTCTTCCTGGCAGGATGGGGGGCACTGCAACAGCTGCTCCAGACAGGCTGAGGACTCCCCACCCCTGGAAGTATCCAAGGCCTGGTTGGATGGGACTTGGAACAACCTGGGATAGTCCAAAGTGTTCCTGTGCATGGCAGGGAGTTGGAATGAGATGGCTTCTAAGGTCCCTCCCAGCCCAAACCATCCTGTGAATTTATGATAAATGGGATTGTAGGGAAATTATGTGTGTTATGACTGTGACCCCGCAGGGAGTAAGGAGCTAGGGATGTACAGGGGGGAGTTCAAGAAAACTGTGCTACTTAATATAGCGGAGTGTTACTAAGTTGTAATATTGGCAAGTTGCTTGAATCTCGGCACAGTCATTGATGGAAATGGACAATCCGGGATGTTCAGGCAAGGGATTGCCTCAGTCCAGTGTTGTGCTTGGATAATGCCCAGAGGAAATGTTTCTAATGACCTCCCCACAGTTCCACCCAGGATCCACAGCATGGATACGCAGTACGCGGTCACGGAGAGCTCCCAGGCTGTTCTGTCCTGTGTAGCTGAGGGGATCCCAGCACCAACAATTAACTGGAGGAAGGACAACATGCTGCTAAAGGACACAGTGGGAAAATATCAAACTGTGCCTGGTGGAGACCTCATTTTGGACAGTGTTGTGGTAAGCTCCCTGCATCTAAGCTATTACTGGAGACACGGCAGTGATAAGATCCACTTCTGGGTTAGTCATTGTTTTATTTTGATTTCTTGTTCTTAATGTTCCAAAATAATTACAGAAGTTTCATTTTCCACTGGGGAGTAAAATCTGTGAAGAATTTGTCGGTAAATCTTCAGGAAGGGTAAAAAGTGTTAGTCATCCTTCAAATTTAGAGATGTGGAAGAACTCAGCTGAGCATTTCAGCTGATTGCTTGCTCCAAGCTTTTCAAGATTATCTTACTGATAGAAGTGGCATGTGCTGTAGGATATATCCAAGCTGTAGGATATATCCCAGCTGAAATTTCCCCACCATGTTTCCTTCCAGCCCGAAGACTCAGGGAGTTATACCTGCATTGCCACCAACGCTGCTGGGGAGGACATGCACACGGTCACCCTGACAGTGCACGTGCTCCCAGCTTTCACTGAACTGCCTGGAGACGTAGCCTTGACCAAAGGAGAACAGCTCAGGTTAACCTGCAAAGCAACTGGGGTACCTGTCCCCAGAATAACATGGATCTTTAACAATAACATCATTCCAGGTGGGTCTCTGATGGCCATCTGGCTGCAGATTATTTTCCCCTGTGCAGCATTGCATTTTAGGGCAGGGAAGAAGAAAACTCTAGCTGGAATAAACTGTTAGTGATTGTGTGAGGAATAGCTTTAGTGTTATGCAGTTATGTAATTAAACAGCCTCTGAGACAGAGCTGTAAGGTGATTAAAAGATGATCCCTCTTCTGTAGCCAATAATGTAGTACATTAAAAACATTCCTATCTGATGGTATTTACTCAGCATCCAGCAATTGTTGCTCAAAATCATGGGGTAGCTGAAGTGAACTGGTGCATGTGGGCAAATGTCACAGCAGTGACTTTCTCTGCATTCCTGGAGTGTCTCAGGGATGCACAAGACCCCATGGCTGTGCTGCTGAGAGTGCACAGATCTGTGAACTGTGTATATTTCAATCCCTGCAATGACCCTTTCTTTCCCTGCTCTCCCTCCAGCACAGTACGACGATGTCAACGGGCACAGTGAGCTGCTCATCGAGAGGGTGTCCAAGGAGGACTCTGGGACTTACGTGTGCTCTGCAGAGAACACTGTGGGTTCCATCAAGGCCATTGGCTTTGTGTATGTCAAAGGTACATGAAATTCAGCAGTTGTGCTCGTTGCTGGACAGCTCCATGTAACCCACTGGGTTTGGATAGTGGAGTCAGAATGGAACGGGTGGGGAGGGACCTTAAACCTCCTCCAGTGCCATCCCTGCCCATGGGCAGGGACACGTCCACTAGGCCAGGCTGCTCCAGGCCCCATCCAACCTGAGCTTGGACACTTCCAGGGATCCAGGGGCAGCCACAGCTTCTCTGGACAGCCTGGGCCAGGGCATCACCACCCTCACAGGGAACAATTTCTCCCTAATATCCAACTTGAACCTGCCTGCTGACAGTTTAAAGCCATTCCCCCTAATATATAATATCTTGCCAATGGCTAAATGGGGAAAATATGAACAGGTTGAAATTCCCCCTTCAGAAAGTCAGAGCTAAGTGATCCGTGCCAGCAGTTCTCAATTAGGCACATTTTATTTTGGCTCTACTATTTCTCTGCCATCTCTTGTTTTTTAAGAGCCTCCAGTCTTCAAAGGGGATTATCACTCCAGCAGAATTGAGCCCTTGGGTGGCAATGCCATGTTGAATTGTGAAGTCAGGGGAGATCCCCCTCCAACCATCCAGTGGAGCAGAAAAGGAGTGGGAGTTCAGATTAGCAACAGGATCCGACAGCTTGGGAATGGTTCCCTTGCTATCTATGGCACTGTGGTGAGTCCTGCCCCTGTACTGTGAGTGTCTGCTTTGAACTTGATTGATAAAGATGTTCCTGATCATATTGGTTTGAAGGAGTCAGGCAAGACATTTATCCTTTTTTGCTTTCACCTTTAACAAATGTTTTAATTCAGACTTGAATTAGATTCAAATTGTTGAGGCAAAAATCCCCTCTGACAGGGTCAGAGTTCTCCCTGCTTGTCAGAAGGACTGAATTTAGATACTAATTGTTGGTGTGTAAGATCCTGGACATGACCAGTTAATGGGACCTTTGCTCCTGGCCTTAAGAGAGCCTGGCTTCTACAGGTCAGCTGAAAAGCAATTGCATTCTCCTTGTGCAAATCTCTTATTCCAAATCCAAATTCCTAATCTGAACAGCAAGACTCCTACTTCTCCCCATGTACTCATGTCTGTATTTTGAATTGGGATTAAAATTCCCTGTCAGGAGGGGCCTTGAAGACTGAGCCCCTGTTTTGTTCCTCAGAATGAAGATGCTGGTGACTACAAGTGCGTGGCGACCAATGACGTGGGCGTGGTGGAGCGCAGCCTGACACTGACCCTGCAGAGTAAGGCTCAAGGGGAGGCTTCGTGCCCCTTAAGGGAGTGAAAACTCCCTGTGGGGAGGTGCAGGCAGCTCCTGGGGGAGTGTTTCAGGGTGGGCACTGCCCTGGAGATCTGGACTCATCTCCTCTATCACGGAATTGTAGAAGGGCTTGGGTTGGAAGGGACTTTAAAGATCAGCTGCTGTGGGCAGGGATACCTTCCACTAGAGCTGGCTGGTCCTTGAACACTACCAGGGATGAGGCAGCCAAGAGCTGCATGGGCAGCTTTCGTTATGAATATGTGAGAGTCTGGTCTAAGCTGTGATTGAAGTCAAAAGAAGAGACCGGGATGTAAAGAGTGGTTGAGCCTCATTGTAGAAACCAGTGTGGAATGAACGAATCACTCTCTGAAAGGGCCTGTTTCTCTTAGTTCACTCAATACAATTAGAATAAACTAAACTCTCAACTTATATGATATGAATCCTAATTCTCATTGACAATATTTTAGTTTTGGCAAAAATAATACATTAGAGTTTTTCTTTGCTAGTGGGATAATTTCTAAACATGCCTCTCCTACTGTAGCCTCAAGCATTGTGGGTCTGTTTCTTACCCCTCAGTTGACTCTGGACATGAATAATAACATCTTCCTGTGGGTTTTATGAAAAACACCCATTTTAGCAATACAGAAGAGCATGGGCTCTTATAGCTGGGCCTTAATCTCTGCTTTAGTCCTCGGATTGCTGCACGTTCAAACCAGCTTGTTGGCATTGTAGCGTGTCTATTTGGTGGCACTTGGGGACGCAGCTTAGTGGTGAACATCGGTGGTGGTGCTGGGTTGATAGCTGGACTTCGTGATCTGTTTTCCAACCCTAAGGATTCTGTGTTTCTATTTAGCCAGCAGGGGATCAGCAATAATAATTTTAGTCAAAGTAAACTGACTGGGGATTTCTCTGCACGGACTTCAGTACTAAATCAATCAGGCCTGTGCCTGTGTGCTGTCACCCAAAGAGCCCTTTCTCTTCAGGCCCCCCAGTGATCACTGTAGAACCGGTGGGCACTGTGCTGGAGGCCGGTGCCACGGCGGTGCTGGACTGCCTGGCCAGGGGAGAGCCCCCTCCTGCCATCAGCTGGTCCCGCCAGGGCCAGCCCCTGCTGGACAGTGACAGAGTGACCCTGCTGCCCAACGGCTCCCTGCGCATCGCCACGCTGCACAGGGAGGACACCTCCCAGTACGAGTGCGTGGCCAGGAACCTCCTGGGCTCTGTCCTCGTCACAGTGCCCCTCACTGTGCAGGGTAAGTGCACAAAACAGCAGAGTCACTTTGAAGCTGGGAGATGACAGCATTTATCTGGATCAAATGTGGTCAACATTCATCTTGCCCACATTTTATGGATGAGATGTTTGATCTTATTTTCTTTATAAGCATTAAGTCTAGGGTAAGCCTAGTCTGAAGTGTCAGAGGGATTCTCTTTCATTAACTTTTATTCTAAATTATACTTATCCAGCTGGGAGAGATAGAGGCTGTGAAGGCTGAGAGACAAAAATTATAGCTAAAGGATCTTGAATCAGATCCTGTCCTCAGAACACATCATAACTGAACTGTGCCTCTAAAGAAAATAGGAGCATATGCAGTAATTGTCTTTGAACTATGGCAAGAGACTTGTGCACAGTAATGACATGAAGTGAGGTGGATTTCCAGGGGTCAGGAGGTGCAGATTTCACTTCTCTGTGCCGGCCTAAGGGAGCTGGGGCCCCGGCAGTGCCCAGCAGCATCCCTGCTCCCGTTGCAGTGCACGGCGGGTTCTCCAGCTGGCTGGAATGGCAGGCGTGCAGCGTCACCTGTGGCCAGGGTGTGCAGGAGCGCGTCCGGCAGTGCGACAGCCCCGTGCCGGCCAACGGGGGCCGCGGCTGCCAGGGGCCCCACAGCGACCGGCGCAGCTGCCACCGCCCGCCCTGCCCAGGTACTGCTGCTGGCACACTGTCCCACACGGGGCTGGGTTGGAGGGACCCCAAAGCCCATCCAGTGCCACCTCTGCCATGGGCAGGGACACCTTCCACTGGCCCAGGTCACTCCAAGCCCCATCCAACCTGGCTTTGGACACTGTCAGGGATCCAGGGGCAGCCGGAGCTTCTCTGGGCACCTCTGGGCACCCTGTGCCAGGGCCTCACCACCCTCACAGGGAGCAATTCCTTCCAAATACCTAATCTAAATATCTCATCTTCTAATTGAAAACCTTTCCCCCATGTCCTATTGCTGTCTGCCCATCTAAGTCTCCCTCCCTCTATTTTGTAAACCCCGTTTAAGTCCTGAAAAACCACAATGAATTGGCACTTTTAATGTGCCTTACATTAAATGCCCAAACAATGAACTTTTATCACCATGGATCTTGATGGCAGATTAGTTTTTCTAAGTAGTTGTAATTAATTTTGGAAAGAAAGAGAAAATAAATAATTCAGTAAATACTGCAAAAATATTGTTTAATGAAAACTGGGCTTTTTCTGGTCCTTAGTGGATGGGAGCTGGTCGGAGTGGGGGCTGTGGGATGAGTGTTCAAGGAGCTGTGGCCAAGGGAACAGGACAAGGAGCAGGACCTGCAGCAACCCACCAGCTCAGCACGGAGGGAAGCCCTGTGAGGGCAGTGCTCTGGAGTCAGTCATGTGCAACCTTAGGCCTTGCCCAGGTAAGAGAAGAGTAATTTAACTTTATTTGCATGAGGGGCTTCACATGCAGGTCTCTTTGTTTCTCCAAACCCAAATTATCTCAGCTTATTTTTAGTTGTTCATTATTTATTTTTTTGAAATTGAACGGCACGAGTTCTTGGAAATAGGAATCACAAAAGTAATTGTAAGAAATCTCAGCAATTTCTTTCTTTTAATTATTTTTACACCAGTAAAAATATTAATTTATATATTACTGTTTTCCAGTACTTGTTACCCACATCCTCACAATGTAAGTTTTCTCTACTCTAAACCTATCCTGCAAAGGCAGTTAAAATAAGAAAAGGACCAAACCCAAACCACCAACTATTTAAAGCTATGTAAAAATGATTGTTAATAATTTAAGACCTTATCTGTGTATCTTCCTCTGTTGTTATAATTTTTAGCCACATTTTGCTCCCAGCTACCTGAATGTTCAAATTTCCTTCCTGTCCCATGAGTATGTCCCACATTTTACAGGTTGTAGTTTATTCAGAGCCTTCACCATTGTCACGTTCCCTTCTTTACAATTTGCAATGTTTGATTCTTCCGTTTTTTCCTGGCTCTGCTGCCACTGTGATGCCAAATACTCATCCATAGGCCTGAGACTCATTTCTCTAGGTTTTGGCAGGAAAATCAGCTCTGGCTGCTGCTCTCTGGCAGCTTTTAGCCAGGCTGCCTTGGCCCTGCTCAGGCCTCCATCCTACCCAAGGAATTGGGAAACTCCAGATTTAATTAAGTGTTCAGTTCTGATGTTTCATGATGGTGGTGAGGTGATGCAGCTAAAAAACAGAAAGGGAAGGGTCGATCTTTGCTTGTCCAAGTGCTGATTGTTTGGGCCACTGCTCATGGCATTTTGTGGGGGATTTGGGATATCCCGGCTGTGTGCCCGTTCTGGGGCAGTGTGTGGGATCAGGGATATCCCGGCTGTGTGTGCCTGTTGTGGGGCACTGTGTGGGACCAGGGATATCCCGGCTGTGTGCCCGTTCTGGGGCCATGTGTGGGACCAGGGATATCCCGGCTGTGTGCCCGTTCTGGGCGGTGTTTAGCTAGCTGTGCTGCCCTTGCAGTGGCCGGTGAGTGGAGCCCCTGGGGCCCCTGGGGGCCGTGCAGCACCACGTGCGGGAAGGGCAGCCAGACGCGGCCGCGGCTCTGCACCAGCCCGGCCCCGGCGCACGGCGGCCCCCGCTGCCCGGGCCCCGACACGCAGCTCCAGCTGTGCTTCCGCCGCCGCTGCCCAGGTGAGACCGAACTTCTCCTTCCCTCTGCCCGTTCTGCTTCGCTCGTGGTTAACGCGTTCTGGTTCTAAAAGTCTAATCCCCGAAAAAACTCCCCTTCAAGATTTTTATTGTCACTGACTGTCACTACATAGCATCTGCTATAGACCCTGCAAATGGACCCCATCTCTTGTCCAGATGAACACCTTTAACTCTCCCAGAGAGAGAGCTTTAAGGTCTCTTCCAACCCAAAGCTGGCTCCAGAGGAGAGGGTCTCCAGCCCTGGGAGCAGCTCTGGGGCCTACTCTGGACCCTCTCCAGAAGCTCCATGTTCTTCCTGTGCTCCTGGACCCGGGACTGGAGCAGCTCTGCAAGTGGGGTCTCACCTGAGAAGGGCAGACAGGCAGAATCCTCTACCCACACTGGGGGATCAGCCCAGGGCATGGGGGGTTCTGGTTCCACCTCACATGGCCAGGGCTGGTCCAGCTCTCTCCCACCCCCAGGTCCCTGGGGAGAAATCCCTGAGTAGCTGAGATGCTGTAGAGAGGCAGAGCCATCCATGTTCAGCTTTCCCCAATATAGCACTGCTGTGCTGTGTTGCTGCTGGAGTCAGGGGCTGTAACTGCTGTGCCTGTCTCCCCAGTGGATGGGAAGTGGTCCCCATGGAGCAGCTGGAGCTCCTGCAGTGTGTCCTGCGGGGGAGGCAGCAGGCAGAGGACGCGCCACTGCTCCGACCCGGCCCCACAGTTCGGGGGACACAAGTGTGAGGGGAGTGACATACAAATGGATTTTTGCAACAGTGATCCTTGCCCAGGTGAGTGGTTTGAGTTGGGCTGTTTGCCCACTCTCTGGTTTGGTTGTTTTCTTTTGGGGGAAAAAAAACAAAGAAGTTACTTTCCAAAAAAAGTACTTTCCCAGCTTGGCTGTCTTCCACTGGTTTTAAATCCCTGTGGAAGATCAAATCTGACTTATTCCTGCAGTTCATGGCAACTGGGGCCCGTGGAGCAGCTGGGGAACTTGCAGTCGGACGTGCAACGGGGGCCAGACGAGGCGGTACCGGAGCTGTGACAACCCACGGCCGGCCAGTGGCGGCAGGGCCTGTGCTGGGGCTGACGTGCAGATCCAGAGGTGCAGCACGGACCTGTGCCCAGGTCAGTGCTCACAGCAGCAGTGGCAGTGCAGCTTTCCCTGGAAGGCATCAGGGGATATGCCACATGAGGAATGTAGGTCGCCTGTGGAAGTGTCCCAGGCCAGGTTGGACTGGGCTTGGAGCAACCTGGGACAGTGGAAGGTGTCCCTGCCTGTGGTAGGGGTGGGACTGAATGAACTTTAAGATCTCTTTCAACCCAAACCAATCTGGGATTGTGTGTTTCTGATGGCAGGAGTGTTCAATACCTGCTTGTTACAATGGTTTTGTTGTCCTTTGAGCTATTCCTTTAGAACCTTGATTCCTCCAAGGAAGGAATTGACTTCAGCGTAACCAATGCAGCCTGAAGCATTTAAACTGAAAAATTCCTTTCTTCATTCTTTATTCTGCAGTGGATGGAAACTGGGGGCAGTGGCAATCATGGAGCCAGTGCTCTGCTTCCTGTGGAGGAGGAGAGCAGACCCGGGTGCGCCTGTGCAGCAGCCCAGCCCCACTGAATCGTGGCCGTCCTTGCCCTGGGGACTCCTCCCAGATATCCAGGTGCAACACCCAAGCGTGTCCTGGTGAGTATTTACAGCCTGCGTGCAGTGACAGTGTGATGAAACCCTGTGGCACTCCTGATTTCACTGGTGCTAGCTCTTATCTTGGCCAGTTGATGGGGTAATTTAATTTTTTGGGTTTAAATCTGCCCTGCAGCTAAAGCCCAGTTCTCTCTTCCCTAAAATCCCCAACAGCACTTATCACATGGGCTTGTGTTTTACCTCTGCTCTATCCCCTGCACAGGTGGACCTGCACGTGCCAAGGGCAGCATCATTGGCAATATCAATGATGTGGAATTTGGGATTGCTTTCCTGAACGCCACAGTAACAGACAGCCTGGATTCTGACACCAGAGTGATACAGGCAGAGATCACAAACGTCCCTCGGACCCTGGGTAGGCCTCTTTGACTTTAATCAGTTTTTTCTCTGAATGCACCAATACCTATGGTCTTCTGCTTTAAATCTGAAGGGTTACACTAGTTCTAGATCTTCATATTCAGCTCCTGTGTATGTGGGTCTGTGATGAGATCAAAGCTCCCGGATTTTCTGTGATGTTTCCTTCAGGCCCAGCGATGAGAAAGCTTGTTTCCATACTCAGCCCGGTTTATTGGACAACTGCCAAAGAAATTGGGGAAGCAATGAATGGGTTTACACTCACTGACGCTGTCTTCAAGAGAGAAACTCAAGTGGAGTTTGCAACTGGTGAGTTGCCTGGGATAGATCAGCTCTTTGTGTGTCCAGTAAGCCAGACAGAGGCTGCATTTCTGAAAAGACAGCAGAGGACCATTGCTGAAATTTGGGTTTTGTGCTTACACTAATATTTTCAGACTGACTGTAGCCTTCTGAGGCTTAATTCCACCTTTTAGAGCTGTACTTTGAAATGTGTTGTGTTTTTTCTCATGGGCATGGTACACGTTACAAAATGTAAGTAGAAATAACTGGTCAGGGGACTCCAGTTTTGATTCCATGTGGCTGTTGGGAGTCACTGTGGGAATGTGTGCCAAATGAGTGTGCTGTTAAACCGCCAGGTGAGATCCTGCGCATGACGCACGTCGCCCGGGGCCTGGACACGGACGGGGCCCTGCTGCTGGATGTTGTTGTGAGTGGCCACGTGCTGCAGCTCCAGTCGGTGGCTGATGTCAGTGTCAAGGTAAAGCTGCTTCAGGTACCACCCCTGCCCTCGTGCATCTGTACTTCTCTCACCCAGAGGAAAGCAGGAAACAGTGAGTCCTGCACCCTGCTGTACTGTATGTGACTTCTTTTGGGCCTGGTTGAACTGATGATGCTGATGTTGCCTTTGAAAGCAGAAAGTTCTCGTGAGGAGGGTGGTGCTGGTCTCTCAAGAGTTTGAGGTGTTGGCAGGTAGTGTTGAGGAGGGTCTGCAGGGCAGTTATTGAGGGTTGCTTTGGGCAGAGCTAGAAAGGTGCATCTTTAGCCTCTCTTAGTAATTAGTAACAGTATTTTTCTGTATTAATCCCACCATGCAATAAATATACCAGAAGTTGTTGATATTTTGGAAAACTGCAGTATGTAGTATGTCCAATATTTATACCCTGTTTCAGTGGCAGAATTTTTCTCCACCACCTATTTATTTAGCACATTTGTCAACATCTGACTTAGAATAAAAGCCAAATATTTAGACCTCAAAAGATTGTTACTGAGGAGTAAGATATTTTTTAGAAATCCTCAGCTGTGGCTTCCACCATGAGGATCCTCAATACCTCAGTCTGAATCTTTTTTTAAAGTAATAGACCAGGCAGTGTAAAGATTCAGCAGTTAAAGTAAGAGTGAAATGGACCCATGCATGTGCAGTACCCTTTGTTCAGCAGTTAAGATGAGCCCCTTTGTCCAAGCACATCTCCCAGCTCTGAAGCCCAGGCCCAGGGGGTGCTGGTGTGGGAGCAGCTGAAGGCCAGGGTTGTGTTGCAGGATTACACAGAGGATTACATCCAGACGGGCCCTGGGCAGCTGCACGCGCACTCCACGCGGCTCTTCGCGGCAGATGGGGTCAGCGTTCCCTACACGTGGAACCACTCCATCACCTACGACCCCTCCAAGGGCAGGATGCCCTTCCTGGTGCAGACCCTGCGCGCTGCCTCCATCACCACAGAGTACCACCCGCTGCAGGAGGCCGTGGCTTTCAAAATCCAGGCTTCCATTGCAAAAGGTATTGTTCTAGGCCTTCCCAGGAATCAAACTATGGGGAAAGACTGTCCTCTCTTCCTAGGATTCATTGAGTCACCCATAGCCTCTGTGAAACTTGAGTAGCTTTAGTGTAGATCCCAGCACCTAACAGTCTTGTTGATGTGACTCTTAATTAGCATTGATAACTGCTGGCTTTTATGAACATGAGTGACCAAAGGAGATGGGCAGGGATTTGTGTGAGCAGGTTTTCCTTTGAGAAGCTCTAATTAATGAGCAAACTGGCCTGTTACTTCTTTTAACGCTATTTGGTTTTGTTTGGTTTTTTTTTTTTTTTTAATGTGGTAGGGAAATTACTCTGGTTTGGAAGTAAAAGAAACAGAGGGATTGCCTCAGTTTTTCTTTTCAGTAACAAGATTCTAAATTAAGTAAAATAAGGTTTTCCCTCTTGCCACACTAGGGGCTCATTGTACACTTTGAAAACCAAATACATGTTTTTCTAATTTAAAAAGAGATCTGATAAAAGGGAGTCTCTGGATCAAGATATGCCTGTGATTAGATCTGGCTAAGCCTTTACTGAACTAGCATTTATTTCCTCCAACAATTAAGATGCTGGTGTTTGGGATTTTTTTTCAATTTCATTTCTTAAATTTCAGTTTTCAAGCAGCCAAAGCCCTGTGTCCTTTGAGGAGTCTCTCCCTGAGTTTTTCATTGCAGTTTGTAGTACATGGTTGTGTTCTTCTACAGTGACCTCCTAAGATGTGTGACAAGGTGACGTTTGGTTTGGGTCTATTGTCCTCCTGTTATGTGAAGTAAAACCAAATGGTCTTTATTCTTTCAACAAGAAACTTTCCAGGATGCATTAGGCTGGGATGGGACTTGCAGCTCACTCTGAGGGGACCCCAGTGTTACTCAAACCAGCACAAGCCATGCAGTACTGACTTCTAGTGCCAAAGCAGAAAAAACACTAAAGGCTGGATTTAAAAGTTTCTGATTTGGTGTTGAAATATAATAAATACACACAAGTGACATGTGCTTCCTTTATCATACAGGGGATAGGAGCAACCAGTGTCCTGCAGGGTTTGCTTTGGACTCGTCTGGGCCTTACTGCTCAGGTAAGGACTGACATGGCTGGGTGTGACCATCAACTCCTGGAGTGCTTTGGGTGGGAAGGGGCCTTAAAGCTCCCCTATTTCCACCCCTGCCATGGGCAGAGACACCTTCCAGTAGCCTAGAGTGCTCCAAGCCCTGTCCAGTCCTGTCCAGCCTGTCCAGCTTCTCTGGGCACCCTGTGTCAGGGCCTCCCCACCGTCCCAACGAAAAATTCCTTCTCAGTATCCCATCTGTCCCTCCCCTCTGGCAGTGGGAATCCATTTTCTGTGTCCTGTCCCTGCAGGTCCTTGTCCCAAGTCCCTCTCCAGCTCTCCTGGAGTCGCTTTAGGCACTGGAAGGGGCTTTAAAGTTTCCAGGAAGTCTTCCTTTCTCCAGGTGAACACCCCCAGCTCTCTCAGCCTGGCTCTAGAGCAGAGGGCTCCAGCCCTTGGCACATCTCCACGGCCTCCTCTGGACCTGCTCTAAGAGGTCCATGTCCACCTTGTGCTGAGGGCTCCAGAGCTGGGCACGTTATTAAACCACCAGAACCTACAACCCCTTTATTTAGAGTTCAAAGTATGCATTTCAAAAAGTGTGAGTGATCCTTGCTAAAAGGGTGTAGATCCAAGGGCAGCTGAAGATGTTAATTCTGTCCTCAGCTACAATAGGAATAGTGCCCAGACAGCTTTTCAGTCAGTGCCTCAGGTACATCTGGAGGAAACTGAGCCTGCAGAGCAATGAAGAACTTGGGTGACCTGTGGGGAGGAAAGGCTGAGTGTTGGGACCTCAGACAGGAGCCCACGTGGTCCTGCTTAGGGGATGGAGGTGGAGAGAAGCTCATGAGTGCCCTAGCTGTCTCTCTAAGAGTCAGGGTTGTTTTAGGGAGAAATCATCTGAGATGATTTTGTGGACTCATTTTATTACCTCTTGAAAGATTGTAGATGAAGGGAATTGCTGGATCTGGTTTTGCCCTGTGGGCTTTACTAGTTGCACACCTCTGAGGAAGGATCAGATTGGAGTGGTTTGACTGATTGGGAAGTCTCACTGGTTTTGCAAACATTTTCTTGTTCCAGATGAAGACGAATGTGCTGTGGGAAATCCTTGTTCCCACACCTGTCACAATGCTGTGGGATCCTACTACTGTTCCTGTCCAAAAGGCTTCACCATCTCTGCTGATGGCAGAACGTGTCAGGGTAAGGAAGGTGCTGGGGACAGCTTGGATACAAATGCCCCTTAGATAATTGAAGGCCTTAAAATGCCTTAAGAGGCATTTAAATTGCTAAGGAGAGGTTTTATTTGGGCCGTTTTCTCATTGTAAGAACACAGTGTATTGGTAATACTCTATTTCACAGCTGAATGTACTTGCAGTCACGTGTTTCTAGTTGTGGTGCTGAAGGCACGGGTTGGTGTGTCCCTTGCTGGCTGGGCAGGGTTTGCAGCTCATTTCCCATTGCAGACATCGACGAGTGTGCTCTGGGGGGGCAGAGCTGCCATGCAGGACAGGACTGTGAGAACCTGCCCGGCTCCTTCCGCTGCGTGCTGCGCTGCGGGAGCGGCTTCCGACGAACGCCCGACGGCTTCAGCTGCCAAGGTACACCTTGGGGGTCAGCTCTCTGCAGCTGGAAATGCTGCTCTCTGCAGCTGAAACTCACTTTAGAGGGAGCCTCCAAGTACCTGTCTATACATTTTCATTCTTAAGGTTGGGGATTTTTAAGGGTTTGGTTTTTCTATAGGTTTGTTTTTTTTTAATCTTAAAATTCTGTCAGGGAAGAAATTAGTATTCTTTGGTTTGTGTCCCATGTGAATTTTCTTGTATAAAGATGGGAGAGCAGCAAACTCCTGAGCAGAACTCAGCCAAAGCCTGCTCAGGTAGTGCCCACAGGGTAGGTCCCAGCCCTGGTGCCAAGGATTTGTGTTGTTCCACAGATATTAACGAGTGTCAAGAGTCCAACTCCTGCCATCAGCGTTGCTTCAATACTGTAGGAAGTTTCCACTGTGGCTGTGACCCAGGATTCCAGCTGAAGGGCAGAAAGTGTGTAGGTAGGGATGAATGTCCACTCCCTCTTTCCAGTAGACAAAGTTCAACATTTATTTGCTGCTCTGTTGTCTTATAAAAGAAAATGCTGTTATGGATGTATATTTTGGAATCTGTCAAGCAGTACTGAAAGCCAAAGGCAGCAAGAATTGAGTTGACTGATCCATGTGCATGAAATGATTCAATGTGTGGACACAGGGTAATTTCATTACATAATTGAGTCCAATCTTGCTTTTTTTTTTTTATTTTGTTTGAATAAGATGTCAATGAGTGCAGGCAGAATGTGTGCAGGCCTGATCAGCTCTGCAAGAACACCCGTGGTGGCTATAAGTGCATTGATCTGTGTCCCAGTGGAATGACCAAAGCAGAGAATGGCACGTGCATTGGTGAGTAGAAGCATTAATGCACTGTGTGGCTATGAGAAACACAGGGACAAATGAGAAACACAGGGACAATGATGATATTTATTTTTTTAAATAATCCTGAAGATTGTCCATCTCCAGTTATTAATATTTGCACATACTAAAGCACCAACTTGTTTTTGCTTATGGAGCATCTGTATTTAGCTTTCTTTGTAGTTGGTATTAAAAAGCAGATACATTCTTGCTGCCTCTAGTTCTCCACTGTTCTTAAGCAAGAACAGTAAGATTATCCTTGGTGTCTTTTCTGTGTTAGAACATTGATTTCTCTCAGTTATTCATTGATTGAAATGTTTTGCTCTGTGGGCATGATTTCTTAAGAGTTTGGCTCAGGAACACTCAGTCAAGATCACAGGTCCCTGCTGCTTATCAGGGAGGGTTTTAAGCACAGCTGATGTTGTAGGTGGTACCAAAGCATGGTGGTATCATGTTCCAGTGGAATCATGGGATTATTTGAGCTGGAAGGGACCTTAAAATTACCTATTTCTACCCCTTGTTGCAAGCAAGGCCACCATCCTCCATCCTGGGTTGCTCCAAGCCCCGTGCAGCCTGTCCTCGGACACGTGCAGGGCTGGAGCAGCCCCAGGCTCCTCCCGCAGCGGGGCTGTTGCAGAGCTGTGACTGTTGCCTTGCCGTGTGCTGCAGATGTTGACGAGTGCCGCTCGGGGTCGCACCAGTGCCGCTACAACCAGCTGTGCGAGAACACCCGCGGCAGCTACCGCTGCGTGTGCCCGCGAGGATTCCGCGCCCAGGGCCCCGCCAGGCCCTGCGTGGGTAAGCTGCCACTCACCCCTGTGCTCTGCTTGGCCTGGCTTCCTGCTGCAGAACTCCAGCAGTGCTGTCCCTGGGCGACACCGTGCTGTAAAGACACGTTTGCTCTGCGTCTCCAGATTGGCCGTCTAAAACAAAGTGTTCTGTTCTAAACAAACAGAGCTAAATGGTTCCAAACACAGATTGGTTTGGGGCTGTACCTTGAAAACAAAGTGCAAGAGGGTCTCAGAGCACTCGTGGATGGATGTGGCAAATGACCACTCCACAGGAGGCTTTGGTTATACAAATCAGGTGGGGTTTGTTGATGTGCCTGGCTGTGCTCATCTCTGGGTCACCATGCCCTGGCTCTCCCCTGAAGGCAGTCACACAGGGAGTCATGTGGGTTGCCCTAGGGAGCAACACCCCAAGGAGCTGCAAGGGGCCCGACAGACCCAGAACTGAGTTTGGCTCCTGAACATCACCTGTCCCCCCAGTCAGGACTGCCAGGGGTGTTCCCCAGCAGGCAAAGCACAGGGACCTGATGTGCATTTCTCCCTCAGTGCTCCCCTCCTGGCATGGGTGGCTCCCAGCAGGGAAGGAATAGGATCCCTGGCACTCACAGGAATGCCAGCCATGCAGTCACTCCCTGTCCATCTTGGCATAAAGCCACCCAGGGTTTTCTCCCACATCATGGAAGACTCCAGAGCTCTGACATGGGGGGCAGGAGAGTTCAATGTGTAGGGCCAGGGCAAGTGGACGAGCACTTCCCCTGGCATTTAAGAGACTTCAGGAAGGCAGTAGGATCATTTAGAATCACCTTTACTGCACTTCTGTCAAATATTTCAAATGTAAGTGCTGACCTACCCTGATAGTGAGGATTTCTGAATGTGAGTTTGTGCCACCAAGTGAGGCAGTGAGGCTGGTTTTGGTCAGTGTTACGTATCATGTCAGAAAAGCATTCCTCCTGGATGACTACGTCAAGATTAGCTTTCCTAAGTGATAAATAGTTTTTTCTTATTTTGTTTTTTATAACAACCTAAGATTTTGGATTGTCAAAAGCCAGAATGTTTGGGATTTTTTAAAAGAGATTAAATTGCACTAAGAAGTGTTTGGCTGTAGACCATTACATTATATAAGATATTACTTCTGCCATCGGCCTCTGTACTGAAATAAAACCAATCCCAGACTCTTAACTTATATTTAAACTTCTTGACAGGAAAAAGCCAGATAAAGTCTAGGACTGTAGGTTTTCACAAAACACCAGCAGCCTTAAAGCTGCCTTCTGACCAAGGGGCACTGAAAGCTCCCTCCTAATGTATTTTTATCCTTTGAATTTTTATGTTCCTAAAAATATATTTAAAATATAGATTCATCCAAAGTATTAGTTTTGTTAATAAAATCCAGTTTTTATTGTCATTGATGACCGTGAGCATGGGGAAGAATTGAAAACTAAGCAGGGCTCAGATTGAAACAGAAGAAGGGAATTTCATTCCTGCCTGTGCCATTTTTACCCTGGCTAAAGCCCTTAGTGCCACAATTCCCTTTTTTGTTTGTTGGATGGGGATAAGATGCTCTTTTGTAACCCTCACAGAGCTCTGTGTGCCCATTTACCCAAATTACAGCATTTCTGGGAGCTGTGCTGTTTTCTCTCCCTTCCACATAGGTGGAAGGGCTTTGCTAAAAGCTGCTACAATGCAGATTACACATGCAAGGCTAGCTAGAATATAAAATCAGGTACTGTTTTTCAAATTAGAGAAAGCCTGAAAATGTAGCTATTTCAATTTCAAAGTAATTTTACCTTGTTCTTAGAAATATTAGGGTTCCCATGCCTCAGCAGCCCTGGAACCAGCACTGGTGATTCCCTGCAGTCAGTTCTGCTTGTATTGCATAGGCTGCTCTAGCAAAAAATTGCTCAAATTTTCACCTGTTGTCTTTCATAATTTCTATGAAAATCTTCTATTGCTTATCCACAACTTGTTCCAAGGACATTGGCTGTCATAAAGACATCAGTGTTAATTTATTTTAGGTAGGTACAGAATGTAAAAGTCAGCACTTGAGTGCTAAGGAAATGATTGAGTTAGTTTTCTTTCACAGGTATATGAATAATAACGTTTTCATCTTAAGCACATGTTGAGATAAATACAATTAAAATTTAGATTAGTTATTATCATACTTAAAGTGAACTTCTTATTTGTAACACCTGAAAATTCTACCCTAAGGATAATTCCACAAATATGTGAAGTTTCAGTTGTGTGTTTGCCAAATAACAGCTGGAAAATATTGTAACACATTGAAATTACTACTTCTGGATTTCCAACTCTTAAAGCATTTAAATAATAATATCCCCCTATCCATTTAAAACCTTAAATGTATCAAATATTAACCACTTCATAAAAATGCAGCCTAATGTTCTACTATATTTCTGACAGTATTGATTTTTAAATACTATTTAAATACCTCTTGAGTCTCCAACTGGTCACAGCTGGAATAACAGCATCAAAAGTTAGAAAGTACACAACCTCTTGCCCCTGCAGCCTTGAAACATGTTCTTGAGCCCGATGCTCCATCCCTGGAAGTGTCCAAGGCCAGGTTGAGCAGGGCTTGAGGCAGGCTGGGCTAGTGGAAGGTGTCCCTGCTCATGGCAGGGGGTGGCCCTGGCTGGGCTATAAAGTCCCTCCAACCCAAAGCATTCCATGATTCTATAATTCCCCCAGCACAAGGCATAATAACCACATCGGAGCCTGTTGTGCTTCCCTTAGTGTGAGGTGTAAGGAATTTTAGCACTGTACTTCTCTGGAATGCTCTGTGTTAAGCATCATATTTTAAAGAAGGGACCAGCAGCTTAAGTGCTCATCTATGGAGCCCTTAAGGAAAAACCCCAATTACTGAGAGAGTATTGAGCAGTTGAGGCTGAAACAGGGCTTCAGCAGGGCTCCTGTACTGGTGAGCACAGTCACATCAGCCTGTGGGAGAAGGAAGGTCTCTTACAGTCCAGGACAGTGGATCCTGCCTGCTTGGCCTAGTGTTCTCCATGTTTTAGTGCCTCCAAATCTTGCTTTTATGTCTTCAGCTTGTTCCTGACACTGAGATAAGTATCTGTGTGTATATATACGTATAGTTATGTGTTGTTGTTTGTTTGTTTTCTCTCCTTTCCACATGGTTTGGGGCTCTGGATCATGTCACATGAGCAGACATTAATGAATGTGAACAAGTGCCTAAACCCTGTGCACTTCACTGCACCAACACCCCCGGCAGCTTCAAGTGTTTCTGTCCACCTGGGCAACAGTTACTGGGTGATGGGAAATCTTGCGCCGGATTGGAGAGGGTGCCAAATTCGGGTGCCTTTTACAATAGCTATAACTATGCTCAGTTCTCCCCTGGGAGAGACAACCAGCAACTGCAGCACTATTACAGGCACTCCTCAAATCTCTACAGCTCCTTCTCAGAGTATAGAAACAGCAGAATACCTTTCTCCAGGACTAGAAGGAACCTTAGAGAAACTTGTCCTGAAGGCTATGAGGCAAGAAATGCCAGATGTGTAGGTAAATGTCAGTCCTATCTATGCAACTCTGTTTTGGGCCTTATTCTTAGGTTACTGTGTGATACATTCCAGGGGCTGAGGGTTTGTGGTGCTGGGGTTGTGTTTTCTATTCCCCTGGTCAATATTCAGAGGGTTCTGCATGTTCTGGTCTCTGCTGTCTTGGCTCACACTGTAGCAAAAATGTTCTCAAACCTTCTTACAACCTCTTGTTTTAATTGTGCTGCTTATTACCTGTGTGCAAAGTATTTCCCTCTGTTATTCTCTTTCTCCTGATCACAGTAGCTCACCTTGGTGAATCTTTTCACACTTCAAAAGCCACCAGTAGTCCCAGCCTAGTTACAGTGCTTCTGTCAGACTCCCACTGGCAGCAGTAATCTGTGTCAGAAAGGTTTGGAATAAATATTTTAGAATTGATCACACCAGGGCCACTGCCAGCACTGCCACTGTCACACAGGCAGAGAAGCTTTTAAATTGTTGTTATTATTATTTTATGTAATAAAAGGGGTTGCAATGTAATTCAGTGAGCATGGAGAAGACATCAAACCTTGTATTTAAGCTACAGAGGGGTTTCATTAGTCACATCCATGTGGATTGTTATGGTATAGGAGTTTAATTGAGAGACCCAATATACAGCTCTGAGGGAAGGAAGGGTTTGTTTCAAAATTTGATCTTCATCCCAGCTTCTAGTTGGAATTAGTTAATATGCCATGATTATTAATAATATTCCATAAAACTTTCATTTCATTGAATAAATATCTAAATTTTAAAATTGTTTAATATTGAAAAATACCCCCAAGTGATGCTTTTGTTAAAGAAAATCTTTTCAATAGGCAACCATCAGGATTTGCTAGCAGCACAGAGGTTTGTAGTCACATCTGTTTCTCCTCTCTGTTTGCATTTTGATCTAATGCAACCCCTGCCGGTCAAAGGGGAAGCAAAGACCTTCCTTCCACTGATTTAGCCATGCAAGTCTGAACTCCTGCTTGAGATTACTTTACTGCTGTCCTGAACTAGGCAGATGTTTCAAAAGCCATTGTAATTACAAATTATCTGTGTCTAAATCAGTGCCTGCAGAGTAAGAAAGAATGGCAAGGTAAGAAGACACTCTAGTCATAGATGTTCAACCCCATCAGAAAAAGAGCTCCAGCCAGCTCCCACCAGCTCTGTCTGTACACTTGCAGTACATAAATGGGGAAAAGTACCTGTGTTCATGGCAGGCTCAGGAAAGGCTGAGGTGTTGGTGCTTCTCTCCACAGACATTGATGAGTGTGAGAGCAGAGACACGTGTCAGCACGAGTGCAGGAACAGCCTGGGCAGCTTCCAGTGTGTCTGTCCCGTGGGATACCGCCTCATGCCCAACGGCAAAACCTGCCAAGGTAGGAGAACTGTCTCTGCAGGGCTCTGGGGGGGCTCTGCAGAGAAACCTGACACCAGCCAGGCCCAGTGCAGGGCTGAGCTACCTCTCTGGATTGGCTGTGTGAGAGTCTGCATTCCAAATTTCAGGTTTCAGAAGTTTTTACATGCCACACTTAATCGTTTCACAAAACATCAGCAAACTAGACAATTGCAACTTCTAATCCTCTGCAGTTCCCTTGTGACTTTCTCATTACACATTGAGCTTCAAGCTCTAGGGTCAAACAGAGGCAAATTCTGAGCCCTGCTCAGCCTTTACCTACTTTGATTTTCACCCTTTAATTCTTCTACCAGCAGTTGATCCCTTGCATGTTTTTCCATCCAGATATTGATGAGTGTCTTGAAGAGGACATAAATTGTGGATCAAATCAGATGTGTTTCAACATGAGAGGAAGCTACCAGTGCATAGACACTCCTTGTCCACCCAACTACCAGCGAGAGCCACATTCTGGGTATGTTCTATTCTCAGCCCCTTCTCACCTGTCCCAAGCTCAGCTCCTTAATATGTGCTTGTTAAAGGAGAAAATTTAAGTTTGCCTGACACCAGTAGAGCTCACAGTAGCTGAAGGTAAGGCATTGACATTGGAGGTCATAGAGTCAAAGAGTCTTGGGATGGTTTGGGTTGGAAGAGACCTTAACAGAACATCCAGTTCCACCCTCTGCTGAGCAGGGACACCTTTCACTATCCCAGGGTGCTCCAAGCCCTGTCCAACCTGGTCTTGGGCACTTCCAAGGGATGAGGGCAGCAACAATTTCTCTGGGCAATCTGTGCTACTGCCTTAACTGCCAGGGAAGAATTCCTTCCTAAAATCTAATCTGAATCTCTCTAATGGCTTGACTTGCTAACCAGCTTCAAAGCAGCAGATATATTTTTTAAGTCATGAAAATAATTCTTACTTCCTGTTAAGCTTTATTTCCCTGTTCTGGGAAGAAATCCCATATTGATTTCTTTTAATCTTTCAATATCTTCAAAGAAAAATAGCTTTTTTTATAGTCAGAAACCATCTTTTGAGATCAAACTCAACTGCAGTGACATCTATATTGACATGGAGGTCACGTTCTTCGACCTCCATTAGCACTGGCAAACTGCACTAGCAAAGATTTAATACTTATCTTTCGATTAATAGAAGTAAATTTTGTTCTGCCCTTCATTCCAAATTCTTTATTTTATGACCTAACAGACGCATACCTCAGATGCTGCCCAGAACATTTTAAACTATTCTAATGTTTAAGAGCACAGTCTCTAAAACTTACCCTATGGACATCAGTGATGTCCAGCCATCTTTCTGACATGATCCTGTTGAGGCAAAAAGGGACATTAAACTGGGCTGCAGTGGATAAGGAACAGTGAATGAAGAATGCATGAGCACTGCTAGAGAAGTTTTAATCTGCAGCAGGGTCAACAGGGGAAGAATTTCTCCTCTAAGACCTATCCCAGTACTTAAGATACTGTGCCTTCTCCCTGGGCTAAAGTGTTCTGCTCCTTCCTAGGTTCTGTCTCAAAAGCTGCCCGGCCAACGACCTGGAGTGTGACCTGAGCACCTACGCCCTGGAGTACAAGCTGCTGTCGCTGCCCTTCGGCATTGCTGCAGGGCAGGATCTGATCCGGCTGGTGGCCTACACTCACGACCAAGTCATGCACCCCAGGACCACCTTCCTGATGGCGGAGGAGGACCCAGCCGTGCCATTTGCCCTGCGGGATGAGAACTGGAAGGGGGTGGTGTTCACCACGCGGGCGCTGCGGGAGCCCCGGACGTACCGCATGGGCGTGCGGGCCCTGTCCTACAGCGCCGACGGCAGCGTCGAGTACCGCACCACCTTCATCATCTACATCGCCGTGTCTGCCTTCCCCTACTGAGCTCAGCCTCCTGCCCAGGGCCAGGGTTGCTCCAGCCTGCTCTGCTGCCTGCCCCACACGGGCAACCACCTCACTTCAAAGGGTGCTGTGCGCTTTTCTCCTCCCCTGCTTCCCGGAGGCTGCCTCTCCAGTTCCATTGTTCCAATTCAAGAGGAAGATCCATGGCTTCGAGGACCTGTTACCACTTGCTTTATTTATTACACTGGAATAGTCACTTTCCACAGTATGTTCTGAAAAGCAGCAGAGATATCCATCAGTAAGCAAGGAGCAGCCTCCACTGAAAGTAACTGAAGGAAAACCCATAATTTCAAGTGGTCTATATATTTTAAAGGTTGCTAAATGTTTTAAATTTTATATCTATTAGATTTTTTTCCTTATCAATTACCCAATAGAATTAGGGCTGTGCTATACTATGTTGTGTTCTCCAACCCACCAAATGCCACTATGCCCAAGGGTTGCAAATGCTGAAATGAATGGCATTAAAGTTTGTTTGCAGCTAACAAATCTACAGGAGAATTTGGAACTGGTACCTTTGGTTTCCATGCAAGTGTAGAGATGTTGCTATTTTTTGGAAGAAAAAACCAAAGTAGCTTCTTCTACTTTATAGAGCAGGTATTTTGTAACTTGTTTTTACTCTGCCATTCTGGTGTAGCCATTTATTTAACCCAAACCCATATCCACTGCCATACTCCCAGCTCAGTAAATGGTCTGGGGTTTTACGCACATGGAACATTTTTCTCCAGAGGTGATGTAAGTTTGGTTCAATAATGTCAATACACTGTACACAAGTAATTTTGCCAAGATGTATTCTATTTTTATGGACGTGTATATATGTGGTTTTTCCTGTGTGTATTTTCTATGCAGTATCTCAAGAGTGTTTTACAGTTACGTTTGCATAAAAGGACAATGTGAGTACAATGAAAATAATCAAAATAAAGGTTCCCATCAACTTTGAGACTGCTGGGACTTTGATCTTTGAAAAACTTATTTTCCATTTCTAAAACTCTTGTCCTAAGTGCCAGGGGACAATTCAGAAGGTACCATGCCCAGCAAACCAGGGAACAGCTGCAGCTCTTTTCTCTCTTCCTGGCACTCTAGGGTAGCAAGAGACTCACCAGCTTTAAAGTAGATTTTCAGCCACAAGAACAAATTGTCTTCCAGTAGAACTTTGTCTCTATTCTTGTATATTATTAACTAATGTTAGACATCCCCATTTGTTGTCTCCTTGCTTTTTCTTCCCTTTCCAATGTACCAAGTGAAGTAGTCCTGTGTTGTCATCTTATTGCAGGGGTTCCATACTGTTGTCTCCTTATTACAAAAGTTCCTTACCTGCTTGGTGTTTCTCGTGGGCAGCTCCTCAGAGCACTGACTCTTTCTTCTTCACAAAGCAGCCAACTGACTCCAGTCCCCCTCTCGCTCAGCCATGCCACTCTTTTATAGCATCTCCTTCTCATTGGTTACAGCTGTGGCCTGTTAAAGTCAGGCCTGTTCCTAATCTTTGATAATTGGCTCAGCTGCAACTCCTTAGGGGTGAGATTACTTTCTACACTATTTTCTTATACTCTATCCCCCTACAGTCCTGCAAAACCAGGATGACTTAAAATTGCTTTGCACTTTATACAGATTTATCAGAGTTACAGACTTTAAACTGAACAGGCTTGCTGCTTGGAAACCTGACTTGAAAAATAAAAGCAGCTCAAAGAAGATCAATCCCATAGAAAAGGAAGGAGAAATGAGAGTAAGTTATAATAGGTACAGGTAATTACCTCAGTGTCTTTTAGAAATAAGTTCATCACTTTCAGTCTGATTCTCAAGGGAATCTAATTCCACTTCCAGAAGATAAAAATTTCTACTCTGACATATTTTGCAAGAAGGGAAAAAACTCCAACAGCGTTGACAACCTTTCTGACCAATCTGACCCTAAAAGAAGTAACAGTCACTTACCAGGTAGAAGGCACTTAATCACAGCCATGGCTCCAAGTTTTCCTTCATCAAGGCTTTCCAGGAGCCAGCTCAAGGAGGAGCTGCTTGTCCATGTGGAAGGTGTTCCTTATCCTGAGATGACGCCAGGACTGAGGGACCAGTGAGATGTGGGTCACTGTGGGCGTGGTGGTTTTCACTCAGGGACTCAGAAGGGAAATACTGAGTAAAGGAGAACTTCTGCCATGGCCTTCTCTTCTTTGGACGTCTTGAGCTGTGTAACAAATTTCATTCCTGTGCTGTTAAAAAGGTTGCAAGTATGTTAAATTAGAGCAACTGTACCTGCTGCTGCTCTACCTCCATAGGCCTGTTGCTGACAGGCTGGAAAAGCTGCTGCTTATCATTACTTTTCCTAGTCTAACTTTAGAGGCAGGTTAGTACATGTTTATGTGCCCACATGAGAGAGCAGTTAATGAACAGATAGTGCTGCGCTGCTACCTCAGGCCTGTGCTTACCTTCCTTCTGCACAAGCCTACTGTTCCCCTTGCTTAGTGGATTTCCTGGAGCAGCATTTTCTCCTGGCCTGTTTATCCCTGAAACACTGTCCTGTGCCACAGGCTCCTGCCTCTGTTCCTGACCCTCACCCCTGTGCAAACATACCAACATTTCATTAACTACACTTAACCAGGATCAAACAAATCCTCTTCTGCCATCTTCCACGGTGTGTATTTATCTCCCATAGTGAGGAACTGGTACATAGGGGTGGTTTCAGGGTGACAGCTGGTGGCACAAGCCTCCTGAAGCTCACCTCCTGGTGGGCACACTTCGGATCCCAGCCACCTGCTTGCTGCAGCAGTGCCCAGAGCACTCAGCCCATGCCTGTATTCCAGTAAAACATCTGCTAAACCCCAGCCTTTGCCAGAACAAAACCAGACTCACTCTTCCTCCCAAAAACAATCCTATCTTGGTAAAGCCAAAAGAAACTGCATGTTAAATACAGCTCTTTGGAAAAATCCATGTGATCCCTTCCAAATCTAAGGTCTAGGAGAGGAGTAAGGCAGGAAAAGGAGTTCAGGGATGAAACCAGGGTCAACTGGGGCCAGAAAGGATGGAAAATTCACAACCAGCATCTGTTAAAGGTGACTGATGCCTTAATGCCAGCCCCACCACAGCATCAGGTATCTCACAGCCACCATAAGAGGCAGGTGTTCAGGAACCAGGGGCAGGTAAGGAATGCCCATCACACCTTCTGTAGGGATCCAGCTTGCCAGCCCCCAGAGAGAGGAAATGCACTGGGGTTTTATTTTCCTTCACACACTGGCCAAAGTGGAAAAGCTACTGCATGGGTACAGTAATGAGCCTGTGCTGGATGCACAGCGCTGTTGGCTGAAGGGAATACATGTCATCAGGTGAGATGGATGCTCAGCAAAGACCAGAGCAGCTGTTCCTGACTGGAAATGTCCACTTCCAAGTCAGATCCAGACAGTGGGTGCGAAAGCAGGCGGATGCTGAGTAATGCAGCCGTCACTGCCCGCATCGGCGGGGCACTTCCAGGCAGGACACTGCTCCCAGGGTCCAGGGGGGAGTTCTGGAGCCCTTTGCCTTCAGAGGCGTTTCTAGTTCTGGCAGCTCAAATCCAAGGCTGCTGCCAATAAAAACTTGGCACAGTGCAACAGCTGAAATCCATGGATTATTTTACAAGGCTGGAATCCCAGCGCCTGCCCTGCTGTCGCCCACGAGTGGGAGCAGCACACACAGCACTGACTGTGGGATCCCCTGGCCGGGGTGCAGAGGAGGCACCTGGCACATTTCCACTTACCTGTCAGGATATGGCATGTACAAATGCATGGATTGGTGAGGGCTGCTGTGCTTTGTTTCTGTGGGGAATCCTGCAGGCAGATAAGGCTCCTCTGGCCTTGAGGGCTTTGATCTCTGATCCAGCGGAGAGCTTTGATTCAGCCCAAAATCAGATGGATCTCATTGCCATCACTCAGCACCACAATGAAGTCTGGAAACCTAAAGCACCTTCTTCACCAGCTTCCATTAATGCCGGAGAGTCTGAATGGCTTAAGTGCAGCCCCTGAGGAGAAAACAGAGACATTTTCAGCACTTGCACATGCAGAAGCTCCCCATTCATGCAGAGCTGCTGCTCCACAGGGACTACAAGAACTCTTCATTAATGACTTCATTTACCCCTTATAAGCCTGGGCAAACTGAGAGGCACAGGCCTCTGGGTGTGAGCTGGGACAGCAAGGAAACACCAGAGAGTGCCAGCTGATGGCCAGAGCTAAATGGGTCCTCAAACATCACACCGTCAGCAGCACTGCTCTAATCATCTCAAGATCCAAGCAGTGCATCCAACCACACCCTCTGAATAAGGTTAAATGTGACCCCTAGCTGGCTGCAGGTTTTTGTAAACACATTTGCATATCTGGACACACTTAACACAAATCAAATCATCTCTCAGATCATTGGGTTCAGTGTTCAAATCTTCATAGCACAACTGGTGCCAGATTATTCTGCTTTGATAAAAATTAGTGTTAGAAAGGGAAGCAAAGGAGACTTGCTTACAGATAAAGGCATGTGGATAAAAAAGGCACACTTCAGCACTAACAGATTCAAATTATAGTTTATGAATAGCTAAATAATAGGGGCATCACAAACATCACCAAGCCAGGGGGTTGTTCAGAGTACACAGCAAAGGTTAAGAAATTAATGCTGTGCAAAGAGAAGAGGATCTGTTAATTCTCACTGTATGTAAGCACTGTGCATCTCCTATGGTTCTGGATAGCTTCAGCAGTCTTGCAATGCAGTGAGATGCAGCTGGCTTCTTTATTAATAACTTCTCATTGCTAAGGACTGAGACAAGCTCCCCTCCACACCGTTGAACAGCTTACTGCACAGCAGTCAAATCAAGTCCTGCCCCCCTGCTCCATCACAAGAAGTGTCTCAAGGACTCCGCTCATAGAGAGCACCTGAGAGGTACCAAGAGATCTGCACTGCACAGCCCATAATTCCAGCAAGGCCAAACTTGCTATGCAAAACTGTACCAGAAAAACTGGCAAACAAAAAGTTGTATGTAAAAACTTCAAAAAAGGAATGTATCTAATTTGGGGTCTCCAGCTTAAGAGGCAAAGCCATCCAGCATCCCTGAAGTAAAGAATCCCATGAGTATTCCCCATTACCACCATCCCTGATAAACACAGTGGCACATAAAAAAGCCCAGTTCCAAACAGCATCAAGGCTCCTTCACAACTGCCTCTTCACATAAAATCAGGCAAAGGAACAGGACTTCCCCATGTCCAGAGAGGAAAATGCAGAGGTCTCTGGTGTCACTACATGACTGACTGAAATGGAAAAAGCAAAAATAACATGAGAAGACAACATTAAAACATACACTAAAGGGACTGCAGGAGCCCCAGTGATAAGCAGGGGAGGACAAAGCTTCCTTGCTCCAGAACCAGATGGGTTTTGCTGAGATGTCCTAGCAAGTCTCATGCTTGAGAGCTTATGGGAAAGAGATGAGCTGAAGAATTCTGCAACAAAACCATCACTTCTTCAATTTCTCTTCTACTTAAAAGAACTGGACTTTATTAAACCTTGTAAATAACTCTGATTCCATCAAATTTATTCATCCTTCATCATCTGTCTCATCCTTCCTCATCTGTCTGCAAGCAGAATTAGCTCACCAGTATTCACTATTTACCAACACTTCAGGCCAGCCTGCTTTTCTCAGCTGCTGTGGTCTTGTTGAAAAGGAAATATTGGTGGTTTTCTTACTGGTTACTCTGCAATGTTCTCAGTGATGCAGAGACTGATAGAGAACCTCAAGTTGGGTGTAACCCTGCAAAGCCTGTGCCAAAATATTACTGCTAACATTTCACAGCTCATGTTTTGAAAATTTTCTGGATGCATAAACAATGTTTTCCTTTAAAAGATGAGGCTCTAAGACAGAAGTGGTTTGTGTTCACCAGCCCAAACGCATAGCAAGGTAATATCATGGGTGTTTTTACCACCTGTAGTAGCTTTACTACAGACAAGCAAAGAGCCATCAGCAATTACCAAAAAGCCACTTCTAATGAAAGCCAGTCACAACCTTGCTAAAAATTCCCAGTGCCTTCAAATTGGGCACCTCAGCTAATCAAAATCTCTCTTAATCATAGGAAAGGTCTCAGCAGATACCACAAGTAATAGCAAAGCTAGGTTTTACTTAGAGCTGATATAACCCAAATGGTCTTGATATAGATTTGAAACTGATAAACAGGACAGAAGGGCCCATTGCAAAATGAATTACCACAGTATGTAAAAACACACCAGCAGAGCAGCTAATGGCAACAGGCTGAACCCAGCTGAGAATCAGCTTTTTGGAGAAGAAGAGCTGGTTTTTGGGCAGTCAGGTTCAGCAGTGAAGTTCAGCACTGTGGGATTAGCCCGTTTGTTTACAAAGCCCTGCTGGTTATCTAAATAAATCACACAGCACTGGTTTTGCTCCCACCTTGTGTACTAGAAAGAAATCAATAGAAAATAACAATCAATAAATCTCCAGCCTCAAATTGGAATTTAAACCAGCCATGCTAAAGTCTGAGACATTTTCATGATTTAGAGCTGCATGAGTAAATTGCCCATTTCCACAGGTTTTTTCAGTATTTTGACAAAGTCCTTTGATCACCTGAAGCTGAACTGAGAAAAATACAATGGATGCTTGTTCCACTTGGCAAACCCCAAACTCTCCCACTTTTCTGTCATCAATTGTGTCTTTCAACAAATGCTTCTGATACTCAGATACACATGCAGACAACATGTTCAAACTAGATATTTGGTCCCAATTACACTGAAGTCAAAGTCTGAGCTTTATGTACCAGAGCATCAGCTTCTCAACCACCTCTCAATTACAGCAATAACCTCTCCTCTGACTACAACAAATCCTTTCCCCTCCACTCACAATAACTCTTAGTAGTGCTACAAAGACCTTGATCTTATTCTACAAACACAAGCACTACTTCTTTCCTTTCAAGTTCAGCCTGCCTTTACTGCCAGGAATCTTGCTACACTTTCAGATCTGTTCTCTACCTCTCAAATTGGCCTTTTTTTTCACTTGGCAGGAGTTTGCTCCTTGCACAGAACAACTTCATTTTGCTCTTTCAACTCTTTCTCCAGAGTCCTCCTCTGTGGGCTATCGTTGGAGATAAATACAAGAAAGATAGCAAAATGCGTAACTACAGGAAATGAGTCCAACACCATTTTCTGTACCAGTTATCTAAAACATTAGTTTTGGAAGCTATTAAACACCTTCCAGTATAACATCATGTTGGTAAACAGCACTCTCACAATGATTTCCCTTACGAGAGGGTTGGTTACTGAGCTGTTTTTTCCAGTTTTACAAACTCTGTCCAGACAAACTCCATTCCACTACAAAGGTGTGTGTGCTTGGATTTTAGGACCTATTCCACAACGGGGGAGGAAGAGGGGGCTCCTCTGGCTCACAATCTTATCTATTATCTTACAAGGAATGCACTGGTACCACACCAAAACCCATGATGGAGACATATTCATGAACATATGAACACTGCTACCAAAAACCTGGAGTTTAGCTGGCAGGATTGACTGGAGGAGCCCTTGTTGCTCCATGGGAGGGGACAATGACAGAACAGTGCCAAAGGAAGGACCCACTGGCATCAGAAGTCTTGGACTGCAGGTGACCCAGAGAGGCTTGCCATGAATATCAGGTGCTGTCACCAGCACTTGCAGGTCTCAAATGCTGTTCACAGAGACAAGAATTCCCTAGGTCAGAGACATCCAGAACACAAGGGACTCAGCAGCACCAAACCCCCAGGAGTCACAGACGGACCTGTGGTACACTTAAATCAGAAAGGGCAGACACAAACACCAGGTCATGTTTCCTGTACACCATGGATGTATGGATTTAGTTCAAGCGAGAGCTGTCACCAACTCCTGACAACATCCTGAGCAGCTACTTGGAGTACATGAGCACTTATCAATGCACCCTCAAGCCCACAGCACACTGGGACAACCTCAAAACAGAAACCACAATTTAGGTCCATACTTGCTGAAACAGTGGAAAGGTATTTTTTGTAAATATAATTGGGATTTCATTATTTTGTTTTGATTTTTCTTCAGATAGCAGAACACAGAGCATCAAAAAGCTCTGCTATTTAGCAAGGAAGCCTGCAGTTACAGGTTTGAGCATAGTTCTGAATCTCTGGGATGAAATTCTATTTTATTCAGTATTGTCTCCAGCACAAAAGGAATATGCACTTGTAGTGTTTATAAGACTGTTGGCAGAAATAAGGTTATATTAATTAGCTCAATCTAACAAATTAATTAATAAATTGAGAGTTAATGTTCTTACACAGAGATGGAAAAAGCTCCCTACACATACCTGAAAAAAGCACTGCCTACATGGCATGCATTCTTATTTTTCATTAGTGACTATACAATTTCACCTGGAGTGTTATATTCTCTGCCCCCAGGTTCCAAGTGAGCTGTAGATCCCCTTTGAGAGAGACTGACATGAAAACTAACCACTGCTATTGCCTGAATGGTCACAGGTTAGATAGACCTCTTCTATTGATAGATGTTCTCAGAATACTGAGATTTTAGATTAAATCTGTTGTATTTTAACAACAACAACACATCAAATATTTTGAGAGTTATAATTTCTGTGTCTGCAGCAGAACTGATATGTCAGTTATTCAGTCCATTTCCTATTTCAGTTTTCCATAGACAGATTTTGAAAGTAATCTTTGTTTGCATCTATCTATTATGCAGTCATTGTTTATTTTTAAGCTGTTCTGGTTCTGCATTAAATACATTTATTTTAATAAGATGAGCAACAGTACTTGTAAAACAGAACATCTGTAAATGCCTGCAATCTGCCAGACAGTCTTGTGCAAGAGTAATCGCTCCAAATAAATGTTGTTTGTAATGCTCTTTAATATTATGCCAGATAAAGTGATAATAAAAATGCAAAAAGCCTAAAAGGATAGGAGTAGCATCATATCCCTGAAATCATCAGCAAGTGTCCCTGTTTTCTGAAGTTCACATATGAATCACAAGCACACTACTGTCTTGGCAGGACAGTAAAGGTCCCAGAAGGGGAATATGTACAATGATCATGGGGGAAAGAAAAGAAAAGAGAAAATTGGACAAAACCTACAGATTATCATGTTCTATGGACAACTCAATGGTTCAAGGGAGTGTTCATAGATTAACTGAGACAATTAAGGGTGATACTTTTGAATTAAACTGCTTTCATTAACAAATGCAAAGTTGGAATGGAATTCCAAAGAACATCATCATACTCTTATTTATCCTTAGGCCAATAATAATATTTCCTTTCATTAGTACATGAGTTATAAGGTTATAAGGAGGAATTAATGGCAAATATCTACACTTTCTCATTCTTCACTATTTAATGATGCGATTTTGCTACAAACTAGGCAAGCTGCTTTTAAATTATCTTGCATTAACCTAAAATAGTCTTTCAGAGAGATCATCTTTGTCATTGAGGTATAAGTTTAAATTTTAGCTTTGGTTTCAAAACAGGGTTAAAAGGCAAATTCATACTGTGATCTAAATGCTCTAACAGCAGCTACAATCATCTACTTAAATTTGCTTCTGAAAGTGAAAACACCCAAGACAAACCACTGGTTGGGAAACTGTTGAGCAGAAGGAATGAATATTATTCACAATTTCATACACAGAAAGCTGCAGATGTTACACACCTTATCTTTTGCAACTACTGAGTGATTTTTCTGACTCTTATTCTCGTCAAAATTTGCTTAAATTTCACAGTTAACAAGAGAAACCAATAATTGAATGACAGAGCTCACAGACATGCAAGGACAAATTTCAGAAGGGTGACTGAGGCATTCTCCCCTCTCACCCCAAGCCACTGAGAAAGCAGAAATTACCCTAGCAGAGGAAGGACTGAAGTAAGATTTTGGGGCCATTGGCAGTTGCTCTGCAGCAGCAGGAAGCTGGGAAATGAGTGTTGTTGCCTCTCCATTAATGATGAAATGGCAAGGTTTCACTGGCTGCCCAAAGAAGACTGACAGACGGCTGTGACAGATGACTTAGTAAATGGAAAAACATCAGATCCGTTTACATTGAAGTAATGTCTCCAAAATAACTGTCCCTGCTCTGCTGTCGTACAGCAAGAGCCTTCCAAAATCACCTCAGGTTCCAGCCTCAGCTTCACTGCACCCTTACAGCAATGCAGCCAGAGAGGGACACTGGAAAGGAACTCCTGCCACCAAGATCCTTCTCCCACCTCATTCAAAAATGCATCCAACTCCATCTTAAAATTTGGTCATCAGCCTGTTGCCAAGTCTCAGTGATATAATGCTTAAGAACATTGTTCTAGTTTCCTGCAATCTTACTTACAAAGGGCTTAAAATGATTGGACTTTGGCTGCTGTTGCTAAAGGCTTTATTAAACTAAAGGTACACATAATCCTCCTCTCTTGGTGCCCTATATCCTTATTGCCTGGAGGTATTTACACACAGAAATAAAGCCCTTCTTTGCTAGAATTAACAAACTGAACTCCTCCATGCTTTCCTCTTGCATCTTTCCATTACTTTATTTATTATTGCAGCCTCTTCTCATTTGTCTTACTTTCAGTACCTTGTGCTCAGGCAGCCAAAGCTGCTTACAGTATCCCATATCAGTATAAAAATATTAACTAAGCTCCATGGTCTGCTTTCACTGAATCCAGGCCCCTGAATTTCTGAACTGTGCTGGGCTAAATGTCACCAGACCACTGTGTCACAATAATGGGGCAATTTTATCTGGCCACACAGTGAAGTTCACTGAGTAACCTGAGCCCTGAGGAGCAGAGCACCAGGGCGTTGCCATGAGGTAAGGCAGAGTCATCAGCCCCAGCCGGAGCCCTGGAACAGAATGTTATGAATATAACATCAACCCGAAAATGGTGCCAAACTTCTGCAATCCTTGCAAATTCCACAGCCATCTCCCCCATCCCTCAGGATTCCCAAAGACAAAAACACTTTAGCCTATCTGCTGTCAGGGAGGGCTATTCCCAGCCCCTCCATGAGTGAGAATTCCAGGCAGTGCTGGCTGCCCACGGCCTGGTAGCTGCTCACTGACGCCAAATCCTCCTTCTGCTCTCATGTCCTGTGTCTGCAGCCCAGCCCATTCCCATCAACGCCCCGCTGGCCAAACAAGCCAGCACATCATCTCCACCAACACTGAGGGACTCATTGAGTGCCCATGGCCTCTCAGTCTCTGCTTACGCCTTCCAGCATCCCCTTGATCTTCACTGCCCAGGTTCAGCTTGCCTCCTGCTAAGTTCTCACTAATGCCATCTTTAAAATTCACCTGAACTGGCCCCATTTCTCACTGGATCTAATAATGCAGCTGGTTAAAACACAAGGCCACCCCTGGCACAGTGCACCCTCTAGCCACCTGTATTTCAGTAAACTTGAGGTGAAACAAAAAGGTTCATTCCATATGGACACCACCTATGAACCAGGATAGCCCAATAACAGTCTATCCTTCGTGTTTTCCACATCAGGAATACTGCAAAGGAACACCACAACCATCTCAGCAAAGCCTCAAGACAATATTCAGGATTTGTACATATTCTGAAACCACTGTGAAACTGTAAACTGGGAATTTAAAAGCATCCTAAGGTTTAAAATTTATTAGATACAGATGGGAAAAAAACCTTGGATGTTTTGTGGCTTTTCACTTAGAGGTAATAGGCTGGAATAAATTCCAATAATATCTATTATTTTATGTATATATTTTACTGACATAAATAATTAATTTATGAAATTTGTCTAGTTAAATTATATTTTCCTAGGATCATTTAAGTAACTACTTGTTGCAAGAGCCTAAAGGAAATATTTATCCTCACATTTATAAATACTGCAAATAACTGAGTTTTTCTGTTTGGTCTTCACTCTGGGCAAAATAGGCACAATTCATATTCAAGCTTCATCAGAGCTTGATATAAGCTTGGAAAAATATCCTGTATTATCTACGTTCTATTCTAGAAATAAACCCCTTTAACCTAGCCTATGCTCACAGCTCTAGTATTTGTATATAAAAATCACTGTAATGAATTAAAAGTAAACCTCAAATAGACTTGGAATTTAAACACTTATGTCTGATATCTGGAACACTTAGCTTATACAACTAATTTTACTCAAGCCAAAGTTACTAATTTATCTTTTTCTAGGCTTAATGGAGCTAAAAGATATTCACAGAAACAGATGAGACTATGTAGCACATTAACCCAACTAAAAAGATCAAACATGCCCAAAACACAAGAAGCACCTTATTTCTATTTATAATTTAGATCTTCTAGTTTAAACTCATCTCATATTTTCACATGAGAACATTTTTATACAAGATACAGTGTCGTCACAGGAACTCTTTATCTGAAAACAAAAGTTGCATCTTTTTGGGCATTCTGAAATAAATTTCCTAGAATTTGATAGCCTGCAGTCCCACTGCTCTAGCTTCTTCATCCTTAAACCTTTTCTAGGAATTCTTCCTCTAGTAGATGTCCACTGTATGGATTCTAAGGAAAATGTGATGTTCATATCACAGTTACATCAAATTACTTTAATCTAAGAGTTATGCTAAACACTAATCTAAGAGTTATGCTAAACACTCAGAAACTTGCTGTTCTCCTGAGTTTGGAGCATATCCTTAGTTGAAATGTATGCTATATTCTTGAAGAATTAAAGAAAAAAAATTAATTAAAACATCAAGAGATCTGAATTTCCACTGAGCTTGGCATGGAAGGCTGAGCAAGATGCTTCCCTTTCCAGCTTCTTTTTCCTTTCAGTGTACTCAAGACAACAAAGAACCCATGCTCAGGTACCAGGAAAGGACCATGGTAGGATCTTTCTTTGGGCTGTTTTTCCTCACATGGCCCCACATTCATCTGAGAGTTCATTTTCACTGCTATTTGACATCACAGTGCAGTCACTAAGCTCCTGTGGGATTGGCTTTGGCATGCTGTTACACTGAGCTTTCCCATCAATTGTGTCTCTCCATCCTGCTCATTTCTCACGTCCTGCATTGAACAGAAGCAAGAATTGGCCTGAATCATTTACTAAAGCTCAGGCAGAGCAGGGTCACTAATGTTTATTATCAGTACTTTGGCACATGCACCTCCACTTCCACCCCATGCTCAAGGTTTTCACTCCTCAGCAGAAAAGGAAGCAATTAGCAATGTAATTTTGTTACTGACAGGATTTCTGGAGGGCCATGCTTTTAAGCAGCAGTTATTGTATATTATCATAGTTATGCAAATTCTTTTCTTTCCACTCTGATTGAGCCTTTATGATATTTGTTTCTCAGGCACAGCACCCATAAACACAGGACAAACTATGTTCTCTTGTAAGAATATGCTTATGTCAACCCATATTCTTTACCAGCACCCCTAGGATTTTCTCTTATTTTGTGAAAACTAACTTTGAACAAAGAATGTTGCCAATACCCTGAGCTTAATCTTTCAGGAATAGAATTGTCTTAAGGGTGGTGCATTATTTATAATTTTCATCTTCAAATCAACTGCTTTGGTCACAAAAACATATGACTCATTCCAAAGTGAATAAAAGAAGGCTGACTGTAAAAAGTCCCATCCTCCAGATACATCTCTGATGATGTACTGAAAAAAGATTAAGTGCTGAAGGAAAGGACTTTTTCTTGTTTGGTCTGCAAAGCATGTTCCTTTTCCTTTGGGAGAAGATTTTAGGGATGACCTTCTACTTCCCTTAAACACCTTCTCCTGTGATGTCCTTTACAAATGCACCTCCCACCTCACGTCAGAATCTGACATCCTGTTCTAATCTTTTGGGATAAGAGGAAAAAAAAACCAGATAAAAAGTGTGTCCTTCCCATTGTCTATGCTAGAAAGGGAACCTTCACAGTCCAGCCAAGGGAAAGAGTCTTTCTTCAAACTAGGCTTTTATTGCAGGCAGGTATTACCTTTAAACCTGTCAGCCCATCAGAGAGTGATGCAAACTGCTCAGTTCTCTGCTGCAGAGATTTTTTCCTTTTAAGTCCTCATTACAGCTCAGAGTCCCTCAAAAAGTTGAGTTAAAGAGCCATCAGCACAGAGAACACTGTGACAGAAACAGAGCAGACCATGTTTGGTGACGCCAACTCAGTCTCAGGTGTCAGTCACAGAAAATACAGAAAACTCTTGCCAGACTTTAGTGTTCCTTTTCCCTTGACAGTGATGCCAATAAAGGTACAAAAGCCTGGCAGATGCACCTGCACTGCCATGCTGTGCCTTGGGGAAGGGAAAAGTGCCTTTTCCTGTTGCTGACTGGTGATTAAACATGTCCCAGAGCACAGCAGTTGATAGCCCACATTCTTCTAGACATGCATCATGTTCATACACTCTATATGGGGGTGAGTGAGCTGGGATGGAGAGATGCTTCTGCTTTCTCTTCCTGGGAACATGACAAGGATTTGCTCCCTGGCTGTTACTAAGGCTACAGTTTGTGATGGGTTTAGTCTAAGCCCTGGTAGGATAAGTAATACCAATAACAGCAATCAATAAAATGGGTTTCTGACAGTGTAGTTTCCTAAATGGTAAACCAGACTATAACATACCTATCTATGCAGTAAAAAATATTATTACATGTTTAAATATCACATATTTACAGCCAAAGGTTGACATCAGTACAAATTATAGCTCTGTAAAGTACACCAGAAAAGCAGTTATGGGACTCCAGGATAACCACAAAGGCAATCCACAATTAAAACATAGACATGTCAATGGCCAGATACCTGTACCACAGAGGGCTCCAAATTCATAATCCTAATTTGAAATCCTAAACCTGATTTTAAGTACCAGATTAGATTTCTCCTAACTCTAATCCTATCTCTGCAGTCCCCAGATAATATATATATTTATGTGCTGAATTGTTAAATCAAATCTTCCTTATAGGCAGAGATAAGTGCCTCTATAAAAGTAAAATACATGGCTGTGGGTCATATCTGCTGACATCTTTTGGGCTGTAGAAGCCTAAATATTGACTCCAGCCCACCCCCTTAGGCTAACCTCAATAAGGCCAATCCCCACAGTAACACGCAAAGCAACCAAAACACACAAATCTCTGAAAATTTAGACCAAAATTGAAATAAACTAATTGAACTTCAATGAAATACACTGAAATGCTATTACTAAGCATATACTGAATGTTAGCCATACATTTTAATATCATGAAAACTCCAAACTGAGTTTTACAGTGGAGACCAATTCCTATGATAATGCAGAAGGCTGATCTTTGTCAGCTCTCAGCCCTCCTTTTAACCTCCTAGTGGCAGAGCTCCAGCACCAGAAGCCCTGGCTGTGAGCCCAAATAAATGCTTAGTAATATCAGTATATTGATCAATCCCTACAGTAAATGAGAGCAGCAGGGCCATGCCAGGCACCTCCCTAAAACTGAACACCACAAAGTTGAATCACTGACTTATAATCTAACTTGAATTCAAACCATAAAATTAATTTGAAGTCTAGAAGGGAGATGAATCATTTAGACAGAAAAGCTGCCAGCCCTCTTAACTCCTTGGACTTCTAAATCCACAGAGGCTCATCTTTCCAAAGCTTGACCTTGACCCCAGCCTCCAGCATAGTCACCCCTCAGGAGGGATATGGGGACTAGTTCATATCCCCAGCCCCAACAGCTGTGAGTGCTGGCAGCCCATGCTGTGAGGGAGAACTGCTTAGGACAGGTAAGGAGCTCCCTGCCAGAAGGGAGCTCCCAGCACCCACGCTGGTGCCCTTGAGAAACACGGAATTACAGGGGCTTTCAGTTTTAGATTTCTAAAACCTAATACTCAGCTCTAACCCCAGACTTAATTATAGACAAACAAAAGCCAATGACTAGAAATTTCCTGATATATCAGAAAGATATCTGGATAACAACTACAGCTTGGGGGTTTTTTGAATTTTATTTTCCCTCATCAGTCAAGGTCAAGAATTTTGCCTTTGCTGCAGATCATTCCTGCTTCAGATCAACACTGCACAACTTCTGATATAACATAGCCTTGCTGAATAATTTACATATTTGCCATAGTTTCATTTGTAGACATAAATTCCTGTTATATTTGAAGTATAAACTCAGAGCTGCTGAGCCTCAGTGCCCTGCTTGGAGCTGCTGCAGTCATGCTGTGCTTGTGCAACTCTTACAGGAGGACTGAGAAGAAAACTGATTTTTTAGAGGCAGAGTTCATGTTGAAAGTATTTAAAAGAGAATACAACAATTTCAAAGGTCATTGAAACTGAAAGGGAAATGAACATTTTCTCCTGTTTTAAATACCTTTACCTCTGCCAAAGAAAAGGGGATTTATCATGCTGAGACAAGTTACTCTGCCAAACACTCAGGCAACCCTTGTTCACTGTAGGTGTCTTTTAAACAACAGAATCTGAATAGACAGAAGTACTGAACATTTCACAGAAATAATTCAGATTCCTGTAAAACAATGTTTACAGTAAGAAAGAAAGCGGGTCCCACAAGCCTTTGGCAGCTTTAACCAAAGCTTTCTTCACTACCATTAATATACAGTATTCAATAGTGCCAGGAGAAAGTTTTTGTACAGGAGCTTGATATTTGACCTTTGAGAGCTTCCTGTTGAATGTGCATCAGAAGTTACTGCTCAGTTCTCACTCTGAAGTCAAGCAACAGCAGAAAAGTCCCAAAAAAAGAAAAAAAAAACCCTTCTCAGAGCCATATACATTAAAATTTACTCATCACTCTTCTATACAACTATGCTAATCCAGGAAGATTTTCTTCCTTGCGTATACACATTCAAACAGATTATTTTTGCAGGAGTACAAAAGAAGTGAAAGCTTGAAAATGTGTTAAAAGAATTATTTATGGTCGCCTATGATGTCTAAGAAAGATGATTCTTCATGTTACAAGAAAATTACTTCACATCAAGTCTGAAAAAACCCATCTGACACCTTTTCACCGCTCTTTTGCCAAACTGAGGGTGTTATTTGTCAGCCATATGAAAAATGGTGACTCTTTCTGGGAGTCTCTACCATCTGTCCTGAAGGGGTAATGACATAACTAAACTGAAAGAATTGTCTGCATCTTTCATTCCCAAGATTTCCAGGAGCCAGTGCTAATTCAGCTCCTACTGTTGAACTGAGAATTCTGGTTTAACTGCTAAACATAATTTCCAACATTACAGACAGACATATATAACTTCTTACTCTCCTAGATTTACCTTTCTCATGGTAATTTTCTTCTTTCTTCTTATCCTGGGCCTTCATGTTGAAATACTGCTTGACTTTTTTTCTTCCTGTAGTTAAATCTCTTGTTTTCTTGCAGCTATGATTCAGTAGAACTAGTCCATACACTGTATGAATAAAAAAGAACAAACAACATGAAATATAGTTCATTTTCTGGGACATTTTTTATGAAACAGAACTCACTTTTATCAGCTATCTGTATTCAAATCTTTAACCATTTCACTAGGTTCAAGATCAGAGAAAAATAGTTCCTTAAAGGGAAAAGAAAGAGAAGTTCAATATTTCTTATTTAATGAGGTCGTGTTCTGACAGACATTCCCCAAAAGATTTCACCCAGTAATTTTCTGCCACTAAGTCTGCCCTGTTGTATGAACCAGAGCACAGATTCCACATAAAATGAGATTCCAGTCTAGCCCAGATAAATCCATGCTCTAGCTTTGGGATAAAAACCTTTACAATTATTTCATAGAGATTTGTGAGGACCCACTCAGAAATATCATGACATCTATAAAGTGATGCACTTACAGCCAAGGCTCCAGAGAAGTGCATTACATCCACAGATGTAACCAGCCAGCAAATCTGCTTCTTCTCCTGCTCTTCAAGATGTTCCATAATGTCTGCAGCTATGCTGATTTTAAAGGCTTTTCTGGAATAAAAAGATTTTTGCTACTGATATTGGTAGTACTATAAAAATAACACAGACCTGGGGATTCTACAAGTCTTCCACCTATCATTATGGGCTTGCCTGAGATTTCTGTGAGAACAAACGTGATATCTAAATAATATTTAAATATCACTCTCCACTTCTTACTTTAAAAAAAAAAAATCACACCTTTTTCAGAATTGGAAGTACAATAATTCTGTATTTACATCAACTGGAAGATGTATGGGAACAGTTTGAGCCTTGGTGCAGCAGAATTCATTGCAGTACTACTGCTACTTGTAAACCACAGAAAAGCTAGGATGTTGATACTCCTTTTTCTTAAAAGACAGAGGTCCTCTTTCAAATTAACTCTTTTTTTTTCCCCCACAATCAGACAAAATCCCAGTGAAAGTTAGCCAGTTGTGCACAGAAGAAAGTGACAGACTGTAGAAGGCAAGACAAGGAAGCACCTTTGATCAATTATCAGTTGTCCCAGAACTGCAATCCCATGAGCTTCCCACATGAAGGCTTCTGCCTCCTCTACACCATCCCCTTCCTTGCCCCACCAAGACCCCAGCCCTGAAAGTCTATCAGTCCTTCCTGCAAGACCAAAACTTTTCTGTGATTCTTGATAATTTTTCTTAGTAACTTCAGTGAGACCTCCAGCATTCTCATTTAACTTGCTATTACATTCCTTCTATGATTCCTTTTATGTGAAACAAGTGTTCACCAATCAGTGAATATTTAACAGGCCAACACTACTCCAAATACCTTTTCCCTTTCCTGTTGCTCAGCCCAGTTTGTATCACTTCTGCTGCGATTGCCCAGCAGCTCTTCCTGAGTCCTACAGGGACTCAGAGCACCCGAGGTAACTTCTTGTCCATCCAAAAGTCACAGGATATTCTGAGGGTCCTGATGGGTTTACAAAGGGGACCAACGATGGAACTGAAAAAGCAGTAAGGCCTCTGTCAGACCAGGCTCAGATCATGCCAACAACTGTTGTCTGGGACTTCACTGACTTCTGTTTTCCATGTGATCCCAGTGGATATGATCACATTCCCAAACCACTATCATAAATGGGACTGACTGATGAGCTTGTGGAAAAGCCAAGGCCTGAAAAGGCACCGCCAGGTCACGGGTACCAGCATAAGGAATCTGTTCATCCAGAAATAAAAAATAGCAGCAATTGTGCTGTAATTGGGATCCTTGCAGTACACAGGCAAAGGAAGGGCTTTTTTTTTTTACCTCCTCTTTTTTTCCAAAATGCAATCTACTAGGGAAGTTGGAAGGACAGATAAGATTTTGGATACACATGCCAAGGTTTGATGAAGGGTTTGCGTTGCCTGAAAGCATTGCCAAATTAATGACTGGCCAGTTGATATTAAGTGAAGCAATAAAAATCAGATAAAAAATAAAGTTTTCTCTTTTTGATTGGAGTGACTAACCACAATATTAGGTCCCAAGTGCTTCTTTAGGACAAAATAAAATGCTGATGAAGCCATGTATCCTTATTTACTCATCAGGGATGATGAGCAAATGTAATGAGTCTTGTTTCCCTAAAGGCAGCTAAACTCAAAAGAAGGAAATGGAACATTTTGTACTTACCCTATGTTATATCTGTGTTTGGGATGGAGCTCTCCCTCCCCTGCCCATGCAGCTCCCCATTCCTCTCTGGGCCCTTCTCCCTGGCACTCCAACCTGGGCACAGCAGCAGGAGCACACCCTGCCCAGCATGTGTGCACTGAATGCTTTTCTTGCCACCTATGAGAATCTATAACAATAATTTAAAACAGGATTTCAAAATTCATGCCTAAAAACAAAGGGAAGACCAGCAAAACCTGGTCAGGATCATCCCTTACCTTAATGTTATCTGCCCACCCATCTCAATGCCACAGTGACAGTACAATTTTAAGGTGACTTAGGTGCTTTTCACAGCCTGTTGATCCACTTATGAAATTCTTTACACACAAACTTTGCAACTCCATGTGACCTCTAACAACTGAAAAGTTCAATTCAGAAGAGAAATTAAAAACACAATCCTACCAAAAGGAACATCCATAACACAATGTGGCAGCCATTCACAGCTACCTGTTTTTTAAGTGTGTCTGTTCCCAATTGTATGACTCAGTTGAGCCCTGGCTCAACAGAAAAATGATAATAATTTTGATCTTCTGAGTTTTTTGATTGAGTCATACACACACACACATATATTCACCTCAGGTAGCCAGCCAGTATTTACTGGGACTCATAGCTGCACCAGCTGTGAATTTATGGAAAAGAAAACAAATCTCCTCAATGTCATGGATCTCAAAGTAAGGATACGCTCAGTTAATTTGGTCTTAAATGTTTTGCTTGAGCAAATAATAAATTAATTAAGTTATAAGTATTTCAGTATTTTTCTAGGAAACGTCTCATCTTGCTGATCCTATTTGGCTACTCTAACAAGTACTTCTTCCCCAGGCTTCAAATAATCATAGACAGGTACTATTCTACCCAAGCCAGGGTTTCTTTATCCAGCTTATAGTCCACTAAAGACATCCCTGAAACTCTTATTATAAGACATGTAATATACATTTCTTTTTGAATGACCTTGAATAAACTCCATAATAACTCAGTCTCCACTTTCCCACAAAGTAAACTAATCATTACTCCATTTAATTGAAGTAAATAGTTTTTCCATGCAGAAAGACTGAATAGAAATCTCTCTATTGTGATAATGCAGAAATTAGAAATTCTAGCATAAAATTACTAAAGCTGTTCAGTCAATGAATCAAGTGAGGAAAACATTCAAATACATGTTTAAACCCACTCCTGTTCTGCATTATTTTCCTTAAGAGACTTATTCTCATTTGAAGTGCTTTCCTCAACTGGGATCAGTGTGTACTATACCATATTTATTTTTGGGGTTAACAGAACTACTTTGGGACTCAAGTAATACAATAAAGGAGGCGTATTAAAGTTTCCTGGCCTTTAGGATAATTTCTGAATAAAAGATCCCTCCTAAAGACCAACAGTGAGGACTGTAAAAGTTTCAGTTAAAACCTCCTCTGTCTCTGAGACTTACAAATGACCATTTCCACTATCCCAAATCTGGAACCAATGAGCACAAAGACCATTAAAACAATTAAGGCCTCTTTCATTCATTTTTTGAGGTCTTACATATCATATGTTCAATAACTTTGTGATTTGACTCAATTCTTTGATTTCTAGCCAATGCCTTGGCAGCGGTTCCATTCAATTCAGGGGAAAGTACAAAATATTCAGTGCAAGTAGTGAATTACTTATGTCTGTATGAATTAGCTCTCACAACTTTTTGGAGAAGATATACCATCAGTAGCAGATAAAACTGCATCATTTCAGGCTACTGTCACCTAAGCTCCATTTGACAGGAAAGAAAATACACTCAGCAATTGCCTGTGATGATTTTTTATTGCTCTGCAATACTCTCTAATGCCTTCCAGCTGCACTGAGGACAATTTGTTCATTTCTCTCAGTAATCAAAATGTGTTTTGACTAGTAAGTCCCTATTTAGTTTTTCTGTAATCGTTTTTCTTAATGGGAGTATTTTCCAGATGTTGTGTTAGTCTAGTCATCCGGGCCCACTTCCAAGCCCTGTGGAAAGTTTGCTGTCATGAGCTGTCACTGGTGGTGTGTTTAACAAACTGCCTAATTACCTGACCCCAGCACAGCTCCAAAGCAATATATAAGGACTCTGGAACAGCCCTGGGAGCTGACACACTCTCTGCTAGGTAAGTGCTATACCTGTCTCTACCTAGAGCTCTTCTTCAGTAGGAGAACAGGAACTGGGACAGAAAATCCAAAGTTTTCTTTTTGAAAGAAGATTTACTTTTAGCCTATGTTTCCATTTGACATATTTCAATGTTAGGTTATGGTTTATAGAATTATGTTGCTGAATAACCTATATTCTGTCAGTGTTATTTTTATTATTTTTCTGGTTTTATTACAGATTTTCATTTATCAGTATTATAACTTTAAACATTGTGCTGCAGTGTACCCATGTTAGAAGACAACTGCGATTGTAGTCTTCATGTAATAGAATTCTGCAAAAATTTATTCTATTACTTGTTCATAATGAATTTCTATAGTCTTATGACAGAATTTAATGGCTAATTGACTAATAATCAAGAGGGAATTTATGGAGCAATTCTAAAATAGCGATTTTTCTCTTGAACGGTTTTATTATTTATTTTCCATTTTATCAAGCTAGTCATATATAAAGATATGCACAGCATTTTAAAAATTATGAATTAAGTGAATTGCAGATAGTGATGTAAGATTATTTCTTTTTAGGAACGATGTCATACCTGAAAGTTATGATCATATGGAACATACTATGCATATCCCTGGTGGTTCTTTCACTGTCCTTGATTCCAGAGGTGTCTTCTCAAGGTACTGTAACACACAAAGCTGAAGGGAGGGTGTCTAGGAGTGTGTGCCTGACACACATTAAGAATATTTCAAATGCAACTTCATAAAAATACTACAAAGCTCTAGAACTTTATTCAGATAGGAAATATGATTCAGTTTTATCATCACTGAATATTTTCATAAATAAATTTTAGTGTAGCATCTTTTTTTGAGGAATAACATAAAAATATAAATGTAATGCAGAATGTGTATAAATCTATTACTTTTTCTGTAGACAGCCTACACAGAGCCTCTTGCCCTCATACTGATGTATTTAGCCCAAGTGATTTGCAGTTTGATTTAGAAAGAATCTAACATGAGAATATCCACAAAGGTTGGCTAGAAATATTTCAACAAGCTCAGGGAAAGAAATGTCTCTACCTTGATAAGTGCTTTCCCATTAAATGCACCATTCTTATAGCAGTCAGGCAAATTTGGGGAATTATTTGTCTAATGATAGCTCTATAATTGATTCCTTACTAAAGTAACACTGTTATGGTGAAGCAGAACGTGCCCCCCTCGCAAATCCTGAGCTGTTGCAGTTCTCTAATAGCTCTCAAATTTGCAGGGGGATGACACTAGGTATTACTTGCTGGTAGAAAATGATTTATTACTACTTGATAGCAGAAAGCACAATGTCATGTATCCAAGAAGTTCCTCAGGGCACACCCCGTGCCAGATGTAACCTTACACTGAACCCTTGATAAGTGATGCCTTCCCACCAGTTTCAGCAAAAATCAAGACTTTTGCCAACAGCAACCAGGACTATTCAGGCACTTTCCTTAAAAGTAACTCCGTAACTTACAAGTCATAAACTGAAAAGAAACAAATGAAGAGGTGCAACCATTGGGCTACTACATATTATCTATATAACTACTGGACTTATTTTCCTTCCATAAAGGAACAAGGGTTCAGTATATTGGGCATATATCCATAAAGGAAGATGTCCATTTTGTCTTTTCAACTGCTGTATTAATAGCCCAGTAACTCAAGTCCATTAATGCCTCCAGTTATCCCTTGGATCCACTTTTCTATTTGTGGCAAAGTGATAACAAGCATTGCAAGTACTGTCTGAGAATCAATGTATATGTAATAGATATAATATTTGTTATGCCATGCTCTTCCTTCAGACACACACATGGAATGTGTGTTGTTCGCAATTGTCTTCGGTGTTGTGTTGTGTTACATGTTATTTCCTTGTTGTTCCTCAATGTTTCAGCTGATTATCTGTTTGGGCTTGCTGATTGTTCAGCTTCTTTGTTTGTATTTAGGGACGCTTCACTTGTGGTCCTGCATGTTTCATGTCCAGAAGAAGCCGTTAACTTGTTGTGTTTTCAGAGATTTCACAGATGAAGGGGAGGGTTGCAGGGTGACTATCTGATTTGGCAGCAGAAGGTACCAAAGCACTGCTGAGCTGGAGTGCTCACAGGTTAAAGCAAGACACTCCTGCTGCCTTGTTTTACCACCTGTTATCTGCACCATTTCTTGTTATCCAGCATTTCCCAGCAGTCTGGCAGAAAAGCCATTATGGGATGAGCTTTTCTGTTAGTTTGCTAGTACATAATCTTCTAATTAACAAAATGTACTTCATAGGAGTTACAGGGCTAGATCCCAACTGTTCTTAACCTTAGAGCTGATACCAAATTCTTTCCTGACATCAGGGAAAAAATATAGTGTAGGGAGTAGGCAGATTTTGAAACTTCCAATAAAAATGGTTTCAGGGACTTGTATTTATTATGACAGTGTTCTCCAGTTTACAAGCCAGCCTGATTAGATGGGTAATTAGGAACAGCATTACCAACAATAAAAATCAGACACCTAGGGGGTCTGTCAGGTATGGATGTGCAGATGCACATCTATTGTCATACAGAAGGTGAATCAAACTGAAAAGTAAATCAGCAAAGCTGATATACTGTCTAAGGGGTTAGCTTGGAAGCCTCTTGTCATACTATAGAACCAATCCTCAAGGATTCCTTGGTTTTCAGACAAAAAGGGTTAAGTTAGCTCAGTGGAAGACCCCTCTAACCTGAACACGTGCTGCTGCTGGTCCTCAAGCTGGCACAGAGCAAACCTCTGCTCCCCACAACTTCAGGAGGAGTCACACCAGGCCCTCAATTTCTGCAGTACTGAGTGTAGAAACCACATTCTGTAGGAAAAAAAGGAGAGAAGCTTTAGTCCTTTTCCATTCCGCATTTCCTTAGGGACCATTGTGGTTGGGCAATGCTTACACCAGTGTTGTGTGATTTTAGATGTATCGAGCTGTACAGGGAGATGTGGGACAGGGTATTCTAGAGAGCATGACTGCCAGTGTGATTTTAACTGTCACCACTACATGGAGTGCTGCCCTGACTTCAGGAAAGTCTGCACAGTGGGTAAGTTCCCCAACACAGCCAGTTCCTCTCCTCAAAATTCCCCTCCCAGCTCCCTACCACACCAGTGTCTCCTCTGAATGCTTAAATGTCTGTTGGTTTGCTGTGTCCTTGTTCCATCTCATACATGTATTGTTGTTCCCCTCAAATATTCAGGATAACCTCTTGCATATGCAAAAAAATTGTGTATCCACAGATTATTGCCAAGCAAAGAATTTTGCTTTTGACAAAAGCAGAACTAGGCAAGATTGGCAAAAACTGTTTGTTTTGTTTGTTTTCTACTCCTTAGTGCATTTGTACTGTATGTGTCTGTCTCCTATACAAAGAAAAAAGTGGTAAAAGCCAATTCAGGTTTTTGCAGAAAGAAATTCTGACATATTCCAATTCAAATTTAAGAAGTGTGGATGCTGTGGGGTCTAATCCAAAGCCAGGGTGTCCTTCCATAGACAGAAATTGAATCTGGATCAGAACCATATCCAGAGTCTGCTGGAAAAGGTGTTTGGATGAGTATTAATTTATGCTTTATTTATAGGGAAAACTGCACAATGTAAATAAAAACAGATAATTGCTTTAATGAGCATTAAAGACATTTTCTTAGCAATCACCAATGTCAGAAATGTCAGTGATTTGGATAACAGTAGTTTGTTATGCTACACTGTGGTTTCAGTAGGATTACAGGAGTAACAAATACTCAGAACCACCAACACTGCTGAGTGTTGTCCAAAATGCAGACCTAGCATTCCTAAAATTCCAGTTCTGCTGCCCTGACATACACTGGGGACACTTTGCCTTTCAGTCTCCCCCATCCTTATTTTGCTTTGTGGGGGGACATCAGCATTTCTCACAGCTGAAGATGCAGAGTGAGGCATTTTAATTATGGAGGCTATTTATTCATTGTGGGTCAGATTCTAAAGGTATTCTGGCTTCTGCACAACATTTAACCAAAAAGTTAAGGCTAGAGAAAGTCTTCTCTGTTCTATCTAAATCAGCGAGTCCAGGCAAGCACAGGAGATGCCATCCTGAAAGGATGCAGGCAGTCTGGCTAAAGACTGTTGTCCAGCTAGTGTGGAATCAACACTGACTAAATGACAGAAATGCCAGACATTATTTATGAATAAAAATTTCCCTAAGATAATAAAAATAATTCTCACCTGTGCATGTGGGATGGATCCACTGGCATCAACACTGATTCCACAACTGCACTAATCCAAACATGTTCAGAATCTGCCTATACAGCAGGCATCTGTCATTTTTGATAGTGATTTAACTGTGTAACATGATTTTATGCCTTGTGTGCCACAGAGATAATGACTTCAATAAAGACATATGTAGAGAAAGTGCTTTTTCTGAAGTCTAATAGCTGTGCACACTCTTTCTAACACAACACGGTCATTCTTTGATATGAAATAGCAGTTTGGTCAGTGATGTTTCAGAAGTTAACCAAATATGAAATATTAAAAACATGTGGTTATTAATCATGTCAAAACATGGTATATAGTCCTTTGGTACTAATAATTTAAGAACTGTATTAAACAGTTCCAAGCTGGTTTCTTGAGGTAACTTGGATAACCTGTTCACACAATTAGGTTGCAGTGTTTGTCTGGACACACCAGGTACACTCGGTTGTGACCTAATTAGGTGAATTATTTTTCAGAAATGCTTTGGTAGACACATTGTTCTTCTTGCAAAGGGATCCCCTGGTGAACACCTTCCTGCAAACCCAGCCCAGAATCTCAAGATCATTCTTGAGAGATCACTGCTCTGTGGCTGGGGACGCAGAAGCCTCCTACGGTGGGACCTGGCTAAAGTGAACGTGGCAGTCAGGTTTTATCACGCTGTCAATCCAATGTCACTGCCATGGCACAGTGCCCCTCTGGTGGCACTGCCTGGTCCAAACCCCACATCACAGACAAAGCCTGGATCAGACCAGGATAAGCACCTGATTTTCTGGAGCTGCTCTTGGCACAGCTCGAGCCAATGACTTCACTGTAGAGAGGTCCCAGCGTTGCAGGTGGGCTGGCCCAAAGCCTGACTGTGCTCTGTGTCCCTGCAGCCGCCTCCTGCGAGGGACGCTGCTTCGAGGCCTTCGAGAGGGGCCGTGAGTGCGACTGCGATGCCGACTGCGAGCGGTACGGAAAATGCTGCCCAGACTACGCCAAGTACTGTAAAGAGGGTAAGACACTTCTCCATCTGTTTCTCAAAAACATGTTTAAGCAGAGGTGCTGTACCATGAACAAAACTGTGTGGGCTCTGGTGACAACTGAAAAACAGAAAACAGGACAAAACAAACAAAACAAAACAGAACAAAAATAACAAAACCTAATTTCACAAACAAATTGGCCAACTTCTCAAGGATGAGCACTTTATGGAGACATACAGGTAGATATCCTGCAAGTCATCATCAAGATGTGAATTCTGAGGTTAAAGTTGTATTTTACATTAGGCTCTTTTGGCACCAGCCGTGCTGTCGGAGCCCTTACTGAGAATACCACATGTAAAGATAAGGTCTGCACATCAATAATAGAATTCAGTGAGAGAAGTTGGGGAATCCGAACAGATTTGTCAGGAAAAGACCTTTTGAGATCATTGTATCCAACCATTCCCCCAGCACTGCCAAGGCCATCATTAAAACATGTCCCAAGTGACACACTCACACAGCTTTTAAATCCCTCCAGGGATGGGGACTCCACCCCTGCCCTGGGCAGCCTGGGAACCCAAACCTCCCCTGGTGCTCCTAGGGGTCATTTCCTCTTATCCTGTCCCTGTTCTTGGGAGCAGAGCCCAACCCCCTCGGCTGTCCCCTCCTGTCAGGAGCTGTGCAGAGCCACAAGGTCTCCCCTGAGCCTCCTTTTCTCCAGGCTGAGCCCCTTCCCAGCTCCCTCAGCCCCTCCTGGTGCTCCAGACCCTTCCCCAGCTCTGTTCCCTTCCCTGGACATGCTCCAGCCCCTCAAGGTCTCTCTGGCCATGAGGGCCAGAACTGGACACAGCACTCAAGGTCCCTCAGCAGGGCCAGCACAGGGCACAGCCACTGCCCTGGCCTGTGCCCACACCAGGGCTGGCACAGCCCAGGGGCCACTGGCCTCTGCTCCACCTGGGCACACCTGGCTCACATTTAGCACCAGCACCCCCAGGGCCTTTTCCACTAGGCAGATGAATAAATGAATTGCAGTAAAATGCTGAGTTCCTCTTATAAAAACAAGGTGGAATCCTCTCCCATCCAAAAGTGGGGAATGGCTACTCTGTGCCTTAGGACAGCACTACCTGGACCTCCAGATCACTTGCTTGGGGCCACCAAAAGCAGTCACTGGCAGCATATTAGAGATGCACATCCTAGATTCTCCCCATCTCAAATCCAATGTGGGAGGAGCAGCCCAACACAGAAACCCATCTTGTTGGGCACAAGGAAGGAACTGGATGTCACATGTTCACAGTGTAGCAAGAAAAGATTCAAGAAAACACACATTTTACCTTTAAGCTGCAAGTTCAGTCCAGGGCAGAATCAGTCACTTCTTTTGTTCTGTCCTTTTCTGCAGAGCCTGGTGGGGTTTCAGCTGAGCACAAAGGGACAGATCTGGAGGTGCAGTCCCACTCTCATGTAGCTTTAAGGACACCAGCAAATGAACTCTAAAAAAAACCCAACAGAATATGTTTAATTCCATCATGTCCTTAAACTTTCTGGTACCTAAAGACCTAAATTAATTTCTGTCAACACACTTGACAAATATGGCTTGGCGCGAGGTCACTGCATCCACAGAGCAGCCCACCTCCAAGGCAGCCAATTCCCAAAGCCTGCAGTGTAACACACAAGTCACAATTATAATTTGGTTCTCTTCACCCAAGTGCTGGGGTAGTGGCCTGGCTTGTCCGCACAACTGCACAGTAATTTAGGCTGAAATAGAGTCTGTATCCAACATTTTTGACTGTCTAGAGAAGGGTCTTGGAAGCATATTGAGGTGAATTTGCTGCTTATGAGGCTGCTTAATATTTCCCTCTTTCCGCTGAGTTTATCACACCCAAACACTCACAAAACATTGTTAAACCATTTCACTTCTTCAGTTAAAATAGAATGAAGAATTAATCAACTGTTCCTAATCTTAAAGAATTTCTTCTGTATTGTACTAAACTTTGCTACCATTTTTTTGTCAAAAAATCGAGCAGAAATCCCCCAAACCACTGTACTCAGTATTTTACTATTTATGTTATGTGTGAATAACTGAGAAATCTGTTAAACCTCTTGGAATAAATTTGCTGTTTCAGCATCCTCTGAACAATTTTTTCTGTACAGTAAAGGCAAGTGTTCGATGCATATCCAGAGCTCACTGTAAACTTCCCTGCTCTCCAGAAGCTCTTTAATCCCTGAATACATGTATACACATAACCAAAACGTTCCCCTCCCCAAAAATTGGCTTCCAAAGGAGTCATTCAGCTTCAACTACAACAATTTCTCTCTCTTCCTCAATAAATATTTTAGGATATAATGCAATACCCGACCTTCCTTGCTTCGAGCACTAGCTTGCTGTGAAAGTAAATCTTTGGACATCATGGTCATCCCTTGGAGACAAAAATCCCATTCCTTTAGTAAAAAGCTGATTACACACACCTCTGGCAGTTCCCAGCTCCCTTAGCTGGATCCAAACAATTTGGCCAGGTCCCTGAGCTCCATCACATTTCCTTCACAACTAACAAGTTCCTTCTACAAGGCTATGCCAGTAGCTCATTTCCAGTTGTACAATTTGGCCAACAATTAATTATAAAATATTTTCTGGCTCTTACTGGATGCAACTGAATTCCCATTCACTCTTCAGAGCTGAAAAATCTGAACACAACCTCCTATTTCTCCTAAAACTCATCCTACTAGAAGTTAGCTTAATACCCATGTTTTTTTCCTTGGTCCATGCCTGCTTTGTAGCTCCTGTCTCCTTCAGGGAAACCATTTCTTTTAAAAAGTCTCCCCAAAACAATCACTTGTGTAGAATTATCACATCTGAAGAGCTGCAAGGAGATTATCCAAATAAATTCTTGGCTAATGTGACAGCTCTCCTATTTCCACAACAGTTAGTTATCTGTAGTGAAAGTCAAGTAGTAAAAAGTCATCTGTAGTGAAAAAAAAAAATAAAACAAATTTTCAGAATAGAGGTCTGCCCAGAATTCAGTTCTTTTCCCACCTCAAAATTACCATTAGCTAATAATGCCTCACCTCAAACTTCTGGGAAAAATATTGCTTCCATCTGTTATGAAACATTTCAGGATCAAAAGGGTATTTTTGCTCTTTTTCACACAAATAATTGTGTAAATTATCCTGTAAATTAAAAGATACTTAGTTTTAAGTGAAAGAGGGTCACTGAAATTTTGTAATCACTCTTATACAGCTGACACCAAGCACCTATAAAGCGAAAATAATCTGTTAATGGGAGCACTTCTCTCTTTCAGCACACACAGAAAAGCCAACCCCGGAGACTCCTCCAGACAACAAATCTAAAAGGTCCTCCACAGATGAGGAAGAGTCACCAGAGGAAGCTGTGGAAGGTAGGCAAGTATATGGATGCACCAGGATGGGTGTTACCTGAAGGAAAATGAAAGACCATTTTCCTGCTCTGGAAATAGAAAGCTGATCCTAGACATTACCAGACAGTTAGCAAGCTTGGAAGCACTTGGTTTATAAACTGATTACCTCACCGAGCCATCAGGACTTTGGAGAGTTCACTCAGCACAGATGGTGCAGAGAGGTGATGTCTCCTGTGTCTCTACTGGATTGTCACACATCCTCCAAACACAGGGTACAGACCATTGTCAGTCTTGGACAGCATCCATGGCTGGAACAGGAAGGGTGGGACAGTGGTGAACTGGCAGCACAGGAAAATGTCCTAGCAGGTTTCTCTAGCTTCAAACAAGCCAGCCTTATGCTGCTTCAGAGAACACATTTATTTATTTATTCTGACTGGAAAATATGCTGCTTTCCTGTGTTCTTTGGTAATGTGTTCCAGCATTTGAAGTGATAACTCAGGAGGCCAGCTTGAACTTGAAGTACAATTGAAAAGACACTAGAAGTCAGTCAATACTTTAATCCTACCACCCTCTTATTCTTTTTTGTTTTAGATTTGGAGTACTTTTTTTCTGCTGTTCCAATTTCCTCTTACAAAAAACAAAACAAAACAAAACAAAACCAAAAAAACCAAAAACCAACAAAAGAACCCTCCAAGAACCCTAAAAACCTTATAGTGGGTTAAATGAAAGAAAATTAGGGAAATTCAAATAACCATTAACAGGATCCCAGCTGGCTTATGGTATTTCAGATACATGGGATGGGAGTGAAACCTACTCTGCAATGTTCTGCTCATACTAAACACACAACATTTCTGATTGCAGAACTAATCTGCAAAATCTCAGAGAGAGAATACTTAGGGAGAGATTGAAATACAGAAGCATTTACTGTTATTCTTGCTGAATAACAATTTGACTTATATCAATGTAACTATAAATACAAGTAAGGAGAGCCTTAAATCCATACATCACAATGAGGAAAACAACCCAAGGAACAAAGATACAGCACAACATGCATTCAGGGCTCTGTGTTCAGGAATGACTTTCATCCTACTTCCCTACCTCCAGGTTGTTGGTGCAGACTAGGTTATAATGTAGGGCAGTGGAATAAATCAAAATTACAGATGAGAAGGGAAGTGTTCTGTTAGAAGGACTATTTTTCAAAGTGGCTTCCTTTCCATGAAAGCAGCAGGAAACCCCAGGCAGCTCCTACAAGCACCAAACTAAACCCTGAACCTGGGGCAGCGCCAGGTCAGCCAAAAGGGATCACCTAAAACTGAGCTGAGTGCTGCAAAGTCGCATGCACACAAAAGGAGCTCCCATTTCACCTGGGCCAGGTGAGTTTGGCAGATAAAAAAGGACTTGCTATTCCAAAGGAAGCACCTATAGCTCATGGGTGTAATACAATTATAGGCAATACCAACCTGCATGGCAATTCCAATGGCTGAACTGAATTTGTATTTGTTCTGTAGATCCTGAAATCCCAGTGACCACTCCTGCCCCAACCACAGAACCTGCAGGGACAACCCCCGAGGCCACAGAGGAACCAGCGACCGAAGCTGAGCCTCCCACTCCAGACACAACAGAAGATGTGACCCCTGATGCCACAGAGGAGCCACTGACTGAAATGGACCCAACCGACCTGCCCCCAACACAGGACCCAACCCCTGACGCCACCGAGGCGGCAGCAACTGACAGCGAGCCCCCCACCAGCCCCACGCCTGAGGAGACAACCCCAGAGGAACCAACAACTCCCCCACCAGAGGAGACAACAACCCCAGAGGAACCAACGACACCAGCACCAGAGGAGACAACCCCAGAGGAACCAACGACACCAGCACCAGAGGAGACAACTCCAGAGGAGCCGACAACACCAGCACCAGAAGAAACAACCCCAGAGGAACCAACGACACCAGCACCAGAGGAGACAACCCCAGAGGAACCAACGACACCAGCACCAGAGGAAACAACCCCAGAGGAACCAACGACACCAGCACCAGAGAAGACAACCCCAGAGGAACCAACGACACCAGCACCAGAGGAAACAACTCCAGAGGAGCCAACAACGCCTCCACCAGAGGAACCAACGACACCAGCACCAGAGGAAACAACCCCAGAGGAACCAACGACACCAGCACCAGAGGAAACAACCCCAGAGGAACCAACGACACCAGCACCAGAGGAGACAACCCCAGAGGAACCAACGACACCAGCACCAGAGGAGACAACCCCAGAGGAACCAACGACACCAGCACCAGAGGAGACAACTCCAGAGGAGCCGACAACACCAGCACCAGAGGAGACAACCCCAGAGGAACCAACGACACCAGCACCAGAGGAGACAACCCCAGAGGAACCAACGACACCAGCACCAGAGGAGACAACCCCAGAGGAACCAACGACACCAGCACCAGAGGAAACAACTCCAGAGGAACCAACGACACCAGCACCAGAGAAGACAACCCCAGAGGAACCAACGACACCAGCACCAGAGGAAACAACTCCAGAGGAACCAACGACACCAGCACCAGAGGAGACAACCCCAGAGGAACCAACAACAACAGCACCAGAGGAGACAACCCCAGAGGAACCAACAACACCAGCACCAGAGGAAACAACCCCAGAGGAACCAACGACAGCAGCACCAGAGGAAACAACTCCAGAGGAACCAACAACACCAGCACCAGAGGAGCCAACAACTCCTCCACCAGAGGAACCAACGACACCAGCACCAGAGGAGACAACCCCAGAGGAACCAACGACACCAGCACCAGAGGAGACAACCCCAGAGGAACCAACGACACCAGCACCAGAGGAGACAACCCCAGAGGAACCAACGACACCAGCACCAGAGGAGACAACCCCAGAGGAACCAACGACACCAGCACCAGAGGAGACAACCCCAGAGGAACCAACGACACCAGCACCAGAGGAGACAACCCCAGAGGAACCAACGACACCAGCACCAGAGGAGACAACCCCAGAGGAACCAACGACACCAGCACCAGAAGAGACAACCCCAGAGGAACCAACAACACCAGCACCAGAGGAGACAACCCCAGAGGAGCCAACAACCCCTCCACCAGAAGAGACAACCTCAGAGGAACCAACAACACCAGCACCAGAGGAGACAACAACCCCAGAAGAACCAACAACACCACCACCAGAGGAGACAACCCCCCCACCAGAGGAGCCGACAACACCAGCACCAGAAGAGACCACTCCAGAGGAACCAACAACACCCCCACCAGAAGAGACAACCCCCCCTCCAGAAGAGACAACAACCCCAGACGAACCAACAACTCCTAAACCGGAAGAGACAAGCCCAGAGGAACCAACAACACCACCACCAGAGGAGACAACCCCCCCACCAGAGGAAACAACCCCCCCACCAGAGGAGCCAACAACACCACCACCAGAGGAGAAAACCCCAGAAGAACCAACAACACCAACACCAGAGGAGACAACCCCCCCACCAGAGGAAACAACTCCAGAGGAGCCGACAACACCAGCACCAGAGGAAACAACCCCAGAGGAACCAACAACCCCCCCACCAGAAGAGACAACAACCCCAGAGGAACCAACCACACCACCGCCAGAAGAAACAACTGCAGAGGAGCCGACAACACCAGCACCAGAGGAGACAACCCCAGAGGAACCAACGACACCAGCACCAGAGGAGACAACCCCAGAGGAACCAACAACACCAACACCAGAGGAGCTCACCACCCCCAAACCAGAGGAGACAACCCCAGAGGAGCCCACAACTCCTAAACCAGAAGAGACAACAACTCCTAAACCAGAAGAGACAACCCCAGAGGAGCCCACAACTCCCAAACCAGAAGAGACGACCCCAGAGGAGCCCACAACTCCCAAACCAGAGGAGACGACCCCAGAGGAGCCCACAACTCCTAAACCAGAAGAGACAACAACTCCTAAACCAGAAGAGACGACCCCAGAGGAGCCCACAACTCCCAAACCAGAGGAGACGACCCCAGAGGAGCCCACAACTCCCAAACCAGAGGAGACGACCCCAGAGGAGCCCACAACTCCTAAACCAGAAGAGACAACCCCAGAGGAGCCAACAATGGCAGACTCTCCCACTACCCCTAAACCTGAAGAAACAACTGCAGAAGAACCTACAACCAAGGCAGACTCTCCCACCACCCCTGAAGCAGAGGATGCTGACTCCCCACCCACCCCCGCTGCCCCTGAGGCCACTAAAGTCACGGCTTCTCCGAGTAGTGCTGCACCCACAACAGTTGGGAAGGACTCCCCCACAACTGGGGCAGGGACAATGCTTTCAGATATCACAATGGAGATCAAGGAGACAACAACACCAAAGAAAGACAGAACTACTCTGCTTAAAGACATTTTCACAGCTGCAACTGGGAAAGACACAGTTACTGTAGCTATGGTGACAACAGCTAAACCAGGTGATTCTCCTAAAGGTATGGATGATGTTCCAAATGCAGCTCCTACGGCCAAGGATCCTGTCACTGCAGCAACTGAATCAGAAACAACTTCTACAGACACCAAGACTGCAACAACAGCAGCCACAGCTCCCTTGCCCAGTCACACTGTGCTGGTAACAACCATCGAGGAAGATTCAACTCCTCAGCCCAGTGAGGCTGTAACACCAAAAGAAAAAGAGACAGCTACAGACACTGAGCAGGCTGGGCCAGCAGCAGATAAAGAAAGCCCAAGTGCTGCTTGTGTTATTGTGGAGATGACAACAGCCAGTAAAAAAGAGGAAACAACCATTAAAGAAATGGGCACCACACCTGAAAAAGAAATGGAAGATGTCACTGAAAAGGCCCCTGGTACTGCCAAAGAAGAGGTAACTACAGTTACCAAAGAAACCACAACAAGGGACAAAAAGGACACAATAGAAGAAATGTATCTTGTGTCTAATGGGACATCCAAGCCAACAATACATTTCCAGGAGGTCACTGAGGCTGCAGAAGAACCTCATCCAACTGAACCTGAAACTCTGCCAGCAAAAGAAGAGCCCGAGATAAACAAGCCTTTAATACAAGTTGGGGACCTGCCAATGTTCCCTGGAGAAACACCAGGTAAGTGCATTCCAGCAGGTACGAAAGCATCAGCAGCTATGGAGTTAATTAAATCCTCTAGGTAGTTTAGAACACAATCTACAATAATTGGTTTCAGTAATTGGTCATACTGAAAATTGTTTGCTATAAGTTTCTCCTCCTTCTGTTTGCTATTGTAGAAGATGCAAACAGACAAAAAGTCAAGGAAAAAGATGACAAATTTCTAAATCCCATGAAAAAATTGCTAGAAGTCAGGCTGCATATCCAGCCTCCCTCATGGTACCTAACCTGGTATTTCGTAGCCATGTACTAAAAATATCATATAAAAGAGACAAGAACTCTCTTGTCTTGCTTTTTGCCACAGCCCTTTCTTTATTTTAATCAGACATAGCCTGCAGGTTCTTGGGCAATTTTTGAATCAGATACTGAAAGATATTTTGGGGAAAAAACTGGGGGTTTAGATGCAAAATACTTGAAATTCAGTCTAAATAAGATTCATCCTTCCTTCATATTTAACTGCATATATATATATAACTGAAAAAAAGCATAAATGCTTTTTTTTAAAAAAAGAAATAACAAGAAGGAAGAGAAGCCGCTAAAGTAGCTTAAAGGAACAATAAAATCCTAGATCATGTAGCACACGAGGTGTTTGTAGGTGTTTTCCTGAATTACAGGTACTTAGGTGGCAATAAGCAAAGACACCCACACCTGGTCACTCGGCACTGCCGGGGCCACCGCACCAGAGCCGACCTTCCCGAGAACACTTCCCCCATTTGGAATTAATCCCTGGCCCACCAGCGGGGCCGAGGGGAAAGCTAAGGCCGTTCTTGTGGAACCTTAAACAAACCCACCTGGCTGTGTTTTACAGAGAGGAACGACGAGAAGGACCTGTGCAGCGGCAAGCCAGCGGACGGCATGGTGGCCCTGCCCAATGGCACCCTGGCCGTCTTCCGAGGTGAGAGCGCTCCGAACATCCTCCACCTGCCCCGGCGTGGCCCCGCTCCTCCTACACCGGCTCCAGCTCCGGCCCCGGCCCTCCTTCTTCCCCCGCACAGCTCCTCCCTCACCTGCCTCAGCCTCCTTCTCCCTCACCTTTCCCGAGCCCAATCCTTCACTGTCACCTCTTCCTCCTCCTTCACCTGCCCCGTCTCTCTTCCTCCTCCTTTTTCCTCCCTCACTCGCCCCGGTGCCACTCACCCCTCACGAAACTCTCCCGAGCCGTGTCCGTCCCCTCAGATCCCTCATGGGGCCGGCTCAGCCTCGTGCCCCGGGGCAGGACGGCGCTGTCCCTCGCTGTCCCCGGTGCCCCTCACGCCTGTCCCCCTCTCCAGGTCACTATTACTGGCTGCTGAACGGCCGGAGCCCGCCGACTACCAACCCGCGCCGGATCACCGACGGCTGGGGCATCCCCTCGCCCATCGACTCCGTCTTCTCCAGGTGCAACTGCGATGGAAAAACCTTCTTCATCAAGGTGGGAGTGGTCCCGGCCGGCACGATAGGGCGAGGCTGATGAGAAGCAGCTGGGGAGGCTCAGCTGGGGGAAAAGGAGGCTCAGGGGAACCTTGTGGCTCTGCACAACTCCCAGACAGGAGGGGACAGCTGGGGGAAGTCGGGCTCTGCTCCCAGGCAACAATAACAGGATGAGAAAGGGCCTTAGGTTGCACCAGGGGAGGTTCAGATTGGAAATTGGGGAAAGATTGTCTAAAATGATTTCTAGTATGTTTCCGAACCTGAAATAGAATGCTAATTAAATGCCCATGCCGCATTAAAGCTGTTATGCAGTTACTTCCCAATAAATCACTCAGTCCTGGAATTCAAGCTACTTGTTATGTCTATGAAAATTTAAGAATTTATAAAGGAAACCCCTTTTTCAGCAACCCTCTCTTTAAAATTAGCTTCTAAAATACACTCGCCCTACTCCAAGGTTAAAGGGCTGCAGGAGGTACTTTATGAAGTTGTAGTAGTTTTAACCCATTTGTATGGATGTAGGAGTGATTCCAGTCAAATTTACAATGTAGCTATCAAAGTGCTAGTGCTTATTTATGGATTATTCTTCATGTTTGTTTTGCAGTTGAATAACCAGGAATTAACTTCCTCTGAAGCTCTTTTTTTTTTTTTTTTTTTTTTTTTCTCTTAAATGCTCAGGGTCCCCTGTACTGGCGCTTCACTAATGGTGTTATGGATAATGGCTATCCCAAACCTCTCGCAACTGGATTTGCAGGGCTAAGTGGGAGAATAGTAGCAACCCTCCCTGTGGCAAGATACAACACCAGACCAGAATCTGTTTATTTTATCAAAAGAGGTATGTCTTGTATTCCTGAAGTTCAGGGAACATCAAGAGGGGCTTGAATTGCCTTGATCAGGAATAAAATGCTGTTTCTCTTGACCCAAGACCTATTTCTTTCAAACACAGAAACACAAATGATGCCAGTGTTCCAGGTGCTCAAAAATAGCCTGAAGTTTTAAAAAACTTGTACTAGAACTTGGATGTCTTCCAGTGCATTTTAAACCAGATCTGTAAGGGTGAGAATCCAGGAATCCAGCCCTGTAGTGGCTGAACATTGAAATAAGTTTTATCTGGTGTAAAGCTATTTTAGTCTCAAGTTAATTAGAGAAGCGAAGGCTTTAATCTTGCTAGTTCATAACTATGTGTGGAAATTTCCATCTCTATTCTGATTTCCTATTTTAAAGTAATTTCCTTATCTTACATGAATGGTCCGTGGGCTGTACAGCCACCACAAGAATGTTGTAATTGATTCCTTGTGTGTGATAGGAATATAAAGACATTTTCATACCTGATCAAGTTGGGTGCTTTTTTGGGGGGGATTGATTTATTTTTTTAAAACTAACAAAACAAATGTGTGTTTTAGATGGGAACATGCAGCAGTACGTGTACAGACAAGAGCCAGCCAAGAAGTGTCAAAGAAGACCCCAGGTCACCATCAGATACCCAGCCTTTGTCCCTAGAATTGTCATCCGGCGGCGCTTCCAGCGTGCGGTGCGAATGCCGACCGTCATCCGCACTGTCAGGATCAACCCCCACCCCTCTGGTAAGGGGACACTCAGGCTCTCTTACACAGGTGCTTTCACCTCTGTAGGTGCTGGCACAGCTTTGTGTTTGGAAGGTTTTAATGGTGTAGAGGACACAGCTGCTCACGGAGGGTTCCTTTTGCTTGCAGGAGTTCTGCGCAAGGAAATCCAAATGACAACGTACTGGAGAGGGCTCCCCAAGGTTGTCCACTCAACTCTCTCCATACCCAACCAGAACAAGCCCGATGGCTATGACTACTACGCCTTCTCTTACAGTAAGTAAAACCAAAGCACATCACTACAGACCTCAAAAGATACGGGGTGGGGAAGAAGCTCCCGTTATCACTTGTGCTACTGCTTTCAGCACTACTAAAAAGTCCTGAGAATTAAAATACTGTCCATAATCAAGAGATGTTTCTATTAAAAATCAGGACAAGGTGCAGCAATGAAATACAGAGGGTCAAAGGAGCCAGTTGGGGAATGCATTGCCAGGGAGTTCAGCCTTGTAAAGAGACAAACCTTAAAAGAAGGATTATGTTAATGATAGACCGAAGTCTTTGGATCACAGCAAGTATTTCAATGGTTTCTATGGAACTATGTTTCTGACAAAACACAAAAAGGAGGGAGATGAACCATTTGACTTACCTCAAAAAAAATACTTATGATCCTAGATTAGGTAGACTCATTCCCCCAGCCAGGATTCCATATAAGCATTCCTCAGTTTTCAGAAAACTAAATAGCTCTAAGAACAAGCTATACTCAAATACAGGCTACTAAAGTCCCTGTCAGTAGGATCCAATTCCTCACCTTGGAGGAATAAGCCTCACAGGCCCATTCACACTCAGGAACTATAGACTTCCCACTTCTGTAGTGAATGCAGGATTGTTGTGGATGTAGTTTGATTTCCAAATTCTTAAGACTATTTCTGTGTTCTAGCAACACAAGAACATTCTTCCCTGCTCCTAGGACAGGTTTAATTATTAGCAATGTCATAAAACTTACTGCAACCAAGGACACCTGAAAAATAAAGCTGAGGACAGAAATTTATTGTTGGAGCCTGTCAGCTCCCTATATGCACATGGAACAGTAAATCTGTTATCCAGGCCTAAGTGACACTAAAATGCAGGCTTGAATTTGTGAATTCTTCCCATTAAGAATTAAATGTAGTTTCTGGAATTTAATGCTGACCTCTCTTCCTTTCAGATCGGTACTACAGTTTGGATATTGGCAAAAGAATAGCACGGCCTGTTACTGCTCTCACAGGAAAGACTGTAACCAAAGACTGGTACAACTGTCCCAGCAAGTGATGTACAGCAGAGGAGTTAAATCAAGATGCCATTTGGATGTCAATGTTTTTTTTCTAATTTTATTAATAAAAGACAATGAAATATGTGCACACAACTCTAAGTATTAAAATGCTGCTTCAAGCTCTGGCTTCATTACACTAAGCAATCACAGGCAAACTGGCATTTTGTATACAGCTGGAAGTCCTTTACATTTCATTTAACTAATGTTTCCTCTGTTCAGGCCTCCTCTGCCTCCCATAGCATGAGTTACACCTGTGCAGGGAAAGAAAACAAGTGCATTAGTATAAACCCTTCTAATCAACCATTGCACAGGTGATAGTTCATCATTCCCTAAGGAATTGTCAGGGCAGTGGAGTGGTTCTTTCTGATACAGTTCAAGTTTCCCCTCTCTCCCTCTAAGCCTGGTGACACATGTACATGTCACCTGTGTCATGCAAAAGGCTGGGGGTGATTTGTGATCCTGAGCCAAACCAATGAGCACAGGATTCTTACCACATCTGAAATCAGATAGTCCCTCGTTCTTGTTATTAAAAAAAAATGGTGACAGATGGAAGAAAATCTATCCTAGTCCCATCTCCTTATTTTTTCCCCTTAATACCAGCTGATCTATATTTCAATGCTAATATTGAGTCTTCCACAATGTTAAAATAATGCAAAACAAAACAAAATCCAAAGGCTTTTTTTAAAGTACAGAAGTTGCAAAAATAATTTCTTGCCATGGTTTAACTCCATTACACTGGAAAACCTGTAATACTTCCAATAAAGCTTTTTTCAATGAGTACACATTGATATAACTGGAATCCTTAATGTACCAAATGGAAGCTCCTCTAATACTAAAACCAGAATTTTCTAAACTGCTGTCCTAACAGATTTCTGAAACTCTCCTTTAGAACTTTGAAGATCTAATGCCCTCTACATTCTCTCTACTGGTAAGAGCCAGGTGCCACTGCAGAAGGAAGTTTGCCTGTCTGAAACTTGCTCAGCCTAACAGACTAAACCCAAACTAGAGCTCAGGGTCACACACCAAACTGGAGGCAGGGCTGTGTGTCCCTCACTCACTCCCTGCCAGCCTGGGAGCAGCCAGGAACAGCCAGGAGCACTTACCCCTCTGCCTGTTGAACTGCCGGCCACGCACGCCCGTCCTCAGCGTCGGGGGCTGCAGCCGGACACGGCGCAGGGACTTGGGCTGAGTGCTGCTCGTGTCTGTGGGGAGAGGCAGAAAGAAAGGGGGGCTGTGCCTGCCAGCTTCTCATCTCTACATGTTTGATATGGGTTATGCTTTCTTTACTTTAGAATGATAAAAGTGCCTTCCTTATTTTATTGACCTCTCCTCCAAGATAAATAAAAGCTTCAAAACAAATAAACTGCATTTCTCTTGCTCTCTATACAAGGGGTTAATTGATAACTCAATAGAGATTAACTTACTGTTGTTTCACAATTTAATTAAAAATATTTTAAAGACATCAAATATGCCAATGAATAAATCACCAAAGTATCAGTAATGTTTGCTCCTTGAAGTGGTGTTCTTACTTGGCCTACTCCAGTCACTGCGGTGCAAGGTAAAATGGTTTACCAAAGAATCTATAAGCATCAAAATATGATCTTGCTCTTACAGAATCTGGGGAGACCTTAAAGCCCCTTCCAGTGACTAAAGGGTTTCCAGGAGAGCTGGAGAGGGACTTGGGACAATGGCCTGTAAGGACAAGACAAGAGGGGATGGCTTCCCACTGCCAGAGGGCAGGGTCAGATGGGATATTGGGAAAGAATTGTTCTCCGTAACAGTGGTAAGGCCCTGGCACAGGGTGCCCAGAGAAGCTGTGGCTGCCCCTGGAAGTGCCCAAGACCAGGCTGGAACCTGGGCTAGTGGAAGGTGTCCCTGCCCATGGCAGGGGTGGCACTGCATGGGCTTTAAGATCCCTTCCACCCCAAAGCATTTAATGAGTCTTTGATTCTAAGGATTTTATCTTATTTTGTGTATCCTGGCTACCAGCCACTATGCTGGACAAAGGAATTCCCACTCTTAATGAAAAGGTATGAACTATTACTGTGATTATCCTGTACCTGCAGATGAACTTGAAGGAGGATCCTGACTAGTTGAAGGAAGATCTGACTCATCAGATGCTTGAACAGATTCTTCCTCTTGCTGGCTATCGATTTCTAGACCCGCTTCTGAAGTAATGCTAGAAGGGAAGGTGGAGGAGGAGAACCATGTAAGTATATTTGCATAGCTTCAGAAAGATCCAGGAAAAAAACACCCTCTCTTGGAACACAAAGATTCAATGAAAATCAAAAGTAAAATATAGCAGAAAATTATAAACTGTTCTCTTTTAGATCTTTACTTTATCATAATAAAACATATAGCAATTATTGTAAGTATTAAAAGTTGTGCTTGTAAAGTAAAAGACAAAATTATTTGTCTTCAAAGTTCACTAAGAACTGTCTATACCAGCCCTGTGCTTCATCTTTTGTACATTCACTGTCTTAACTGGGTGACTTAATCATATATGTGTGCTTTGCATGCGGAGTGATTTTCTGTATTACACAGGAATGCCTTAGTCTTTATTCTACAAACTGATGCTTCAACCTCTGCCTTTGCAATAGTCAAATACTGATGTTAGAGTGCTCTGCATTCTTAAAGAAATTTTTTTTGGTAAACCCCAAGGAGAAGATCAGCAGAAAACCACTGGTTTTGGATGAAGACTCAGACTGTTCTGCCTCACAGCACTACAAAAGGCTGTCTGAGCTGCCCCTGGGTGACAATGAACATGTCAGCAGTGCTAGTGAGCCAAAGCAGTGGTGCTTTACCCCTCAGACTCTGCCTCTGCGAAGACCTCATCGGCGTCGTCACCAGCGCCAGGCTCAGTGGTGGTGGACAGGCTGCCGGTGGAGGTGGTGACCATGGGCACGGACTGGGACGCGTGCTCCGAGGCGTCGGCCGAGGCACTCTCTGTGAACACCGTCACTGGGGAGCACAGACACCCTCAGGCCCTGCCCACAGAGCCTGTGAAGCACAGGCAGCTCGGGGACAGGCTGCCCAGTACTCCCCCTGACCACAGGGAATCATTCCCGGCTTCGCTCTGCAAGCCTCTGCCACTTACCTGGTGCTGCCACTTGTAACGGTGTTGTGGGGACACTACGACCCCCTGATTCCTCCTCGTGGGCAAGGAACAGTGGGGTTTCATACATCCCTAAACCTGCAACACAAAGTTCCAGTGACAATCCAGCCAAATGAGTGGCTAAAAAAAGGATTAGCCAATGTCTTCCGTCTGGGTATTTGATATAATCCAGTCACTTGTACTTAGGCAGATTTTTTGTTATTTTGTTTTGACTTACTGCCAGAGCTGATCATAATTTATTGGAAGGTAACACTTTGATGAAAATATTAATGCTTGTTTTTTTAACTTTCATCCTTGCATTATTTTCCTATGAGCTTTCTTCACAGAACATGTGTTCCATGACAACAGGGATTCCAGGAAAGGGACAGATTCAGACCAACAACAAACACAACAGCCTGAGCATCTCTGAGCAGATAAGGATATAGCTCTCGGCATTTGATGTTTTCCCCTATTGTTTCACTACAGGGAAGCTACAACCAATAGTAAAATTGAAGTTAAAAACCATTTCTTCAACATTTCCTTCAATTTCAAAATCCTAACACGACTATAAATGTAGCAGCTTGAAGGAAACACCTTCTCAATTTCTGTTATTCTCTCCCTGCTGACAATTATCTTAGAGTTGCAGGTTTCCACACTTCAACAGTTTCCTGAAGTTCTGTGTTTCAGTCAACAAAACACAAAACAAAATTGTGTTTTGTTGACTGAATTCTCTCTTTTTCACTCAAAGACCCACAGAAAAGAGAGCCCAGAAGTGCTTTACCTCCTTGTGATGCCAGCTGCCCAAGATCAGAGTGACTGGAGCTGGTTTGTGGCATATCTTCAGGGGGCCCAAATCTGAACCGAGGAACTCCAGCTACCTGGGGGGAACTGGAAAACACAAACTTAAGGAATTCTGCAACTCCACCAAAGATCAGGGCAGGGGGGAGAACTTTCTGACCAAGAGAACAAATCAAGCATGAGACAAAATGAACTAACACTGACCACAAAAATCAGCTGAGCTACTGCTAAATAAACAGCAATTAGCTCTCAAATTATCAGCAACGCATTCAAAATCAGTACAACAGTCCTGAAGAGAATATTCTTTACTTATCTATTCTATGAACTCTCACAATTTTAAGTGGATTGCTGGACATGTCCAGAACATCCCAAAAACAGAAATGGAGGCAACTTTCACTGGCAATATTAATGGGGAGGGAGGAAGAACAAGGAAGGAAATTTGATAGAACTTTTTTGTTTGTTTAATCTCTTCTTAAATCACCAGGTTACAATACATGGGAGAATATTCACTTCCTAATCTGTTGATCAGTTATATGACACACAAGTCAAACAATAATTACTTATCTGCGCATGCAGTTATCTATCCTACTACCTACCATGTTACTTCCATCACAAGTGAATTTAATTTAAATTTATTTTAATTTTGCTGAAAAATAGAAAGAAATAGAATAAAGAATAGAGAAAAGCCTTTTTTTTTTCCTTTTTCTTTTCACATCTACTTACTGAATGGCTTCTGCAAATCCATCTGTACGATGTGGAACTACAAGAGTTGGTGTACTTGGAACTGTTCTGTCCTCATCATCAAAGAAGTGCTGCTGCTGGAAAAAAAGAGACTGATATGAGAGCCTACAATGTATTTCCAGTTTTTACTAGCTGAGTTAAAGGTTGATTTTTCCACATAGTCCAGCAAAACAATAACAGATTTAGCTCTAACAAAATTCTTGTTTAATTTCAGACATCTAAAGCTGATGCCTTTGGTCTCACAGAAGGTACTTAGTCTCTTTTCTCTCATTGAACCTGCATTTGTTCTGCCAAATACAGCTGAATAAAGGGTTCAAAATTAGCTGACTGAGACAGCCTAAGTTAGCCTTGTTCCTTTAGGATGAAGCTGAACTTAGTATTGTTTTTCCCAGCAACATGGCCACTGACTGACTCCAAAAATAAGTAAATAAAATCACCTTAGACAAAACCAATTAAGCCTCTTTTGAAGCCTTTTGTTTCCTGGGAGTTTTCTAATCTTTGCCTTCCATTAATACAGGAATTAACAGGAATAGGATATTTTCTGCAAGACTACAGAGACCATCTTTCCCCGAAATCAGCAGCCAGGCTTCTTTAAAAACCAAAGTAACCTCAGGAGTTAGAAGTGCTCCATGAAAGCAGGGCACTAGTAGTAGACTCTGATCCACTCACCATTCCACCTATCCCAGGGGTCAGCTGAAGCCCTCGCCCCACCGACTGTCTTCGAGTCATCTGGATTCTCTTTATGGGAGAGAAATGGGGGAAGTTGTGTAAATGTAGTCCTGGAATTCTAACAACCTACAAGTGTTCAGTCAGAGCCAAGGATAGCAGCTAAATGAGTAAGTAGGCAATCATGGAATTACAGAATATCCTGAGCTGGAAGGGACTCACAAGGATCATCAAGTCCAACCCCTGCATGAAGGACAGGCCCAAGAAACCCAGGAAAAGCCTGAGAGCATTGTCCAAACACTCCTGGAGCTCTGACAGCCTTGGGGCTGTGCCCATTCCCTGGGGAACCTGTTCAGTGCCCCTGCACTCTCTGGGGGACAATGTGTATATTCTGGGTAAGTGACAGTAATCTTCTACTCAAGTCTCTACTGAATATAGAAAACATGAACACATTGTGATCTCAAGCCTCAGCACAAGTTAATGGTAAAGGATCATTTCAGTCAGGATATTTTTGAAGAATTACTGTTGTGATGTTTTAATTTACAAAATCTACACGTCTTCAACAAGCATGATCATGGGTTAGGCACTAACTGTGAAAGGTTTAACTTGGAAAATAAATGGCAGCATTCCTTTGCCCCATCTACAGTGGGGCAACTCATAAAAACCCTTCAAATCTGAGCTACAACCTGGCTAAGAAAAGCTTTTTGAGTGGAAGTATCATCAGCCACTGACTGACTAAGCACTGGTATAATATAATAAGAATTCCAAGATAAAAAGCATTAAGGGGGGGATGGATTTGTACATTCCCTGTCCAGCCATCATCTGCAGGATGACTAAACCCCTTTGCTCAGCTACCACTTCTATCATGCTGAACAGCCGGCAACATTTTTTCCAATGGATTATATTGATAAGAAACCATACAGCAATTTTTTTCCCAAGTCTCCTAAGACACTGGAGCTGGTTGTACCTGCACTGGGGGCCCCAGCTCCTGGGGAGGGGCATGGATGGTGAGCCGTGGGGGCAGGGGGTGCGGGGGCCTCCGTGGGGACTGCGGGGGCCGCGGGCCCTGGCGCTCGGACGATGCCGATGACGGCTGCTGCTCCCGCAGGCTCTCGTGGGCAAACGTGGACTCTGCAGCACCCGTGCTCCCCTCTCCTGCAACACAAATACACAGGGCTGGGAAAACCCTAGGAACCAAGCTGAATACATGAAGGCAAATCTTCCAATTCTGCTGAAAAATTAACTCATTTTTCCCTTCCAAGCCTGCGGACAGCCTAGTATTGTTAGGTAAAATCACTTGAAGAGGACTTGTGCCAGCTACAACAGCAGCACTAAAACAAAGCGTTAATTATTCAGGTGCTGATTTAGAAACCGATTAATCCACTGAGCCGTTAAGTTTCCACAGCAACCACAGCTTGCAGGATTTTCAAAGGAATGTAGAACAAATCCAGAAAAGATCATTTCAAAAGAATCCACATTGCACGGTGAAATGGCCTTTAGTATTTCAACTTATATTTTTACTTTTACGTGCAGATTTTAACATATGGAAAATAGCTTCTACATTTCCCTCCCCCTGCCTACACAGACTGTGAAGAAACATGGAATAACTGTACCACTGTTTTGGGAATCTGCTGCCCTCTGGTTGCTTTCAGCTCCTCCCATGCTCTCTTCAGTCTCTGTTCCAGGATCTGTACCATCAGCACCCTAAAATTCCGCATAAACAGAGTATGACTCAACAAATTATACATTGTAAAGAGAATATAAAAGCAGTACAAAAGTATTTAGAAGGTAAAAAAAGTCAAATATATAACAATCTTAGAAGATTTCTCTATGTAGCTACAGCATTAGGTAAACATATTCAACTGCATGAGATTTCAGAAGTATTGAGAACCTGTGCATATACAAACCTGAAAAATGTAGCTGCCATCATTTAATAACAACGCAGTGAAATATCCAGCTCTTCAAAAGCCTCACCAGTTTTGTAACTACAGTATTTGCTGCTGTCTCCCATGCTTTGTTTTTTAATTCAGCCCTCTTTAACATTCCCAGCTGATTTTTCTTGTGGAAACAGTTGTAACAAATTACCATGACCCAGTATCGTCCTTCAACTTTTGGGGATGAATTCATACCAGAATTTTCTCTTCCAAGCATACATATTTCTGATTGAGTATTGGTAAATTTCTTTCAACAACACAGTGAGTATTACAGCACTGATTTGTTGCAAGAAATTTACCAGGCTACAAAAGAAATGTACAAATCTCACCTCAGCATCATCTGCTTCATATCCATCATTGCCATCAGCACTACCAGTTCCTTCATTGCTGTCATCACCTTCATCTCCCATCCCTGTGTCTTCATCATCATCCTCATCCTCCTCTTCCTCATCATCATAATCCTGTGATGAGACAGTAAAGAGCCTTAGGGAAATGCAGAAAGGGGAGTGGAATAGGCTGGATGTGGTGCACAGATCAACACCCACCCAAACACTCCCTCTCTCTCTCTTCAACAGGACAAGGGTAGGAAAGAACATGGAAAAGCCTGAGGGTTCAGATGAAGGTAAAAGAAAAATTCTGGTGAAAAAAGGTGAATTAGCAGGTAGCTTTAAAATACTACAAGTTCAGGCAACATAAATACAGACCAACTACTCAGTCAAAAATATTTGGATTAAATTAGCCCTGCTTGGCGAGTTTTGCATTTGATGAAAGACAAAATCATAAAGGAATTCCATGATATACATACTTCCTGCTCGCCTTCATTTTCTTCATCGTCATCATCTTCATCATCACTATCAATTACAATCACATCATCTCTCTTGGACTGGCCATCCTGAGATGAAGAAGTGTTTTGTTGGTCTGACTGAAGGGACCCCAGGTCTATAGGGATAGACTGGGAAGTCTCCTCGCTGTCCTCCATGGCCGCGTACTCCCCCTGTGTAACACCCTGCCAAAGAGCAAAGGCAATCACCAGCACAAACCAAACTCACTGCACCACAATCAACAGCAAGAGAACCAGACTGTGATCCTTACAGGACAGCTATTGCTGTTCCTCAAAAACTGACCAGAGGAGAGGACAAAAGAGAATGTGACAGGTGACTGTCAGTGACTGAACAGTTCCAGTCTAAACTTTAAAACATTTTAAATTGTTTCCATGGGAAACCTGAAGGATTCCATTTGAGATTTCACTTCTAAATTTCACTGAGAGTTTGGGGGGCAGATGGCTATTTCTGCAGAAATCTTTCTGCTGAAGATTTTTGCTCTTCAAATATGCTTACTTCTCCAATGGAGTCTTGTGAGTCTTGATTGTATGTTTGTGCCTCCACCTCTCCATCAGTGCTCTCTTCGGCTGTCACTTCCTCCTGCAAAAACAAAGATTTTTCTCACTTCAAACACACCAACAGCCCTAAAGATGCTTGAGAGTTTTGTTTTTTACTTTAATAAAAATTATCTTTTGCCACAAAGGTTATGGGCAACATTTTCTCTGGCTTCCTTAGCAATGCTTTTATCAAAAATCTCACTTCCCTGCCCTGGAGAAATATGACTTCTCCAGCCCAATAGATCTCAGCATACCTCAGTCTTTTCAGGACTAAAACCAAATCATCAAAGCTTCCCATTCTACCTCCAGCCTCTTAGATCCTTAAGTGGCAATGTTCTTACACAATCCTGCCCTTTTTCTCTTGTGAACATCTCTCTGGCACAGAGTTAATAAAGTATGTTTGCCTTCCTTAATACTGTGAGGTTCTGTCTCCTCAATTTTGTCCCTTTTTCACAGCACATCCCAAATCCCTCATATCAACATTCACATGTATCTTCTGTAGGCTTTTCCAACAACTCATCTTTGCTTCCCATCTCCTAAATACCCTTTATTTTTATCCAGAAGTACTGTACATAAAGATCTTCCAAACCGTACTGAAAGAAGTTTGAACTTCTTCCTCCTCAATCCTAGGATACAGCCCTCTCTCCCATCCTACAGGTTAAGATTTACATCATTCATTCTAATTGGTTTAACCTCTGTCTTTTTAGAGACCCAAATATAATTGTTTCCTCCCCAACAGATTAGAAAGTCAATTAAGAATTCACTGATTTGCTCTGAAGTAACACATTTTTTTTTCCCATTCAAATCCTACAAAGGTTAAATAGTAGCACTTTATGTTTATGCAAACCTCAGGCCCAACTCTCTGCATGATTCTCAGTTTCTTTGAAGTAGGTGCATCCACTGTTTCCTCAGAGATCTGGTCTGAGTTCTCCACAGTGTTGTCCTCCTCTTCCTCTCGGGAGCGCTTAGACAGTGAGGAACTGGGGGTAGCTGAAACTGCAAAGACCTCTCAGTTATTTTAAGAACAACACATCTGTAAACCAGAAATCAAAAGCTTTGGTATTTTCCTCTGAAGATCACCTCTATTTCTGCACTGAATGACAACAAACAATCAGAATTGCACGGAGCTGTCTCCTAGGCCAGGAAAACATCAACCCCTTGAGCTACAAGTCTTAAGCTCTCAGGCCTTTATTCACAACTTAACTGACCCTAATTATAAGCACCAGGGTACAACCCAAATATTTCTTCCAACATCTTTGCTTTGGACAAGTACACCCAAAATCTTTAAGAGTATCAGCTGGAAAAAGAGAACCCCAGCAGTCTGCAGAAATGTTTTTCTGGGGAATACATGTTCTATTTACACTGTGTAGATCAAACAGATGTGCAAGAGTGCATTACAGTGTGTAGCTTTAGAGCACTTCCTATACTTTAGACTCAAGCTTAAGGAGCTTACTCATGGCTCCTAGAATTAACCTTGCTCATAGTGCCATGGAAACAGAGTCAGTGAGGTTTAATGTATTAAACCTTCAGAGCAAAGCTGCTCTGAAAAAGCCAAACACAAAGTTGTATTCTCTTTCTGCTTTAAGAGATGCAGTGCCAACAGCATTTCAGAGGCACCATTTCTGACAGCTCAAGAAGGAAGCCTAACTTCAGAAGTTCTTAAAATGTACAGTAAACTAAGGGAGGAGAAAAAGGCCCAAACTGATGGGAATCCCGGTTGGCCAAGGACCCAACTGGAGCCACCTACAAGGAACTATTGAGCAAGGGAGGCCAACAAAATGACACCAACCTGTGCCAAACACGGCTGTGGAGGTGGAAGGCCTCTCTATCTGGGAGCTCTGCACCACCTCCACGATGGCAGGGGCTGGCTCCTGAGCTGCAGGCTCGATCTGAGCGTGGCTTTGCTGGGTGGGCTGCACGAAGGCAGTGGCCTGGGTCTGCTGCTGCACAGTCAGGATGGGCTGGGGCAGGGATGTCTGCACGTTGGGGCTGGTGGAGCGCACAGAGCCGCTGGCACTGCCGAACACTGGGACGTGCTCCACGGGTCCTTCCGACTGCATGGCTGCAAGGCAAACAGCAGCACAGTCAGGGTCTGCATTCATCCAGCACAGCTCACACTGTCCCTCTCAGGATGCCCTGAACAAGCACATTCAGTGTCCTGCAGATGAATTCACGTTATGCACATCTCCAGCTGAGGAACCATGAACTTTGCTGCAAATAAAATGGTCATGGAAGTGCAACACACCAAGAGATGCAGGGACAGTGACACTGTCTGTGGGCCTTCCAAACTGACTGCCACCAACCTCTGAAGGCAAAGGCAGCACTTCTGAGTACTGAGGATCCTTATACTACACTAAAAATCTCACCTTCCTGAGTCTCCACCTGTGTTGTTGGCATAACTGTGGCTGTGGGGGTAGTGGTGGGATTGGTGACCGTGGCAGGAGTCACCATGGGACGGATGCTGGCCCTTGGAGTAGACTTATTCCCAGCCATTGCTGCAGCAGTCACTTTACTGGGAGTTGACACAACAGGAGTTGGTTTAATGTTTGCTGTTGGAGGATCTGAAGTGCTGGCACTGAAAAACAGGAGATTGGTTTCATCATGGTACAGAAAGCAGACTTTAAAAATAACAAACAAGTATATTTTCATAGCCAGAAACACTGTTTTGTTTAAAGCTTTTAAATTTAAAAGCCTGAGAATAGCCTAAGGAATTGTCTTCAAAACTTTTTATAGTTGAAAAAGAGAGACACGCTATGCCATCAATAGCATTTTATCCAGCTTGGAGAACTGACAGGTTTCTTCCAAGGTAATCAAGTGGGAATCTGGTAAGAGATCAAAATGTTTGTACTGTTGGCTGTGCTGGAATTTTATTACAGTGAGTAACACATCTTACATCAAAACTGACTCACTCAATATAGAGTGACATCATCTCTTGGCAGAGACAAGGGGCAGCCAAATTTTAAGAAACGTTTTTGAAAGTCAAAGGATGCATTTCATAGTTGCTGAGAGGGAGTTTGTTATCCCAGCTCAGTAGTAGAGCAGTATTTCCCATTTCAGAGCTTAGGCAAATGACTATTTTATCTTTCAGAATGATCTGTTCAGTCCATTTCTCATTCTTGCACAAGGAAGATCCTTCCCCAAAACAAAAAGGTTAACAATCAAAATTACACAACTTCAAAAACCTTAGTCTGAAAACATTTTTAAAAACCTTTCATGTTTCCCAGATACCATCTTCCAGGTGGCTAACACACCAGCATGCAGCTTAAAAGCCCTATTGATTAGATGTAGCTCAGAAAACAGGAGGAATGCACTATGTCAGTCAGTATCTTTGCAGTTGTTTAAGAAAAATTATGAAAAGCCAGTGATTTGCAAAAAAGAAGAGCAACTACATAATGATAAACCCACAGAAATTCTTGAACTCACATTCCTCTTTCACCTGAAGCTGGAGTAGACTTGAGTGAGATTTGCCTCTGCTGTTCTGGGACCTATTAGTAAAAACCAGAGATATCATGTCAGGTATACATGAAACAGTGCAGGCAACATGGAAGACACTTCAGCTCTTTGCTAACAAGTCTGTGACAGAAATGCTTGTTGGGTATTGTAATTATGGCAAATTCCCTGAACCAAATCACACCAGCCATACCAAGGCTGGAACACAATTTGGTAACTGCTCAGGTATTTTCTGAAGCTTTGAGACATGAACCCATTATACTGAATGCATGAGTAACATACAAAAATAGAGAGCTCCTCGACTGATTCACAGTGAATGGCAGAACTGCCTGCTTGTTGGTGCTGGGAACTCTGATTAGGGCAAGAAATTTAAATTAAGTTCTGAACCCTTAGTGAGGCCAACCTGTGGATTTCCAAGAGCAGGGCATGGTGGCACCTGAGTCCAGGCTGCTGTGCCAGGGCTGCCTGGCAGGATTGTTACATGCTGTACCTTGTTTGTGGACTCTGGGGGCTCATCCCGCTGTTCGTGGTGCCGCTCCTGCTGCTCCCGCAGCTCCCTCTCCAGGCGGCAGATCCGCCCCTCGTACTGGGACTTCAGGGCGCTCATCCGCACCTCCAGCTCCGTCTTCTGCTCCTCCAGGGAGCTGCTCTTCTGCTTCCACTCCTCATTCTCCTTTGTGAGCTGCTCTTTTGTACCTGGTGGAACAGGAAAGGGTCCAGCCTTGCTGAATCTGCACACTGAACACCTGGGTGTTTCACCAGGTCACTGAAGTATTCTGAAATCCTAAAAATGTTAAGCTATAAAAGGAGATCTGGGAGGCAATATGGCCATTTTTCTTTTCAATTGCAATTAGATAAAAAGAAACTAAAATAGAAAAATATGTAATAGATAAAGAAGTACTCCCAAAAGAAACAAGATGTTTTCAGCAAGCTCTTACACCATCATTCCTCTCAGTGACATTTACAAACAGAGGAGACAACGTGTTTTGCAACTCTACATTTAGGGAAGGGGAGATTACCCAAGTTGTTAGTAAGGCCAATCTGCTCTAATCAACAGAAGGATCAAAAACGTAATCATGTTGGCTGGCCAAAAGTAAGTAAAATTTTTTCAATGTTCAGTGTGCAGCTACTCATGTACTTTTATCATTCTCTGAAGGAATTAAATTTTAAACTTTAGAACAATCCCTGTAGCATTTAGTCTAGAAAACACTTTTCAGTAAAATATGAAGCAGGCCATAATTTTCAAGCATTCTGTCTAAAGGCTTTGTCATAGAAATAATCAAACATCTCTAAGGACAGAAAAAAAAATAAATACAATACCAGCTAACTGTGCAATTTTCTGCTTGGCTGCAAGCAAGGTCTTCCTTGTTTTCTCCTCCTTCTCTGTGATCTGTTGCCTGAGCTGTTCTTCCTGTGTAGTCTTCTCTTGTAGATCTTGATGGAAACGGGCCAGTTCTGTCTGTAGCTGCATTATCTGCTCCTGGAGATTTCTAACTTCAGTTTCCTTTTCTGTTATTGTCTAGGGAGAGAGAAAGATTGCAATTGTTGGCCACAACCAACCACTTTGGCAAATATAGGTGCCAAGTTCCAAGGAGCTGGTATTAACTGGCCATTGGATTAAGGTTAAAAAGCTTCTTAACAACAACAGGAGTTCAGTCCTCTCTGAATGCAAGAACTGGAGAACAGCATTCTCTTTCCCACTTCTTCCAGGAAATAATGTTAGAAACATTAAACCCAGGATTTACACCAGGCTCAAGATCCCTCTTTCCCAAGAAAGTAGAGGCACAATTGGTCACTTCCCATATTTCTGTGACACACATTAAAACACCCTCCCATTCTTCACTGTTACACACTAGGACTGCAATGGAGAACAGAACTCTGAAATTACTCACTGTTCTTACCTTTTGTAAACTTTCAACCTGAGTCTCCAAATTCTTTGTCTTCACTTCAGCTTGACTTAGAGTGTCTTTTAGCTCTTGTACTTCCTGGGCAGAAACTTGGTCTTCTTGTGGTTCTGCCAAAGGCAGAGTTGATGATTCAGCAACCATCTGAAAGGCATCAAGGGGTACAAGGCTGAAGGGGACTACCTGATCACAACATTATTACTTTCACAAGATGATTTTGTGTGCCAAGTGATTGGTTAAAAGCTCTGGCAAACCCCAGGAACTCTAAGGAATGCTCCATTTCAGTTCTACCTACCTTATCATGCTGTGCTTTCAGCTCCTCATACTGGGTCTTGTACCTGCGACCGATTTTCTTGACCTGTGTTATAGTTTTCACTTTTTCCTGTATGTCAGCCACTTTAGCATCCAGTTCTTTTTGCAAAGTGTCCTTTTCTGTTCTTATTTTAGTTACTTCATCCTTCAGGCTCTGAACAAGATTCTGGCTTGTAGTCAAGGATGCATTAGTTCTAAATGACAAGAGATCAGAGGGAGATGCAAATGAGATGCTTGAAAACATATACATTTCAATATCCCTTATTTATGTAACATCACTAGCATTATCTGTAGTGGATTATATTTTCTAGGATTTTGCAATACAGAATAGAAAATATTCTACAATACATAATTTTGGAATAATTTCAGCTAATAGACAGCTTGCAAAACAACTCTCACTTCACTTTCCCTGCTTGTTATCAAGCCACAGAAATACCAAAAAGTTTCACAGTTACACAGAGGCACTTAAGAAGTTACACTTCCAGATACAACTATAATTAGAATATTTTGCTTTGCACCAAACGTTTTACAAATTGACCAATACCACACCTGGCAACTTCTGCTTTAAGCCTGCCTGTTTCTTCACTCATCTGTTGGACACGCTTGGCATTTGCCTCCTTCTCAGAGAGCAGCTTTCGATACTCTTCGAGGTCAGTGTCCTTCTGCTGGCTCAGTAAGTGCTGGAAGGGGAAGAAAAGAGAGGCATTTTTGTAAAATAATTACACAGTTATAGCCAGAAAATCTCTTTGAATTAGAGCCACTGCTTTTGCATTTTGATATGGAAAAGCCAACTCTGAAGCTGCGTGAACAATGTTTTATAATTCAAACACACTTCTTAGCTTTTTATTCTTCGTAAGGAAATGTAGCACTTTTTTTAGTTGTTTAACTGGTGGACTTTTTTTCCCACATTATGTTCTTTGAAAGGAGGCATTTCCCCACCTGAGTTCGGGCTTTCCAGCGTTTAACATCCTCTTCCAAAAGCTTTTTCTCTGCCTGCAGCATCCCACTCTTCTCACTGAGCTCAGCATTGGACTCTTGCAGGGGCAGGATGTCTGCCTCGAGCTTGCGTACCTGAGAAAGCACAGTAAGGGGTTACACTCTGCACCTCAGAAGACTGAAGGAATCCCTCAGGAAAAAGCCACGACAGAGCTTCTTTCCTAACTCTCTGCCTTCCAGTGCCCAGCTGGAGGAAGAGAAAAGGACAAGGACAACAGCAGAGGATGATCCTACAGAGAAAAAAAATACTGGGGCGACTTCCCAATCTTAGATGCTCACTCTGTACTTTGGTACAGGAGAGATTTTTAATGTTAAAATCTGATGCATTGGTTACCATTAAAACAAGCAGTATCTCACTTTTAAACTCTTAATAATGGTCTATTTTATATGCATTCTTCTGCTATTTTTAGTGTAATTGCTGATAATATCCTTGCTCCTGGTATACCTCTAGCCAAGGATAAACACTGACTTTCAGGTTCATCTAAATGGAACTGAACTTTAAATTTTCCAATACTGCAGATGGACCAGTCTTTTAAAATTTGAAATGTAAAGTTTCCTCATTAGTGTATGACTTAAAGGAATAATTATAATGTAAATCACATATTTACTGTAATTAGCAATGGTATATCCCAACATTTAACTCTACACTGAATATCTGAAAGGTTTATGTGAAGCTCAGTACTAACCTTTGCTTGTATCTGCTGTAGCTCTTGCTCCAGCCTCTCCTTCTCTTCCCTTAACATCTTGTTAGTTTCTATGAGTATGTTCATGGTCTCAGTTTTCTTCATTAATTCCTCATGCTGTGCAATGGTTTTTGCTGTTACCTGTGAAAGAGTCAACTCAATAATTTGTTTTGCTTGCATAGGCACATATACTCCACCCAGATATGGTATAACACCACCTTGGAAATCTACCATGGTATTTATTATTTCACATGTACTTTCAAGACATGGGGAAAAAAAATATAATTAGGGTAAAATAAAGATAATTTATGAGATTTTGGAATTGCTGCACTCTCTCAAGACTCACAACAAGTTACTCCATTTGGTTATAAGCAATCCCAGTTAAAAAAAAAAACCCTAATTCTTTCAAAAATTAATTTTTGGACACAGGCAGCCCCAGAATAGCCCTGTACTCATTGAATTCACAAGCATTAACCCCCAGCCATACCTGCACTTTCTCCCTCTCAGCGTTGAGGCTGTCCTGCAGCTCCTGGAGCTCCCTCTCCAGGTGCTCCACTCTCTGGCGGTACCGCAGGCTCTCCACCTGCGCCACCTCGAACCTCGTCTCTGCAATCTCCTTCTCTCGACGGATAAACCTGCAGGGAGGAGTTCAACACCACCTCACACCAGGCAAATGTTCTCAACTAGTACAACTATCTCCCATCCACAAAAAAGCACTTGGATTTTTAACATTATCCTTCAAGTATAAAGTAATATAGAATTATCTAAGTTCAAATCTAATTTATAACCCCCAGGAGAAGGAACCCAGAGCTAAGGTTACCTAAGAATTTCTAAGATTTGTTCCTGGGATTTGCCTTCCTCACTAAGAGAAACATTTGCTGCAGTTGGGATGGCTTCTTTCATGGAAGTCACCATCTTATTGCTCATGCTCTCCAGCTGCTCATGTAACAATCGATTTTGTTTCTCCAGATCCTCACAGCGGGATGCAAGTTTTGAAGCTTCATCCTACAACAAAATCATTCACTGAGTGTGATTTCTGTGGCTGAATTTTTGTTAACTGAAAAAAACCCACTGAACCAACAAAGCCCATCACACCTTGATCATTCTCTCTCTCTCTTCCCAGGAGGCTTTGGATTCCAAGAGCTCAGACTCTGCTTTCTGAGCAGCCTCCTCCAGCTGCTGCCTCACCGCTGCATTCTTGGCAACTTGCTCTTTGATAGCCTGTAGTGCCTCCACATCAGCAGCATGAAGCATCAACTCCCGCTCATATTTGTTCTGAGCTTCAGAAGCCATCATTGCCTGCACAAAACCAGAATAAGTAACTCTGCTACCCTTATTTTGTGTGTTTGATCTGTACAAAGAGACAAAATCAAGTGACCACAAAGCAAAAAGAAAACCACTGCCCAAAATCCCAGCTATTCTCAAGCACAGGAAACATGGAAAAGCCCATTCTACTACATTTGGGGTTGGATTAAACAGCCCAAAGTTTTCTTATATCCTTGAAACCAATTACTGCTGCTGGAATTCTCATCTGCAGAAAAATAAATTCCCTTTAAAAAATAGTTGGTAACAAGAAAATCTTACCAGCTGCTGCTAAATATCCCACTGCCCCACAGTCATAAAAGATGACAATTATCTTTTGGGTTAGAAAAATACTTTCCCCATTGTCTTGTTGGGAGCATTTTCAGTCCCCGCCTCAGAGCATGAAGGCAGCAATTCATTAAAATCAGTTAATTACATTTCCAAGCCAATCTTTTTACATAATGAAACAGACCTTAGAAACAGAAATCTATTGCATTCAATAAGCAGCTGCTCCCAAAATAGAAAATGTGCTCTCCCAGCATTTTTCCCGCCTCCAGCAGTCCCTGAGTAACAAGTTTAGTTTTGAGTTCAACTGAAAGCTAACAGGAATTCTGCTGACCCTGGCTAAAATAGGCAAACACCACAAACTTACTTGCTCCTGGCAGTCCCTCCTGGCCTGCTGTTCATTATTCAGAGCTGTGCTGGCTCTCTGAAGAGCTTCCTGAACTTCTGACTGCACAGCTGACAGACTCTTCTTCAGTTCTGAAAGCTGCAGTGGCAGGGGAACAACAAAGAAAGAACAAAGCCAGGACTGAGTGGCAAAGTATTTGCAGAGTACTGAACACAGTTATTTGTAATGGTGAATATTTTATTACTTATAGATTAAAATTAATATTAAAATATACATACTTTCTATATTTTGACTTATTAATATACAGAGGTCTTTCCCAGTAAAAATATAATCCTTTACTTTCAGAGTTGGACCTGCAGTAATTCTAGTTACAGTCATTTTGTTTCCTTCTGAAACCTCTCACAAAGGCTGCTACTTTATGTTTTCCTGCTCAAAGTTCAGGCAGAGAGGGACAGCTTTAAACACACAATCACTACAATACTGAACTGACACTATCAATATACAGCTTGTGTTTGGAAACCTCTCACAAATTCAGGCAGTCTGTGTACACTCCGAAAGACTGGTTCAGGGCACTGCTGTAGTGTGACACCCAATTGAAGCTGAGCCAGCTTTGTGAAAGCTCATTCCTTGGGGCTCTCAGGGAGGGTCAGGGCATACCTGCTGCTCCATGTTCTCCACTGCTTTACGCTTCTCCTCCTGCAGCTCCTGTTTTTCTTTTTCTGACTCCATCAACTTCTTTTCCAGCTGTGCCTGATATTCTGAAGATTCCTTCAGACGAGCTTCAACTGTTGTACGAACTTCCTCTGTCACCTTCATTAAAATCCATCATGAGATCCATTTTTTATCCAGTTAAATACATTATTCTGATACAAAACTGGAATTTTGTTAACAATTTAAAGCCAGAATAGGTATTCTCAGCATCTAATTTAGAACAACACTGAAAATATGGAAAATCACAAGCAGTAGTGAATTTTTACTCTAAAAAACAAAGTAAATAAAAATAAGTAATTAACTACTTACTTGTTTTTCTTTATTGAGGGATTCCTCCAGGCTGAGAACCATGGCCCTGTATTGCTCCACATTACTGGAACTAGTCTTGAGCCTTTCTCTCAGGTCATTGACTTGCTCCTCAGCTTGTCTCAGATGACTTACAAGATCATCCACATCTTTAGTTGTACTAGGCTGACCTGCATTGTTAGAACACATTCATTAACTGAGATTTAACTTAGCCTTAAAACTGCTGTTCTTATGAAAACTGAAGCAATTTTTGGATAATATGATAAAAACAATTATTTTCACAAAGCTTCCCTAAATAAAACTGTAAGCCCTCACCAAAACAAGGACTTATAAAAAACACTGTTGATTATTTAAAACTATGTAGCCTAATACATTTAAGCTCCTTCAAACAATAAAAGGAATTCTTTAAGAAGTTTTGCATTATTTTTCCCCTTTGTCCAAGATTGCTTGGATGTGAAGTTTACATTAACAAATTATGCTGGTTACTATCTGCCTGAATATGTGAATGCAGTAACAAAATGATTTATTATTTAGTGTACTGTTGTCCCAATTCAAATTATTATGGACTGTGAATTTTACCATTCTGAGATGGCAATGCTTAGCATAAAGAGAAATTAACTGCAGAGGAAGATTTTACCTTTCCCTGGAGACCTTTGTGAGGACTGGGATGTGAGCTGGGCCTCAGTGTTGTTCAGCTGCTGTTTCAGCATGGCATTTTCCTTCTGGGCATTCTTCAGGAGCTCCTTTGTGTTGATGTGACGATTGGTCTCTGTCTCCAGCTGCCTCTTCAGGTCCAGGATATGAACCTGCAAGCACAGGGTTCTTCAGTTTGCAATTATTCCCAAATGGCACAGAGGCCAAGTGTGGCTCTACATGTCAGCTATGGAGAAGAACACACTGCACTCTGGCAGAAGCACCTGGGGCTTTATTTTCCTTCAAACAAGTGCAGCACATTTACACTCACCTCTTGATTCTTGGTGAGGGAATGTCTTTGTTCCACCTCACTCTCCAGTTTCTTCTTCAGCTGAGATATCTCACGTTCAAGCTTTTCTATCTGATTATTGAGTCTCTGCTTTGTTTCTGTCTCAGATCTTTCAAGTATTCCCTGAAAAAAGAGACCAATGCATTTTGTTTACAACATACCTCTCAATAATTTTCTTCTGAATTACTGCAGCACTTCATACAAAGTTGTCAAAACATTTCTCCCACCTCAAGAATAATTAAATAATAGGTAGATACAGAAAATGATGAAAAGTAGTGCTTACAATGTATGACTTAGCTTTGAAAGGTTTCATTAATGATGTTAGTACCATAAATATTATTAGAAGAATATCTACTATCTATGCAGTCTAATGCCATTGACTAAAAAACCACCAAAAGATCTACTAGAGAACAGAACTGTCACATGATAAAATCTGCATCCTTAAATACATTCTAAGTATTGTCACTACGAATTTTTTCCTTTCACTTTGTTTCATGTGTTTTGTTTCCATTTGATTGTGAAAATCCTTCTCATCAACTCAGAATTCTCAGGACCTTGCCCAGGTAAATGACAGAGTATCATAATGTAGGACAGGAGTCCCAAACTTGCTGAAATAAGTTGTTGAAGTATTTTATATCATGTTGATTTGTAACCCCAAAAAATCCATGTTAAGACTCAATCCCATGAGTCTTTAATTTGATTTTCATGGGTATTTCTTGAAAAGCCTGACAGACAGACCCATCCTGGGCATAAGAATAGCATCACATACCTGAATTGTTCTCAAGTTGGTGAGCAGCAAGTTCTGTCCTCTTTGTTCAACCAGCAGAGAGTCACGTTGCTGAGTCAGGCGCACATCTGACATCTTCAGGATATCCTTCTCTTTTTTCAAGTTTTCTGCTCTCACCTTTAAGACAACAAATTATTAAAAACTTTGTTGTCAATCCCCAACCCATCCATTGAATTTAGTATTATTTTAAAATCTGTGTGAATTAAGCCAAGAATAGTAAGAACAGAACTACTGGACATTCTGTTTTCCCTGCAAACTGAAACACCTTGGAATGTTCTTACATCTCCACTCTTCACTTGAGTCATTTCAGGACAATCATAAGGAAAACTGTTGTACTACCTTGGAACACCCTGCAGTGCCACACATTGTTACTGACCTCTGCCACTGCCAGTTTTTCATTAGCTCCCCTGAGGTCCTGAGTCATGGTGTTAATGATCTGCTCCTGCTTCTGAGTGGTCGCTGTGAGCTTCTGGGTTCTCTCGTGCAGGGAGGTGATTTCCCGGCGATAGCCTTCCACGTTATCCTGCAGCATCTCGTACCTGCCAGGGAACACAGAAAAGCAAGTCTGCCACTGTCCAGCTCAACAGGGGCATGCACACTGCTGTGGGCTTCATGGTTTTATGCTTCAGTTTGCACATACGTGCCTCACTCAACTACAGTTTCTGCTTTTGAGCCCACCAGCACTATTTCCTTTACATTCTTACACAGACTAGACAGTGTCAATGTTTAAGTGACAAATAAAATCAAGCAGCCAGAGAACATGTAAGGCAATGATATTATGTAGCTGAATTACCTTTTGGAGGCAAATTCCAGCTGTGTGGATATCTTGGCATTTTGTGACCTCAAGTCTGTGACCTGCTCCTGAAGCTTTTCATTCTGCTCATTCAGAAGCTTGTCGTTCTCTGCCTTTTCTTTTTTATAGTTCTCAAAAACTTCTTGTAACTGCAGAAAAGAACAGACATAAAAGTAAGTACCAAAAGCAAGTAAAAACAAACAGGGACAGCTTTGTGCAGTGTCTACTGAAAAATGTACCTGCTTAAGAGCAGCCTTGGCCTCCACAGTCTCCACGGACTCGGTCATAGACACTGGAGCAGGAGTTGCCATGGACTGAGGTAAATTCGGGCGCTTTGGAGTAGATGTAAGACAGATCTCCTCTGGTAACATACCTGAAGCTACAGGAAGGTAAAGAGAGTTTTAAAGCAACACTTCTGCTTGCCACAGCAGATCACACAGCCCCTGCAGCCTGGGTTACCTTGCAGAGGAATGATGGCCCCTGTGGTCTGGGTGAGCAGGATGCGGAACATGTCCCGCTGGCGGATGATGGACTCCACAAGCTGCAGCTGGTGCTGCCGCGACTCCCGCAGCTGCTGCAGCTCACTGAGAGCCTCATCCAGCTGGCTCTGCAGCTCAGAGATCCTGGAACAACAACAACAGCCTTCAACATCACAGGCAGGCACGTCCAGGTATTCTGGGCCCCTTCCTTCTGCAAGGACAGTGAGGGGCTGGAGAGTGTCCAGGGAAGGGAATGGAGATGGAGAAGGCTCTGGAGCAGCTGAAGCAGCTGGGAAAGGGGCTCAGCCTGGAGAAAAGGAGGCTCAGGGGGCACCTTGTGGCTCTGCACAGCTCCCTGATAAAAGGGAGTTTTATCAGGCAATGGCGGGAAGTTGGGCAAATGGGGGAAGTTGGGCTCTGCACCCAGGGAACAGGGACAGGGGGAGAGGGAATAGCCTCAAGCTGTACCAAAAGGAGGTTCCAGTTGAACATTAAGAAGAATTTTTTCACAGAAGGAGCTGTTAAGCATTGGAAAGGGCTGCCCAGGGAGGTGGTGGAGTCCCCATCCCTGGAGGTGTCCAAGGAAGGCCTGGACGTGGCACTCAGTGCTCTGGGCTGGTGACATCTGGGGCATAGCTTGGACTTGATCCTGGACATCTTTCCCAAACTTAATGATTCTGTGAACCTATGACAAATCCTGCAAATTTCCAGGAGACAGGCCTTTGGGCTGCCATTTGCAGATGAAAAAGAAAGCAGGCCTCTTTCATGAACAGCAGAATTCTATTCAAGTGAATAACTTCAAAAATATCAGTAGCATGAGCAGAGAGTCAGGCTAAGAACCTTTCATAAAGAATTCACACCTGTAGTCTTTACAGTAGTGATTTAGATATGTGCACATGCAGTCTTGTGTTCAGCTAACAGGAATAAAAACTTATCTTTTTGAAAAACAGCTCTGTTGTGTGAAATCAGTCACTAGAAGACTGACAATTACTTTTACTTCAGGTTTTGATGACAGGACCTATTATAAAGTTATAAAGCTATTTTAATAGAAACCTGAAGGTCCTGTAGCTTAATAAGAACTTGCTTCTACAAGTTACATAGCTGCTGCACACAACTAATAACAATCAGAAGTAAAAAACTAAAAATGCTTGAATGAATCCCTGTTACTAGTTAGTACAAAGTTAATGAAAAGGAAGAGGTGACCTACTTAGATGATGTTGTTTCTTGCTCCTCTTTTTCTCTTGCCTCCCCCAGCTCCCGAAGAGCCACCAGGAGACGCTGATTCTGCTGCTGAAGCTCTTGGATATTTCTGTAGGACACCAGGTGTTGAGTGATCACTTCAGAAGAGCTGCTGATGTCAGCAGAGCTCACTGCTTCATCACGAATCACGTGGTTGCCTCTGGCTTCTTCCAGTTCCATTAACAGCACACAGATCTGAAAGAGAACGGTCCTTGTGTAAGGCCTGCACAGACTCTAAAGTTTTCTCTGAAAAACAACATGTTAGGAATAAAGGACTTGGAAATTAAGGGGTTTTCCATAAAAAGTGCAAACAATTATAATCAATAAATCCTTGTAAGACAATTATGTGACAGAAAAAATAGCTTGACAAAAGGCAACAAATTGAAAGCACATAAACTGTTCAGTTCTGCGAACAGATCACAGGACAGTCCAATCTAACAAAAAAATTATATAGATGAGTTTTCCAGGTCATATGCTTAACAATATTATCCTAAAGCAGCACCACTTCTATCCAGCTAAACTTATTCCAGTTTTGAAAGCTGTCCTGAGGACATGCTTTAATGACACTAAGGTACTCAGGACAACCAAAGTCTTCTTAACTGTGGCTGAATGCAACTTGCAAGTAAACATCTGAAATGCAGCAGCACATGAATACACAACTACAACAGCCCATTTAACCACAGCAAAGTTTCCTGTACCTGCTGGGAGAGATCCTTCACTCGCACCTCCAGTCTCTGGCTCTCCCTCTCGAAGAAGGAGGCGTGTTTGTTGGCCTGGTCGGCGCTGTCCTGCAGGCGATGGATCTCCTGCAAGCACACCA